>NC_138763.1:38025231-38625231 GCF_965113315.1 Podarcis vaucheri
GGCGGCAATGCTATATAAATATGTAAAGTAGTGGTAGAATCCTTTCTCATAATTGCAGTACTCTTTGTGGAGGCTTATAGCCAGCCATTTCTTCCAAATTGAGCATTCTACCTCTCTCCTTCCATTGAGCTGGGGGGTGGGGTTGTTTTGCTGAGCATGTTGATACCTGCCTCTTGTTGTTCAGTGCTTCCACTCTCGTTCCATCTCTTGTCAGTACTCCCCACTTGAGTTTCCTATTAGAGGGGGCAACTGGCTTTTACTTTGAAACTGCATTACTTGTGCAGTGAGAGCTTGGCTTGTATAGTTGTTTCTGAGTTTGCAAGGAATGTTTTAGTAGTTGTATACAAGGGAATGTTACTGTAATTTGCAAAATTGTTTGGGAAAGTTCTTATCTACCATACTCCATTTAGAGCTTAGTTCTATAAAGGATTCATACGACTGTATGCTACTGTAATATACAGCAGTCAGTTGTAATTAAGTCCCTAATGCTACAAAAACCTATAGATATTCATATCAGCCTATAGGCTGCAGCAGCTGTGGAGCCACATTGACTAAAAGGATAGCCATAAATCTTTCATGAGAGATGTTAAGTATTGGTGGCAGTTTCAACCTGAAAGGAAATTTGTTACAGTAATAAAATGGCTTTATAACTATGATATTTCCTTGCAGATTTATACGCGATCCGTAATAGATCCCATCCCAGCACCTTCTGGTGACACGGGTGACACAGTTGCTAAATCAGCAGATAAGCAGAAGAAGAAAGTTAAGATGTCAGATGAAGAAATCACGGAAAAGCTGCGTAAGTTGAAATTCTAAGTCAGGGATATGTATATGATTAGCCCAAAGTCATATGTACTGAGTATTCTGTATGGTGAATCAGCCATTGACCCTTCTAGTCACACACTGTATTTAACCTTATTTTGACATCTTTTCACCCCTTTGTAGGAACTGTGAGCAGATTCTCTTGAAAAGAGGCGTTGTGTGAATGGTGTGAGCATTGTTATTGCTAGCTAGTAATCCAGGAGCTGAGGAAATGCTGAAGCAGGAACTTATAGCTGATGCATTGTTAAGGAGCATATCCTGTGTTTGCACTGTTCTCACATTATTTTTCACAGGAAGCGAACACTTTTGTATGAATAGACCTATATAGGTACAGCTCTTCCTATGCAGGATAGGGACAAGATATGACAGTGTTTTAGAAAGTAATGAAAAAGTGGCTGTCTACTATGTTGAAAACTGCTTTTACTATCCAAAATACTCATATTATGTTGTCTTTTGAAAGTGTCAATATTTAATGGAAAGGCATTTATCAATATTTTGTTACACTACATTTGGTAGCTGCTTAGAGCAGTGTCTTGAGATGATCATGAAGAGTCTTCCTCTGTTTAAAATGATAACTTGCGTGAAGTGATTTGATTTGTGAGAATAGTTGTGGGATTTTATAGAAGTTTCAGCATTTCAATAATCTTCTAGGCATGTATATGTTGCTCATACTAGTTCCATTGTCAGCAGTAAAGTAAGCTAATCATAATGAAGCAATATATTCCATGAGTGATATGAACAATTGAGGTTCTTGTAAAGGTTTAGATCACTGCTACATCATTGAAGAAGATAAAATGGTGTGGATCTTAACTTTCCTTCTGTGAACGGAACACTTTGCATTCATGGAACAAGGTTTTCCTGCTTCCTCCTTCCTTCTGTTGCCTCCTGTACCTCCTGAAAGTTTGCTCCTGAGGTTTGGAATATCCTTGAAATATGATGTGGGATATGGGATGGCTCAGGAGGCATCAGGTTGAAAAGGGAGTTGATGAAAGTCCTTGCCCCCTTTAATTGAACAGAGGAACAACTTAGGAACTGAATCAGTGTTGACTGTTTTATTGATTGAAATGTTACGTATTAGCTTTCCAACGAAAGTCAATAGTGCATCTTAGTTGGTTTATAATACTCCACATGGAATTTTCTTTTTAGGAACTATTGTGAGTATAGGAGATCCTAAGAAAAAATATACAAGATACGAAAAAATAGGACAGGGGTGAGTACTGACTATGAAATGAGTTAGTGGAAGTACCCTTTTCTTTGTCTTATTTGGCATTTGGTTTCTGTTTACAAAACCAGAAGTATCAACAATAGATTAGTACACATAATAACAACAACCAGATGCAAGCCTCCAACAGAAGTGGAAATTTTGAAACAATTATTTTGACTGCTTTGCTACTTATCCTTTACTTTATGGGATGAGGAACATTTGAAAAAGAATTCCAGTCAGCTTGCCATTTATTTGCTGTCTATCTTTGGACTGTTACTGGGGCAATGGAGTATGGAATTAACTTATCTTAAGCATTAGTTATCTGACTAGTAGTCTGTGTCTAGATAATACTGCAAAATGCTCTGTTAAAAGGAAGGTCTTGCTTTTCCTATTCCTTATTTTACAGTGGAACCTCGGGTTGTGGACATAATCCGTGTCGGAGGCACGTCCGCAACCCGCAGCATTCACATCCTGAAGCGCCGCGTCTATACAGGTGCTGGTGCGATTTGGCGCTTCTGTGCACGCGCAAAGCCCAATTTAGCACTTCTGTGCATGCGCGAGCGGCGAAACCCAGAAGTAACCCGTTCCAGTACTTCCGGGTTTCCCGTGGCCTGTAACCCAAAAACACATAACCTGAAGCGTCCGTAACATGAGGTATGACTGTATAGGCATTGATCTTATTCTGTCGACTTTTTTTAACCTAGAACTGGAATAAAAATGAAGTACAGTGAAAGTTAGTGCAGCCTCTTTACCTGTTCATGCACATATGCATTAGAGATATTAATAGAATTGTGTATTTTCTTTTCATAGGGCTTCGGGTACAGTTTTCATTGCCATTGATGTAGCAACAGGACAGGAGGTAGGAACAATATACCTTCTGCCACCTTTGAATTTTCTTTTTAGAGTGGTCAAATCAAATGTTACTGTGCTTTGGTTTGTTTGGGTTTTTTTCTTTTTTAAAGACTCATCTCCTAATAGTGAATTCCTCATAGCTGTGTGCAGAAGTAATTGCTTTGTACTGTAGAATCAGATGATAAATTTTAAAATAACATTTTGCAAAAATCAAATGCATGGAATTGGTTCTAAATTAGCCTTCTGCAACCAAGTGGCTTCCAAATCTTCTGGGCTACAACTCACAACATCCCTGAATGCTATCTAGGACTGATGGGGTTATGGTCCATAACATCTGGAGGGCACCACATTTGGGAAGGCTGTTCAAAATTCCAAAAGGAAGTTAATTTGTTAATTAAACTCTCCCATGTTTTTTATCATAGAAAGCTGCTTCTGTTTAAAGAGTTAAATTATAATTTATAATTTGTTATGCTGCTAGCGCTTTCTTTTTTCTTTTGCAATACAGTTTTATCTGTCACTGTTAGTTCATAACTAGTAAGAACTGAAATAATGACTTTTAAAATGTGGAAAACTGAGTTTCTTGAAAATAAATGTGAATCAAAATTGGTATCAACTACTGTATACCCCATTTTTGGGGTGAGAAAAAATGGACACATACCACTATACCTCTTTTTTGGCTGTCTGGTGCCCTTGTTTCAGATTCAAACCATAAGAGCTAATTTTAGTACTGGGTCCATTACACATCATAGATACTTCCTTTCTTCCAAATGTTACACTTCTAACCACAGCGTTACATGTTATCAGGCTTAATTGTGTAGTCTTGTTGCTGTTGTTTTTATTTCATTCTTCTTCTACCTTATGTTCACCCCTGCACATTCTTGGCTCTCGTAGTTTCAGACTTTGTTGTTGGTGAACATTTCTTTTGCTGCCAAAATGTCCTGCCAACTTTTGTCTGTGAGGATTATGTTAGTTACTTGGATCAGTTGATCTGTCAATGGCAACCAAATGGTTGTCTCAGGAAAAGGAGTGTAAAGAAACTACCCATTTGCCTTTTTTATTGTAACATTTGAAAATGTTCATACTACAATTGTCTTTCTTTGAATATAAACTTCTGTTGAATCCCTTTTCACCCTTTTAGGTTGCTATTAAACAGATAAATCTTCAGAAACAACCCAAGAAGGAGTTAATTATCAATGAGATCCTGGTAATGAAAGAGTTGAAGAACCCAAACATCGTCAACTTTTTGGACAGGTAACAAAACACCTGCTATAGCAGCTAGAAAGTTTGGACGTGAAAACCCAAGTTCAACACCTTACTAGGTTGTGAAGTTCACATCCTTGGACAAATCGCTTTTGCCTTTTTTCTATCTCTTGCAAATTTTGAGAGACCAGGGTGCTTCTCTGAGTCTTTGGAAGAAGGGTGGGATAAATATGCAATGCATAGTAGACTGGTCTCTCTCCTGAGGTACAGAACATATTTAAATATCTGATACTTCTGTAATATAGCCTGAAATAACTCCTTATTCCCTATATCATTTGTTGTCTTAAGTCAGGTTATCAGTTCAGCTTCTTAAGAAGTCTAGATAATAGAGACATTTTTTATATTAATAACTTCATGTACCAGACCTATATTTTGTAGACAGGGGAAGTGTCTGATACAAGACTGATGTTCCTGGAAACATGCACACAGACCTTCCTGCTGCAAATATTGCTTCAATTTTGGATCTTTTCCATATACAGTGGAACCTCGGTTGGCAAACACTTCGGAAGTCGAATGTTTTGGCTTTTGAACACTGGCAACCTGGAAGTGAATGCTTCCATTTTTGAACGTGCCTTGGAAGTCGGATGGCTTCTGAGGCGTGTTTCTCCATCACATTGAGATTGTGTTGTGCATGGTGATACATAAAGTTGTAATAATGGTAATAATTATTTTGTCTCAATAATTTGTTATGTTTGAACTTCATCAATTTCTACCTTCAGTTTCCTAATGGAAGACGAATTGTTTGTCATAATGGAATATCTGGCTGGTGGCTCCCTCACAGATGTTGTTACGGAGACTTGCATGGATGAGGCACAGATTGCCGCTGTCTGTCGAGAGGTAGGTGATTGATTGAAGAAAGATAAAATTTGCTTCCCTTAGCTAATTGACTTTTATTATAATTGCATTTACATTACTGAGGCAGGTTTATCAAGGCTGGGAGTTGGAAGCCTGTAGCCCAGCATTTGGGTTTGAGCCTTGTGAAGTAGCAGTGGCCATGCAAGTCTTTTCATCTTCTGAGATACAAACCACAACATTTTAAGAGTACACACTGTCTAGTTTTCACTGAGGTGGCATCCCTGTATGTAATCTGTACCAGTTCAGACCACGGGAGGGCTTATATAATGAAATGCTCTTCACAGAAGAAAAGTATTTGAACACATAGAGAACAGTGTTGGAGAAGAGTAGTTGCTGATCCAGTTGTAGGGATTTAACTCATACTGGATGCAGTAGCACTCTCCATAAAAACAGAGGTTAGAAGAGTTTGGTGATGATTCTGGTGGATGCAGCTATTGTTAGGTTACTGTTGTGAGATCAGTGAAGTGCAAAAACTACGGAGAAGGTTCAGCAGAGATTTCAGCTGGCGATTAGTTCTTTCATTCTTTTTAAAGAAGAGAATGACTAAGCAAAGTCTGGCAAATGGCACAGTTGACAAAAGTTAACAAAGTGTATTGGATAAAGAGAAGGAAGACAGCATAAATCAAGTTTTGAGATAGAGGGTGTCCCATTGCACATTATTTTATAGACCACTGGAAAGGCACCGTATTTTTCTGTACTATAAACATGCTTCCTTCTGAAGTAAGCATATGAAAGACCTTTCACTGAAAAACAGTGGATTGACCTTAATTATGCCAATGTTTATTAATGGTTTTGTTTGATGTTTTTAGCTGGAAACTCTTTTTATATTAAAAAAGAGTGAAGATTTATATCATGGACATATTGTCTGTATTAAACTTGTTAAGATTGTAAATATGGAACATAATTTTTAAAAGTGCTAGGCTATACAAATCATTTGTTACCTAGTGAGTAAAGCATTGTTTGAGGTTACTAAACTGTCTCTAGCCAATGTGAATTTTGAACATGTCTAGACAATATCCCTTCCATTGTTTCCATACAGTGTTTGCAGGCATTGGAATTCCTACATGCCAATCAGGTTATCCACAGAGATATTAAAAGTGACAACGTACTATTGGGAATGGATGGATCAGTTAAACTGAGTAAGTGCATGTCAGTTACTTCCAAACCTGAAAAATGTGGCTGAACAGTTGGGTGGTGTTACTTTGCACATACGTTTCACAGCAAAATTCACTGGTATGAATTTTAGTGTAACAGCTGCAGTGACAAGTATAATTCTGGGCTCAACAAGTCTTTGCCACTAGAGTGGCTATGCGGCTGAGAAGACAGGGAGAATATATTATTTGGAAGCCACATAAATATTTTTGCATGTATAGATCAGATTTCAGTATAAAGTATGTTAAACTAAGCCAGCTTCATAACCCATGGTTTGAAATAGACTTGTTTTGAAACTGACACAGTGGACTGATTCACACATAATGTTAAACCATGGTTTAGTGCCACATGCATGAGCTTACACACGCCTTCCTCCACCCAATTCTCACAATATGGCTTTGGAAGCATTTAATTGCATTTTCATGGACTCATGGCTTCTTGTGTCATTTAGGTAAGAGTAAAAGCTGTAGATGGTATGGCAGAGTACCTGTTTGCCTTTAAACTAAACAACAGATTCCATTTATAAATGTAAAGCAGCTTACCATTGCAGTTTGCATTGTTTAGCACATGGGTAGGCAAACTAAGGCCCTGGGGCCGGATCTGGCCCAATCGCCTTCTAAATCCGGCTTGCGGGTGGTCTGGGAACCAGCGTGTTTTTACATGAGTAGAATGTGACCATTTATTTAAAATGCATCTCTGGGTTATTTGTGGGGCATAGGAATTTGTTCATATTCCCCCCCCCCCACCAAAAAAATATTGTCTGGCACCCCCACAAGATCTGAGGGACTGTGGACCTGCTCCCTGCTGAAAAAGTTTGCTGACCCCTGGTTTTGCACACACACTACAAGTTTGCATTTTTTTAAACCAGCAGATGGCAGTCTTGATTAGACTAACCTTGAAATTGTTCAGTTGGCCAGAGTCCTCAGTAGCATTCTTCTCTTCCGCTTCAGTTTAAAATTAGATTTGAGTACAAAAGCTAAGGCTCAAGGTTGGGATAATTAAGAAACCAGAAGTACAGAATATTAAATACTGCAACAGCTGCCATCAGCAATTTTAACTCGTGCACTGCAATAATAGATTAGTAAAACAAATATGCTGTATCATAGATTTATGAGCTTAGTCAATAGCTCCACAGATTCCATTAAAATTGTGTCTTATAAGTTTAAAACTTCACTGAGGGTGGGGGCCTGCACTAAAATGAGATCCTTTTTCACAAGTCCCATGTCTTTTGTGATAGTTGATCAATTGAGCTCTGAATTCCTTCACTGCATTGTGTTGCAGCAGCAGCAGAAAGAACACGGCTGGGCTGAATGTGCAATAGTGTGAGGTATAAATAAGATGGTAAATCTATGAAGTGGTAGAATGAGCCAAACCATTTCTCACTGCAGGTGTGTGCGGAGGTTACATTTGTGAGTGTCCCCCTTTGTGAAGGACCCTGCCAAATACAAAACTAGCACACATGGAATGGTCTGGGCTAGAACGTGTCTTCTGGGTTGTTGCTACTGTGTCTTTAATGTATTAGACTTTAAAAGGGGGGGAAATGCAGGGGATTATTTCAAATCTGGAATCTGCTACCCACAATTTAAAGTGGTACAGTCCACTCTACCACATCATTCTGCTACATGTGTTTTAATAAGTGGTAGAAGGAACTGCACCACTGTTGGTAGTGGATCCCGTTGCTAAAAGGATGCCGGGGGGGGGGGTTGAAGGAGCATCGTGTGGGCACTGAGACACCTGTAGCTTTTTCTGGAAGCAGAATTGGGTAACAGGAATACACCCAAAGTGTAGGACTTACTATTACTTTAACTTTCCAATAACTGCACTCTTTTCTTCTTTTTTTGTAGCTGATTTTGGTTTCTGTGCACAGATTACTCCAGAACAGAGCAAACGTAGTACTATGGTTGGAACACCTTATTGGATGGCTCCTGAAGTGGTCACACGAAAGGCCTATGGCCCCAAAGTGGATATCTGGTCCCTGGGTATCATGGCTATTGAAATGGTCGAAGGCGAGCCCCCATATCTCAATGAAAACCCTTTGAGGGTAAGGCATAAGTTTTCAAGGAACTCTTGATTCCCTGGAACATAGCAAAACACAGTAAAAACCCACAAATTTTGAATGATTTTTCAGGTCCTTTTCAGTTCTGATTTAAACTCAGGTGCTCATACAACCACATTTTTTGTTTTTCATAATGCCAATGTTTGTTTGTTTGTTCTTTCTTGCAGGCATTATATTTAATAGCAACAAACGGCACTCCAGAATTGCAGAACCCAGAGAAATTGTCCCCAATATTTCGTGACTTTCTAAATAGTTGTTTGGAAATGGATGTAGAGAAAAGAGGGTCAGCCAAAGAACTGTTACAGGTAAAGCCGCTGGCATCTTGCAAATGGCATCAGTTGTAGACAGTGCTTTCTGTTGACAAGTCAAGCTACTGTAAAGGAAGACTGATATATGATCAACAAATTCAGAAAAAAATGGGATAGAACGGGGAACATAAAGGTAAAAAAGAATGGTCGAATTCCACATTATGCTAATACAGTGGTTCTGTCAGCACAAGCATTCTCTCTTTGCCAGGTGGAAGAATCTCCCTTCTCCTTGCCCTGTTGCATTGTTCTGGGGGCTCTCCTGACTCTTATAGAGTACATTGGGAGAAGGGAGGGAGTCCTGTTGGGCCAGCAGGAGGCTTTTAACTGGCTTCTGTTACT
Source organism: Podarcis vaucheri (assembly GCF_965113315.1). Taxonomy (NCBI): domain Eukaryota; kingdom Metazoa; phylum Chordata; class Lepidosauria; order Squamata; family Lacertidae; genus Podarcis; species Podarcis vaucheri. The sequence goes on from NC_138763.1 coordinate 38,034,080, forward strand.
GCACCGGGATATCTGAATCCAACCTAGTATCTTTGCACATCTTAAAATTTTATTAGTAGATCTATATGATCACTCATCAATGCATGTTCCCTGGACAACTTTTAAAAAGAAAGTAGTAGTAGTAAAAGAAAGTAGTAGTAGTAGTAATAATAATAATAATAATAATTGCGAACGATTGACTAAGGATTCAGCTAAGTTTTACTCAGAGTAGACCTGTTGAAGGCAATGACCCTTGGTATAAGTTAATTTTAATAGCTCTGCTCTGAGTAAGACTTAGCTGAATACCACCCACTAATACTGATCATATTTTTGTATGACCTAAGCACAGTAGGTAACCTGTCTCCCTGGTCATCTCTCCTTTGCATTTTTTGCTAAGTGTATGACTCAAAATGCTGCTGCTGGAGTTTCCTTTTAAGTGTTCGTTCATTAAAAGGTTGTTTCTTTTCTCTTTTGATAGCATCCTTTCCTGAAACTGGCCAAACCTTTGTCAAGCTTGACGCCGTTGATCCTAGCAGCCAAAGAAGCAATGAAGAGTAACCGTTAGCATTGCTGCTGTGGCCTTCATCATTTTTTTGTTTTTTTGTTTTTAAAGTTTTTCATAATATATAAATTGTTGCTCTTGTTAGGGAGGTTGAAAGTCTGCAAAAGGGAAAAAAAATCTCATCTGGAAGACACAAGAGAAGAAAAAATGGTGGTGGTAGTAGTGAACTCTTCTGGAAGAAGTTGTGAACTGAATCACTGGCCTTTTCACCACTTTTGCAGACAACTCCGATGTATTTTCCTATGCCTGGGAGGTGTTTTTTTTAATGACTTTGCTGTACCAGATCCCATTCATTGTGCTCTGTTGGGCACTTTCAATACTTGAACAACAGATTCAAGCTTTTGGAGGGAGGCATTACTTTGATCTGCTGACCTTCCCCCCCCTCCCCCTTCCATTTGTCAGTCATTCAAAATATTGCAACATCTGAGTTACTAAAAGGCGGATATGGTAGAATTGTTAGCTATAACTGTATTGTAGCATTAACCACCCAGCTACCTAAGAACTGTAGTTTTTTTTCTAATGACTGTTCTTAAAGACAGAAGAACGTGAGTAGAGGGGAAGAAGAAGGTTCAGCAACGTCTGATACATAATTTTGTTGCATGGACTTTTTAACATAAGGGAAAGATGCCTCTGAATTTAGGAGATTGAATACATGTGGGGAAGAGGAAAAAAGTGTTGCTTTTCTTTTCTTGGTTAATGCTCAAACCATCCCGTGGGCTCGGGGAGAGAACTCCATCCCTGTGACTTGTCTTCCATTCCTTCCTTGCCTGTGTAGGCTTGTGGGTAACATTTTAAAGGGATGTCTTGAAAGTGTGTGGTTTTATAGCAAAGTGTTGTATCCATGTTCTGACTTGGGCTTTGGGCTTTATGCTGGTGCCTTCTGAATTTTTAAATTGCTCTTCTTTGTCTTAAGTACCTTTTGTATATGTTGTACATTTCCCCTCCAAAGCAACTTTGGAGCTGTCAGGATTAAGTATTAGAGCTCTCTTCCTTTTTATATGTATAAAAATGTATATCTTCACCATTTCTACTAACAAAGACCCAGCAGATTTTCAAAAATAGAAGATCCAAGACTTTTTGTATAATTCAGCCAACTGAATCTTCTGAACACCAAAAGTGCTATTCTGTGGAGACAAAACAATTGGAGATGGCAAAGTAGTCTAGATTCAACATTATTTGAATTGGCTTGTGAGTGGCTGCAGAACCTTGCCTTCTCATGGTTCTCTTAAAGACTTACCAACTGTTATGGCTGAAGACAAACACAAGATAAAGTGCCTCCCTAAATGAAAGAAAGTAATTGGAGCTGTAGAGGAATTGAAGTTCTGGTTGAGGTGGTCAGGTGCACCGTGGGGATTCTTCAGTCACGTCAGCCTTCTAGAAGCACTGTGATTTATGTGCAGCTCTTTATCAAGAATTGCCAAGTGATGTGCCAAACAGTAACATAACAGACTTACTAATTTGGTGCTATAGCTTTGTCGCATTCCTACGTGGTATTCTTGGGAGAACATTTTAAAACCCTAGCTAAGAGGCAGTCTTTAATGCCTTTAATGCCTGATGGTCAATGAAAAGTCTGTTTCTTACCTGTGTACAATATTAATATGTGTTGACATAAGGGCATGATTTCTGCTGGGTTTTATGAACAGGTTTGCAAAATTCTGGGTTCTGAGTCATTGCATCACAAAGGGCTCCATTCCCTCAGATCTTGGAGCTTCTTGCACGCTGCTCTGTACCAACAAATGCCTTATTAATGCTGATGAAAGCAGTGCCATACTCCAGTCCTGTGTCCTATGAGAAGTATTCATTTGAAAACTGTAACAAAGCAGCCCAGTTGCTTTCAGAGCATTTTGAATGTGTTTTGGTTTAGTCCAAGAAATGTGGTGTCCTGGTCTGAGTGGTATTTTAGGTGGTGTTCTTCCTCTGGCCATAACTTGCAATACAGTTACTATAAAGTATAGAATAGCCATGCTCTTAAATTTGATTTATGTGAGTCAAACAAAGAGATTTAAAGGATTCTCTACAGTTACCTTTTCTTACCTTTGAGCTGTCGTCTGTTGCTGGCAATGGAATATGTGGAACCCATGACTCCTGCTGTGAGATAAGTGTATGTTGGTGTTTTTATGGTAGCAATTAAAGGTAACACTTCTGAAATAAACAAAAAGCAGCATTTACTGATTTTTAATGTGATTAAAAATTATCTTAAATGAGTAGTTGGCTGCCTCATCATGAGGGTTCTCAAATCCTCCTTTAAAAGTTGCTCACAATTTGGGTTGGCTCAGGACGTGGCTGAAGCATGACCCACTGGCAACTCTTGTGCCAGTCATGACCATGAGTACCATCACAGCATGTCTGCATGGGTGCTCTTAAGTATAGCAGCTTTGTACTACGGCAGTGCGTTCATCTAATTTCCCTGTCCACTATTGCAATAAAGGGTTAGGGATAGAAACAGACATGAACTGAATAGGAACGCTGTGTTTAACGCGAGCAATCGGGAAGTTCCTGATTATTGCGCAGCGATGCATGTGGTTTGTATGGTACAAGGACTGAACATGTATTGCCAATGTCTTAAAGCTTGGTTTAGAAGTGGAAAAGTGGCAGTCTTTTTCTCCCCACCCCCTCTAATGTCTGGTTTGAATGTTCAAGATTGTATCTTCTGGGCACGGAAGTATAGCTTATGAGCACAGGAGTAAGAACACTCAGCATAAAATTGCACAGGCTATTGACTCCTAACTGCTCTTCCTGCTAAAGATGCCTTAACCAAATATCCAGGCACCAGTGTGAGTAAATATTGATCGATTCACATAGTTACTCATGGCTTACTCACACAGTCATCTTAGATTAGATGTTAGGCTGTTCAAACAGTATCCTGAATACTCCAGCATCGTACCAGATCCCAATTCAATGCGTTGCTGCAAAAGACTGTTTTGTAGAGTTTGAAATGGTCGTAGCTGAGCATGTTCAGGGCAACCACTTCATAGCTTCAATACTCAGTCTGGGCTTACAAAAAATGCCCCCCCAAGTTCTTGGCTGAATCAGTCTTTGAGTGTTGGGCATGTTTGCAATGGCACGTTATGGTTATTGGTGTGAACCTACAAGGAGGAGAGAAGGATAGAGAAGGGTATCTCATTCCATGAAAGCAGGCTTACCTGGAATGACGAGTTCCCAATTCTGCCCCCCCCCCCGGCAAAAAAATCCAGTTGAAATAGACACGACTACTTACCACAAATAAGTTTAGCATTTGCTGGTTTGAATGGAGACATTAACAACTTGAGAATATAACTGATTAACTTAAGCAATCACCATATGTGTTCTCTGGAGTAGTTTGGAGTCAATTAAACTCTGCTGTTAAGAGTTACAGAATTTCTTTGTCTTCGTAGCTGGAATTAAGTACATCTTCTTGAAATTGTTTCCTTCTCTTTGTTCCCTTTCTCTCACTTCATCAGATGGAAATGAAAGTAGTGCAAGCTTTCAGGTTTCCCCCCCCTGTCTTCAGATTTTGTTGCCTTTTGTTTAATTTAATCCCATTCTGTTATTTAATTGTTACTGCAATATTAACTACTGTATTTGACTATGTTTAATGACTTTGTTCTTTCAGGGCTAGAAATAAACATTTCTAAAATGCTTGATGGTTCTCATTCTCTCTCCCACCCTTCCCCTATAGAGAGGCTTACTTGAGTTAATAGGGACAGAGAAGAATTTTTGTTTCATACTATATAGTGTGATGGTTCATTTGATGTAGACTTGCAGCTTAGTTATCATTTGTCTTCAAAGCTTTTGTAATACCCAGCGAGCAGCTGCAACTTTTCTGTATTGAGCACTGTTTTCAAAGCAATTCTGTAAAAACAGCCATGAACGTTTCACTCCATGTTTTTTGTGCTGTTTAGGTTGTTATACAAGTTGATGGATCAAATTGGTTCTTCGGCATCTGTATAAAAAGCCCTTAATGGATACTTTATGGAGATGAATTTTAGCCATCTGTTTGGCAACTTAGATATTTTGCAGATGTGCTTGAAATTATAACTTGATTACAATGTTTTGTGCATGATCCTATTGTTAGGGTTCACAGAGTCAACCACACACCTTTGCCTCTGGATACTGTCTGTTTTGTTAAGAATCAGGAGTGTCCATTATATCTAGTACCTGGGACCAGCTCAAGATGTCAGAAAAGATAAACACCATGTGATTACCCCAGGCCTGCTTAGACTTTTGTCCCCTTTCTGGATTTACTCTCGGTGGGTCTGCAACCCAACGCCAGTTACTTGATTCATAATTGAGTGTGCAGAGATTGTAGAGTTGAATATGGCTCCTACAGTGTTGATCCTCAGAAATAAATCGAACAAGCCTGCCCAGAGTGCATTTGCCTTCCCAATGAGGAATCTGTTTATATTTAATAAAATGATTCCACCACAGGTAACTTCAGTCTAAAATATAAACATACTGGGTTGTATCCAGTGCTAATCCTACTTACAGTAGCCCCACTGAAATTGTTGAACATGACTAACTTAGGACCCGCTTTAGATACAACCCTTCATTGCCTGTGTCAGTCATGTGATACATGGAGTTACTGCCATTCTTTTACCAAAATGCCAAGGGGGATCACCCCGAAACAAGTGGTTCTAGCACCAGTAGATAGTAGTCACTGTAATGTTAAGGGAATTCATGTAATGTTATGGGAATCCAGTGTTTTATGCGTTCTACTTCACCAGAGCCTAGAGCAGTTCCAGTCCAAGGTTTACAAAAAAGTTGCAAGTCACACAGCATCCAGTGATACCTAAAAAAAAGAAGTCCTACCATGCACCTAAAGAAAGAAAGCTTGCCTGCCGCCTTTTCCCTTCTATCCTCTTCCCCCTCTTTTTAGCATTATTATGTGAGCTTTTTAACGCCATCAGCTTCTAATGAGGTTAACTGCTACAGGAAATGTGGCAGACACACTTTTTGAAAAGTAAATTGTCTCCATCTCCATCCATTAAAAAAAATGTATAAGTAAAAAATAACAAACCAATCTAATTGCTTTACAAACAAGATCATGAAAAGGGCAATAAAGAATCAAACGGGAAGCTGGGTTCTCTGAGCTTGGCTACTGTGTTGAGTGTAGCTTTTAAGGAAACAGTTCTGAGCATGCTCAGAACATTGGCTCCTGGATTTATCAGAAAAGTAACCTGCTAATGTGGCTGGATTGCCATCCAGGAGGGAGGGGAGAACTGCACAACTAGGGCTAAGAGCTAGTAGCTCCATTAACGTACAGATATCTGAAGAAGTGTGCATGCACACAAAAGCTTATACCCAGAACAAACTTAGTTGGTCTCTAAGGTGCTACTGGACAATTTTTTAAAAAATTATTATTATTATTATTATTATTATTATTATTATTATTATTATTCAGATTTACTATCATGTTTTATTCCTGCTTGGTGATAAATGGATGGAGCCTCCTGGTCATAGCAATGCTTTTTTTGCTTTGAGAATCTGGGTGATGCAGTGAACATCAAAACAGCAGAAATAAGAGATGATTGGACCCCTTTCTGAGCTCGAAGCATGGGTACCCCCAACAAAAATTTAAAATTCGGTTTTGTAATTTGGAACTAATGTGATTTGATTGGATTGTTAATAAAAAAATATTTTTAAAAAAGAGAGAGAATCTGGGTGATGCAGAAAACTGATTGACCAGAGAACTGGAGATTCACAGAAGAGTGGCTTTGAGATTTTGATGGAAAGTCTCTTAAAAATTGTGATAATTTACATGGTAGGGCTAAGCCCTTGTTGCCCTAATAGACCTGCCTCCACTGACTTTAATCGAGGTAGGAGAAATGAAGAGTGGAAACCATATAAAATACTAGATTTTAGCAATGACAATTCATTATTTTTTAGTCATGTTTACAAGGTGTTCTCTCAGTTTACAACATACACTAAGCACTGGAGGGGGCAGCTTTATTGGGCCCAAATTCTGTACATGCTGTGAATACCTATAAATTGCCAGTGAGGTGGATAAGAAGGATGAAGTGCGAAAAGTGGCGAAGAATTTCAGAGCTGGAATCACGTGGAGGAACAATCACTAGAAGTTAGTCTTGCTTCACACCCACAGGCGAATTCTACAGAGCTGCACCTTGCTTACTACATATTTCATTTTTGTTCCACGTGTTTCATTTTTATCCAAGGAGCCTAGTGTCCTGTTATGTGGTTCCCTCTACGTAGATCCCAAAATAACCATTTGTGATTGGTTCCTTGAGAGCGTGTGAGATAGAACAAGCTTCATATCAGAGTAGGTATCTCAATCTGGATCTTCCTGCTCAGCCAGGCACTCTGATCATGGCATGAGATTGCCTTCCTGTTTACTCAAGGACCTGAATTTTGTGGGTCCATAATTCATCTCTTTATTCACTCTTCATGCTTAGTTGTGTGTCTTATTGGTTTGGTATGAAGAAAACATTGTGAAGGTGACCAGAGACAAACTAAAAATAAACGCCACAGTCTGAAGAACCTAAATACTATTGAACCTAAATGCCTGGGCTGTGTGTTTGTGTAACTGGTGATATTAGCCAATAACCCAGGCAGCAAGAATGGAAGTAAATGAGCCCCAGGAGCATATCGTCCTCAGCTGTAAAAAATTAACTTTGTTTGCAAGAGCAAATATCTCAAATGTGCTCCTGGAGTCACAATGCTGGATTGAAATATTAAATTACTTACTGGTTTTACTGCTTTCCGAACCAGTTTCTTTGTGTTCTAGCTAATACGTTTTGACTGGGTTGGTGGTAATCATAGAAGAGGCAAAATGAAATCTTGGCTATTGCTGATGTGGCAGTGATAAGGGAGTAGCTCTGTCCGAGGCAGTTGCACTATGGTGTCAAAATGTGTTGGTTTCCCCAGAGATTTCTGTGACCCTACTGACCTGTCAGCTTTTGCCACGTTTGCTTAAAAATGGCTTTCTGTGGAAGAACAGCAGGTGTGGGCTAACCCTTATCCCTCCCCCTCTTTTAAGCAGTGCTGATCCTTGCGTTACAGGGCACCTCCCATCTCCTGTGTGACTTCCAGCATGGCTGGTTTGAACGTCTCCATAGCCTTTTTCTTCTCCATTGTCGCCCTTTGTGAAGTGACCAGGAGGCTCTCCAAGAGAATTTTTCCACCTAAGCTGTACTCGTACTTTGCTAGCGAACTGGCCAGCTCATTCCAGCTGTGTGCTTGCTGCCTGGAGCTAAAGATGCTTGTGGAGATTGGTCCATGGGTTGGTGGCTTTGGCCCAGATGTGAGCTTCACACTCCTCTTCCTTCTCTTCTTGGTTCATGGCGCTTCTTTTGATGGAGCTTCTGCCAACCCTGCCGTCTCCCTCCAGGAATTTTTAGCTTTGGATTCTCCTTTTGTGGCCACAGTTTCCAAGCTGTTGGCCCAGTTTATGGGGATGATAGCAGCTGGTGCCTTGACCAAGCTATATTGGTCCAGGGAACTGACAGACTTCCACATGATTCAAAACATAATGGCCCAAGACTGCAGCTCATCGCTCAGAACATCTGTCTCCCATGGCATCTTTGTGGAAGCCACATGCTCATTTTTTTTCAACGTAGTGATTCTCAGGTTCCAATCCATTTCTCCCATGTACAGAGCCCCTGTCATTGCACTCACTGTTACTGCCTTGGCCTACACAGGTAAGGATTCAAATCTAGTCTCCTCCTCTTCCCAATGTTATATGTTTAGAAACTTAACCAAACAATTTAATCTGTGCTGTACTTTTGTATATAAATGGAATTGGCCATGCAGTAAATAAGGGTCATTTGCTTGTGTGACTTTTTAAAAAATGTATAATTTTATTTATAATTTTCATTTATATACATTTCAACAAAAGTTCAACAATAATTCTATCATTTCAAATCTCAACTTCCTCCTCTTTCTGCGGTTCCTTAAATTTATTTTCATCATTTCCTACATATTCCAAATTATCTTAACTTATTCTTTTATTAATCTGTTTTCATATATGCTTTTGAAACTGCAAGTTATTACAGTAATCCTGCCAATGTCTTAATCTGTTTACAATTTGTTAGTAAATTTTCAATAAACCATTTCCATTCCCTTATAAAAAGTTTGTTGTCTTGATTTCTTATTCTTCCCAAGTTTCTGTAGCCATTCTTCTTTCATCAGGACATCATTCCATTTTTGGGCAAATAACATTCTTGCAGTTGTCACTGCATACATAAATAAATTTCTATACTGTTTAGGTAGTTCTGCTCTTATAATATCCAAGAGAAAAGCTTCTGGTTTTTTAATTTTTTAAAAAAATCTTAACCACCTTTTTCAATTCGTTATATATCATTTCCCAGTAAGCCCCAACTACATATGAAAAAATGTGCCTTTGTCTTTACATTTCCAACACTTATTCAATTTTTATTTATACATTTTTGTCAATCTACTAGGTGTTAGATATAACATTTTCATGTAATTTTCTCTTAAACCATAGCTTGCTGTAAATTTTATATCCATAGTCCATAATCATTTCCATGCTTGCATTTCTATATTATGACCAATATTTATTGCCTAATGTCTCACTGAAGATTTCACTTGCTTGTCTTTTGTCTTCCATTCCAATGATATTACACATTTTAGACATCACTTTAACATTACAGTCTAATGGGTCTCTCTCCAATTGTAATAATTGTTGCCCAAACCCCTGTTTCATATCTTTATTAAATACTTCATTCAAATGATGGTATTGTATCCATGTTGTTAACATTTCTGATAGATCCTTAAACTCTTTTAATTTAAATCCTCCCTCCTCTCTTAATAAATTTCTGTAAGTTGCCCAACCTTCTATCATATTCTTCTTCACCGCTATGGCTTCCAATGGTGAAAGCCAGAGTGGTATTTTGGTCTCCAATAGATTTTGGTATTTATCTCATACCCTATAGAGATTTTTCCTAATTATATGGTTTGTAAGTCCTATAGGTACTTTCACTTTTTCATACCACAAATATGCGTGCCAACTAAAAATATTATCATGACTTTCCAAATCTAAAATGTGAGGATTCTTTAATATCAACCATTCCTACAACCAGTGCAGACAAGATCCTTCATAATATAATCTCATATCCAGCAGGGGAAAACCTCTCTTTCGCATCTCTCAATATTTCATTCTCTGTTTTTCCCATTGCCCGATATATTTAGAAATGTCTTTTACCATATGTTGAAACAATCTGTCTTGCCAGTCACCGGTATTGATTGAAACAAAAATAGCATTCTTGGTAACACATTCATTTTTATAGTTGACACTCTACCCAGCAATGCAAGTTTCATTCTATTTTTTTTAAAATAAAATATTTATTAAAGATTTTAAACAATACATCACCCAACACATAAAACACCATCACCAACATAGAAAAAAAAGTAAACACAAAACAAATAACATACAGCATAATTAATTTTCACTAAACCAAACTTCCATAACCTTCCTTTCGGACTTCCTCACATCTCCCTTTCCTGCGTTCCCATTTATAAAGTTATATTCAGCAGTGCTTCATCTTCTTTCAAATCTTATTTTGTAATTTTCAAATATTATGTCTCCAATTTTGAACTTTATTATCAAATATTTAGATATTTAAATTTGACATACTATTAATCGAAATTTCAACCTTGTTCTTATGGTTCGCTTATTTTCATACATCTTTCCACTAATTTACTAATGCCAGATTGTTTTCTATCCTGCATCATCTTAACATTCATACAATTTACAATGCTTTTGCAAGTAGTCCTTGAACTTTTTCCAGTCCTCTTCCACTGTCTCTTCTCCCAGGTCCCGGATTCTGCCAGTCATTTCTGCCAGTTCCATATAGTCTATCAGTTGCATCTGCCATTCTTCCAGCGTGGGCAAATCTTGTGTCTTCCAGTACTTTGCGATCAGTATTCTTGCTGCAGTTGTTGCATACATAAAGAAAGTTCTGTCCTTTTTTAACACCATTTGGCCGACAATGCCCAAAAGGAAAGCCTCTGGTTTCTTAAGGAAGGTATACTTAAATACCTTTTTTAATTCATTATATATCATTTCCCAGAAAGCCTTGACCTTTGGGCACGTCCACCAGAGGTGAAAGAATGTTCCTTCAGTTTCTTTACATTTCCAACACTTATTGTCTGGCAAGTGGTATATTTTTGCAAGCTTGACTGGGGTCATGTACCACCTATATATCATTTTCATAATATTTTCTTTCAAGGCATTACATGCCGTAAATTTAACACCAGTGGTCCACAATCATTCCCAGTCAGCAAACATAATGTTATAGCCAATGTCCTGCGCCCATTTTATCATAGCTGATTTAACCGTTTCGTCCTGTGTGTTCCATTTTAACAGCAAGTTATACATTTTTGAAAGTACCCTAGTTTTAGGTTCTAACAGTTCTGTTTCTAATTTCGATTTTTCCACCTGGAAGCCTGTTTTTTTATCCAAATTGAAAGCCTCCCTGATCTGAGCATAGTGTAGCCAATCTCGCACTTTGTCTTTTAGTTTCTCAAAGCTCTGCAGTCTCCAAGTATCTCCATCTTTTTCTAGTATTTCCCAATATTTCAGCCATTTGGCCTCCATATTGAGTCTTTTCTGAGCCTTAGCTTCCATTGGTGACAACCACCTTGGGGTCTTATTTTCTAGTAAATCTTTGTATTTTATCCAGACATTAAACACTGCCTTCCTGACAATATGGTTTCATTCTACCCCATATTTGTAGGTTTCTTTTAATATCCTCCCATATTTTCAAATAATTATTATGCCTAAGGGCAATATAAAGGGTTAGATCCTGGGAATAAGAAGCTAAGGTGGTGCTTGAAATTGACAGTGATAGAGGCCGCTAGAAATCACAGTTATAGGGGATCTGAAAAATGGGACCAGGAGGATTTGCTCTTTGATTCATTGATTCTCAAACGGCTCCTAACCGAAGAATGGGAGGCTGTAGCATCTCTTGCTGCTGAGGATAGATGTGTCACAGTGCCCATTCTACTCAAGGCTTCCTGAAGATACAACATGCCTGGTTTTACTGCTCTCTGCTTGTTCATCAAAGGTCTAGGTCCTTCTAGAACTAGAATTTCCTTTCCCTCCACCTTTCACTGGGTCTCTGTGAATGAATTCTGTGCTCAGAAGTAGAGGGCTTTCTATCTCTATTACTCAACCTTCTTCAGCGCCTGGTGGGAGGAGAGGCTGCCGCCGCCCAGCCCTACATAATGCACTGACTCTGAGGGGCAGACAGAGGGCAAGGACACCCTGGGTGGGAAGAAAGGGGGAGCAGAGCGCAAGGAGTCTTGATTTTTTTTTTTTTTTACGCTTTGTGTGTCCATGTCCAGTCTTGCCCCTTTCTATAATCTATTTATCAGTGTGCTTTTTAAAAATAAATCTACCAAAGAATAAAATAAAACCAGGATTAAGGGGTTTTCTCAGGACAGTGGAGGGTGTGTGTGCTGCCCTGTTGGTGGCACTTACCATTCTCCTGATAAGAAATGCTCTTGGGCAGGGGTGATACACAAAATGTGGGGTAGAAGAGGACAGGGAGTGAGAAATGTCCCTATGTTCATCTGAAGAATGTTAGAGGGTATGACTGTTGTCAGCTTCTGTACATGGAATTGGTGATGGGGTGCGGCAGGGGGGAACCATCTTATCCTTAAAGTAGTTTAAGGGTGCTGGGAATTGTAGCTCTGTGGGGGACGGACGGACTACAATTCCCAGGATTCTTTGGGGGATGTCATGTGCTTTCAGGTTGGGTTGAATGTGCCTTAAATGTCTGGTATGGATCTCCCCAGAGAGAGACAGCACTGACCCAGGGCATATTGCTTTCCTGAGTCGCTACCTAGCAGAGTTGCAACTCAGTACTTCAGATTAAATTCCCAGATTCTTCTGTTCTTGTTTCAAACTAAACACCTTTCATCAGGTCAGTTTAATAGATCTTATCATGCACATGTTGGTGTCTAAGCCAATTTGATTAGGTGGATTGAACTGTTTGCATTTCTCTTCCTGCAGCTGCACCTTTCACAGGAGCCTTTTTTAACCCTGCCCTGGCATTTGCTGTGACTTTTTCCTGTTCTGAGAACAGCTTACCAGAGTATATGCAAGTGTATTGGTTGGGGCCCACTGCAGGTAAGTCAGATTTCAAGACAGTGCAAGATACAACTATGGTTGCAGCTGTGACAAAATTTTGTAGTATGGATGAATAATGCCTAAAATAATGCCTTTGTGGCTTAGGGTCCTCATATCTACGGGACCGCTTCTCCTGGTATGCCCCACAGAGGACCTTAAGGTCCATGAATAACCATAGTTTAGAGGTCCCAGGCCCTAAGGAAGACAGACTATCCTCCACCAGGGCCAGGGCCTTTTTAGTGACGGCTCCGACCTGGTGGAATGCTCTGTCCCATGAGACTAGGGCCCTTCAGGATTTAACCTCCTTCCGTCGGGCCTGTAAGACAGAGCTATTCCGTCTGACCTTTAATTTGAATTCAGCCTGATCTTTTATTTCTCTTCTCTTCCCTCCCCCTCCCTTTTTATGAAGATCACCCGCTCTGAGACTCCACAGCTAATTCTCCTTTGGCCGCCTTGCTGGCCCAAGTAGGACCAATTTAGTTAGCCTGGGGATTATCTAATTGATTTTTGAATTTTATTGTTATTCATGCTTTTATACTGTATTTTATGCTGCTTTTATAATTAAGTGTTTTAAAGTGTTTAAAGGTCGGGGTATATAAAAAAAGTATTATTATTATTATTATTTATTAAAAGGTAAAGGGACCCCTGACCATTAGGTCCAGTCACGGACAACTCAGGTTGCAGCGCTCATCTCGCTTTACTGGCCGAGGGAGCCAGCGTTCAGCTTCCGGGTCATGTGGCCAGCATGACTAAGCCACTTCTGGCGAACTAGCTTTATTTTGATTTATTTGGTGTTATTCTAAGGCCCAGGTAGTTTATATCTGACTGTAATTTATCTCACTGAAACAAGTGGGTCCCAACCAGACTAGTGGGGGATCACTATAATTTTTTAAAAAAAGTTTTTGTAAATGGCTGCAGACATTTTGGGAGGTGGTCAAAGTAACAGGAGTAGAAAATTGAAAGAAGTTGGGAGATGCATCTCAAGCAGTCAGATCGGATGAGTTTGAACATTTCCAGGAAGCTAGCAATGCATCTGTTGAACTACACCCCCCTAATTCCTGGGAAAGAGAAGACAAACTCCATTAGTAGAAGGAATGAATGGATCTGAAGCCATTTGTGAATTTCTGACCCTGAACATGGGAATTTTTCAGCTGCTTTGGAAACATTAAATTAAGATGTTGTGTGTGTGTATATATATATATACAGGCTTGCACTTAACAAAAACTAGCAAGCAGTAAATGAAACAAAGTTGGTTTTGTTGCCATAAAAAAGTATTATGTTTATTTATTTAAGGAGGTGGAATGATAAAAAAATAATATTTGGTTTTTTAAAAAAGTTGGGGAGGAGTGGGGTGTGTTTGTGCCAGAGATGGGACACAGCTTTGAAAAGTTTGAAGACTACTGCTTTAAAACAAGTTAAAACATAGAAGCTACAATTAAAATCCTGCCTACCAGCTAAATTCTGACTTCCAAATGCCGAGAATGAAATTCTATATGTTATGAGGCAGCCACAGTCATGAACATGTAACAGAGCATGACCCAGAAATCTTCATCATTCTTCCCCAGCCTGCAGCCTCTGCTCTCTTCCCCTTATTTAGGGCTGACTAAACATAAACACTGATCACCATGATCACTGCAGATGGTGACAGCAGTCACGAAATTAAAAGATGCCTGCTTCTTGGGAGAAAAGCAATGACAAACCTAGACAGCATCTTAAAAAGCAGAGACATCACCTTGCCTACAAAGGTCCATATAGTTAAAGCTATGATATCCCCAGTAGTGATGTATGGAAGTGAGAACTGGACCATCAAGAAGGCTGATCGCCAAAGTATTGATGCTTTTGAATTATGGTGCTGGAGGAGACTCTTGAGAGTCCCATGGACTGCAAGAAGATCAAACCTATCTATTCTTAAGGAAATCAGCCCTGAGTGTTCACTGGAAGGACAGATCATGAAGCTGAGGCTCCAATACTTTGGCCATCTCATAAGAAGAGAAGGCTCCCTGGAAAAGACCCTGATGTTGGGAAAGATTGAGGGCACAAGGAGAAGGGGAGAGAAGGGGACAACAGAGAACGAGATGGTTGGACAGTGTTCTCGAAGCTACGACCATGAGTTTGACCAAGCTGCAGGAGGCAGTGGAAGACAGGAGTGCCTGGTGTGCTCTGGTCCGAAGAGTTGGACACGACTAAACTACTAAACAACAACAGCAACAAAACATAAACAGCATTGTTCTATTCTGCCTTGAAAGTCTTTGCAAGTTTATAGTTCTTATCTTAATTGCCAGCAATGTTGTCTTAGAAAGTCTTTGACAAAATCAACATACTGTTTTCTAAAACAAAAGCAAACTAATATAATGAAATAAAAAATGAATGGGGACAAAATGGCAGTTCAGAAAGATTTATTTCTCTTCTCTAATTCAAGATAAGATGTGTTTGATGCCCCATTAGGTTCTTCCAATCTGGAGCAAGCTTGCCTATAGTGAAGGTGCCCTTGTATGAAGGCCTCGGAGTCTTTTCACAAATAGTTGCAATCCCTGCAGGTTTTATAAGGTCATTCTAGCAATAAGCTGATCAGACTTTTTGTGCAGACTGATTAAGTCTTCCTTGTTCTTGACTCTCTTCCAGGAATGCTGGTAGCTCTGTTCGTGTATCGGGGGAACATCCCACGACTCTTTCAGACAAACCTGCTGTACAGTCAAAAGAACAAATACAGGATCCCCAAGGGAAAAGCAATTTCAGTGTCTGGTGCTGAACAAAGACAGCCAAAAACACAGAAGGCGACCAGCTGCTCAGGACCATCTGACAGAACAGAGTGAAAGAGATTGGCATTGGTGGGTGGCACTGGGGGTCCTTTCAGTCTTTGATTGTTATTATTTGGCATGAGGAAGAAGACCTTGAGCATCTCTCTGTGTTCCTGAGGTCGCTTGTAGTGCATTCTGGCTGGAAAGAGGGACAAAAAGTCATCTCTCATGTGCTGCCATATCACCAGTGTATTGCGTTGAGCTAGGCCCTTGCAAAGGTCTGTAGAAGTTAAGACCCTTAACATTCCATACATTCAGGTTGTCTTCTTAGTGCCCTGTTCGGGATATTTTTCATTCTGTAGCATTCTTATGAATGGGTGGGATAATGTAGTACCTTGTGGCCCCCTCCCACAGAAAGTTAGCTACAGTGGTGCCCCGCAAGACGAATGCCTCGCAAGGCGGAAAACACGCTAGACGAAAGAGTTTTCCGTTTTGGAGGTGCTTTGCAAAACGAATTTCCTATGGGCTTGCTTCGCAAGACGACAATGTCTTGCGAGTTCCTGCTGGTTCCCCCCTTTTTCTAAGCCGCTTATCAGCTGATCCGATCAGCAGATAAGCCGCTAAAAGCCGCTAATAGCGCTAATCCGCTAATCCGTCAATGGGCTTGCTTCGCAAGACAAAAAAACCGCTAGACGAAGAGAATCACAGAACGGATTCTTTTCGTCTTGCGAGGCACTACTGTATCTTCAGTGCTTTTTTCCTATGGGTACGCAGGGGTCCGCATACCCCAAAACATTTTATGAATCTTTGTACTTTTGTCCATTTACTGTATTTATTTCCCCCGATTTGAACTATTTCCTTGAGTCAAAATGAAAGTACCCCTAAGAAAAAAAGCACTGGCTATCTTTATGTTCTGTGATATGGGATTAAATAAGGGAGGAGCCTGTGGCCCTCTGTATGTTGTTGGACCCAAGCTCCCATCAGCCCCACCCAGTGTGGCAAAGTGGGAAAGGATGATGGGAGCTGTAGTCCAAGTTCCCCAGCCCCATTATATAATATGGTGGGATCTTTGGCATTCTTGAATGTACAGGCAACTCGCAACTCACATGCATTCAAGTCGCGAGGGACCGTACACATGTGTGACGTTTTTGGCGCTGAAAGCTGGTGGGGGCAGAATAGGGTCAGAATTGGGTAGTGTGGGGGCAAAATAGACCGGATCAGACCAGAAGGGACTTACATGCATCCCACTGACTCATATCGCGGCCTGGAACAGAACTCCTGCGTAAGTGAAGATTCCTCCTTATGTGTTAATAAGGGTTTGACACTTAAATCATATATTTGATTTCATATGAATCATATGATTTCATATGAGAGCTGCTGGAACTGAGTTCTGGTGAGTTCTGGCTGAAAAAAGCCCTGGGTATTTTTTGCACTTGTGTAATGCACTGGAAGTGTGCAACAGCTTTTTTGTGTGTGCAATTGCTTATTCATTAGATTTTTCACCTCCCCTTTACCATGAGCTCTCGGGGTATGTTACAGCAATTTAAAAACACAATCTTTAAATCAGTTTAAACAAACCACAGTCAAGAGAACTGAGTGCTCCCACCCCAAAATGTGCTAATAAGCTTCCAGCGGTGACAGCAGATGTACAGCAGCTGACTTACTGGCTAAAAAAAAGTATTTTTATTAAATTTCCAAAAAGAATCCACATAAAATACCAGTGCATATTACAAACTTTTTTCTTTCTTTTGTATTCCCAACTAATATTGACTTACTGACTTTTTATGGCAAAGGGAAATCCATATTCAATCTGGGCAGGGGGAAGAGGACAGGCATGGCGACATCACATAGACAACGCTGAAAGTTTGTGTCAATGAAGAGCCCCGATTCACAATCAACACTCCATCTGGAATTTGCTCCTTGCACCTGTGTTGCACCTTGAACTTACCCTGTATCCTTTTGCACCCTCACTTTCTCTACCCTTGAGTACATAAGGGATAATAAATACACAGTCATTCAATATATTCCTTGCATACCTCATAACAATGTGTTCTTATCAGCTGATCTGAATTAAGTCATTTGCAATGGGGAAAGCACATCTCTCTCTGTAAACAATGAGTAAGGTAAACAATTCGTTCAATTGCTTAAATGCCAACCGATTGCCCTCGTTACAAATTAGAAGTATGATCCAGCTAAATTAAGCACTAAGGCTGCAATCCTAACTCCACATACTCGTCTAGAAGCCCCACTGAATTCAATAGGGCTCATTTCTGCTTCTGATGAAGCATGGTTAAGATTGTTCTGTAAGACTACAATCCTACTTTGCATATTTTTGGGGGGGAGTAAGCCCTGACCGTCTATGGAAATCCATTCTTAACTCTGTCCTTGAAATCAGTTTGCCTTTGAAAAGTGTCCGTTTCCATGTTGTGTCTGCTTTATCTCTCCTCCCCCCCAAGAGACGTGATTGTGATAGTTTAAAAGGACTTTGTGGTAATATTGAAAGTATCAAATAGAACCAATACTCTAAAAGCAGATGGGGAAGTAGTCATCAGAGTAGAGTTGGCCACACATGATGAGAAATCCTTTAATGTACTGACCCACACAAAACTTAATTTCAAGTTGGTTGTCAGGATTTGGGGCTGGGGAGATATTATTTATATCTCTTAGAAATTCCTTCCCTATTGGCAGTTCTTGATGTTTGGTGATAAGCCAATTGCTAATAAAATAGATTTTTGTTCAGTTCAACTTAATGTGAATTAATTATTGCTTGGTTACTTCTAGCATTTTTATTTTGTATTTTTTTACATTTATATAGTGGTTTCCCAGAGTCAGCTTGCTGATTGATTGATTGATTGATTGATTGATTGCCCAGTTTTTTCTCAAAAGAGCTCAAGGTGGCTGACATGGTTCTCCCCCCCCATTTAACCCCCCAAACAACCCTTTGAGGTAGGTTACAGCGAGAAACAGTGATTGGCTCAAGACCACCTAATTGGGATTTGAACCCTTGTCTCCCAGGCCCTAGTCTAGTACTCTAACCACAACACCACACTGGCTCTTTAGAAGAGGGGAAGTTGTAGGGACTCTGGTATTACAGATGAAGGGTGGGAGGCAGCACAGGAATAGGTGGATTTTGATTCCCATGTGGATCAAAATACCGTTTTTAAAGGCCCTGGTAGTAGGTGACTTGTGCTAGACGTTATATTTTGCAGCTGACCATGCTTTAGTCCTGATGTCGACTATGATCAGAACCTTGTTCCTACGTGTCTCACAGATTTGTTCTCAAACTGCCCTGCGGTTGTATAGATTTGGCAAGTGAGCTGGGTTTCTGGGTGTCAAAGTTTTCTGGGGAAACTGTTTCCTATACAGGAGGCTACTATACTGAAGCTCAGGTGTCACTAGATGTTGGCACATCTGCCTTGTTGCCTTATCCAGCCCAGGCTTTATGTTATAGCCTAGTATTTTTGCTTTGCCATACTGCAGCGGGGCCAATGCTGGGTCTGCGATCTTCATAGGGGCGACGCTGCCACCTTCTTGAAGGCAAATCTTGGCCAGCTGTTCCCGCTTCTGC
This sequence comes from Podarcis vaucheri, assembly GCF_965113315.1. Classification (NCBI taxonomy): domain Eukaryota; kingdom Metazoa; phylum Chordata; class Lepidosauria; order Squamata; family Lacertidae; genus Podarcis; species Podarcis vaucheri. The sequence goes on from NC_138763.1 coordinate 38,053,015, forward strand.
TGCAGCGCCCTCACTTCCTGCTGCATGCGCTCCCTGCCCATGTGCCTGTCTATCTTCTCCCAAAAGGTCCTGTTGAAATGCACATAGAGTTCCCAGTCCAACTTGTTCCAGCTTTTTATCTTCTCTACGGTGTCTTTGGAAAGGTGGGACTTTGTGCTCTTGTCTCTGCTGTTGAGAGGGAAGGAGACCACATCACCCAGGTCCCAGCACAAGGCCTCCTTCAGCAGCACCATGGATTCGTCAAAGTACTCTGAGATGAGGAGAAGGTCAAATTCGGCCTCAATGGCTCTCAGCATGAGCTGGACATTCTTTGCGGAGAAGTTCCCGTTGTGGTTATAGCCAAAATCGAACGTCATTAGGTTTTTGGCATACTGGCTATCACTGCTTGAGGCACTGTAAAACCTGGAGGTGTCATTGAGAAACTCCTCTAAGTTCTTGGCTTTGGCAAAGGCAGAGGACCCTTTGTAGTAGGCGAAGGATGATTCCATGAGATGAATGGGATTCCGGAGGATAGAAAAGTAAAAGCTTGTGTTTGGCATGACTCGAGCAACCTGGGATTGCAAACAGAGGAAACATTTTTAAAAAGATTAAAAATAATCCAAATCACGTTTTTCATTGAACTTTTGTCACAGCTCCTTGGTCCCTATATGCCAGGCTGCTTTAATGGTGGTGTATTGTGCAACTTATTATTAATCCTGACACAATAATAGCACATCAGTGGTGAATTTATTCTGCTTTACCTTGTTCTGTGAAGCTTCCCCAATGCTGCCACATGATTGCTGTTTGGAAGGGCTACGGTGCAAGAAAAGCAGTGCAAAAAAGTAAACCAGAATAGTTGTGGTATAAAAATGTGTTGGATTTCAGCAGGAGGTTGCAGGATAAGCACACTGGAAATGAAGCAGTGCGACCACTCTGACACTTTTGCAGGAACAAACAACAGAAGCCCCAGCCAGCATAGCAAATGGTCAGGGATTATGGGAGTTTTAGTCTTGTGGCATCTGGAGGGCACTACATTGTCTACTCCCATATCCCTCAAACCAGTGTCATTTTTCTAGAAAAAGAGGTGTTGGAACTCACCATGAATGCCTTCCTTGTTTTCTTATAAAGGCAATGGTGCCCACCTAAGAGGTGCCAGAACTGAGTTCCGGCGAGTTCCGGCTGGGGGTGGGGGAGCCTTGCCCTCAACTGTTCTGATAAAATGGGGACATCCTGTTTTTTCATGTGAGAGCATGGCAGCCATTTTGGGTGCCACAATCTCATGCAATCTTGCCCCCCCAATAGATGGGAGTGGGGCCCGTGGAGGGTATGTACTCCTGGTATTCAGCATATACAGTGGCACCTCAGGTTACATACGCTTCAGGTTACATACGCTTCAGGTTACAGACTCCCAGAAATATTACCTCGGGTTAAGAACTTTGCTTCAGAATGAGAACAGAAATCATGCTCCGGTGGCGCGGCAGCAGCAGGAGGCCCCATTAGCTAAAGTGGTGCTTCAGGTTAAGAACAGTTTCAGGTTAAGAACGGACCTCCGTAACGAATTAAATACTTAACCCGAAGTACCACTGTAATGGCAATACCCATACCCAGCTGACCTACTGATCCCTACAAGGGAAACAAAGACTACATTTGCCTGATTTAGCCATAACAAAAAACTGACTCCCCGCTACAATGTGAATAAGCTGCACTGAACATCAGGCTTGCATACTTCCCTTTCCCCTCTCTTTTGTACACCAGAAGAGGAAACCAAGGTTGTCTGTTCCCAGTTTTACACTAACCACATTTCCCCTTATGATACCCGAACTCAGAAACTGTCGTTTGATTCCCACAAATTAATTAAACAAACTGTTTTCTCAGATGCTGACTTGTGCTGACTAGCTAGTTAATAAACAAACAAACAAACAAACAAACAAACAAACAAACAAACAAACCACTCTCCAGGCTCAGACATTATAGGAACTTGACCTCATTTGTCATGTTTTATTTTGAAATCTTTAAGACAGTATTTTAGTTTCCTGTTAATGATGTTGCTTTGAATGTATACTTAATATTTGACTTTTTCCTGTAATATGTTTTTCTGGATTGTTTTATTTAATGTAGGCTGTAAACCACTTTGAGATTTTCCCGCTTAAAAATATAAAGTGGTATAGAAATGAAATGAACAATGAAAATAAAATAATAAACAGTACTGAAAACAGGATTGCATGTGACTGTTTCAATAGCATCATGAACACAAATAATCAAGAATGTGCAATAAAAGGCATGTCCAGAGTTCTTCTTGCTAGCAGTTTAAATGATAACAACTCCTTGCAAGATTGTTTGTGTTTCCAATTAAAAGTTGAAGTTTGCATTTGAGTGAGCTCAATGTGTTTTACAAGTTGAACCTAATGGTTGGCATCCATCTGTCTCGAGAGACAATGGAGTGTGCCTTTGGGGGTGAAGTCAAAGCGCTGTGTTAGCAACACCAAAGTGCTGGGGCGCAAGCTTGGGAAGTGTGATGGAGGTCCTGGGCTGCCCAGACAACAAGACCCTCACTCTTGGCCTCCCTGATGTGGTCCAAAAGAAATCAGAACAATTTGTTTGGCACCAGCTTGGCTGCAGGAGTTTCTGGAAGGAGGAATACATGGCGCCATTCTTCTTAGAGATGCCATTCCAGATTTGTATAGGGTTACTCCTTAGCCTTTTATTCTCCTGAAGATATCTCGCAAGACAGTGGAGATTTAGGACCAGAGTTTTCCTTCTCTTAGATGGGCTTGACAGGATGACAAGCCCCTTCAGCATGTGCGGAAACTGCCTTCCTGACCCTTTGAACCAACTATTGGTCTTGTCCGCTCAACCCACCAGAGCCTGCCTTCACATGCAGTCCCTAACTCACCAAGGGTTTGAGGCCCATCAACTATCTTTGACTGGTTTAGCTTGCCAGTCAAGGCCATTCCCAGGGTGTTGACAGCTTCTAGGAGCCACAGGTGAGAGCTGAGTGCAAGGTGGGGGACTAAAAGTTGACAAACTACCCGAAAAGGAACACAAAATTTCCCTTACCAGAGGTACTTCCCCTTCACCTAATACCCCATAAACTCCAGGTTGAACCTTTGCAGTCAGAACTACGATGTGTGGGTGTGATTTATGCATTTCAAACTCTCCTTGCAGCTGTGAATATCAGGGCTGTCATGATGAGCTTCTGCACTTCAAAATATGCCACTAGATCAGAGGTGTGTGTCATTTTGTTGTTGCTGTTGTGGAACAATTAGGATTTGGGAATCCTTGTCAACCTACTGCAAAGCACCCAGAGATTTTCCATTGCATCTTGATCTAGTTTCTGCTCACCCCTGCTTTAAGGAATTTGCCTCCTATCCTACAGATGCTTGCGTATTTCACCTTGTTGTTCCCTCCTGTAATCAGCATGGGACTCATCTTGTTACCTTATCACCAGTCTTTTCTAACAGAGACTGATGACCTTTATCACTTTACATTGCAATGATGGCATCCTGTTCAGTGTAGATTAAGGCTGGTCAAAGTTTCATAAATTGAAAGATGCATATTCTGCACCTAAGTGGCTCCACTCCTAGTCCTTCTTCTCACCCACTCATGACTTCCAGCATCTCTCCCTTGCCCCACTGAGCTTCCCTTCCCACTCCTTACCAAATCTGTTCTTGTCCACCTCTAGAAAGAACCAGTTTCCTACCCATAATTTTAGAGAGAAAAAGCTGCTCAGCTCTTACCTCTGGTTGAAAGAACCTCATATGATGACACATAATGTGGAACTGGGGGTCTTTTTGGGGAGAAAACCCCTGCACAGCTGCTGCCGTGAAATAATGAGGATAGAACAATTGAGTGGCACCATTGCTTGGCAAGGCAAAGGAAAGGTTGCGAGTATCGCCAAAGCGGAACAAGATGTTCATGACGGTGCTGCTGGCACTCTTGTGCACTTTGAGGAAAACAACGTGGGTCTTGGGCATGCATGTTGAATCTTGAGAGGGGCTGGAAGTGCTCCCTCCCTCCTTTGCTGTTCCAACTTTGGGAAGAATATTGTTTTCTGGTGGAGGTAGTTTCATGGTTGGTGGTTTTGCTGACGCCATCCCAACTGTTCTTCTGTCTCCTACAGCACTGAAGGCCTCTGATTGAGTCATTGTTGTGTGCTTCGGAAAGGGGTGTCTTTCTGGGTCTTTGACATGTGCTGTTTGATCCCCTGCAGAAATCCTTGTTGTGGGTTCTGCCACCTTGATCAGGGAACTTCCATCCTTTGTTGCAACAGCAGATGTCTGATCATCAGCAAAGTTCACCACTACTTGGTCGTCTCCGGGATTTTTTGGGGTGCTGTGTTTCCACCAGTCTCTCAGCCTGTTTGCTGTATGCTGAGCCTGCGCCCTCTCATCACCCTCCACAAATGGGTTTTGCCAGAACTCTTCTTCGCTGCCGAAGCTGGCAGCCAGCAGTTTGGTTTTGTTGAAGGCTGTGTTCAGTTTTGTGGCTAGCCTCTTTTTCTCTGCAGGGTTGGGCCTGGGCTCCCTCTTTGGTGCGGTGCTTTTCTGCATAAGTTGAGCATAAGTTGGGCTCCTTTGAACCTGGGTGGAATTCTCACTGGCTCTATTTTCTTCAAGGGAAAGCTGATTCTGTTTGAAATCGCATCTACAATTGCTATGGAAAAAACATCAGATCCTTCAGACGGGGTTGAAAATGACATCTCCTGCGCTCTGTGTCCACTTTCCAAAAACCACTTCCTATTGCTTGCTTTCCCTGGATCCCTTCCACTCCACCCAATTCACATGCATTTCCTTTCTGTATGGACCCTAATGTAACTACTGCAGGTAAGTGTTTCATTCTTTAAATCTAAAAATAAAATAGCATGGTTGTTACTGTATGTACACACAGTAACATTATAATTCTCCCCATATAGACAAAACCCTTTGGTCCCATCATCTGCCATACTTCTCTTGCATCACCCACCCCTATTATAAACAAATCTAGACAGCTTCTCCAGCATTCCTTGACATACAAATGTTTATGTCCACTGGCTATGAGCCAAGATACACAGGATGCTGCCCTCCCAATGCAAATAGCAGCCTGGGCGGGGGGGGGGGGGCATTAAGTCAGCACTATGGCAGCTGGATGGTGAGGTGGGAGAATAATAATAATATAATAATTTATTATTTATACCCCGCCCATCTGGCTGGGCCTCCCCAGCCACTCTGGGCGGCTTCCATAGAAACAAAAAATACAGTAAAATATCACACAATAAAAACTTCCCTGAACAGGGCTGCCTTAAGATGTCTTCTGAATGTCAGGTAGTTGTTTATCGCTTTGACATCTGCTGGAAGGGCGTTCCACAGGGCGGGCGCCACTACCGAGAAGGCCCTCTACCTGGTTCCCTGTAGCTTTGCTTCTCGCAATGAGGGAACTGCCAGAAGGCCCTCGGCGCTGGACCTCAGCGTCCGGGCAGAATGATGGGGGTAGAGGCGCTCCTTCAGGTATACTGGACCGAGGCCATTTAGGGCTTTAAAGGTCAGCACCAACACTTTGAATTGTGCTCGGAAACGTACTGGGAGCCAATGTAGGTCTTTCAAGACCGGTGTTATATGGTCTCGGCGGCCGCCCCCAGTCACCAGTCTAGCTGCCGCGTTCTGGATTAGTTGTAGTTTCCGAGTCACCTTCAAAGGTAGCCCCACATAGAGTGCATTGCAGTAGTCCAAGCGGGAGAGAACTAGAGCATCCACCACTCTGGCGAGACTGTCCGCGGGCAGATAGGGTCTCAGCCTGCGTACCAGATGGAGCTGGTAAACAGCTGCCCTGGACACAGATTTGACCTGTGCCTCCATGGACAGCTGCGAGTCCAAAATGACTCCCAGGCTGCGCACCTGGTCCTTCAGGGGCACAGTTACCCCATTCAGGACCAGGGAATCCTCCACACCTGCCCGCCTCCTGTCCCCCAAAAACAGTACTTCTGTCTTGTCAGGATTCAACCTCAAACTATCTTTTCCCATGGTCCTATCTATACCTGATGTCTCCCCCACCTCCACCATTCATGGCTGCTATTTTGTAAATGATCTGTGAAACTTGGTTATTTTCTTTTAAAGGAAGCACCCTATGTGCTTTGGGCTTGTGAGTTGCTGGGTGTGAAGGGGCTCAGTGTACAGGCAAAACAAGATTATGAGCAGCAACAAGGGTCTAAAGGACACCCAGCATTGCCACTGCAAGGGAGTCTTGGGACACTGGACTATGCTGCTGATGGCTGCCTTCCCTTCCCATTTGCTACCCACATCTGGGCATGATTTTGAATAATTGCTGGCATTTTCTGCTGAAATATTATTATTATTATTATTATTATTATTATTATTATTATTATTTATATGCCACCCTAAACCCAAAGGTCTCAGGGCGGTTCACAAAAAGGATCACAATATATAAAATAAAAATAAAAACAATAAGCCAATAATACTGCCCCCCAAAGAGCCACATTTTAAAAGGGTATAGGATGTTGATCAGGTCAACCAAAGGGAGGGTTTAAAAGGAATGTTTTTCACTGGTGCTTAAAGGTGTATAATGAAGGCGCTAGGCCAGGGGTCTGCAACCTTTAAGACAAAAAGAGCCACTTGGACCCGTTTCCGAAGAAAAAAAATATCTGGGAGCCGCAAAACTCGTCATTATAAAAATAACTTTTTTGTCACTTTTATTAATTATTTCTTTGTTTGACCCCTCAGAATTACTCCTCCTCATAGAAATGAACGTTAAATTAACAAGTTACCTTTTTGTGTGTGTGTGTTCTTCACTCCCCTTCAAAACAGTGACCAGCGTACATGCCCCTTACAATGTAGCGGGCGGGCAGGAAGGTGACATCGGGACGGTGCGTGACTAACGCACGCACCGCCCCCATGCGACGCCACAGCCAGTACAGTGCCCGCCACAGTGGGGAGTGTCGGGGCGCACAATGCACCTCCTCCCCTCGCTAGTATCCGCCCCGGAGCCGCAGCAAAGGTGTAAAAGAGCCACATGCGGCTCCGGAGCCGCGGGTTGCAGACCCCTGCGCTAGGCGAACTTCCCTGGGGAGAGCATTCCACAGACAGGGAGCCTCAGCAGAGAAGGCCTGTTTTTGTGTTGCCACCCTCCGGACCTCTCGAGGAGGAGGCACACGAAGAAGGGGCTCAGAAGATGATCTCAGGGTCCAGGTAGGTTCATATGGAAAGAGGCGGCCCTGAGCCGTTTCATAGAATCATAGAATCATAGAATCATAGAGTTGGAAGAGACCACAAGGGCCATCGAGTCCAACCCCCTGCCAAGCAGGAAACAAGGCTTTATAGTTTAAGGCTTTATAGGTCAGAACTTTGAACTGGGCCCATAAACTAATTGGTAGCCAGTGCAGCTGGACCAGGATTGGTGTAATATGCTCAAACTGTCTTGCTCTGGTGAGCAACCTGGCTGCTGAATTCTGCACCAGCTGAAGTTTCCGAGTCTGTTTGTCTTCAGAGGTAGCCCTATGTATAACCCATTGCAGTAATTCTGTGCAAACTCTTACGTTCAGTAGGGACTTTCCCCACCATACAACTGCAAAATCCATGGGCCCTCTAAATTAAGGCAATGCAATTTATTTACAACAATTCTTTTTACAGATGTCACCAATGCAATTTTCCCTGAACATTTAAATTTCTTCCTGGATATCAATTTTTGACAAAGGCGTCCTCCCTCTCTCATACACTACACTAATTTTGTATAATGACAGGTATTTTAATGTCTACATTTATTCTGATAAAAGTTCTTGCGGCAAGTGAAAGACTAACCAATTTATTATGGCATAACCTTTTAAATTTACAACAGGGTTGGGGGAGATTAAACCATTTACTCCTCTGCTGTGTTCCTGACAAAAAAGACACCTTTAGACTGAAGTTGCTCTCTTCACTGGAAGGGAGTTACCCAACCGGCACTGAAGGTGTCACCAATGAAACTGAGCTGGTAGCCGATCGAAGCAAGCAAGCATCAGTATCTGGGCAGCTCCATATCTGTGTTCCTGGAAAAATATATATACAGCCTTTGCTATCCTGCGCAGGGCCCACGGAGCCTACCTGATACACTGGAACCTCTCTGCGACTTGGAATAGGAGACAGAGGAGGAAGAGGAGCAAAAGGGCCACCCAGAGTCTTCCCAGCTGGCTGTTACATGAAAGTTTCCATTTCCTGCAGGGAAGGAAAAACATCAGCCAAATAATCTGGGCTTTTGATTTTTTTAAAAATTGCATTTTATGCAATGGGTACAAGTTTAAGTTAAGATGACAGGACTTAGAGCAAATGTCAAGCAGGCTTGGGTTGGGTTTCTTCTCATGCACTTTCTGTAAGCATAAGGTCACGCCCAGAGAAGGGAACCCCTGTTTACACACAGTCAAGGATGATGGATTTTTGTCCTCTGATAACAGCCCCAATTTGCATTAGCAAGAAAGTCCCAGGCCTTTCTAGTCCCCACCCGTATGTGTTTTGGGTTTTTCTACAGGCAGCAAGTTCCACCCACCAGAAAATTCTGTATTGGATGAAGTGGACTTTAGTCTACAAATGCTTATGTCATGATACATACGCCAGTCTTTAAGGTTGCCTTTCAGATGTTTCAAACTACAACTCCCATCAGCCCCTGCAGCCTTTAATAAGTTGCATAATTTTTCAGTTGTCTCCAATGCGAGTCCTACTCAGTGGACCCACTGAAGTTAATTTCAATGTGTCTACTCTGAGTAGCAGTTAGCTGAATAAAAAACTTTATTTTTAAGATTATAAATAGATAGATACAGATAGATATATACACGGGGTACAGTACAGCATAGTCCTGAATATTGTGTTGTTCTGTAGTGAAGATAAGACGTTTGTTGGAGGATGAAGATTTGTAGTTATACAAAACTGTGTCTCGTGCTTGGGGTGAACTGTTCAGCTGAACACACTTTTTGTGCTTGAATTGCATTTAAGTCGTTTCTTAAATGAAGCTCGTCCTGTACAACAAGGATTGTGTGCATTGGCTCTGAATCATCTGTAACTGAAATATTAGCACCCTGATCTCATATTTCAATAAGCAGTTTTGTTTGCCTGTTTAAATAAAGGTTAAGTGTGCATATTTCGATTTGCTTTTTGAAACAGAGTTGGGAAAGCATCTGAGAGAATGATAATAGCCTCAAGTTAGGTTTTCTGCCTGGGAAAGAATTGCTCCCAGGGTTGGCCCAAGACATGCTGCCTGGGGTAGCAAAACCATCAAACGAAAACAAAGAAGACAGCATGAGAGGTTGCGCTTCTGTGTCTTCCCAGGGCTCCTTTGCAGATTGCATGACTGTGGCAGAGCACATGATTAAACTAGGAATGGGCAAATATGTAAATTTGTCTCTCATTTTTCCAGGCTTAAATTCAATTCTCCACCTTTATACATCCATTGGCTTATTTTAAGTTGTCGTGAAAATGCATAATCATTCAGTGTAAATCTATCCTAATATACACATTTTTGTGTGCATTTTTGTCTCATATTTATATTTTGCAAAGCATTTTTTTGCGCAAGATCATGCATTTTTGTATGTTATTTTAACAGCTATATGCATAGCTATTATACACATATTGCCTGGCTGTAAAATTTGGAGAAGTGCAAATTTTGAATCACAGCTGTGGTTTGGACTGGAAACTGCAAATAATATAGTTTCACCTTTAAACCTGAACTGAATCAAATTTCTCCCTCAGCTCTAATTCCTACTGTATTTTCTATGCTCTGTGCTTTCATTGGAGGAAGGGCAAGATATAAGCATGGTAAGTAAATAAAAAAAATAAATATTGCCTCTCTTTCTCTTTTTCCATTTGAAGTTACTGTTGCCAGCAGGATCCAGCAAAAGCATGCTATGCCTTGTTGAAGCCCCATTGACATTTCCCCAAGACTGGACTCATCCTATCCTTTCCTAGATCCCATTGCCCTTTCCCATTGAGCTAATAGATGGGTCATGGTTTTTCCTGCTGTGGCCTTCTTCCCACTGGTGTTTCTACTCTCCTTCAGGCATATCCTGAGGGAAAGGCAGTAATGGAAACACTGTGTACCTCATGTTGTGGACTAGGTTTGTATGGAAGCATTTTTCTCACCTTGAGACTCAACCTTTCCCTTTGGAAACCTCTGGGCTTTTCATGCAGGCCATCCATCTTCTCTACATAGGACTTTGTGCATGAGGAGAATCTATGGACTCTTTCTGTTTGGCTGGATGTGCATTGTGTGTAAGCACTAGGTTGGGTCATTTTGCAGTCACCATAAGTGCCTGGTGTGCTTGAGAAATGTGTGTGTCTTGTTGGCTCACAGTGCCATGATTGGGGGTGGGTGGGTGGTAGTGAAGTTGCCAGGGATCTGGTGGGAAGATCTTGCCAGTACAGTGGTACCTTGGTTGTCAAATGGCTTGGCTCCCGAACGCTGCAAACACAGAAGTGAGTGTTCTGGTTTGCGAACATTTTTCGGAAGCCGGATGTCCGACGCAGCTTCCACGGCTTCCGATTGAGTGCAGGAACCTCCTGCAGCCAGTCGGAAGCCGCACCTTGGTTTTCGAACAGTTCCGGGAGTCGAACGGAATCCTGGAATGGATAAAGTTTGACAACCAAAGTACCACTGCATGGTTAACATAACTTTTGCTTCTACACCTATTGCTATGCTGTTGACTGTCCTGCGGCTGGGACGTAGCATTCAAGATATGCTATGTCAACTTTAGTTTCCCAGTGTACCAGGACTATATGACCTCATAGTGAACCATCTTTCTCTGCTGCTGTAGCAGCCTTCAGATTTCCAGATGTCCCCTTTAGTGAGCACTCATAATGATTTGGGGTCATTATGTTGCTGGGGCAATTATATGCAATCATGCCATTTGCATCTGCACAAGTTGTTGTGGCAGTCATACTGCTTGGTGTACAATATTTTTCTGTAAAAAAATAAATAAATCCTATAATCTTTCATATCACCAGTGTTCTGGGGTCTCCCCACTCCTGCTTTTGTTGTGCCATAGTGCCCCTCCTGACAGCAATGATGCCACAGCATTGAAGAAGCATCACAAAACAACTTAAAAAGTGCAATGATGTGCACACTGTCCACTGTAAATCCACTACTAATGCAGTACTCATATCTTGATAAAAAGTGTTGTGGGTGCCAGCACAAAATGGCTCCCATGGACAGCAAAGAGAGGGGGGGGGAGAGAGAGGGAGAGAGAGGTGATGGTATTCCTTATCAATGAGTACTGACTCTCTCACACAAAATTACTGGACATGTATACAGTGGTACCTCAAGTTACAGACGCTTCAGGTTACAGACTCCGCTAACCCAGAAATAGTACCTCAGTTTAAGAACTTTGCTTCAGGATGAGAACAGAAATCGTGCGGTGGTGGCGCGGCAGCAGTGGGAGGCCTCATTAGCTTAAGAGAGCCAGTGTGGTGTAGTGGTTAAGAGCGGTAGTCACGTAATCTGGGAAACCGGGTTTGTGTCTCCGCTCCTCCACATGCAGCTGCTGGGTGACCTTGGGCCAGTCGCACTTCTTTGAGGTCTCTCAGCCCCACTCACCTCACAGAGTGTTTGTTGTGGGGGGGGGGGAGGAAGGGAAAGGAGAATGTTAGCCGCTTTGAGACTCCTGAAGGGGAGTGAAAGGCGGGATATCAAATCCAAACTCTTCTTCTTCTTCTAAGTGGTACCTCAGGTTAAGAACAGTTTCAGGTTAAGAACAGACCTCCAGAACGAATTAAGTTCTTAACCCGAGGTACCATTGTATAGGATTGTGCTATAAATCACTAACCATTTTGTTAGAGAAGAGGAGAAATAGCTTGCTGAGCAACCACTATCTAGCTCAGGCATAGGCAGACTTGGCGCTCCAGATGTTTTGGGATTGCAACTCCCACCATCCCTGACCACTGGTCCTGTTAGCTAGGGATGATGGGAGTTGTAGTCCCAAAACATCTGGAGGGCTGAGTTTGCCTATGCCTGATCAAGCTCCTAGCTGTGGCCCCTCCCTCTCATAGAAGCCATCAGATGATCTTCTTAAAGAGCAGATGAAGCTTCTTCAACAACAGTTCGATGCTTATTGTTTCAATAATTTTATGTAAACCTGTGAGGTCTGTCTGAAAATCCGTGTACAAATACCTTAAACAGAACAGAATAAAAATAATAACTGACAGACAGGCTGAGGGAAGGATAAGTTGCAGAAATCAGGTGGAAACAGCAATAAGATCTCCTACTGTGCCCTTTAAAACTCTTTTTAATGAGAGAACCACTTCTTTTGTAGAAAACACCCTGCACCAGAGCTTTACAAACTGTGTGTCACAACATGTTAGTGTGTCGACTGCCGTGTGTATGTGTGTCAAATGAATGCTCTCTGCGCTCCTCCCAGGGTTGGAAAGGGGTTAGCTTAACCTCCGGTTTGCTAGTAAAACTGAATCACTGTGTCACCAACATGAAAAGTTTGGAAGGCTCTGCCCTACACCCCATTCTGGTTGTATGTTCTACTTGGTTGGTTGTGTGTTCTACTTTTCCTACCACTAGAATCTCAATGGCATGTTTTTAATTTTCAAATCATATGTGTGCATACACAGTATATTTTCATAGTTAACACACACTGATTCGTGTGAATGCATTTTGCTTAAAATGTGAAAGAAATGCTTTGTGGCATCCAGTCAGATCCAGCTCTTTTCTTCTTTGTAAGAATTCCATCAACTAGCTGGAACTTGGTAGTCCACCAGAAACCATAATCTATTTTTTCTGCCCACCTTGCATATTATTAATTAATTATTTAAAAAAACTTCTAAAGGAAAACCTAGAGCGTCTATGGGTCTGGTGATAAAAATGAGGTTTTCATCAATGAAACAGAGGGCATAAACCAAAAGGAAGATTCGCTGTGCTTGTAAAAAAATGTATCCAGAGAAATAGCTCTATCATCAACAGCCTATTGGGCCTTATTTGTTCACAGTCTTCCTAGACCTTGTCCCTTGTAGTGAGAAATCACTCTAAAATGTTTCCAGTTCAAATCACCCCCCCCCCATCTTTCTTATAGCTTGGGGCAGAGTTTCTCTCTACCACCAGTATGCGACACAACAGCACTTTGTGTCAGAGCCATATGGCTCAAGTTTACTCCTTCCCCATAGCTAGATTGTTTTTTTCAGCAATAAAATATTAAGATAAAGGCACTTACTTGATCCAGGTTCTTCTAAGTTTGCACATGGTTTAGTTTATGGAGCACAGAAACAGTACCTTCTTCACCAAAATCAACCCAGGTTGCTCTGAGATGGGCAAAAGTATAAAGCAAATATACTTTTCTTCTTAGAGACGTGTATATGGATAGTTCCGCCTACTTTGTCTGCAGGTAATATATGCAAAATTGGGTTGTTGTTTTTTTATTACGAGAAGGGCTTGCCTTCTGTTGGCACTAACCAGGAGCTGCCTGGAATTTGCCACATTATTAATAAAGCACTACTAATGGGGAATAATGCCTTTGCTAGTTCCCCTGGGGCACTATTATAGTTAGGAACCAGCAAACATCACATGATGAAATGAATGCGTACTCGCCCAGGTTTCTGCCAAGTTCTCCAACCAGCTCTGCATGTGATAACACAGCGTCATTCTTCATGCATATTTTTATAAGATCATTAAATTGAAATAGAATGTTCACGTCCTCCTAAGAAGTCCACGGATGTGATTTCAATATGCACAATATGCTTATGACCCCCAGTTTTAACTATCTGTGCCAAGTGAACCTACGCAGATCCTGATGTTTAGAAGCAATTGTGGATTAAGTGGGGATCAATAAGTTGAAATTGAACCCTGACAAGATAGCAGTCCTGTGGTTGGGTAGTTCTCAGGTCTGGGCATCAGGCAGATTGCCAGTTCTGAATGAGATTGCCATGGCATTGCCATTGTCTGGGGTTCCTCTAGACCAGGCATGCCCAAACTCAGCCCTCCAGATGTTTGGGACTACAATTCCCATCATCCCTGACCACTGGTCCTGTTAAGTAGGGATGATGGGAGTTGTAGTCCCAAAACATCTGGGGGGCCGAAATTTGGGGAAGCCTGCTCAAGACAGTTGTCTAGTTGAGTGTATGTATGGTTAAATTATATTTTACTTGTGAGCTTGTCTCTTGCAACAAAGAACAGGCTAAAAGTGTTTCAGATAAATAAGTAAAAAAGCACAGACCCTTATTATCCCACCTGGAGACTCTGTTCCCTAAAGCATCCATCCCCGACCTGGTTACCTCTACATGTTTTGAAGCATAGCTCCTAGAAGCCACAGCCAACCCAGTTGGGCTGACGAGGGTTGATGGGAGTTGTAGTTCAAATCATACACCAAAGTCACATGGTAGAAAGAGGAATGCCCGACATGTTCTATCAGTGTCAGCCCAATATTGGGTCATGTTCCATTTCTCTCTTTTTTTAGCCCTTGTTGTGTCTCATAGTGGCTTTGACTGTGACACTCGAGTGGAGGAAGCCAATGTGTGCATGAATCACACACCTGCTTTCATCCCTTTGGTTGTAATACTTGAAGCAGAAGCCCATGTCTGAGCATAAACACATCCCAAGTGATGTAGAAATTCCAGATGTGAGAACAGTTGACGCATTTTACAATGGCAGAAGGGCATGAGACATTCTATGAAAAGCATAGAAAATTGAGCAGACAATTTCCTTGTGCATCTACCACTTTAATACCTGAATTATGCTACTTTAACTATTTTGTGACTGCAGCACAAAAATATCAAGATCAGTAGAGGAACAAGCACAATGAAGTCCAACAAGTACAGTGTACATATTTGCAGGGAGGTAAACCATTTCCCACTTTTAACGGAAGACCAAATATAGCAAACTCTGCCTTTTATGACTGTGGTTATTTCAGAGGCAGCTGGCAAGCACAGCAGAGTAAAATGTTGGCTTACCCAAGGCAGCTGCTCAAATCCTATAGCTTTGGGTGCCAACCCAAAGCTTATTTATCATGATTCTCAGAGAAACAAAGGTGTGTATGAGAAAATTATACAGTCTGCATCATAAAGCTGGCTTGAGAAAAGCAAATACTCTGGAGCTCTAGGAAATAAACTATTCTGAAGAAACCAAGAGAGATTCCATGCTACCCATTAGCAGGTAATTGCCAGACTTTGTTCAGTCACTCTATATGGGACATCCACATGACAGTGGACACTGCTGGGCTGTTGCTATTTGCAGGTGGGATTCAATCACATAATGGCGGATTCAAGTTGCACAATTCAAGTTGATTTGGAGCTCTTGTACAACAAGTCTCTGCATCAGATATTTTTTTGCAGTAAGGAAAGTGACTGGAAAATGCCCTGGAAAGTGTGGGATAAAATTAGCTTGATGCAGCACCATCTAATCCCCCTGCAATCAAACCAGATTGAATGTTCAATAAATAGGTGACATAGTCTAACCTGCTTTCAAAACATTGTGCAAACAAATCAGGATGAATGGCCAAGAAACAGGTCATCTGGAAAGTGACCACCATAGTCTAAAATCTCATCATGTGGTTCTTCTGTCTTTTCTCTGACTGTAGAAAATCTGACTTTTTCAGAAGAATGAGTAGCACCATCTTCACAGGTGTAGATGCCTTTACCACTAGTCAGTGGCAGACCAACATTTTTTTGGAGCCCTGCAGCTTGAAATGTTATGGAGGCCCATCACAACCAGCTATGAGGTCTGAGTAGCCATTGCTATTTTCATCAGTTGGGTTGTCTACAACCTTTACAACATCTGTGCTGCTGACTCTCAATCAGTTTGAGTTGTGAGATGCAAATTGAGTCTACTAGACCAAAATATTTTAAGAAATGTGGGCAAAAGTCACTTCTGGTGCCCCTGCGGAATTAGGGGCCCTGAAGATAAGCTTCATTGGTTTCATAGTAGATCTGCCCCTGCCACTCGTCTTTCCTCCTTTTTAAAGGGTGGGGTTTCAATACGGACAGTGACCTAGCTAGACACTGAAGTGATTCCAAGCCCTACCTGGAGATGCTGGGACTAAACCAGAGACCTTCTGTATGCAAAGCAGATGCTCTACCACTGAGCTATGGCCCTCCCGGAATACTTGCTCAGATATTTACTGAGACCTTTTGTGGTCACCATAGGAGGTATTGGTGTGTGCATGAGTTAGTGACCTAACATGTCTGGCTGCAGGAGACTCTATAGCTGAGCATGCTGACTTGCCTTCTCTGTCTCCATGAACAGCCACCTGGAGATTCTTGCAATTCTTCAACCATTGTGTTTGTCAGCAGGTGCCATTAGTTTTCTCTCCTATGTTTCACTGAACCGCAACATAACAACCCTGCTGACATTTAATTTGAAGTTACAGTGAGCTAGATGTTTGGCACACTGAGCTGGAAGCCATCCTAAATCTTTTGACCTGCTGGGCATTCTTAACCTCCTGCAGACTTTATTAAAAGCGGCACACTTTGAGGAATGGAAGCGACTTAGGCCAGTGATGTTGTGATGAGCATGCCTTTAAGGAAAAGCTACATCCCAGGAAAAGGCCCTAGGCAGGCATGGCAAAACATGCTTTTCTGTTAACTCTAAAGTAAACCATACCAAGTTTGAGACCTGTATTTGCAAAGGATTACAGCTGACCTTGAAAGGCATCGTAATACTGTTAGGAGGTAAAGTATTTTGATGACTCAGGGAGTCGGCCTATTTTGAGATAGACAGTGCCACAGGGGAATATATAGATATAGAAATATTCCCATGCAGCCATTTTAAACCATTTTTGCATGTGCGTAAGCGGATGGCGCTGTGGGTAAAAGCCTCAGCGCCTAGGGCTTGCTGATCAAAAGGTCGGCAGTTCGAATCCCCGCGGCGGGGTGCGCTCCCGCTGCTCGGTCCCAGCGCCTGCCAACCTAGCAGTTCGAAAGCACCCCGGGTGTGGACTTCCGGGTTAGCGCCATCAGCAATGGCGGAGTTCCTCTGACTAAGAGGAACCCGCTCCGCGAAAATCGGGTCTTGCCGCGGTGGCGAAGGCGGAGACCCCTCAAAAATCCCAGGCGGAGGAAGCCTGGGAACGTTGGGTTTGGCTGACACCAAGAGTGCCTCCCCTACTCGCAGGGAATCCCTTTTTCGGGGATCCGAAGCGAAGTGGGGTGAGTGGCGCGGTGTTTTGAATCGACCACTACTTTTACGGAGTGAAGCCGCATAGCCATTGCCGGAGGGTGCTGACTTTTTCCTGTGGACATTTGGACTCTAAACAAGTACCCGTGAGTAGAACGGCAAATTGGACTACGAAACATTTTAATTTGGCACCAAAGCGGGAAGGTTCTAAACAGTAAGTCCACCTTCCGCTTTTGTAAATAGATTGAAGCAAAAATTTTGCAAGCTAAAGTCTGGAAAGTCATATATAAAGGACTAAATTTCTTTCAGTTAAAACCACCAAAACCCCTCTTGGAAGCAGGAGAAGAGGGGGGGAATCTTAGATTGTTTAAGCCTGCAGGAGAGAGAGTAAAGAAAGATAAATTTCCACCGTCTCAAACCTGGGAACGGGGTGTCAGAGACAGAAATTTTTGGGGAAGTTCATTGACTGTGAATGGAACGTCTTTTGACAGATGGTTAAAAAAGGGAAACATATTGATTCCAATGTTGCCTTTTGCATTCAAAAGAAACAAAATATTTGAAAAATGAAAGTAATTTTCTTTTCTTGGACCTGCTTTCAAAAGATGGATACAAATTGAAATTGTCTCCTCTAGAGGGAGCTTGTTAAACTGTTGCTGGAGTCGATCTGGAGAATTTCACAGCTGTGGAGATTAAGGATCGTGAGACCAGACTCTGACCTTGGATAAGAATGTGTTTAGAAGAAGTTTTGGTGCTTGCTTTTTGCAAGACAAGCGCTTTGTTGGAGCAGCTGCATGAGAAGATGGATTTGATGATTGTTGCAGTCAATAATTTTGGACAAACAGTGAATACTAATATAGAAACCATTCAGGAACCAACCCAGGAATCTGTTTTGACAGGGCAAGTGCAGAAGATAATGGAGGAGGTTGTTGTTGAACCTCAAGTAACACAAATGGAGAGACCCGATGCCCTGCAGGAGCATAAGCTGCTGTTTTTGAAGACTGAACCTAGAGAAAGTCAGATTTGGAGAGAGGGAGTATTGTTCGGTTTGGAGATGGGAAGTTGGTTGGATCCCCCTAGGCAGGGACGTTTTGGCTTTTGGGATTTGGTTTTGGGCCAGGGGGGGTCTGGAGTTGTGGGGGCTCTTAACTTTGGAGGGACTTTGAAATATGCTTTTAAATACTTTCTGGATTACAGTGCTGACTGTGGGGAATGGGCTGACCTGTCGAGGGGGGACGGAGACATTGTTGGGTTGGAGTCTCCCCGAGACCTACTCCTCAATGAGAAAGGAAAGAAATTAAGAAAAAGATCAACAAAAGACAAAGTAAAGTGCAGGTATAAACAAGAAGAAGATCTGCAGAAGGGACATGGAAAAGACTTAAGAGCCTCGGACACAAGATCACCAGGTTGATGGACTAATGGAATGGATAGAAAGGACTGACATAACCCGAGACCAGGAAGAAGAGACGTTGGATGAAGATTGGAAGAAAGTTTTTAAAAATTTATTTTGAGAATTAGTGTAAAATTAATGAGTGTTAGGAAAAATGTTGGAATGAAACTATTTGGCTTTAGTAGAAATGATATAAGGAGTTATGTATAAATAAGTATTAAGTTTTAAGTTTTAAGGCTTTTTATGGTAAGATAAGGTTAAAATAAATTAAGGTAAATTTAATGACAGAATATAGTGAAAGATGGAAAGGATTTGCTGAGTTAATTAATAGGTTAGACTGTTAAGATAAATTATACAACAAAAATTGAGAAAGATGGAAAGAATTTGCTGAAACAATTAATTAAACTAGAATACAAAAAGGGAAGTGTGAGGAGGTCGATGAAACAAGTAAATGAAAGATAAAGATATGGAATATTGGATGTGTGTTTTAATGTTATTGTTCTTTTTTGCTGTATTGTTGTATTGTTTTTTATGTTTTTCTTTTTATTTATTGTAATGTATGTCCTGTTAATTTTTTTGTTGTTTTCTTTTCTTCTTTTTTCTGTAATTTTTAAACTTCTAATAAATATCATTTAAAAAAATAAAAATGAAAGCACCCCCGGGTGCAAGTAGATAAATAGGGACCGCTTACTGGCGGGAAGGTAAACGGCATTTCCGTGTGCTGCACTGGCTCGCCAGATGCAGCTTTGTCACGCTGGCCACGTGACCCAGAAGTGTCTCCAGACAGCGCTGGCCCCCGGCCTCTTGAGTGAGATGGGCACACAACCCCAGAGTCTGTCAAGACTGGCCCGTACGGGCAGGGGTACCTTTACCTTTACCTTTAAGGGAACAGGACCAATTACTTGTGATAAATTCAAAATTCTACACACATGCACTCAAAATTATGCCAGTATTTGCCATTTTTCTGACAATAGCTTGTAATCAGAGGCAGATGAAATGAGGTCTCAACTGGGCACTTTCCCCCCAATTGCCAGTGCAGGGGGCCTAATCCAGATTGGGATCCTAGCATGAAGGGTAGGGAAGAGTTAACCCTTTGCCCCCTACTGTGGCTCTGCTGCCAGAGAAGTTGGAGACAATCTTGGACCAGAGGGACAGATGGTCTGGCTCATTATAAGGCAGATTTATGGGTTCCACTCAATAAAACATTAATCATACAAAAAAGGGAGGGAATGTACAGGTCTGTGGATTAGGAAGCTTTGACCTTCTCTCTGGGATGTCAGTTACTGCCACATATTTATTTAATGTCTTTGGATATCTTATCAGACCATTAAGAACAGCTAAATAAACAAAGCCATCAAGGTGAACCTTTGTCCTTGCTATATACTTTTCCAAAGAAACACAACAGGTTCCGAAGATTAAGTCTGGGGTTCTTTTAAGATAACAAGATAATCTTAGGCTTATTCCAAAGACAAAACTGTGATTCTACCTCACTGAAACTGAACACAGAGTGGGAGATGTTGGACACTTACCTTCCATGGTCTCTACCTTTTTTACGTGCTTGAAATACAATATTTTGTAGCTGGGGGAGGTGCTATATTCTGTGCATGTTTATTGGAAATAAGTCCCACTGTGTTCAATGGGGCCTACTCCCTAGGAAGAGGGTACAGAATTGCAGCTTTCATTGCTCTTGCAATTGTGATGTGGCTGTGTTGTATCATGGTCACACACCTATTGTCTAACAGTGGTGGAGTTGAATAACTGACAACCCCCTGCCCCATTTCATTTTTTTAAAAAGTGTTTTTATTTTCAATGTGTGTGCTTCAAATTCTGAACACTATTCCACACTGTTTCTCGAAAGCCGGAGAGCTCTCCTAACAATAAATTCAGCAAATGCCAGCAAATGTACTACCTTTGCTGCAGCAACAAACTGCCGTTTTGTGAACATTTATGTATTTTTCAACTGCTCATCTACCTTGATTTTTAAGAAAAGTGACAAATCATAATATTTCTGCTCCTTGCAGATATGCATTGGAAATCAGTGCAGTTGAAGCAATCGTACACTAACAGTTTAACAATCTGAAGAAGACCCAAGAGAAACCTACCAAGGCCTTTTCCAGATGGCCTGTTTATTGAGCATTCACCCTGATTTTGTTCACACAAAAGTTTCATGGAAGGTTATACAGCCAGCATCTACTGGGGGTATTAGAATTGTTTAGGGCAGTTTGATGTGAAAAAACCTATTCCCTCCCCCCTGTGCCCAGTGAATATTTACTTTTAAACAAAAATACATAATTAAAACTGATGTGAAAGAGATATGTGTATCATCTATTATATTACAGTATTAATCACATTGTTTTAATGCATGTATCATAATGCATGCATACAATCTCAACATAAAATAAATTCACCAAGAGCAACTTGGAATGAAATTTTGGCCTTCGATGTGGGAAGGTAGAACTGTGCAGAGGAGACAGACAGGGCCTTGTCCAACCCCCACAAAGCAAGCTTTTGCGTGTTCAGACCCAGAGATCTCCCCCCTAAATAAATTCACACTTGACGCAAATTTTAGTTTGGTTTTTGGCAGAATTTAGGCCACAACTTTATTGATTACAGAAAGTGAGTGGTTGCATAGGCTCTGGTTCGACTAGCTCCCTGCACTTGCAGGTAGCGCTAACCCAGAGTTCCAGCATAGGTCAGCTCTATGCTGTTAGGTTAGATCTTGGTGACGTAACCAACTACCTATCTCTGGAAACAGAGAGAGACCAAGATGGTAATATTTTAGTAGACCAGTCACAGAAAATGGCTGATGTGCTAACCAAACTGAACCTGATGGATGCTAACCCTGTAGACACACCAATGACAACAGATTATCATGCAGATGATACTGAAGAAGCATTTTCTGACACTACACTGTACAGAAGTGTGCTAGGCAAACTAAACTTCATTGCCAGATGTTCAAGACCTGACATTGCAGTTAGCACCAATTTGCTAAGCAGACACGTCAACAATCCTACTGTTAAGGATTGGAAAGCTCTGAAATGCATAGCACACTATTTGAAAGGCACTATGCACTACAGACTGAGATTTAACAATCAGAAGTCTGGCAGTCTTGAGATATTTGCTGATGTGAGTTTTGGAAGTGAGTTTTGGAGTTTTGTGGATCGTGAATGGTTGTTACAATTGTGTAAAGACATGAGAATTCCTGTAAAGTGTCCAATTCAAGTTTATCAGGATAAAAAAGCATGTTTGGCTTTGCTGACTTCTGAAGGTTGTAAGCAAAGCATGAAGCACTTGCAATTGAAGCTGCAACATGCTAAAGAATGTGTTCAGAAAGGACTCGTAACAGTGTCCTACATGCCAGGTAATGAAATTCCTGCTGATTTATTGTCCAAGGTTGTTCCAAGGGATCAACACTGTACCTATGTACAGAAACTGGGTTTGTACTGAGATTGTACTGACACACTGCCCAGTGGTGTTCACAGAAAGGGGGAGGATGTAAGGTTTCTGTTATGCCACTGTGCAGTTTTTGGAGTCACAAGACTCTATTGACATTCCAGACTGTTGGAAGTCTCACGGGAGACGGGAGAAGGATGTTGATGTTACTGGTTTCCTGTTTCTTTGTTCCTGTTGTTTTCTCTCTCACACAGAGAGCAGACGCATATTCTATTCTTTCCTGCATAGTTAGAAATAAACGTAGCAATGTAGCACATATTTCTGTCTCCTTCTGCTGTCCGGGTACTCTGCATAATGGGGAGTGTGCCTGAAGCCTCATTCAAAGGCTTAGGTCGTTAATCACTGTCGGAGGAGACTCTGAAGACATGACCGGAGGAAGAGCCATTTCAGCTCGGTCGTACGGCAGAGGCTTCGACAGGGTGAACACCTGGATGGGCGAAAAGTTGGGAACAGACTATGTCCGTCACCCAGATGTCCCCCTGGACTCAGGCACGGGCACAACCCCCTCTCAGGGTTTGACCAAACCATTTGAGTCCCTGGATTCCTTTAATGGAATACCCTTCACATAGGGATGGCGAGAGCGTTCCCCCATCCCTATCACCTAAACCAAAGCCTATCCACAACCTTACAAGTTGTGATGATTTGCTACATGGCAGGCGAAACCCAAGTGGCAACAGCCAATCAGCCGAGTGGGGAAAATTCCTGCCGTGCCCCTGCCCCAATGACAGACGACACACGACGGCATAGCAAGGTCAAGCGCACAAGCCCTAAAAGTAGGGAGAGGTGGGCGGGTGTTCCGAATGAACACACCGAAAGAGGAAGCTCTGGGTCACGTGCATAGGTCCCTCAATCCATTTGGAATGTGCCCCATTGGCCAGATTGAACCCAACATTGAGGGACCTACCAATCTTACCCACCCACAACACAGGGAATCGGTCTCCAGGTCTCACTGCAACACCTCCTCTTTTAGGGAGGACACGATATAGCAACAGTCCTGTGGGAATGAACACCCAAAGCTGGTTCTTGCTCTGGTGGGGCTAGTTGTTTTGTTCTTTGAGCATGTGGTTCTTGGTCTATCTGTTGTGCTTTATAAATGTTATTAGCCACTTCGGGGACCCTAGCTGAAATAGCAGAATATACGTTGATCTACTAAATATATAAAACACAGCCTTGTTGCTTGTGGTGCATTCATTCTGATTTGTTTACATGGATATGACATCACTTGATTTGGCTATGACCTCACACTTGCCAGTGCTTTTCCCCATCACTTTTCTTATCCCCAAAATGGGTCTTTCTTTCTTTCTTTCTTTCTTTCTTTCTTTCTTTCTTTCTTTCTTTCTTTCTTTCTTTCTTTCCTGTCAGAGTGCCAAATGCACTTCAACTGCACAGCCTAACTTTGTCTGTATATGATTGAATCATAACTGCAAAATAGTGACAGTGCAGAAGTAGCTGGGGACACATAAATAAAGTTGTTTAACAGTGCCATCTACTGAACCAAACTGCAGAACAGCCCTGCTAACCTTTCTCTTTTGGATGTCTATAGGAATAGTTTGATCCTGTTTACAGAGTCGCAGCCGTATTAGGTTTGTTCCAACAAAAACAACCAAGATCCTTAATGACACCTTTGAATCTAGCCCATTGATTATGGCATAAACTTTCATGGGCTCAAGTCCGTTTTATCAGAAGCATGTAGTGTAATTCTCAGTAGGAGATACACAATGTTTTTCTGATGCACAAGAGCTATAAACATTGAGGTAAGAGGGTAGGGATGGAGAAGAAATTTGATTCAGTTCACATTTTGTGAAACCAAATAAGTACCAAAATACAGGCATCCTTCAAAATCCAAAGATCTCTGAATTTCGCAGTGCAGTTGTCCAGCCAAGTAACCCAAGTAATGTGTACAGAAATGCATATATTTAGGTAAAGTGTGCATAAAACAAATATATCAGTGAAAACAACATACAAAATTAATTGTATTCTGGAAAATTGCACTGCAAAAAATGTGTATATTAGGCAAAATTGCATACAAACCTGGGTACATTAGTTGAAACGTGCATGAATACGCTGATGAATTTTCATGAGGTCGTGTTGTTTTTTTAATTGCAAACTGATGTGGAAATGTGGAGACCTGAACTTAAGATTGGAAAAAAAGAAACTAAGAGATACCAAAATCGACACCCATCCCTATAAGAGAGCAATAAAATGCAGAAAGTATAGATAGTGGGTGCTTTCAGAAAGTAATTATTTGGGGGTTAGATTCATATACTGGCAAATTCAGGTTGTACAATCAAAGTTGATTAGGTGCTCTTGTGCAACACAAACATGTTGCACATGTACACACCAAATCAGAATTTTTGTTGTAAGGAAAGTGATGGGAAACTGCACTGGAAAGTGTGGAATAACACTTGTTGATGCAACATTATATATGCTCCCTGCAAACAAATCTGGATAAATGCTCAATAAACAGGAGTTCCTGGAAGTGGCCAGTGATAGTTACATTATTAGCAGAAGTGATGTTCAAGATGGTTGATGGTTGTAACACAGGCATCCTGGCAAGGATGAGCTAATTAGCTGATATAGTGTGATTTCCCCTTTTGACTTTCCTTTTTAAAAAACAGATTGTTTTAAAAAATGAAAGTGGGACAGACACATAAAGAAAAAGACTTACGAAGTGGGACACTACACTTGGTATAGAATGATAAGTACTTCTTTCCTGGAAAGTAATCTGGATTCCTGGTAGGGGTGGAAAATAGGAAAGGAGCACTCATCAACAGACACCATTCTCTTTGGCCCATTTTGTGAGTGAGACTACTACTTCTCTTGCTTAACTATCAGTGATCCTCAGTCTTTTCACTTAAAAACCATTCGATATTGTGAAATATCAGGGCAGTGTAAAATGTTAAAACATAAAACATATTTTTTAAAAAACATAAATGGCATGATGGGGTGTGTATATGTGGGAGATGACAGGTAAATAATATTTTTTGCCAGCATGGCACATTATTCTTTTAGGATGCTTCAGCTTAAGTGGAACTAAATGTTCCACAGCTAACATGGGATCCCCAACTTCATATTTGCTTCCAAAATACAAAACAGGGACAAGTAAATAAATGGAAAGGGAGAGGAAGAATGTTTAACCCTTCTCATCTACTACATTTCTACTGCTATCCCTCCACCCAGCTGCTTTTCCCTGAGTGACTGTCAATCGCGTCTCATGCCCCTCTGAAGACTTTCCACTGGCAGGCAGAACCATTTTTATTTAGGCAGGTCTTTGGTTCTTAATCTGTCAGGGGTTGATTAGCTGCTTGTGCTTAAAATTGTGCCCCCTCAGAGTTTGTGCGGCCCCACAAACCTCTGTGTGTGACAGAGCTCCTCAGACATGTCTGCTCTAGTCACTAGTAGAGTCTGACAGTGGCTGCTTGCGGAAGCGCTTCCAGCAAAGAAGCTCCTTAACGGAAACGCGTCTCCTGGACTCACGACGTGACAGTTTCCGGCGAAGTATGGGTCTCCCTGCAGTTGCTTCTGACACCTCCCCGCTATTTTCGCTGGACGTGTCTCTCACCCCTTTCTCTCCCCTGCTGTTTCCTGCCTGGGCTGCTGCGTCTCTCTCAGCATTACTGAGATCCTCCTCCAGAGACCCCTCGCTCCCCCTACTGGTCCCTGCTTTGGCTGCTGACTCTCTCCCAGTCTCTGGGAGCCCTACCAACTCCCTTTCCCCTGATGTCAGTTCCCTGACATCCACCTCCCCTCCAGGGCCCCCTTCCCCCCCGCCCCTACTCTCTCCTCTGGGCGGTGAGGAGCTGAAACCCCGAAAAGAATCCTCTTCATCTTCAGACGTCTCAAACATTTCCCTCCATCGGTCTTCGTTCCGGCTCGCTGAATCCTCCTCCGCCTCAGAATCAGAGAACCCCTCCAACTCTTCTTCTTCGTCGGTGGTGGCGAAGTATTCCCTCCGGAACCTCGCCACTGGCTGAGGTTTACGAGGGAATCTCTGATGAAAAGTTTCTATCAAAACCTCGTCATCTACATCCTCTGCCCTGACCCAGGTGTTTTCCGACTCCGGCTCCCCTTCCCACATTACCAAATACTCTACTTGATCTCCCTTCCACCTGGAATCGAGAATCTCCGCTACATGGTAGCTGTGTTCTTTTTCCTCCATAGCTGGTCCCCTATTGACCCTCCCTTCTCTGTCCCCTTTATACGGTGACAGCAACGACCTGTGGAACACTGGGTGCAGCTTCATGTGGTTCGGTAACCGGAGTCTGAAAGCCACTGGGTTGACCTGCTGCGTGACTTCAAATGGGCCCAGCCTCTTGGGTCTTAACTTCTTACAACCTCCTTTGAATGGTAACCCTTGGGTGGACAGCCACACCTGGTCCCCCACCCTAATGCTTTCCCCTTCCCTTCTGGTTTTGTCTGCCTGCCTCTTATATTCCTCCTTCGCCCTGTTTAAATTAAGTTGGAGCTGGCGATGGATCGCTTCCATTTCTTCAACGAACTGTTCTGCGGCTGGAACGCTCCAGTTCTCCCCTTCCCCCCCTGGGAAGGCTCGGGGATGACACCCGTGATTAGCCAAAAAGGGGCTCATCCCCGTGGACACGTTCTCTGCATTGTTGTAGGCAAATTCTGCCAACGCCAGCTTCTCCACCCAATCATTCTCTCTGTCATTCACATAACACCTCAAATATTGCTGGAGGACACCATTAGCTCTTTCCGCCTGCCCGTTGGTTTCTGGATGACGGGCAGTTGAGAAATTCACCTCTACATGCAATAAGCTCATGAGCTTCCTCCAGAACCTGGAAGTAAATTGTTTCCCTCGGTCAGAAACCACCCTCAAGGGGGCGCCATGCAGCCTAAACACATTTTCCACAAACAATTTAGCGGTTTCTTCCGCTGTGACCGCATGTGAGCAGGCTATAAAGTGGGCCATCTTGGTTAACAGGTCTACCACAACCATGATGGCTGTTTTCCCTCTGGACCTGGGCAGATCAGTCATGAAATCTATTGCCACTGCCTCCCATGGCCTTTCCGGCGTGGGTAGTGGTTCTAATAAACCTGCCGGTGCCCGCCTCTCCCCCTTGGCTCGTTGGCATTGGTCACACCCTCTCACATACTCCCGCACATCTTCCCTGACCTTGGGCCACCAGAATTCCCTGGTAACCAGCCACATGGTTTTGTGTTGCCCAAAATGCCCTGCTGTGGGGCTATCGTGCAGTTGCTTGAGTACCTTTTCCCTCAATTCCCCTTCAGGTATATATAACGCTCCCTTGTAGTACAACGCCCCGTTTCTCTCCTCAAAACCCCCGGGTTTGTCTCCCTCCCTCCTGAGACCCCTGAGTTTGTCCTGGGCGTATTCATCCTGCACCGTTCCCTCTACCAGTTCCCTTTGCCCCACCAATGCCGCCCCACACACCCAGCGGTCCTCGGGAATGACATGGGTCTCTTCGGGTGCACCCTCCCCCTCCAAATATTCAGGTTTGCGTGAGAGAGCGTCCGCCCTAACGTTCTCTGGGCCTGGCACGTAACAAATCTCAAAGTTAAATTTGGAGAACTCCTGGGCCCATCTCAACTGCCGTTGGTTGAGCACTCGCGCAGTTCTCCAATACTCTAGATTCTTATGGTCCGTGCACACTTGAACCTTATGTTGTGCACCAATTAGCAGGTGCCTCCATCTCCGGAAGGCCTCATGAATCGCAAGAAGTTCCCGGTCGTACACCGTGTAGTTCCTCTCGGATTTGTTCAGCTTTCGCGAAAAGAAGGCACACGGTCGCCACTCTGACTCCTCCTTCCCCGGCTGCAGAAGAAGCACCGCCCCTATGGCTCTGTCAGAAGTGTCTGTTTCGACCCTCAGCTTTTTTTGTAAATCCACATGTAGAAGTTGTTCATCAGAGGCGAAGGCCCTTTTCAGTTCCTCAAACGCTCGCTCCGCCTCCCCCGTCCAAACAAACTTCTTTTTACTGCTGAGACAGTCCGTGATGGGCGCCGTCAGGTGGGCGAAGTTTCGGATGAACTTACGATAAAAGTTTCCAAACCCTAGGAACCTCTGCACATCCTTCTTGGTTTTGGGTGTTTTCCATTCCAGCACCGCTTGAACCTTGCCGGGGTCCATGGCCAACCCCTTGTCTGACAAGCGGTACCCCAGGAATTCCACCTCCTTGGTATGAAACTGACACTTCTCCAGTTTCACCCACAGCCTGTTGGCTTGCAGCCTGCTCAACACTTCTCTAACGTCTTTCACATGTTGCTCCTCATTCTCCGAATACACCAACACGTCATCTAAGAAGGCCACGCAATTCTTGTAGAGCAAAGGCCCCAGTACGTGGTTCATGAAGGCTTGAAAACACGCGGAGCCTGTTTGTAATCCAAAAGGCATAACGAGGTATTCAAATGCCCCCAAAGGGGTAAACATGGTGGTCTTCCATTCATCCCCTTTCCTTATACGTATCAGGTTGTACGCCCCCCTTAGGTCCAGCTTTGTAAAAATCTTTCCTTTCCGCACCCTGGTCAAAATATCATCAATCCTGGGCATAGGAAAGGCCGCCGGCTCTGTCACTGCATTTAACCGCCTGAAATCACATACAAGTCTCGGCTTGTCCGTGTTTTTTTTATCCACAAAAAACACTGGGCTACCCCCCGCTGCCTTGGACTCTCTGATGAAGCCTCTCTTCAGGTTCTTGTCAATGAACGCTCGCAACTCCTGCATTTCCCTGTCTGACATGGCATACAACTTGCCTACAGGAAGCTGTGCTCCAGGGAGTAAATTGATCTGGCAATCAAAGGGCCTATGCGGGGGTAGTTGGTCAGCTTCCTTCTCGCTGAACACGTCGCTGAGATCAGCATACTGTGGTGGCACCTTCCCCTTCCCCATTACTTCAGTCCCTGCCAGGGTGGCTTGGGCCCCTGCTGACCCCTTTTCCCCCCTGCAGTGTTCTAAGCAATGTGCTGAACCGAAGGAAACCACTCTTTGATGCCAGCCCACCAGCGGATCATGTAGGGCTAGCCAGCTCATTCCCAAAATAATGGGAGCGCCTCCCAAGGTGGCCACATTAAACGCTATCAGTTCTGTGTGCCTTGCCACCCTCATTATCATTGGGACGGTCTGCAAGCTGACTCCTCCTCCCAACAGTTCCCTGCCATCGATCGTGGTCACCTGCAGGGGGTTGCTTAAAGGGATAGTCTGTATCTGGTGTTCAGCAGCAAACTCCTTGCTCATAAAATTGCAGGAGCTGCCTGAGTCCAACAGCGCCTTTATTTTTAGGGGGTGTCCATTTTGCAGCTCTAGCGACACTTCAATCACTAGAGCAGGTCGAGGAGCTTCTGGCACGGGCACTTTTACTGCTCTTTGGCCTGGCTGCAGTGCCCTGACGGTGGCAACCAGGCGTTGGCTTTTACCTGCTCCGTTTCTCCCTGCTCTCCCCCCTCAACCGCTCCCACCATCCCTTGCCATTCCTTCCTCTGGGGGCAGACTCTGGCAAAGTGGCCTGGCTGTTGGCAAAGATAGCATTTCCGGGCTCCTTTTCCCTCCTTCTTCGCCCCCTCACTGGGCTTTGAAACTGCGCGCGCGCGGGCTGTTCCGATTTCCATCGGCTCTGCCGGCGGGAAAGCTGGCTCAGGAATGTCTGGAATGCGTAACTCCTTCCAACGTTCCCCTCTCCCTTCCCGCCTCTCCAAGGCTCTTGCCTCCTGGCGCGCTCCAATGGTCAGCGCAGATTTGGTCAGCTGATCCATAGACACCGCCCTGGGGCTCCGGGACAGCTCGTCTTTCACAGCCGAAGAAAGACCTTCTTCAAATAGCATCTGAATGGGGGCTGCCGATAAATCCCACCCCAATCTGTGAATCAGCATGGTAAATTCAGTCCAGTACTCACGGACAGCTCTGCTTCCCTGCTTGCAAGCCATTAGCTGTCTGCGCACCACCCCTTCCTCAATATCGCTGGAAAACATGATATCCATTGCACGAAAGAACTTCATAGTGTCCTTTAGGATATCATTGTGCGTTGCCATCAGGGGTCGAACCCAGTCCCGCGCCCCCTTCTCAAGATGCCCAATTACGAAAGCAACTCGCGATTCCTCATCAGGGAACTCATCAAACTGCACATTCAGGGCATATTGCATCTCTGTCCTAAAGGCATGGTAATCCTTGGGGTCCCCCCCAAACTTCTGCACCAATCCTGGTACCTTTCTGGGGAACTGAGTGGTTCTCCCCTTTTTGTCTGCATCCTGAGCCCTTCTCTCCTCGAGCCTCGCCGTCTGCAGCGCAAGTTGGACCTCCAGAGCTTGATACCTTTCTTCCAAGCTTGGACCAGCTCCAACCCCTGCCTCTCCGGTTCCGGCTGGGTCGCTCATGATGGCTTTCTCCTGCACAGGCAGCGTACAAAGACTGTCAGACTGCTGTCAGGGGTTGATTAGCTGCTTGTGCTTAAAATTGTGCCCCCTCAGAGTTTGTGCGGCCCCACAAACCTCTGTGTGTGACAGAGCTCCTCAGACATGTCTGCTCTAGTCACTAGTAGAGTCTGACAGTGGCTGCTTGCGGAAGCGCTTCCAGCAAAGAAGCTCCTTAACGGAAACGCGTCTCCTGGACTCACGACGTGACAGTTTCCGGCGAAGTATGGGTCTCCCTGCAGTTGCTTCTGACACCTCCCCGCTATTTTCGCTGGACGTGTCTCTCACCCCTTTCTCTCCCCTGCTGTTTCCTGCCTGGGCTGCTGCGTCTCTCTCAGCATTACTGAGATCCTCCTCCAGAGACCCCTCGCTCCCCCTACTGGTCCCTGCTTTGGCTGCTGACTCTCTCCCAGTCTCTGGGAGCCCTACCAACTCCCTTTCCCCTGATGTCAGTTCCCTGACATAATCTAATGTGCAAGTGTGTTGAAACTGGTTTTCGTTGTTGTTACTGCTTTTATTGATATTCTTCTGTGTTTTAATTCTGCCTTGTTCTTCTGTGTTTTAATTTTGTTTCATTGTATTTGTCTTAGCCACCTGAAGCACTATTTGGTGGAGAGGTGGGATAGAAACCTCAGAGAGAAGCAAATATGGTTGGGCATGTACAATGTTACACAGCATTCCTGCAGTGACAGGCAGAGGACTATAGCATCCAAACCAGATACAGTGGTACCTCGGGTTACAGACGCTTCAGGTTACAGACGCTTCAGGTTACAGACTCTGCTAACCCATAAATAGTACCTTGGGTTAAGAACTTTGCTTCAAGATGAGAACAGAAATCTCACGGCGGCTACGCAGCGGCAGTGGGAGGCCCCATTAGCTAAAGTGGTACTTCAGGTTAAGAACAGTTTCAGGTTAAGTACAGACCTCCAGAACGAATTAAGTTCTTAACTTGAGGTACCACTGTAATGTACATTTCTACTTGAATTTGTTTGCCTGTTTGATACATTTGCCAGGTCCCACCTAGGACAAAAAATGCCATGAAGCTCCAGGGATTGGCAGTGGGCCCCAACTAGAGCATGGGACTTGGCAGCAATGATGCCAGCCCTGGCCCCGGAACCACCTATGGTGAGAACACATGGGAGACTGAACTGGCTCTCATCTGATGTTTGCAAAGATGCTGTGGCTGTCTTTAAAGCATATTATTTCCTTCCAATAATTCTAGGCAATGTTGTTTCTTAAGGGTTGCTGTGAATTATAACTCTGAGAGGTGTAAACTACAGGGCTCAGAATTCCTTAAGATCAGGAATGTGCTTTGAGTCTGTTTTAAAGGTATGGTGTTGTGCATAGCCTGTGTCAGTCTAGCCTGTACTTCCTGATAAGTGAATCATGGGGTTGAGAGCTACTTCCCCATGCAACCCTAAAAGGTTATGTTATGCAATGTAAAATATTCTTCAAATTGTAGTGTTGGTGTGCCATATTACTAAATTTCCCAAATGTCCCCTCAAAGCTGTCCTGCTTCCTTCTATCATTAGCTCTCCAGAGTGTTGTTATTCACTTCTCTTGGTCCTAACAAAAAAGAAGTAATTCAGAGAGAAGTGTGTGCCATGCAAAAGTAACAGGAGGGACCAGAGAACAGCCAGTGCTGGCCATGACATGGAGGCCTGTAGGACAAGGGTTTTATTATTCAGCATGGTAACCCCAATTATTACAGCTAGTAACTAACAGGGAAACATTCTTGCCCAACCATCACCAGCCTATTTGGCCCACTGGTTCTCGTGAACAGTTGGAGCCCAAATGTATTGTTAGAAGTGCTGGGTGCCACCCCCACTCGTTGTCGAGCTGTAGCAAGGTTCCAGGGGGTTCCAGGGGGTTCCAGGCACTCACCCAGGATCTGTGTTCCTTCTTAGAATTGAAACACAGCAGAGACTGTCACAGATTTAAGAAACATAGTTTATTCATCTATTTACACCTTCAGTCTGCATGAGGGAGTCCAAATCTTACAGCAGGTAAAAGGTAAATCTTACAGCATGGCCATCTCAAGCAAGGCTTGTTTCCCATTGCACTGCAGCACTGGAGTCAAAGGCATCTCTCCCAAACCAGCCTTCAGCCAGCCTGCCCAAGGTGGATCCCAGTCCTTCCCCCCCTTCCTCTTCCCAGCACACCTTGCTCCAAAGACCCTCTTTTCCTGACACCTGACACCCAGTTACCAGGGCAACCTTCCAAATCCCCAGTCTCTGTTCACACATCAGGGCGGGGGGGGGGGAGGACAGTTTCCCTTGTATTTCCAATGGCCCTCAATGACCCTGTATTGTTTCTTAATGGCCCTAGCTAGCCCAGGAATTCCTCTGCAGCTTGTATTTGTGTGGACAGGCGGAGTCCCCAGATCCCGAGAGGTCCCCCCCGTCATGTGGAATAACGACTCAAGACAACGTGCTATGGGATTAAATTGGCCACAACTTTATTAAATTTCATATGTGGGTAGACCTTGGCTCAGGCATTGGGCGTTCTCCCTCCCCAGTCCCCAGCCGGGGACCTAGGGAGCATCAGGGTTATCCAATGTGTGTGTGTGGGGGGATGGGCCGGCTCTGGAGAACATATGTTCAAGCAGAGATAGCCGCCCCTGTTACGCCGCCGCCGCAGGGGAGAGCAATGACGACCTTTCAGCGTACAGTCAAAGCCTCCCTTCAGAAACCCCTTTAACGGGGAACCCTGGTATCGCCGCCGCAAAGAGGAAGATGGACTAAAGGATTCCGCCCAAGGCCTGATACCGCCAAAGTTGTGACGTTTTGCTACGGGAAAGGCAAAACCTGCCAATGCAGGGAAATTCCTTTCCGGCCCTTTAACAGCGACCTTAACATAGCAGCGCCCGCATACCTGTGAAGAAAAGTTAACCTGCAAAATAAGCCATTAACTGAGGGTGGGTGGGGTGGGAGAAGCTCTGGAGCCAAGTGAGGATTCCCAGGTAAGATCATCCCTCTATTGTGTGGGCAGGTAGTCCCTCCCCTACCTGGCCTGGTCTCCTTGGCAACGCTTCCCCCAGGTGGGATTGGACAACTGACTGAGGTAGGCGGAGACCTCCAGGTATCCCACCTGAGGGAAGGCAAAGCCAAGCCTATGCTGTTGGAGCCGCTCCAGATCTAGGGGCTGCGCGCGTCCACGCAAAGGGCGCCCCCCGTTTTAATCGGGGAGCGGTCATTCTCCCTTCACATTCCAAACAATCAAAATCATACCATTTATTAATTTATAGGGTTGGGGTGGGATCCCCCCAAATCTGTAACAGTAAGCTGTTCTCATTGGTGCCAACAACAGACACAGAAACGTAGAATGCTCAGGTAGTTTCCTTAATAGCTGCTTCAATCTCATTAGTGGTGTTTTCCCTCTGCTATAGAAATGCCACAATTCCTGAGCAGCTTTTTTTCATGAGTTCTTTTGACTCTGAATGGATGAAGCAAATGACTGGCCCTTTCTCAACAGTACTGAATGGGTTTTTCCACCTAGTGGTGGCTCTAGTCCACATCCGGCTCAAATCACAAACTGTGCTGGCAATATCAAAAGTCCTAAGGTCACTGGTGCCTGGATAGATTATCTCTCAGTTTTCTCTTGAGCATACAATTGTGCTGAATGGCTGGATTGCCAATCACCTGTCTTTACTGACCCTCCAGTGATTGCTTTCTCATGTTGATGATTCACTAAGGGATAAAAGCTAACAAAGGACTTCTCTGTGTAGGGAAGAGAAGAAGCAGAGAGATCTGGTTGCAAATTTGGAAAGAAAACAATGCCCACCATTACTACAGAATGTGTCTGTGAACAATAACTACAGAAACTTAAAATATTTCATATCAATATGATGCAATATTACCATCATTTTCATAAAACAATAACAATGGTCAGTGCAAGCAAAATAAGCTACTTTTTTTTTTTTTGGCTGCCTGTTGCTGCATACAGAGACATGCTTTTGGTGTTTGATCAAGGACTACACAAATAGCTGGGCCAAGGCTGGACCTTTAACTTCCTCTAAACAGCAGGTCAGCACTTCAGATGCAAACAGGATTAGGGTTCAAGGTGCATGCAATAGGAAAAAAGTCACAGAGCCTATCCAAGGAAGAGTCTAGTGAATTAGGGAATAGGGGCTGGAACTGAGAGAGAGAGAAAGGCCATTCTGTGGTTCGCCTCAGATGCCAATACAGTGGTACCTCGGGTTAAGTACTTAATTCGTTCCGGAGGTCCGTTCTTAACCTGAAACTGTTCTTAACCTGAAGCACCACTTTAGCTAATGGGGCCGCCTGCCGCCGCCGTGCCGCCATAGCCCAATTTCTGTTCTTATCCTGAAGCAAATTTCTTAACCTCAAGCACTATTCCTGGGTTAGCAGAGTGTGTAACCTGAAGCATATGTAACCTGAAGCATATGTGACCCGAGGTACCACTGTATGTTTTGGGCCAACCCTGTGCCAACTACACATCTGAGGGGAGGGCATTCCAAAGACTTGCTGTAGAACTATGGTAACTGCAGGCCAGGAACACCAGTCTAGTCAACACCTGTGACACAACAATTTGTGTCAACACTTGCAAGGCTACTCCTCTCTTGCTGTAAAGCCCTGCCACTCTGTGAAAAAATTATTTAGTGTTTGATTGATTTTTGGACATTGCGAATTCCCATCATTGCTGCACTAGTTCACCCACCTATATTGAATTCATTATTAAGACAGGGAAACAGCAACACAGCTGCCCTCCTGCAACAGCATTATCCCCGCCATCTGTAAAGTGGGAAGGGGACAGAATGCTGTGATCACTGGAAAGGGATTTATAACTGTATTGTACAAAGACCTAATGCTGCTAGGGCGTGGTTTCTCTAACTGACCAGAAGTGCCTTCAGATCCCAATTCTGAATTAGAAACGCAAACACATAAACTTAAAAAAAAATATTTATGCTACCTCTACACGTGCAGCAGTACTTTTCGTTATGTAATTTGTTGCAGGAAACTCCCCCCCCATCATTCAGTTTGTACAAACATGACACACACAAACACACACACGACATACGTGACGTTTCTGTGATAAATTCATAGTAAATCAACCGTACATCGGATTTACACTGGTCCACTTTTATTTTGCTCCATGAAGGAAGGACTATCAAAGGGGGATGGTTTGATACAGGATGGCCATAATCCCTTAAGCGTACCAACACGTACTCAGGAGCCCTACCCAGTTGGCATGACAACCTTGATGGTCCCAGACAGAAGACCATCAAAGTCACAAAGGACTTGCATATGGAAGTGGATTCAACACGGACTGGAACAAAGGACAATGATCAGATCTTCCCTCTGGGGGCAGGAAACTGCCAACTCCCCTTTGTCCTCTGGAAATGACTCATGGGGAGGGGGAAAGGAGGAACCAGCCAGGTGACAAGATACTCATGTTACCGCCACAACTCCTCCCTCAACCTCTCCTTTTTGTTGTGTGTCAATGATGTAGTCATGATGTAGTTGTGATGTAATTCTAGGGGTGTAGCTTGGGAGATTTGTAACTAATAAAAGTTGGGGTCTTCTTTTGTTCTGGGCTTCCATTTTGTTTCACCTGGTGGCAGGTGGGAGCCCTGTCGCAACAGTCTTCAATAAAGACCAAGCTTACTGGCTGCTGTTTTGCTCTGGTATTCCTGGCTGGTGTCCTTGTTTTTTGTCCAAGGGAGCCCTCGGATTTCTCCGTTAACAAATTGAAGAATGGGGCATCTGTGGCCCTCCAGATGTTGTTGGACTACATCTCCAGAATCTCTGGCTATTGGCAATGCTGGCTGAAGTTAGTGGGAGTTGAACAACACCTGGGGGGCCATAACTTCCCCGCCCCTGATACCATGTAAGAAGGGCTGCAACCCTGTCTATAATGACCTGGGGAAAACTGCCACTGAACTCAGCAAAACTCAGGGGTGCCAACTTGAATAAAATATTGTGGGGGCCCAGGTAAGCCCCGCCTCGCACACATACCATTTGAATGGGAATGCCTCTCAACTTTGTGGGGACCTGGCCCCCACTAATATTTTATTTTGTTGGGGTCGAAGCCCTCACAGCCCCTAGGAGTTGGCTCCGACGGTGGAACTTAATTCTGACTGAGACGTGTTGGATTGCAGTCTTACAGTAAGACTGCAATCCAATGCATGATTACCGAGGAGAAACATTGGGATGCAAGTCTGCATAGACATGCGTAGGGCTGCATTGTAAGTTACGGCCATCGGTCACAGCTGCTTAAACAATCCCTTCACTGAACCCTTTTGAAACACTCTGTCCAAGGTTGTGTGAAGATCGGCTGTTTGCTTAGTAAAGAGCCAGGTGTTTACATGTAAGGCAGTAGATTAGCTTTGTACTTTTGCTCCCCAGATGTGACATTGCAATTGGGCTTCAGCAATCTGGAGCCTGAATCAGCTAATTCACATAATTCTTTGCCTCCTCTGTTCATTATAGTAATCGGCGTTATTTAATTCCCAACTTCTACTTCTCTAGAGATGATCAGTTTCACCAGCATCTAATTCCTGCCAAGAACAAAATATTTTAGGCATTTAAAAAATCTGTCCATGCTCTCACAACTTTTTGTGTAACGTCTGAGACATGCATACGATGTCTTGCCCTTGTAAGTCTCCCTAGAAAGATTCATTGGGTGTGCATATGTGACTTTTTACTGGACTGGACAGATATATATTGAAAATTGCGGGTCCACAGTGAGTACAAGCTTTTGAGTTTTCCAGAGATGGCAAACAGAACGATGTGGGGAGGGTGAGGTTTCAGCTGATGTTTAAATTGTAGTGTGTGCATAAGGGCACAGTCTTAAGATGGAATGTGGTGCCGGGAGCAAGCAGAACAGGGGGAGGAGCTAGTATTCAAACAAGACCCTTTTGGGAGCTGGTTGGCCTAAGAAAGATTTTGCCCCAACATGGATTTTGTAATTATACATTTGCAGTCTCTGGTGTGTTGGGCGTCAAAAATGTCGAAATGAGTGGTCTGTTTGCAACATGGCAACAGATTCAATCAAAAGTATTGCAGCATTTGGGTAGCTGCAACTGCTGGAAGTTGCTAGAACAAGGTAAAGTCTTCCTGACCACTTCTTCCTCAGGGTTTGTGTGTTTTGAGTAAGACTGATGCTCACATTCCTCAGCAAGGATAAATACGGGAGCCATGTGACATTTGTGTACGACTGGCATGTAGGAAGGTGCTGTTCTTTAACAAGGAAATCTCATTTTGACCCCTTCTACACACCTTTGAGTTATTCACCCTGTCACTAGAATTAGAGTTAAGTGCAGGTTTTTCTGTCTTTGTATTTCCTAACAAACTTAAATACCACAAAAACCTGACGGCATTGTGGTGTTTGTTTGTTTTTTTAAAAAACCAACCGAGGGGAAATTGCAACAAAAATAAAATTGTAATCCTCTTCAGATGTTCTGTACTAGAGTTAATTAAACATGAAATGGTGGCACAATGATGTATCAGTTTTGATTCTCTCAGGTTCCCCCTTTTTACAATCTTAAATTCAGCTCTCCACATCTGCAGCAATTTTGTGTGTGTGTGTGTGTGTGTGTGTTCATGAAAATTCATCAGCATTTTGGTGTGACTTCTCCTAGGAAAAACATTTTTATATTCAGTTTTGACTAATGTACACATTTTTGCCTGCAATTATCCTTAATAATAATGCCTTTTGTGTGTTATTTTCACTAATGTCTTCATTTCCACGCACACTTTCCCTGAATATAAACATTTTTCGGTTGGAGAATTGCATTGCAAAATTCAGATAATTGCAATTTCGAAAGGTGGCTGTGTTTCAGCTTTCATTTTGTTTTGGAAAGTGCAGACTTGATAGATTTGGGTTTAAATGTGTACTAAATTAAATTATTTCTCCACCCCGTCACTTGCTCACCCCCCTTTGCCATTCCCCTTTGTGTGCACAGGAAGTTCCATGAGTACTGGCGACTTGAATAGTGTCAGGAACAGCAGAGCTATTGCATTTGCTCCCCCTGCCCACCTTGTGTGCTTATTTAACCCTAATATGGAGCATCTGAAGAGGGCTTCTGCATCGCTGAGGGGAAGGTGTACCTTCACTGCTCACTGCTTCTCTGCTCCAAATCGCACCCCCAAACTGTTTTTACACCTGTGAAAGTAAACATATATGTGGGGTGGGGAGTGGCTGCCCCCTTGCTTCTCTGTTCTAAATTGCCCACTAAGTCACCTTTTCTTATGTGGGGGTAAATAAGTTTGAAACCCCAAGGTAAGGAAAGTACCTAGGGATAGGGGAAGGAGGTAATTTGGGGCAGAAAACTGACAGGCATAGAAAGTGTTAAATACCCCCTCTCCTCTGCTACTTTTCATTGTTGGAAGTGACCTCCAAACAGCTTTCCTGTGTCTCCTTATTTTTTATTTTTTTAAGACTTTGGGTTTTCTTACATACAGTGTTTACTCAGACCTGTCATAATACCTGGAAGCTTTAAAAGTCTTTCTTTCTTTCTTTCTTTCTTTCTTTCTTTCTTTCTTTCTTTCTTTCTTTCTTTCTTTCTTTGACTTTTCAGGCCATATGACAAAGTTTGAGATCACTTGGCACAGTGAAAATCCAAAGCTGGAGAATGTTGGCAAGCTATCAAAGGCTTTACAAGAAGTCAGGCAATGTGGTGCCACAAGGCATCGTTATTTATTTATTTTTATAAAGCTACCCTAGGAAGAAGAGAACTGAAGGAATGGAGAACAATCTGCTGAATCATTGCAGCAGGAAGCTGGGGGGGGGGGCAGGGGAGCTGAAACATTATTAGTTTATGCTGAGAGATCTCGGTTTTGCTGTCCTCAAAATACCTGTTTAGGCATTCTCCATATAGATTATGATCTAGATGAAGTCCAAGTACTACTAACACATAGATCAACCTTCCCCAACCTGTTTGGGACTACAACTCCCATCAGCCTCAGCCAGTATAGCCAATGGTCAGAAATGTTGTAGCCCAACAGCTTGCGGAAGGCTAACATATAGCGATTACAGTGGTACCTCGGGTTACAGACACTTCAGGTTACAGACTCCGCTAACCCAGAAATAGTACCTCGGGTTAAGAACTTTGCTTCAGGATGAGAACAGAAATTGTGCGGCAGCAGTGGGATACCCCATTAGCTAAAGTGGTACCTCAGGTTAAGAACAGTTTCAGGTTAAGAATGGACCTCTGGAACGAATTAAGTTCTTAACCAGAGGTACCACTGTACCAGCCACAGATCCATTTTTATGGACAATTGTCAAGACCCAGCACATGAAATTTGCTTCCTAATTGGGTCTGGCCCAAGAAATTGTGTTCCCTGAGGCAGAGAAGCAGATGGTGCCCCCTCCCCAAGTCAAGGTGCAAAGATGAAGTAATTTTGCATTTGAGGCAGAAAATCCCACAAGCAACTATTCCCCTCTTTCACAGTAAAAATAGGGGGAGGGGGGGCGAGAGCTGACAATTTAGTGTCCTTTCATGACTTCCAAAATCAGCTCTCTGGTAGCCACATCATCCTACCTAACAGCAGGGCCAGCCTTGCCATAAGGGAAGCCTGCATGCCAAGCCATAATGCCACATCACAGGAGCTTTGAAAATAAGCTGGGTGTTTTAGCTTTTTGTTGTTGTTGTTTAGTCATGTCCGACTCTTCGTGACCCCATGGACCAGAGCACTCCAGGCACTCCGGTCTTCCACTGCCTCCCACAGTTTGGTCAAACTCATGTTTGTAGCTTCGAGAACACTGTCCAACCATCTCGTTCTCTGTCGTCCTCTTCTCCTTGTGCCCTCCATCTTTTCCAACATCAGGGTCTTTTCCAGGGAGTCTTCTCTTCTCATGAGGTGGCCAAAGTATTGGAGCCTCAGCTTCACGATCTGTCCTTCCAGTGAGCACTCAAGGCTGATTTCCTTAAGAATGGATAGGTTTGATCTTCTTGCAGTCCATGGGACTCTCAAGAGTCTCCTCCAGCACCATAATTCAAAAGCATCAATTCTTCGGCGATCAGCTTTCTTTATGGTCCAGCTCTCACTTCCATACATCACTACTGGGAAAACCATAGCTTTAACTACCCGGTATACAGACCTTTGTTGGCAAGGTGATGTCTCTGCTTTTTAAGATGCTGTCTAGGTTTGTCATTGCTTTTCTCCCAAGAGTTTTAGCTTTACACACATGAAAAGGGAACAGATGAGGTGGCTGTACTGAAAGGTAATAAAATAATAGAGTTAAACAATTGTTTAAAAGTAAGGTACTATAAGAAGAGAGAGCAGCAGGGGCTTTGAGCACTAACATGACCAGGTTAGCAGACCAGAGAGATGCACAGCTTATCTGGTCAAAGTCTTCCTCATTATGGCAAGATTTACTGTATTTCTATTTAACGTATACTAATTATAATTTAGCCGCTGCCTTGAGTGACATCTTTGGGAGAAGAAAAAGCTATGGAGTAACCCCTGTACAAATCTAGAATGGAGTCCTTAAGGTTGTTGGATGGCATTTTGTACGCCTCCTGCAGCCAAACTGGTGACGTATTGCTCTGCTTTCCTTTGGACCACATCAGCAAGGCCCGGAAGGGATTTTTGTCATCTGGGCAGCCCTGGACCTCCATGCATACTGCTCAGGCTTGTGCCCCCAAGAGGTCACTTTGGTGCTGCTAATACAGCAGTTTGATTTCACTCCCAAAGGTGCACTCTATAGTCTCTCAAGGCAGACAGATGCCAACAACAACAACTGGCCACCCTAGGGTCAAACCTCATATATGTGGGACTGTTCTCTTCACATGCTTTAGCAATCCTTCGGTTGGGGGCGGGCAGCAGCAGAAAGGAATCTACCTATCGTCTATCATCTATCTATCTATATCTATCTATCATCTATCTATCATCTATCTATCTATCTATCTATCTATCTATCTATCTATCTATCTATCATCTAACATCTATCTCTATCATCTATCTATCTATCTATCTATCTATCTATCTATCTATCTATCTAACTATCTATCTATCATCTATCTATCATCTATCTATCTATCATCTATCTATCATCTATATCATCTATCTATCTATCATCTATCTATGTCCTCTCTCTCTCTCTCTCTCTCTCTCTCTCTCTCTCTCTCTCGGTATAATATAGGGATACCAGTAGAATGCAGGAGAACAGAAGAGGATGCAGATTTGCTTAACATCTGCAAATATTAGAAATGCATTTAAAAATGATTGCTGTAATTTAAATAGAATTACATCTCTTCACGTGAGGAAGTTTGTAGTGTGATGACCTATGTGCCTGCTCTCTTTGCAGCCCATCTGTTAACTTCAAGACTCCTGCTTTGCCTTCTTACATTTATTTTTCTTTAAACCACACTTGGGTAGAACTGTCTGCACGAAGGCTTAGAGGTCTACCTGGGATTTCAAACAATGTCAATCGTTTGTGGGACATTTACCTCTGACACAGTTTAAAAGTCAACTGAACTCCACAAATCTCCAAAGCAGCAGGTCAGAATAAACCCGACCTCCTTAGTTCTCACTGTGTTGTATAACTTAGGATAGAAATGTGAAGATTTAAGATGTCATAGGTGTGGTGAATCTAGAACAAGGTGAGAAAAAGAGCAGGCAGATGGGAATAATATTCTGAGAACTCAGATTGTAATGTATGCAATGCCTTGTGCAGTTTAATTAAATCTGTTCAGACTAGTATTGCAGGCAGTGCTATTTTTCTAGAAAAGGAGGTGCCAGAACTCACCAGGAACACCTTCTTCATTCTCTTAGAATGGCAATGGTGCCCAACTGAGATTCCGACTCAACATCAGGAAGAACTCCCTGACAGTAATAGCTGTTCGACAGTGGAATGGACTCCCTTGGGAGGTGGTGGACTCTCC
Source organism: Podarcis vaucheri (assembly GCF_965113315.1). NCBI lineage: Eukaryota > Metazoa > Chordata > Lepidosauria > Squamata > Lacertidae > Podarcis > Podarcis vaucheri. Next base: position 38,095,122 of record NC_138763.1, read on the forward strand.
TTCCTTGGAGGTCTTTAAGCAGAGGTTGGGTGGCCACCTGCCATGTATGATCTAGTTGGGAGTCCTGCATTGCATGGGACTAGATGACCCTCGAGGTCCCTTCCAACTCTACAAGTCTATGATTCTATGACTCTAACCACCACAACTGGCTGTCTTTACCCTACTACTTTGGAAACACCTCCCATAGGTGGTGAGCCCACAGTGGTGAGCTGTGGGGTGCTGTCTTCTTTCCTCAATTCTCCTAACATCCACTGTGAACACTGGATTCCTTTAAGGCTATCCTGAGAGCTCCTCAGATCCATAGAATATTGAGTAAGCTTACGGCAGACTGCGGACTCTTGGTTCCAAATTCAGCAGAAACGCACAAGGCGCAGCAGTGTATTCTGGATCACATGCCAAGAGCCTCATTTTCTTTGCAATTAACAGATCAGTGGTGTAGAGAACCTTTCATCCTGCCAAGCATCCAGTGTTCTTTGTACAATACCATCCAATCATAGCAACTTATTTCAAAACAGAAAACAATCCCCTTTGGCATGTATAATATTTGGTGAGGTGTTCGAAGCAAGAATCCCTTCTTGTTATTTCCTTATTCTTACAACACAGCTTGTTTTCAACAGCAGGTCAAACCTTGCTGAGAATATAAAGGATTTCAACCCTTGGTGCTCTTCTTGCTTAAAGAAAAGATTATTATTTATTCAATCACCGGTGGCAATACAATGGCATTTTAGAGTAACGAATGTAAGTAAACATGTATGAGAGCTTGCTGCACCCGGAGGTGTTTTCGAGAGCATTTTTTCCTGCGGTCTTGCTAACCAGAACTGCTGTGGCTACTTTGGAAACAACATTTCTCAGTTTTGCACCAGTTCCTGTGGAGCAACATTTGATGCAAGGATCTTATGTCATGTCTGTAGTCATCAACTCCTAGAAGCCCCATGAAGGAAGAAGGGTAACAATGCAATCCATAACTAGATTTCTTCCAGAAACAGCATGGTGCCAAGCAATCTGGAACATGAATTATTTCTGACAGGGCTGGCCCTACCATTAGGCAACATGAGGCAACTGCCTCAGGCCCCCTGATTTTGGAAAGTGGGCAGCAGTAATGAGGTGTTGAAGAACTGAGCTGTGTGTGCAGCTCTCAGCTTTCCTATTGCCCTCAGGTGGAAGATACTGCCTATGTTGAAGTAAACTTCAAATGCCAGTCCAATTGGTTTGTGTGTCATCTTGCCCTTCATCTTGGGCAGCAAAATATCTTGGGCAGGCCTGATTTCTGACAACATAATATAGTGCACTATCATGAATGGTAGCATTGCAAAGCTTGAGCAGAACATTCAGAACATTGTGTAACCCACTAACAACCTTATAAGTGCGGGAGTGTTCAAGTTCAGTCTGTACTCTGACAGTGTGAGTTTCACCCATGGTTTCACTAGGCCAACCCTGAAAAATTAAAAGGGAAATAAAAATATATCAATCAAAGTTTAACATTTTAAGTAAGTTCAGTAGTTTTATATATAAATCACCAAAGCATGTAAATAATGGTGACAACTCTCAGGACCATTTAGGACTGATTACTAAGCCCATTCTCTGTATCAGAGATGACAAATGTCTTCAGCACCCTTAGGATGCCCAGAATAACAAAGAAACAGTCCTAACTGAAATGGCTCATAATCCTTGGGACTTGACATTGCCCTTTAAAGATAGCAGAGTTTTATTGATGCTCAAGCCCTGCAAATAGTCAAAAGCAGTCCAACAAAGGGTACTTATTCTAATTAATGCATGAAGGGGTTAATGCTATAGAGTAAGCTGTCCTGCCAGGCTTAGCTATGTCACTTCCCCTCACCTTGGGAGGAAATAGGTAAATCTATTGTATCTTGTCTACTTGAGAAACTCAGCATGTGAAAAGATTTGAGCTGGTTGCTCCAGCCACTCTTGAGTTCCTATATCAATAATCTAAGAACTTTTACTACTTTGCAACTAAGCTAAGTTATAATGTCATTACAACTTTTCTGACTGATGTATGGGAAAACACATGAACTAGAACTTTGAAGAGTTTGTAAGTAAACCAATTTTTAACTTACCAAACATGTGATCTTTTCCCTATGCACCAAAAAACCCTTACAATTTTACTTTGTGTTATGAGGTTCTTGATTTTTCTCATTCTTTCTAGAATTTGTTTCATGAATACTGTGTTTGCTTTGAAGGATGATGGATGTTATCCTTTATATCAGGTGTGTGGCATATTTGTCCCGCTGTATGTTGCTGAACTATAAGCCCCATCAGCCCCAGCAAACATGACCAATGGCCAGGGAGGATGGGAGATGTAGTTCAGCAACAAGTGGAGAGCCAAAGTTTCTCCATGCCTGCTTTATATAGTGCTCCTGCAATTATAGCTCCAGTCCTTATATTCATGTATTATTATTATTCTTTTGTTAGGCTTGGAAATATTTATGTTTTGTTATAATTAAGGAACATATGTATAATCATATTTAAAACAAACAAACAGATTCTCATTGACTTTTCTGGAGGAAGTTAAGATCTGTTGGCAGAGTTTCCTACTGGCATATTTCCCTTCGCAAAGCAGAACATTCTCTCTTGTTTCTGTTTATCCAGGCTTGTTATTCAAAGCATCAAGTGAAATAGCAGTGAAGGCACATACAACAAAAGCCTTCCTGCATTAATCTGACATGTAATTATTGTTTTTGGGTAGTTTTTTTGTTAATACCACCCTGGGGACATTAATGTTCTATAAACACCTGAAGCTTTTCTTTTCAATATTGAAAAATAACCAGTACTGGATGGTAAAAAGAAGTTCCACAGAGAGTTCCTGGTGCTATGCTAAATGCAGGTGTGGTGAAATTTAAAAACAATACACAAAATTGTTTCCCGTAAGTCAGGTTACACACCACCTCTCTGAGCCATGCAAGATTTCAGGGGTTCCAGGCGCTTACCCAGAGTTTGCGTTTCCTTTGGAAATGAGGCACACTGAAGACTGTGGCGTCTTTATGATATATGGTTTATTTACACATATGTGCAACCCGAGCCTACAATTGAGAGGTTCACATCATTAACACTCCAAAAGGTTTCTGCTTCTCAGTCTTGGATGCCAGCAGAAATCAGCCATGTCTCCCTGTCCCCCTGCTTTAGCCTTCTGCATTTTACAGACAGAAAAACCTTTGCCCCAGAACATGCCACAGTAACTGAAATCCTTAAGTATCTGAAGAAGTGTGCATGCACACGAAAGCTCATACCAAGAACTAACTTAGTTGGTCTTTAAGGTGCTACTGGAAGGATTTTTTTTTATTTTGAAATCCTTAAAAAACCCCTCTCCTTACAACCCTAGGCTTTATCCTGCTAGCTAACCCTGAGCTGAAGAAGGGGCCTCTCTCTCTCAGGTGAGATTCCTAATGGCCTATTACTTTCCTTTTGTTCTCCTTATTAGCTCACCCCAGGCAATCTCCTGAACACGGGAAGCCAGCCTGTATTGATTTTAACATGCTAGATCCGGTGTCTGGCACTTAGGAATTAGAAGGGGGTCCAGGAATTAGAAATGGGGTCCAGGCATCCCACAAACTCATAACAGTATTCACAGATTCAATTAGCTGGTAGATTTTGAAATCACCATAATAAAAATAGAATTAAATAATAAATGTAACAAAGGAAACAACTAGAACTAAATTACTGTGCTGGCGGGGGTTCAGCTTCTGCTAAGTCAAGTAACTTCAACCTTTACAGGTATTGTCAACCTTTTAACCCAAATATGCACGTGGGCCCCATTTCCTAAGCTTTTACAATATATTTGCATGATGGTCATGCTCCTATTGCCAGCCATGTTGGGTCAGGCTATGGTCCACTAGGGAGTTCTGACCCACCTGTTGAAGACCAGAGTGCTGAGTATATACCTATATTGCATGGATTCTGTCTTCAAGCAGGGACGCTCTTCAAATATGGATTTGGGCAAGTGTCCAATCTAAGCTCAGCTGTGTGAATAGAACTTTTAATCAACTCAGCAATGATTCCAGGCAAAGGGACTGCCCTCAGAGTCCCCCTTCAACATTCCTTACCCTTGAGCTTCCTCATTATAAGCATCCCCTGTGGTCTGACTATTCATCTATAAACGGTCTGGCTTCCTCGTTCCAAATTCTCACTAGCTTCATGAAGTTTAGCTCTCAAGGACCCTGGCATCGTGATGAAAGAAACTTTTGTAGATCTGAAGTGTGCTCAGTTGGTAAAACAGCTTATCCCTTTATAGATGCGAAACCACCTCCAACTCACAATAAAAAATGCAACAGATCTCTGAAGTGGAACTAACAAGCTCTCATTCTTCGCCAGGGCAAGTCTCCTTTCAAGCTTTCCCCCCTCAGTAACCCCTTTTCTTCCACACAATACCTACTATGAGTAAATGGCTTGGGGTTAACAACCTTTTCCTCCTTGGTGGAGTACTCTGTGCCTTTTAAAAGCTATTGCATAGGCAGAAATTCTAATCAGGTGTAACCTCCCCACCCCCAGCATCCCTGTGTTGAGAAAAAATAATATGTGCTGGATTTCTGCCTGTTGGGAAGTTACAGACATATGGTTTCTGTCAGGAGAAATGGTGTGAATCCCAGAGACATCACCTTGCCAACAAAGGTCCGTATAGTTACAGCTATGGTTTTCCCAGTAGTGATGTATGGAAGTGAGAGCTGGACCATAAAGAAGGCTGATCACCAAAGAATTGATGCTTTTGAATTATGGTGCTGGAGGAGACTCTTGAGAGTCCCATGGACTGCAAGAAGATCAAACCTATCCATTCTTAAGGAAATCAGCCCTGAGTGCTCACTGGAAGGACAGATTGTGAAGCTGAGGCTCCAATACTTTGGCCACCTCATGAGAAGAGAAGACTCCCTGGAAAAGACCCTGATGTTGGGAAAGATGGGGGGCACAAGGAGAAGGGGACGACAGAGGACGAGATGGTTGTACAGTGTTCTTGAAGCTACGAACATGAGTTTGACCAAGCTGTGGGAGGCAGTAGAAGACAGGAGTGCCTGGCGTGCTCTGGTCCATGGGGTCACGAAGAGTCGGACACGACTAAACGACTAAACAAAACTCTGGGACTGCCAATGTAGTACCTGTGGGTATAATGGTGACCCTGAGAACATCTGGATCTGTGCGGTGTTGGTGTCTGGGGCGGGGAAGCAAGGGGCATTTTGCTCACAGCATCAAAATGTCCTGGGCCACACCTGGGTTTTGCCATTTACTCATGTCTCATCGTGTCCCTCAGGCTCTACCCAGCAGATTAAATATGACCAGGCTCTTCTCCCACAAAGCACCATCAGGTCCTTCTCTTGTTCTAGGCTCTCCCCATGAGCTGGCAGGCACTGCCATTTAGCTCTTAGGCTCCAAACTCTGTCGCTCAGAATCGGAGCTTCTGTAGTCCTAGTGATCCTAACCCTGGGTAGCTGCAAGACGCATTGGCTCCCACCCACACCCAATATGGTATGGGGACAACCCTTCAAGGTCAGCCCCACTCCTATTACATCCAGTTGGGCATCTGTTCGTTCCATAGCCTCCAACATTTCTCTGATGAAACTAGGGATGTCCCATTCCATAATGATAATTTTACTGGGCAGCTTCCAACATATATAAATACATAATAAAACATTATTATTATTTTTAAAACTTCCCTATACAGGCTGGCCTTCAGATGTCTCGGGGATCAGCTAACTCCACATCCTCCAACCTTTCTCCAATGAAAATAGGGACATCCTAAGGCAGGCTTCCTCAACTTCGGCCCTCCAGATGTTTTTAGCCTACAACTCCCATGATCCCTAGGAGCAGGACCAGTCAGGGATGCTGGAAATTGTAGTCTCAAAACATCTGGAGGGTCGAGGTTGAGGAAGCTTGTCCTAAGGAAAAGTGGGACATTCCAGGATCAAATCAGAAACCGAGATGGCTTCTCTAAATAAAGGACGCCATTGGAAAATAGGGATACTAGTCTGTCACTCTAAGAACAGAACATTATCTCTGGCTCTGCTTTTTGACTCTGTCATTCATGAATGGTTTGTATAAAACATATTTTGTTGCATTGTGCAAAATATGAGCAAGCCAGGGCTGAACTGATACTAACCTTGCTGGTACCTTTCCTGGGAAAATCAGAGACTCACTATGCCAGGTTCCTATTGGAAGACCGGACAAATGCTAGAACATTAGCAGTGGCAAAGTTTTTATTGGTGGTTGCAAGAACAAATGAGCCCTATATTCTGAACAAAATGCTTGTTTAACCTGGAGGTAGACTGTATCAATTGTGTATTGCTTTTTACAGATCAAACTGATTTCTGAACATAGGAAGCTGCCTTATAGCAGTACTGTCACAATGACTGGCAGCAGCTCTTCAGGTTTTTAGACAGGGCTTTCTTCAAGCCCTACCTGAAAATGTCAGCGATTAGACTTCCGGGGTGGCGCCATCGGTAATGGCGGATTCCCTCTGACTCAGAGGGAACCGGCTCTATGGAAATCGGGTCTGTATCGCTACGGCGCAGCGGGGACCCTTCAAAAATCACAGGCAGGTGAAGCCTGTGACCGTGGGACTCGGCGGGCACCGTTTGCACCCCCCAATTGGCAAAGGAGCCCGGCAACGGGCTCCGGAGCGGAGCGGGGAAGTGGCGCGGTGCTGTGAGTCATCTGCTTCTTCCATGGAGCGAAGCCGCATAGCTGTTGCCGGAGAGCGCTGCCTTTTTCCTGGGACAATTTGGCATCTAAAACAATCACCCGTGAGTACTTAAACATTGAACAATTGGACTTCAAATAAGAACTGGTGATTAGAAAGGAATTGGACTTAAAAATGCACCTTAATTTGGTACTGAAACGGGAAGGTCTAAACAGGAAGTCAGCCTTCTGTTTCCTTGTAGTCAGAAGAAAGCAAAGATAACGTACACCAGAGCTTAGAAAATTACTTTTAAGGGATCGGTTTTCACCATTTAAAATCATTGAACCCCCCCTTTGGTAGCAGGGGAAGAAGGGGGATCTTTTTTTTTTTTTTTTTGGACTGTTTAAACCTGCAGAAGTGAGTTTAAAGTAAAGTAACTTTCCACCGTCCTGACCCTGGAGCGGGGTGTCAGAATTGACGTTTTGAAGCTCATTAACCAGAGACAAATGTTTTTGACAGATTGTTAAAAGAAGAGTAACATTGTGATTCCACCGTTTCCTTTCGCATTTTTAAGGAATAAATATTGACAAAATATCTTAAAGAAAGAAACTGTGTTGCTATTGTCCTTAAAAGAAAGAATAACCAGAAGTTCTCCCCCTAGAGGGGACCGTGAAACAGTAACCAATTCTAGGGAGCTTGCAGCTGTCAAGATTACAATCGTGGGAAAGGACTTGTGACCTTGCAGGACAATGTTTTCAGAAGCACTGTTGGGTGCTCTCTGTAAAATAAATGCCATATTGGATTAGTTAAGTCAGAAGACGGATTTGATGACTAATGTGGCCAGAACATTTGAACAGGTAGTGGGAAACTATATGGAACCCACCCAGGAACTTAAACAGGAGTGTGTCCTGATAGAGCAGATGAGAGAAGAGGATGTCACAGAATCTTGGACGCCAGAGATGGAGGGACTTTTGGCCCAGCAGGAAAATGAGCCTTTGGATGTGACAAATGAACTTGGAAAAAACCAGATTAGGAAAGACAAGTTTGGATTGATTTGGAAATGGGGGGTTGGACTGACCCCCCTATGCAGGGATGTTTGGACTTTCTGAGTCTGGCAATGGGCCGTCAGAGGTTTGGAGCTGTTGGGGCTTCCAATTTTGGAGGGAATTTGAAAAAATACCATATGGAGTCTAGTCTGGACTATGGGAAAGGGGCTGATTTGCTGAAAAGGGTCAAAAACACTACCAAGCTGGAGTTCCCACGAGTGAAAGGAAAATATGAAGAAGAGCTGCGGAAGGGACATGGAAGAGACTTGAAGGCCTCGGATATAAGATCACCAGGTTAATGTGCCAGACTAATGGGATAAAAAGGACTGACAATCCTGGGACCGGGGGGAGGGGACGCTGGAAGAAGATTGGATTGTTTTTATTTCTTTTTTTATCATTAGGAATGTTGTATAAAATTGATGAACATTGGGAAAATGCTGAAATGAAATTACTTGGCTCTTGTAAAAAATGTTTTAAATAATTAGGTAAAAAGGTAATGGTTATGAGAAATTGGTAAAAATAAGATTTAAGTTTTAAGTTTTAAGGTTTTTTTATAAAATAAGATGAAAATAGAGCAAGGTAATGCAATGACAGAATATTATGAATTATGGAAAGGATTTGCTGTGATAATTATTAATTAAGATACAAGAGATGGGAGGAGGAGGAGGTCATGGAAAGAAGGTAATGAAAGTGGAGAATTTGAAAATGTTGGTGTTATTTTTACTTTTACTTTTTCTGTTTTTGTCTGTTTTTGTCTTTTTGTCTTTTTTCTTTGTAATTTTTTTAAAAAATTCTTTTTTCAATAAATATCATTAAAAAAAATAAAAATGAAAATGTCAGCGATTAAACCTGGGACCTTCTGCGTGCAAGCCAGGTGTTCTACCTCTGAGCCATTGCCCTTCTGTTTGTGGTTTGTGAGTTTTATTAGCCACCATCTTCTTATTTTGAAATCCTGGATATTTTCTGCAGCTAGTTTACCCTTTAAAGGCAATGCCTTTGAGATATGCATTTAGATATGTGAGCCACATCTAGCCATCTTTTCTTTTGCTCTTTTTCTGGGAACATTTTTTTACAGGATACTTAAAATGCCTCCAAGCCTCTGTAACGCCAATTCTGCATATGTATAGATATGGTCTAGTCAGGGGTACAGGGCAGCAAAAAGCCATTTTATATAAATAACAATAACAATAACAACAACAACAACAATAATAATAATAATAATAATAATAATAATAATAATAATAATAATAAATTTATTATTTATACCCCGCCCATCTGGCTGGGTTTCCCCAGCCACCCTGGGCGGCTTCCAAAAGAATATTAAAATACTGTGATACATCAAACATTAAAAGCTTCCCTAAACAGGGCTGCCTTCAGATGTCTTCTAAAAGTCTGGTAGTTGTTCTTCTCTTTGACATCTGGTGGGAGGGCGTTCCACAGGGCGGGTGCCACTACCGAGAAGGCCCTCTGCCTGGTTCCCTGTAACTTGGCTTCTCTCAGCGAGGGAACCGCCAGAAGGCCCTCGGTGCTGAACCTCAGTGTCCGGGTAGAACGATGGGGGTGGAGACGCTCCTTCACGTATACTGGGCAGAGGCTGTTTAGGGCTTTAAAGGTCAGCACCAACACTTTGAATTGTGCTCGGAAACGTACTGGGAGCCAATGTAGGTCTTTCAAGACCGGTGTTATATGGTCTCGGCGGCCGCTCCCAGTCACCAGTCTGGCTGCTGCGTTCTGGATTAGTTGTAGTTTCCGGGTCACCTTCAAAGGTAGCCCCACGTAGAGTGCATTGCAGTAGTCCAAGCGGGAGATAACCAGAGCATGCACCACTCTGGCGAGACAGTCCGCAGGCAGATAGGGCCTCAGCCTGTGTACCAGATGGAGCTGGTACACAGCTGCCCTGGGCACGGATTTAACCTGTGCCTCCATGGACAGCTGTGAGTCCAAAATGACTCCCAGGCTGCGCACCTGGTCCTTCAGGGGCACAGTTACCCCATTCAGGACCAGGGAATCCTCCACACCTGCCCGCCCCCTGTCCCCCAGAAACAGTACTTCTGTCTTGTCAGGATTCAGTCTCAATCTGTTAGCCACCATCCATCCTCCAACCGCCTCCAGACACTCACACAGGACCGTCACCGCCTTCACTGGTTCTGATTTGAAAGAGAGGTAGAGCTGGGTATCATCCGCATACTGATGAACACCCAGCCCAGACCCCCTGATGATCCCTCCCAGCGGCTGCATGTAGATGTTGAAAAGCATGGGGGAGAGGACAGAACCCTGAGGCACCCCACAAGTGAGAGCCCAGGGGTCTGAACACTCATCCCCTACCACCACTTTCTGAACACGGCCCAGGAGAAAGGAGCGGAACCACTGTATGACAGTGCCCCCAGCTCCCAGCCCCTCAAGACGGTCCAGAAGGATGTTATGGTCGATGGTATCAAACGCCACTGAGAGATCCAGCAGAACTAGGAAACAGCTCTCACCTTTGTCCCTAGCCTGCCAGAGATCATCAACCAGTGCGACCAAGGCAGTTTCAGTCCTATGATGAGGCCTGAATCCCGACTGGAAGGGATCCAAATGGTCCGCTTCTTCCAGGTGTGCCTGGAGTTGTTCAGCAACCACTCGCTCAATCACCTTGCCCAAGAATGGAAGATTTGAGACTGGGCGATAGTTGGCCATCGTGGCCGCATCTAAAGATTTTAAAAACTGAATATACATCAATGTAGGTTTTCAGTTTACATTACAGACAAGGAAATTCAAAGGAAAGAAAGAGAAAGTTTTGTTTTGTTTTGTTTTTTAAAGGACAGTAGGTCAATGCATCAATCTTAAACCACAAAGACAAAGGGGGAAAGAGAGGTTTTAATGTCTGCCAGGAGGGCAAAGATTGAATTTTGATAACTACCTAATTCCCTACTGCTGTTGGCTATGCATCTTCTGCTGGGGGAGGAGGGAATCATCCAAAATTGTACTAGGATCCTAAGATAAACCATGAATGGAATATTTCCTATTCCCTCCTCTTAAATCAGCCCTCTCTGACCCATCCCATATTGTTCCTTCAATAGAGAGGCTTTTTGGGGAGTGTAGGTGGCTGCTTAAGGGATGGGGGGATGGGGACATTTCCTTTCTGGAAATCCGCCCCCTTCTTAAACCAATGTTATTCTAAAAACAAAAAACTAGTTATAACCTGTAATTATAGGTGAAATGGGATCAAGATCCGAATGGGCAGTTATCAGGATAAATGCCTTTGGACTTACATAACCTCTCTACTCACCCGCACTTCCTACAGGACCTTTTTGCTGCCACCAGTTGAAATTGTCTATTTAGCCCTTGCTGCCTTTCACCAAACAGCCTAAAATTTCACTGCGTCTCGTTTTCTCACTGTGAAAAAAACAAACTTTCAGGGCAGTGTAGAATTTGGTGCTTAGACATTGGTGGTGAATCAAAGGAGACGACAAGGTTTTATGAATTAATATTAAAAGTTTACTAAAAAAGATAAAATATGGCTCTTAGGAAAAAGGTTCAACATAGGAACAGTTACAAACATGCACAGCTTTCCTCCCACTTGGAGTAAAATAAAAAATAAACTATCCATCCTTGATCTGCCTCCCATGCCAGTTTATTCGGGGAAAGTATGTGCTGAGAGTGCAGCAAAACTTTCAAAGATGGGTTGAGAAAGAGAGAGCAAAAGGTGTTCACAGTTAAATTGCAGCGCTAGAAAATTCCACTACCAACTGAGATCACAGCAGTGCACTCCTGACATTCAAAAATCTTACTGTGGTCTTAATAATGTGGCAATGCTCGTTATGATCATCGCCACCCCGGGCAGGTGGGGAACAGGACTCCTGTATCTTTTTACAGGATGAACACAGATTTCTCAGCAGCAGTAGGGAAAACTTCATCAGTTGGATTTCTGCAAAACATGTGACTATTACTAACACAGGAGGTCTGCCAGATGAAGAGGTTGGCAGCCTACAACTCTCAGCAGGTTAAGCAACGTGGGCCTATAGCTGCCGGGAAGAGAAAGGAGTAGATATCTCAAGCAGACTGAGTGCCCTTTTTGCTTTCGTGGTTTGTAAATTGGGAAATATTTACATGCAAATATTGATTCAGTGGGCACCAGAGCTCCCCCCTGCTCTGGTTGCTTCAGCTCATCCTAATCACACAAGGGAACAAATGGAATTTTATTAACTTTACAGTGGGTGCCTAATATCACAAATGGGTCATTTAAATATTGCAACAGTGTTTGCCATGCGACTAGTGATTTGGCTTGGTGCTGCTTGTGTCAAAACCAGGAGTGGCTAGCGGGAAGGACTGGCCCTGCAGACCAGACCTTCCAGCACCAGCAACACTGCCATGTACCAGGACTGGGTGGGGTGGAGCAGGGTGGCAGTGAGGTCAGGATGGTGCAGCCACACCAGCAGAACCAAGCTGGTATTTGTGTTGGTGCATCCACACTGCCATGCCCCCATCCCAATAAGTATCAGAGAAGTCGATGCTGAGAAGCTAGGTTTGTAGCTTTGGCCCTCCCTGCTGCCTGCTCCTGATGAAAACTAATTTGACACCTGATACAAGTTCATTCTGAATGCTCTAGAACTGGGTGTAGGGTAGGAGACCTTGGGGAAAAAATCACATCTGGCAACCAATGCACCCCTTTGGTTTCAGATAGTACATGGGTAGATGAGTCTAAAGATCCCAAGACACAAATTTTCACAGCCCTTTAGCAGCTTATGGTGGTTTCCATGCACTCTGGTTTCCGTCACAGTGTTCCATTGCACCAGAAGCGGTTCAGTCTGTGGACAAACGCCAGCTCCATTGGCTTGAAATCGAGATGAGCACCGCAACCCCATAGTCGCCTTTGACTGGACTTAACCGTCCAGGGGTCCTTTGCCTTTTTTTTATTTACCAGAAGTAATGTTTGTAGTGTTAACTCTGGAAGTGTATACTAAATTCTGACCACACAAAGCCTCCTGGTGTACATATGTTATTAAGATATGAAGGCAACAGGTGTTTCACACTGTGGCTAACCAGGTGCCCATGGCTAGCCTACTAGCAGGACTTTAGGGCAATAGCTTGCTTACAGACTTTCTGAACCCTTGTTGGAATGATGCTGCTAGACTAGACTTTGGTCAGAGCCAACAGGGTTCTTCTTACGTTCTGTTTTACAACTGTTGGCTTCACTGATCATTGTGGATCTCTTCAGTGTTGTTCATATCAGCAATGAAAACTCTTAAGTTGCTTAGTCGTTTTTTTGTTGTTGTTGTTTTGTTATTATCCATGCTTGCACATGGACTTACATAAACTGTGGTCTATATTGGTAAACTATTAAACTTCGAGGTGAAGAAATATGCTGTTGGCCTTCTAACTTCTCCTTCTCTTATTTTGACATGGGGGTGTTCCTCTTTGGTTGTTGGTAAGAAAAGAAGTGAATTTCCAACTCTTCACAATTTCTGTTGCAGAATAAACACATGGTATGTATGCAGTCATAGTTCATCATATTAATGCAGACTGTGATTCATATCTTTAAAATCTGTAAGATTTCAAGTTATATCTGGTTTTTATATATCACTATACAGTGGTACCTCGGGTTAAGTACTTAATTTGTTCCGGAGGTCTGTACTTAACCTGAAACTGTTCTTAACCTGAAGCACCACTTTAGCTAATGGGGCCTCCTGCTGCTGCCGCGCCACCGGAGCACAATTTCTGTTCTCATCCTGAAGCAAAGTTCTTAACCTGAAGCACTATTTCTGGGTTAGCGGAGTCTGTAACCTGAAGCGTATGTAACCCGAGGTACCACTGTATAAAAAACCAGATTTATGCGTATGCACCCTTTTAGCATGGTGAAATCATAGAATCATAGAGTTGAAAGGGACCATGATGGTCATAGGTCAACCCCTTGCAATGCAGGAAGCTTTTGCCCAAAATGGGGCTCCAAGCCATAACCCTAATATTAAGAGTCTCCAGCTCTACTGACATTTGCTATGTCAGTTTGGCACATGGTGAAGCAGTTGTAGAAGTGCTCAATCCACATCCAGTCATTGTAAGTGAGGCTTCTTTATTCTTTAAGACAGGGGTTGTGGTGAAACCTGTCCATCCAGATGCTGCTATACTACAAACCCCATCACCCCTGAGTATTGGCTCTGCCAGCTGGGGCTGATGAAAGTGGGAGTTCAACAATATCTGGAGGACCACAGCCATTCCTGCTTTAGGAACTGCTTCCTCTCTCTCTCTCTCTCTCTCTCTCTCTCTCTCTCTCTCTGTGTGTGTGTGTGAGAGAGAGAGAGAGAGAGAGAGGGAGGGAGGGGGGGAGAGAGAGAGAAACTTTCCCAGTAAATCAAGTGGCAATGCTGAGTTTCTGGGCAAAAGTGACTTTTCTTTTACACGATAACATAATCATTGCTGTTGTGAGCACAGGGCGTGCAGTTGCCCATTGACTAGTTCTCATGCCTTCATTAGTCACCTTATTTCTATACTTCTTCTATTTTGTGTTTGGGGTAGAGCAATCCAATGAGAGTTGAGAGGGTGAAAAGTGGTACCAAAATGAAATAATAATAATAATACCATCTTACATATGTTGCTGATGGTGGAATGGATGCATGGTATGAAGGGAAAGGGGAAGGTTGATTGGCAGTTGTGGGTATAAATCTTAATACTAATACTAATAATAATAGCAGCTGGTGGCTAGGCCACATTAACTTTCTGTTAATGATCTGTGTCCCTGAGGCACTTGCTAATCAAGGCAGAAAGCAGACACAAACACAGATGAATTTTAAGCCATTCAGCTAGCTTCTCCTGCAGCATCTTGTAGCAGAAAGTCAGTTTTAAGCAACTAATGAGTGGGCCACAATGCAACAAAGCTTAAGAATCTCTGGGGAAGGGCCCTAGCACAGTGGGAGAACATCAGGTTTGCATGCAGAAGGTTCCAGGTTCAGTTCCCAGCACTTCCAGGTTGGGATGGGAGAAGCTCCTGACTGACAGCCTGGAGATGTGCTGTGAGTCAGTGTACACAGTAATGAGGTAGATGGACCAATGAGCTTCCTATGTTCCTAATTACTGACAACTAATTTTAGGGGATCAGTTGAGCATGCCTAGAATTACCACCCAAGGATCTGGTACTTGGGACCATCACACCAAAGGAAGTGCCCTTGAAATCTGTATTTCAAATAAATATATTCAGGAGTGAAGTGCAAAATTCACATAATCACCTGCTCTTTGTCCTTTTTACTGTGAGTGATGGTTCTGTCACTTGTTTGGGTGGATCAGGGTCCTTCCCTTTTTTTTTGACCAAACCAAGCCTTCCATTGTTGCTGAAGAGGAATGTCTCTCCACAACTACCTTATTCATCCAGTGTGTGATAAATATCTTGAATGCAAGGGTTATGGCATGGAATGCAACTCTTCAACATATTTCCCCCTTTTATTTGATCCACTCCTCCATCTTCAACTTTTTTTAAAAAAAATAACTTCATGAATCATGGGAATCACTCGGCTGACAAAAATAAAAGGAATTGCCAAAGCTATGCACATACCAAAACACCCTTATCTCCACTGAGAAAATAGTCCCCCTCCTCCTGGTAAAACTGGTACAGCTAACATGTTGCATGACGCATCTCACATTTGTACCTGATGATACGATCATATAAATAGTTTCTAAGCAGCTGTCATATTACACATAGCAGCTTCCTGTACCCATGGTGCATTATGGGTTCATTCTGGGAAGTCCCGGAGAGAGCCACATACCTTCCCTGTCGCGTGTTCCCCATCAACATCCTCCTTGGCCAATAGTCTGGTGGCAGCATTCTGAACCAGTTGAACTTCCTGAGCTGCCTCCAAAAACGGCCCAGGGTAGATCATGGCACAATGGCTCAAGTGATGGGCAACTAAGGTATGTGTAACTGTGGTCATACTCAATGTTTTAAAAAATGGGCACAGTTGGCATGCCAGCATGAACTGTGCAAAGGCTCTCCTGACCTGAGCACCACCAAAACCCGGGGCATTCACATTAATGAAGTGAATATACATGGTTTTATACTATTTCATATGTGGTTTTATATTATTTTACTTTGCCTTGAGCTTTAAATTTTTGTAATTGGTGTGGGTGTTTTACACACACACACACACACACACACACACACACACTGGTCATTGACCGTAATAAAACAATGGCGACTACTACATTCAGGACTCAATCCAGGAGTACACCCAAACTGTGAAACTGAATTATCAAAGGGAGTGTACCCTTATTCAAGGCAGGTTGAACTCTTATTCCCTAATCTGCCCATCTACTGACTAGGAACACTACTGGCTTGTCTGCGTTAAGTATTTTATTTATTTATTACATATATATATTCTAAGGAGCTCAAGGTGGTGTCCATGGTTCTCCTCCTCTGTGTTTCCTCCTCACAACAACCTGTGAGGTAGGTTAGGCTAAGAGATGGTGACGAGCCCAAGTGAGTTTCAGTTTGCTTGCCCCTTGCTAGCATCAGACCTGATTCAGTACTTGAGCATATTCCTTGGATTGAGATGGAAAGGAGAAAACAGAGTTGGGTGTCATTAGTATATTGAAGTCACTGAACCTCAAAACCCCAGGTGGCCTCACACAATGATTTCATGTGGGTGTTAAATAGCACGGGGGACATGCTGGAACTCAGAAGGGACAAAACTGATTTGGAATCATCAACATAGCACTCTTGGATGCAACAGTGCCTTTGAGGAGGACTTCCCTGACTCTCACAGTCTCTGAGCCACACTCATTGCCCCCTTTGTCATGAGATGGTGAGAGTAGTAACTCACCCACCGAAAGGTACATAGAGCTGAAGGAGGAAGTTGCACAAGTGATGCTCTTTCACACTTCCCCCTTCATCTCTTGGAACTGGACCACCTGAACTGAAAGAGGGTGAAAAGGTAGCAAGGGGGAAAGGGTGATCAGAACCACAGAACCTATAAAGCATTAAATGGCTCAGGACCCCAATACCTCAAGGACTGCCTCTTTTCGTATGAACTGACTCGGACCCTGCAATCGTCCGGAGGGTAGCAAAAAGAGAACAGGCCTTTTCTGTGGTGACTCCCCATTTGTGGAATGCTCTCCCCAGGCAGGATCACCTCTTGGTTTTAATTTATCTCTGTGTCTTTTGGGTTGCCTTGGGCAAGATAAAACAATTAACAAATGTAATTAATAATAATAATAATACTAAAGTAGCAAATTACCTAACCTGAACTAGGTGATGAGAAGTATCCAGGCTTCAGTAGTTTGTTCACATTTCATCTCCTCCATTTTATTATGTATCTCACCTTATTTAGTAAAGTGAGAGAAACTGTAAAACAGAACATGAATGAATGGAAATAAAAACAAGCTTGACTAAATAGGGAGTTTCTTTCTCAGATGCTTTCCAAAATTAAATCCTGGAACTACTTTTCATTCTCTATTGGTTATTAAGCAGTTCCTTAAAAGTCCTTAGTTTCAAACGGCTTTTTAAATCAGTAGCGGGTATATGATTTAGGTAACAATTTTATTCTGAAAGAAATCAATGGCAAAACACACATTAATGTCAAAGGAGTAGGGTTGTTACACAAATAGCCTAAATTCAGAGCCGCCTCAAACAGGCTGTTCTGTGGTTTGCCTTTGCGACAATGGTGGTGAAGGAACAGGCAAGGTGTTCCTGCCAGTTTGACTGTACTTCAGGTCCAGGAAGAATTAAAATGACATGGGGATTTCCCATGTGAAGTCTCAAGCCCTCTTGCTGTCCATATTAATCCCGTGCCAAAGTGACATTCTTCCTGCAAATGGAGGGAGGAGGGAGGAGCAGGAGCTATTGGGAAACAAGGACAGACAAACACAGTTGGGTCACTGCTTCTGCTAACACTGCAGAGTCCACTCTCTCTATAAAAAGGCAAGGCTGCTGAGTCAAAAGCCTCACAGACGCCGTGGGAGCAGTCTGTGATAGACACCTCTGCAACACCTCTCTCAAAGCCTCCAGGAAGAACACAACATGAAGCTTGCTCTCCAAGCTGCGCTGTTCACTGGGCTTCTGGGTAAGTGAATGCAGGCTTGCAGAAAGGGACAAGTCAAAGGCACTTCAAGGCTGCAAGGTGGAATTAGAGTCTGTGCTCAGACAATGGCAATCCTTTAAAAATCATGCCGCTTTAATTTCTGCCATTCCTTGCCTTTTAAGAAATAGGGTTGCAAGCCTTTCAAATATTTTCCTTATGGAAAACAGCAAAGTCCTAGTTTGGGATGGCAGAAAGTCTCACTGGTTTGCAGCAGTTCCTGCCTTTTGTTGAGGTCTCAGTCCAAGAGCCCTGCTGAGCTGAATGCTTCTGCTATCTTCTGTCATGCCCTCACCATATATTGAAAGCGCATGGCTTCCCCCAAAGAGTCCTGGGAACTGGAGTTTATTAAGGGTGCTGGGGGTTATAGCTGTGTGAAAGGCAGGGCTTTTTTCAGCTGGAACTCGTCAGAACTCAGTTCTGGCACCTCTCAGGTAGGCACCACTATCATTATAAGGAAACAAGGTGAGTTCATGGTGAGTTATGGCACCTCTTTTTCTATGAAAAATAGCACCGATTAAAGGTAAACTACATTCCCCACGATCTTGGGGGAGGGGGAAGCCATGTAATTTCAATGTCTAGTGTGGGTCTGAACTTTAAGTGATGAAGCTTCCATTTATGCACACACTGAACCGTCAACCAGAATATCTTTTTTAGAGATTGAAACAGGGCTTAACTATAAATATATAGTTATGTAATCTTAGGTACAGTGAACAGCAAGATAGGGTTTAAGGAGTAGTATTTGAGGTATGCAACTCTACCTTCTGGAAAGGGCACCAGTACCATTATTAATCCCACAATGGTGATGTGCTTTGACCAGGATAGGGGGGCAGAATTGCATAGTCGTCTGTGAAACGGTTCAGAAACCCACATCTGCAAAGTGTATGTAGGATAAAGGGCATTTGTTGGGGAGGTTTGGGGAGGACGGTATGGTGGTTAAATCTTCTTGTGCTTCCCCCTTTCCCCACTGTATTTCTTCCCAGCTGTTTTCCAGCTGCAGAAAGATAGATGTAGAAACAGCTTGAGGGAGATGTGGTCAGGGAAAGGGTTTAACACCCTCCTCCTGGCAGCTGATTCCCTCCTGCAAATCTCCCCAAACTGGGAGCCCCATGTTTGCATGCAATCTATGGTTTTGTAACCGCACCATTACATCTAAAGCACATCCAACACACATCTTCACCACAAAGAATCCTGGGAGCTGTGGTTTCTTTTTCACAAAGCTGCAATACCCAGCACCCTTAACAGACCACTGCTCCCAGAATTCTTGCCCAGGATTCTTGGGGATTGAACATGGGGTGCCTTGTGTGCAGAGCAAGTGCCCTACTGCTGAGCTATTGCCCTTCTTCTGGTTCCAGTTACAGATAGGTAGCCGTGTTGGTCTGCCATAGTAAAAAAAAAAAAATTCCTTCCAGTAGCACCTTAAAGACCAACTAAGTTAGTTCTTGGTATGAGCTTTCGTGTGCATGCACACTTCTTCAGATACACTGGAGGTATCTGAAGAAGTGTGCATGCACACGAAAGCTCATACCAAGAACTAACTTAGTTGGTCTTTAAGGTGCTACTGAAAGGAATTTTTTTATTTTGCCCTTCTTCTAATTAGGGCTAGACTCAAATCAACTGGAATTAAGCTACAATGAATAGGGCTGTGTTAATTGCATGAGTGCAATTAATGCGTCTGGTGTTGGGAGGAAGCAACAGTTAGGATTGGTATTGTGGGGATTAGGGATGGATGGGTGTGTTCTTTACCCATTCACCTCCCATTATGTGCTCCCAATGAACCTCTCTCCCCAGCACATTACTTTCAGTACATAAGGGAATCTTCCCCTGGTGTTTAATGTGTGTCCAGGTTTTGGTGGTAGCAGGATTTTATTCCTGAAGCACGAACATGTCTTGGGATGACTGCGTGCGAAAACACCCTACTAGAAAAGTTAACAAACAAACTTAAATTAGCACAGGGTCAAGCAAAGGAGGATGCCTTCACCCCGTGTGGTTCCCTTTTATCACATACGCAGCTTATAGCTTCTTGAGCATGTGTGGCTGAGAGTGTGAAAGCAATCTCTCCAGACTCTTTCGATCTAGAATGTGATAGCTCTGGCTTGACTTGTGACAGCACAGCTGGCATTCATCACAGACTGAATAAAAATCTCAGCTACCATGGACTGAAATAATTCATTGCCCTTAAGTACTGCAACATCAGACTAAACGAAGAGTGTTGCATTCCTCTAAACAGCTGAGTCTTTGTCTTGGGGCCAGTATGCGACTGCTCAGTGTAATGCAGTGCAAGACCTGGATTGAGACTCTTGTGTGTAGGTTAGGCCAACAGAGTTCTGATGGACAGAATCTGTAGAGATACACTGAAAAACATGCAGCTTTGAGAAAATCTCATTTACATGGACAATAAGGAAACACCAATTCAAGGATGTGTACCTTATATGTAGGCATCTTGGAGCAGTTCCAGATCTTCAAGATTCTGCCTTGATAGTCAAGGTTAGTTTAATACAGCCTTCCACAATGTGGTACCTAACAGATGATATCGGCTACAGCTCCCATTATCCCCGACCAGTGGCCATGTTGACTGGTCCTGATGAATATTGCAGTGCAAAATATCTGGTTGGGGAAGGTTGGTGAGCAAATCTTCCTACCCTGATCCTAATATTAGACAATGGCACAGATGGGAAGAAAATCCCATACATCTGGGGAGGTGGACTTCAGACAAGGCAGCATTATCATCGTTCATGGCCCATGATATCACAACACTCCCCCTCCTTCATTTTCTTCACAGCATCGTGTTTTGCAACGTCCGGGGTAAGATGGTGTACAACATCAGCGGCTGAGCAGAACAAGTGTCAAAGACTGCAGGAATGCTTAAGTACCTCCCAGCAACCTGCATCTTTCCCACAATTCAGCTGTGTGAAGAAGAGCAGTCCCCATGACTGCATCAGTGCCATTGCGGTAAGTGATTAGTGGAAGCTGGACCCAAACACTGGGGGACTTCCCTGAATTCGGTGTGCAAGACGAACCAAACTTTTGCTGGTGGGTCTGTCAACTCCGCAGAAAATGGTTTGTTTCAAAGATCCTAGTGCCCTGGTTAGGGTCAGAAGCAGGAGCTAGGAGCGGCCCATGAGACAGAACTGGGTGGACTAGGGACAGACCTTGGAAAGTTCTGTCTGATCACAGAAGTGGCTGGCAGAATCCCTGGGGTCATGGAACCTGGGAGGAATCAATGGTAAAACAGTCTTTGCCTGTATACTGCCTTTTCAGACTCCAGTATGGGTTATTTGCCAGAAAATGGTTTTAGTGGTTAAAACAGTAATCACCCAATCACTTTATTATGGGGCCATAGATCCAAACAGGTTAAAACAAAGTATTGTCCTGGCAGCAACCTAAAGCAAAATCCCAGGCAACTAGAACACTAAAGGAAGTCCTTTCTTGATCCCCTGGGCTAAATTATCAGTTTAAGATTGCTCTATACCTCCTTTCTGACTCTGGCACTGTGAAAAAAGAGAAGAGAGCTCAGTTAATTTTGGGATCCATCCGTCACTGAGTGGTACAATAGTCTTTCTAGCTCCTTTCATTCCTGTCACTTCTCCTTCCCATTTGTCTACTCTTATGTGTTTTCAGGCCTCCGAGGCAGATGCTGTCAGCCTGGATGGTGGTCTCATTTATGATGCAGGCTTGGCCCCGTATAACTTGAAGCCGGTTGTATCTGAAGTTTATGGCACAAGTACAGGAGGTAAATTTCAACAGGGCTGATTTTGAGAATTCTGTTGTGCTCTGTGTTGTGGTAAGGCCCAAGCTGAGATAAGGGTTCAGGTGTTGCTGCAATATGCTGCTTTGCTTAAAGCCCAGCCTGCTTAAAGCCCACTCCCAGAGGAGTAGTTAAGCCCCAGATCTTCCTGGGCCTACTGCAATGGAGTCCTCTGAGTTAGAGGTTAGAGACCCATCAGGTCCATCTGAGAGTGCTTCTGGAGTAGGCCTTACATGCCCATGGAGTATAGACCTGGAGCCAGTGGCTTCAAGTTACAAGAAAGGAGAATCTGACTAAACACCCGGAAGAACTTTCTGACAGTAAGAGCTGTTCAACAGTGGAACGGACTCCCTTGGTTTGTGGTGGATTCTCCCAGATCTTATTCCATCGCTCTAACCACTACACCACACTGACTCTCTAGTGCTAGGAGTGGAAGAACATGTCACTTTGGGTTTCTCCCAGTTTCTCATTTTTCCATTATTAAATTCAGCTCTCCACATTTCTGCATCAGATTAGATTTTTTTTTTTAAGTCCTCATGAAAGTTCATCAAGCTTCTTGACTGCATTTCTCCTAACAGACAGATTTTTGTACACAGTTTTGCTGAATTTGCAAGCCATATCCTGTAATAATACACTCTAGTGAGCTGTTCTTAAACTTAGTAGACAAGAGTCATTAGAGAAGGTCTCCATACTAGGAAAGAAGTAGGAAAGCTCTTCAGGAAGAACTTTCTGACAGTAAGAGCTGTTCAACAGTGGAACGGACTCCCTCGGATTGTGGTGGACTCTCCTTCCTTGAAGGTTTGTCAGCAGAGGTTGGATGGTCATCTGTCATGGATGCTTCAGTTGCGATTCCTGCATTGCAGGGGGTTGAACCCTTCCAACTCTACAATTCTATTATTCTTCATTGCCGCACAGGTCACAATATGCCCTCTCTCTTTCTCCCTGCCAGGAGAATCTGTTACCAGTTACTACGCTGTGGCCGTTGTGAAGAAAAATACCGTTCAGTCACTTTCTGAGCTCCGAGGGAAGAAATCTTGCCACACTGGCTTGGGCAGATCTGCAGGCTGGGTTATGCCAGTGGGGCGGCTGTTGAATCTTGGTCTTATAGAATGGGCTGGAGCAGAAACAGAACCTATAGAAAAAGGTAAGAAGCAGAGTGATGAAAGCCGCAAGATTGATGTGGATGGAGCGAGAACGGGCAGGAAGGTTCACCTGACCTTTGTTGAATAGATTACTTCCCAGCCACACAGAAGTCAGAGATTTCTTTCCACCCTCCATTCAGAGAAACAAGAGGTGTTATCATAGTTCAGAGGCACATTCTAGCCAAGGAAAAACACTCACAGGGTGCAGAGC
Organism: Podarcis vaucheri; assembly: GCF_965113315.1. Taxonomy (NCBI): domain Eukaryota; kingdom Metazoa; phylum Chordata; class Lepidosauria; order Squamata; family Lacertidae; genus Podarcis; species Podarcis vaucheri. The sequence goes on from NC_138763.1 coordinate 38,117,928, forward strand.
AGGGCTGGTCAGGGTGGTGGTGGCCTGAAGAGTGTCCTGATAGAGAGGTTCCCCATTCCTGGTGCACACCCTCTGGGAATTTTGGCATTCTGCCCTTTACTAAAGTGGAATGGTGACCCAGCACATGTTTTACATATAGCCACTCTTCATAGGTACCAGGTATAAAATCCAGGGTCAATGCAACACATTTTATTTACCCAAGTGGCTGCAGAGCATGATCTGAGAAGTGTGTCCTGGTATCCTGTGTATGTGTGTGCTTGTGTGAATTTGTGTGTGTGTGTGTGCGCGTGCATAAGAGAGGATGGAGGAGGCTAACTCCTGTTTTGTTTAGGCCACACCCACCTTTTGTTTTGGCACATGGCCCCCAGAAGGCAAGCTGAGACAGAATGTGGTCCTTGACTGAAAGAAGTTTTCCCCGCCCTACCTTGCCGATATAACATTGCGGAAGCTTCTGGGATGTCTATCACAAGTTGTATGCCTCTGCAGTTGCTGAAACAGCATATGGTCTGAGATTTGTTTTCTGGGACATCACAGAACAGGGTTGGAGAACCTTTAGCCCTCCAGACGTGGCTGAACTACAACTTCCCTCAGCCCAAGCAAGCATGGCCTATGGTCAGGGATGATGGGAGTTTAGCAGCATCTGGAAGGCCCAAGGTTTATCACCCCTGTCACAGAAACTCCTTGGACTTTGTGTTCCACCTGCTTTCTGCCAAGAGGCGAGTGCTGTCCTTGACAATAATTGGCGTTCTAAGGCCATGACTGAGACGTTTGTGTGGCTGACCTATCCCTGATGCAAACTAATAGGTGAATGCTATTTAGAAGAAAGGACCTGCCAATGCCTTGCCTGTGTGGTCTTCTTTTACAGCTGTAGCCAAGTTTTTCTCAGGCTCCTGTGTCCCAGGTTGCAAAAATGAACCAAATCTGTGCCGCCTTTGTGCTGGAAAAGGTGATGAAAAATGCAGCCGGAACGACCCCTACGCTGGATATTCAGGGGCTTTCCAGTAAGTAACACACATTTTCCATTTGGTTTCTTTTTTTGGGGGGGGGGGGTATCATAGCCCTAGGAAATTCAGGTGCTTCATAACCAAAATAGGAAAAGGAGGAGTTTGTTCTGAAAGGCAGAACACAATTTTTGAACACTGGAAACATGCAACCTGAGAGCCTTTCTGGACAATCAAAGGACTGATGGTACACTCCCCATTTCCTTGAACAGCAAGAGATCCTAAGAGCATCGATACCTTCTTTTGGCAGAGATGGGGTGTTTTTGTAATATTTGGTTTATTTAGAATGATACAAGTAGAGCTAGACATGTTTCTATTGTACAGTGGATTCTCTACCCTGCATCAGATGAGAGGCTGTGTATACACAGGTGATGCCTTCAGCTTCCTGGAAACTCTGTTTTAAATGGTAGTTAGCAATTATGCCAGGGCTTCTTGTTCTTGTTGTTGTTACATGCTAGGCCCATGGAGGAGGGAGTGTTCTTCAGGACTATAGTACATGGGGATTTGAATTTTAACACTTTCTTCCCTAGCCATGATTTTGACAAAAATCAAAACCTCTGCAACATGTCTTTTAGGGTTAAAAACAAAACTTTAGCCAGATGTACACTCCAGTGCAGGAGAGGTGGAACTCTACAAAGGAATAAAAACAATCCACTCTCCTAACAGTGAAAAACAAACCAGAATGTTTCTGAAACAGCTAGACATTGCTGCGGGTGGGCTAGCTTAGCTGCCATTTTTTAATAATGAAGGAAAACAAAGTTTCACATAATGGTGCAAGCATGGACAGGAAATTATATCCAACAGATGTCAGGAACATTTTCAGAACATGTGACATTTATACTGTACTGCCATCACAATAGCAACATTGCTCTTCTGTGTGTTGATGCATCTGCAAATCATTGCAGAAGTGCAGAAAGAGATGAAGATTATTTATTTTTGCACAATAAATGCACAAACGACTGAGTGTGTGGAAGTCTCCCAGTAGTTTCTGTGGCACACAACTGTGTGGCAAGCATTAAAATGTCCTCAAAGTCTTGTATATTCTGGTTACCATGGGTAGCAAGAAACTGGTCTATATGGCAATGTAAAGTTCTACCATCAGGTTGTGGAAAAATGAATTTTTATTGTCAATTTCCAGTGAGATAGCCATTTCAATCTGTTCCAGAAAACATGATAAAAAAAACTTGTGGCACCCTAAGAACTGCAGACTCATTGTGACATAAGCTTTAGATGAGTACAATTCCAGATCATAAAGCCCACAAAAGCTTAAATCACAATACATTTGTTAGCCTTTAAAGTACTACCTGACTCTTTGTTGTTTATATTATGAGTTTTTGCTATGATTTCTGTTTTGGAACACTCAACTTGCAATGTCTGATTTCCTCTCTATTCCCTCACGATAAGTCTTTCCTTTCCGGAAGAAAGTTTTTCTGGAACTATCAAAGTCTCACCTTACCTATTCTTCCACACTCTTACTACTCATTTGCGCTTCAAGACCCCCAATCCACCCCTAGGAGAATAAAGACAAGGACACAGAATTTAGGTTAATGGGCAAAATTTAGGCCACAACTTTATTGGTTACAGAATGTGAGCGGTATTGGCTTAGGCATTGGCATCAACAGACTATATCTGACTCCTGCCCGCCTTGCAGGAAGTCTGGAAGGGTAAACCACCAGTAGGGGGAGTCCTGCCAATGAGGATTGACTCAAGCCCCCCCCCCCCGGGTTCCTGCTGGGGTCGTGGCATGGCCCCAGCCCCTCCACTGTCTTTGGGCAAGATCCACACCACCAGATTCCTTTAATAGAATACCCTTATGCATGGAGGGGCAGGTGATGACTGCACCTCTCCTCCTCCCCACATTGCTATTCCAATGCCTAACCACCAAACCTTACAAAGTTGTGATGATTGCTACGAGGTAGGCGAAAACCAAGTGGCTGGTGCCAATCTCCCAAGTGGAAAAAGTCCTACCAGGCCCCTCAACGGCGACCAACCGAAGTCCATAGCAAGGACAGCGACCCTACCTAAAAGAGGGTGGGAGGGCAAGAGATCCATGGTGCGAGGCTGAAAGAGGAGCTTCCAGAGTTTAAATTAGCACCGGCCACACCCCCACAGCGCCCTGATTGGCTGCCTGGCAAATGGCATGGCCGGGTCACCCTCAGTATGACACAGAACCCGCGCTACGCTGAGGCGGGTGGTGGCCCAAGCGCAACCCGGTCCCACTCAGAAGCGGAACCGATTTCCTGTGCTTGGTCATTCCTGAGACCACCCATGTTTTATCTGTGTATTATGATTTTTAAGTTATTTAGTTATGGACTGTATGACTTCTGTGTTCTGCTGGCGCTGAAGAAAATAAAGAATAGTAGTTTGTATGCTCAGGATCTGTAATTCCTTTCTGCTTCTTTGAACACGCAGAAGGTTGGTGTAAGGACCCAAAAATTCAGTTGTTCTAATATTTCTTCCTCTGCTTGTTCTTCTAGATGTCTGAAAGATGGAGCTGGAGATGTGGCCTTTGTGAAAGACGCAACTGTACTAGGTAAGGACAGAGGGCAAGTTTAGCCCTTCACATGTTGTTAGACTCCAGCTCCCATCAGGCCCCTGCCATCACTGCCTGAAGGTCAGGGATGCTGGGGACTGTGGTCCACAAAACCTGGAAGGCACCACACTACTGCCCCAAAGTTCCTAGTAGAGCTCAACCCTCTGTGCAGACGGAATTCACATCTTTGAGTCAGTTTGTGTTGAGTTCTATGGACTGAGTTGGTTTTATGAAGGCTGACGATATCTGCAGAAACGTGTATGGTTCAGCTTTTTCCACACTGTAGCAAGTGCCAAAAAATACACAACTTCATTTGTGAAAAGGTCATGCAATTAGGCTGTTCCAGCACCTGGTTGACTTCATTTATTATATCCTAAGATCAAACACCCTATATAGTACAGTAACCACTTGAGCATTCCTTGGAAGGAACATTGAAAGATCTGCCTTATGCTTAGCCAAACTACTGTTTCAGTGTTGTCTATACTGACTGCCGGTAGCTGTCCAGAGTTTCAGGAAGGATTCTGCCCCAGCCTTACTCAGAAATACTGGAGATTGAACCTGAAACCTTTTGCCTGCAAAACATGTACTCCGCCGTTGAACTACAATGCTTTCCTGCAGGAAATTGTAACCACTGTAAACCTGGATGGACTCTCAGTATATACAGGTGGAATCAGTATCATGTAATTGTGGAGTTTCACCTTCATTGTTTTTCATTATTAGACATCACAAAACTCTTAATCTCAGATTTGTGGGTTCAAGCCTCACGTTGAGCAAAAGATTCCTGCATTGCAGGGGGTTGGACTTGATGGCCCTTGTGGTCCCTTCCATCTCTACCATTCTATGAGTCTATGGGCTTCTCATTTCTCAGCTTTGGTATTCTAGCATTTCAGGGTGGAACCTATCACACATACCTGGCTTTAAATCTTGCTATCATTTTTCATAGCCCTCAGTGCAGAAGAAAGGAACCAGTATGAGCTGCTCTGTGATGATGGCAGTAGGAAGCCTATTGAAAAGTATAAGGAGTGTTCTCTGGCTAGAGTCCCTGCTCATGCTGTGGTAGCACGGAGTACTGACAGTCGAGCAGATGAGATCTGGACGGTCCTCTCCAAAGCAATGGTATGTATGTATGTATGTATGTATGTGTATGTATTTCATAAATTGTTTTCAATGACGTATCCCAAAGCAATTTACAATATAGTGGCCGCTTAAAAACAGCAACACACAGTTAAAACAACTGCACATAAGATTTGTAAGACCTATGGGGGACTTCCAAGCATGCAAGTTTGTAAATTAAGTAACACACACACACAGAGTGATATTGAATGCTACTCCTACTCTCTATAGACCCACTGAAATGAATGGACAGGACTAACTTTAGTTCATTAATTGCAGTGGGTTGGACTTAGTTGACTACAACCCATAATAATGGAAACATACACAAACAAGCCTGCTTTAGGACTTATGAAATGTTGAGGTCCTAGAAATCCAAAGTATATAGAGCAACTTGTCCCTGGCCCAGCTGCTTCAGGTCATGGTGGATGTGCTCCTGGAGACACCTAGTTTGGTTGTCCTAGGGGACTTTAACATCCATGCCGACACAACCTTACAAGGGGCCGCTCGGGACTTTGTGGAAAGCATGGCCTCCATGGGGCTGTCCCTGAATAGGTTTGGCCCAACTCATAGTCATGGACATGCCTTAGAGCTGATGTTTACCTCTATGGATGTGGGTGATCTGACAATAAAAGCGAAACAAAAGAAGTGCCATGGTCGGATCACTTCCTGGTGCAACTGGACTTTTCTGCGACCCATTCCCTCTGCAGGCAGGTAGGATCTATTCGGATGGTCTGCCCCCACCACTTAATGTATCCAAATGGTTTTCAGAGAGTGGTAGGGAATATTTTATCCCATGTTGATGGCCTTTCAGCTGATCCCCTGGTGGCCCGCTGGAATGCAGAGTTAACCAGGGCTATCGACTGTCTGGCTCTGAAGCGCCCTCTCTGATTGCATGGAGCCTGGACAGCCCTGTAGTTTCCCCTGGACCTGAGGGTGATAAAACAATCACTGAGAAGCTAGAGTGCAGGTGGCGGAAAACACATTCTGAATCAGACCAGACATAGGTTGGAGCTCAATGTCGAGCCTACCAAGTGGCAATAGCAACAGCGAAGAGGACTTTCTTTACTGCCTCTGTTGCATCTGCAGAAAACAGTAGTATGAGACTCTTTCAGGTGGTTCACAATTTAACAGAACCACCTGCACCATCGGGGCCTGGTAAGGACGCCAAAATGAAGTTTTTTGCAGATAAAGTCGCTCAGATTCAGAAAGAGGTAGACTCTAATGTGGGAGCAGGGCTGGAGCGGAAAAGTGCTAGAGTCCTGTCTAGTCAAGTTTCATGGGATCAATTCCAATCTGTTACCTCCGAGGATGTGGACAGGCTGCTTGGATGAGTGAAACCCACCACCTGTCTCCTTGATCCTTGCCCATCCTGGCTAATAAAAGCGAGCCGGGAAGGGCTGGGTAATGGGCTCTGTGGGGTGGTGAATGCTTCCCTCTGTGAGGGAGCTTTCCCAGACCCGCTGAAGGAGGCGGTTATTAAACCGCTTCTTAAAAGAACATCTTTGGACCTGGCCAATATGGCCAACTATCACCCAGTCTCAGATTTTCAATTCTTGGGCAAGGTGATTGAGCAGGTGGTTGCTGAACAACTCTAGACACGTCTGGAAGATGCGGACCATTTGAATCCCTTCCAGTCGGGATTCAGGCCTCACCATGGAACTGAAACTGCCTTGGTCGCACTGGTTGATGATTTCCAACGGGCTAGGGACAAAGATGAAACCTGTTTCCTAGTACTGCTGGATCTCTCAGCGGCCTTTGATACCATCAACTATGACATCCTTCTGGACTGTCTAAGAGGAGCTGGTAGCTGGGGGCACTGTTATACAGTGGTTCTGCTGCTTCCTCCTGGGTCATGTCCAGAAAGTGGTGTTGGGGGATGCGTGTTCAGACCGTCACTTGTGGGGTGCCTCAGGATTCCGTCCTTTCCTCCATGCTTTTTAACATCTATATGAAGCCGCTGGGAGAGATCATCAGGCGGTTTGGGCTGGGTGTTCATCAGTATTCGGATACCCAGCTCTACCTCTCTATCAAATCAGAACCAGTGAAGGAGGTGAAGGTCTTGTGTGAGTGTCTGGAGGCGGTTGGAGGATGGATGGCGGCTAACAGATTGAGGTTGAATCCTGACAAGACAGAAGTACTGTTTCTGGGGGACAGGGGGCAACCAGGTGTGGAGGACACCCTGCTTCTGAACGGGGTAACTGTGCTCCTGAAAGACCAGGTGCGCAGCCTGGGAGTCATTTTGGACTCACAGCTGTCCATGGAGGTGCAGGTCAATTCTGTGTCCAAGGCAGCTGTTTACCAGCTCCATCTGGTATGCAGGCTGAGATCCTACCTGCCCACAGACTGTCTTGCCAGAGTGGTGCATGCTCTAGTTATCTCCCGCTCGGATTACTGCAATGCACTCTGCATGGGGCTACCTTTGAAGATGGCCCGGAAACTACAACTAATCCAGAATGCGGCAGCTAGACTGGTGACTGGGAGTGGCTGCCAAGACCATATAACACCAGTCCTTATAGACCTACGTTGGCACCCAGTATGTTTCCGAGCACAATTCAAAGAATTGGTGCTGACCTTTAAAGCCCTAAATGGCCTTGGCCCAGTATACCTGAAGGAGCTTCTCCATCCCCATCGTTCAGCCCGGACACCGAGATCCAGCGCTGAGGGCCTTCTGGCAGTTCCCTCACTGCGAGAAGTGAGGTTACAAGGAACCAGGCAGAGGGTCTTCTCGGTAGTGGCGCCCACCCTGTGGAACGCCCTCCCATCAGATGTAAAGGAAATAAACAACTATCTGACTTTTAGAAGACATCTGAAGGCAGCCCTTTTTAGGGAAGTTTTTAATGTTTGAAGTTTTGTTCTGCTTTTAGGCCTCTGTTGGGAGCCACCCAGAGTGGCTGGGGTAAAAATATGGGGTGGGGTAGAAATAAAACAACAACAACAACAACAACAACACCTGTACTACACCTGGCTTGAGAGCAGTACATGTGAAAAGGATCTAGGAGTCTTGGTTGACCACAAACTTGACATGAGCCAACAGTGTGACGCGGCAGCTAAAAAAGCCAATGCAATTTTAGGCTGCATCAATAGGAGTATAGCATCTAGATCAAGGGAAGTAATAGTGCCACTGTATTCTGCTCTGGTCAGACGTCTTGGTTGACCACAAACTTGACATGAGCCAACAGTGTGACGCGGCAGCTAAAAAAGCCAATGCAATTCTGGGCTGCATCAATAGGAGTATAGCATCTAGATCAAGGGAAGTAATAGTGCCACTGTATTCTGCTCTGGTCAGACCACACCTGGAGTACTGTGTCCAGTTCTGGGCACCACAATTCAAGAAGGACACTGACAAACTGGAACGTGTCCAGAGGAGGGCAACCAAAATGGTCAAAGGCCTGGAAACGATGCCTTATGAGGAACGGCTAAGGGAGCTGGGCATGTTTAGCCTGGAGAAGAGGAGGTTAAGGGGTGATATGATAGCCATGTTCAAATATATAAAAGGATGTCACATAGAGGAGGGAGAAAGGTTGTTTTCTGCTGCTCCGGAGAAGCGGACACGGAGCAATGGATCCAAACTACAAGAAAGAAGATTCCACCTAAACATTAGGAAGAACTTCCTGACAGTAAGAGCTGTTCGACAGTGGAATTTGCTGCCAAGGAGTGTGGTGGAGTCTCCTACTTTGGAGGTCTTTAAGCAGAGGCTTGACAACCATATGTCAGGAGTGCTCTGATGGTGTTTCCTGCTTGGCAGGGGGTTGGACTCGATGGCCCTTGTGGTCTCTTCCAACTCTATGATTCTATGATTCTATGATTCTATGATTCTATGAACAACAACAACAACAACAACAACATTACAGTTCTGCATTTCTTCGTTGTTTCTTCATTAGACCCCCAAAAAGGAAGTGGAAGTCAGGTAGACTATGCAAGTCTAGCAGTTAAGTTGAGGGCAGGTGAACCAATGGAATGTTGAAGGTGTCCACTGGAAAATAAAAGGGATGGAGAGAGATGGAATTGACCTGCTTTTGGCGAGGTTGGCAGTGGTGAAGCATATACCATGAGTTTTCAAAACTCTTCTATGCGCTCCATCTGACTTCATGTTTTCTTCTTACCTTTTCTCACTCTTCAATGAATATTTATTCTGCTATCTTAGGAGCTGGCTTCCCAGAACCCACAGTCTGGATGCAAACTTTTTGGTTCTCCTGAAGGTCCTACCAAAGACCTTCTATTCAAGGATTCTGCTGTCAATCTTCTTCGTGTACCTGAGTTAATGGATTCTCAACTCTACCTGGGCTCCCAGTACTGTGGTGCTATTCGGGCCATCAGAAAAGGTATGCAGGAGATCAGCTGCCATGGACCATCAGTACACTGGTGGTACCCAACTCTATTTCTCTGTATCATCTGGAACCGGGAATGGCTGAGATGGCTCTAGACTGGTGTCTGGATGCAGTGGCAGGCTAGATTAGCTTAATAAACTGAGTCTGAATCCTGACAAGACAAAGGCTCTGTGGGTGAGTGGTTCTCAGATCTGTTGAGACATTGCCTTACCTGGATGGGATCAAATGCATTTTGGGGGGGTGGGGTGTTCCTGGATCCAGCTCTGTCACTGGAGGTTCAGGTCCCCACAGTAGGTAGAAGTGGTAAGAGGTATCTCTGCTGGTATTCTCTGCACTCCGGCACATGTAACAGCACTGGTGCCAGTTAGGGTTGGACTTTGGGGCAGCTGTCCAGAGCCCCTTGATGAAGTCACCAGCACTTCCCTCTACCAGCACTTAATTTGCAGCATGACGAGGCATCAGAACTCCTGGTTAATTGAGTTTCTCCTTTCTGATCCTTTAGACAGACCTTCCCCTGATACCGAAGGGAGGATCAGGTGGTGCGCAGTGGGCAAGGCTGAACAAACAAAGTGCGACTCATGGAGTGGAGTGAGCGGAGGCTCCATAGAGTGTGCTGTGGCAGAAACTCCTGATGACTGCATCATCAAGATCTTAGTAAGTGCTTCAAGCGGCACACCCCTTTCCCTTGTACCTTGCCACTGTCAGTCCTCACTTGGGTTTCATTGCTTCCCTCCAGTGTGGTTTTGCTTCTGAGGCTGTGTACACATCATGCATTTAAAGCATGTTTCCCCACATGCCCCAAGAATATTGGGAACTGTAGTTTTCTAAAAATTATTTATTAAATTTGTTAGTTGCTTTACAATAATTTGTTAGTTGCTTTACAAGCGACTTACAGCCAAATGAACGGACATACAATAAACCCCACATAGAGACATTAAAGCCAAGAGGAAAGAGAAATGCGTTAAAAACATCCCGCCCATGTCTAAAAGGCCACAGGTAGTTAAATATAAATGAGATAGATAAGAAAAATCTCTCATAAATTAAAATATCTTCATATGAAGCGGGAAGTCCCACCCATTTGTTCTATAGCAGGGGTTGGCAAGGTTTACCTCCAGTTCACTCCAGCGTGTGGGTTGGATTGTGTGCATGCGTGAGTGTGCACCCCCACCATTTCCGGCATCTGTGCAGACGCAATTTCCGGCACCACAGAAGTGAGTCCCCACACTGTGCCAGTTTAGTGCAGTGCACGGGGACTCACTGAGTGGGCGGCTCGGTTCGGGGGCAGCTCGGGGGCTGGTTAAAGACCCCTGTGGGCCGCTTGTGGCCCTTGGGCCTTAGGTTGCCGACCCCTGCTCTATAGCCCAGGGAAACCTCTTTGGTTATGCTGATCATTGTACTTAATTCACCAGCCAATGTCATTACCTTAATAAAGGAACCAGTTTGGCAAGATTGCTCTTACACATTCTACCTCCACAGATGAATCGGAAGGGACTCAGGGAATTATGCAGAATGACTCCTGCCCACTCAGAACACTATCTTATCTTTGACCTATGAATCTCAGGGATAGCCAATATAGTAAGCTCTGGGTGTTGTTGGACTACAACTCCCATGATCTCTTCCCATTTGCCATCCTGTCTGGGACTGATGGAGGTTGTAGTCTAGCATCTGGAGGGCATCTTATTGGGTACTGCACTATTCTATTTCCCCACCTCTGCTCCCAAGGAGCTGAAGTGTCATTTACTTCCTTCCCCTTCCTAAAGGGCTGTGAGAGTACTTTAAATGTTGGTGTGGACGATACCAACCGTGTGCATTCTGTGCTCAGACACATTGAAACGTTTGGAGGAAACTAGCTTCTGAGTCTTCCCCATTCTTTCTAGTCAGAGCTCACTAACCTGTGAGCAAGGCTGCAGCCAAAGAAGTTTTATATAGTGTTAATTTCACAATGTGTATTTATGTTCCAGCTTCCAGGCTCAGTGCCTGGAAGGCTGAGAGATTAATGTCAAGCTGCAAAATTTGAATTCGAATTACAAGATTTTAAACATGCTTCCTATTATGCAACATGGAGGTTGAAGTTTAGAAAGGTCAGCCAATCTGGTGATCTCTAGATGTTTTAGACTATAGCTACCAGTATCTCCAGCCAGCATAGCTGGTAGTCCAAAATATATGGAAAGTATCAGGTTGAGGAAGGCTTTCATGGCACATGCATAACTACATGCAGGGCTACTGTTTCGTGGCTTAAGCCTTTTACAGGCTTAACAATTTGACTGGGAAAGTGCAAGCATAACAAAAAGAAGAGGATTTTCTCTAATACTGGTTATGTCCAGATTGTTACATTTGTATATGGATCTCTTACACATTTGAGTAGATACCTGTACAGTCATACCTTGGTTTTCAAACGCTTTGGGAGTTGAATGTTTTGGCTCCCGAACAATTGAAAACCAGCAGAGATCGTTCCAGATTTCGAACGTTCTTTGGAACCTGAATGTCGGATGTGAATTCTGCAGCTTCTGATTGGCTGCAGGAACTAACTGCAGCCAATCAGAAGCTGCGCCTTAGTTTCCGAATGTTTTGAAAGTTGAACGGACTTCCGGAATGGATTCTGTTCGACTTCTGAGGTACCACTGTAAGTGCTCTTTGCGCAATAAAAGCACACCTTCATAATCCCTCTCCAAAGAAAGCAGGTACATTGCAATAAATAGCAATGACTGAATAATGCCCCTGAGGAACAAATTTGCTTCAAACCCAATGCATGTTTTCCGATGCCCCCTTTCATGCATTGATGATGTTGTCTTGGCTATATAAAATATTTCACATGTGGAGAATGTGTTTGCTATTAGCATATCTGATGTTCTTTGCAGAAAGATGAGGCTGACGCCATAAGCTTGGACGGAGGGTTTGTCTACACTGCCGGGATGTGCGGTTTGGTGCCAGTGATGGCTGAAGTTTACTGTAAGTATGGAAAATGGCAGTTTGACTCAATACAGCCCACACTATCACAAGCACACATATGGAAATAACTTCTGATACACCTTCATTGCAGTTCTGCAAGGGGCCCAATGGGGATTTTGACCCACAGGCTCAAGAAGCAGCTCAGTCATGCTAGCCACATGACCTAGAAGCTGTATGCCAGCTCCCTCGGCCAATAAAGCGAGATGAGCGCTGCAACCCCAGAGTTGGTCACGACTGGACCTAATGGCCAGGGGTCCCTTTACCTTTATGGGCAAGCATATTGCCACTTCAGATGAGAGCACATCACTGTGAAGGTGTGCCAAGCAATGCTCTGCCTGTGATTCACTTTTATTATAAGTTCTCAGGAAGCATCTGGTGTTTGTCCCTCAGGTCTGTGACCACAAATGGCTTTACTCCCATTGCTGTTATGGCATTGCAAAAACTGGGTGGGTTTGGGGCGGTATTAAATTAGCGTGTCCCATCAGGATTTCTGTTTGCACAACAGAGGTCCCCCTCATTTTCTTCCCCCCACTCACCACCACACATGAACCCTGCATCCTCCCCAGATTTGCCCCAAAGGTTTAAAGGGGGGAGGACAGGGGGAAGCAGAAATCCTTGCGCTGGCAGAATGACTTCATTAGTGCTACTTTGGATACAACTCTTTGTCTTGGAATATTGTGTCCAGAACCTCTTTCTCATTCTCTTTGTAGCTGACCCTGCCGCATGTGCCCATCCAGAAACAGAGACAACAGGTGGGTAACTCTGGGACATACAGCCATGGAGAGTAAACCTAGGATTTAAAGCTTTTGTTCATTTGTTAAATCTATATCTTACCCTTCCTCTCAAAAGAACCCAGGGCAGAAAACATGTGATTCAAAAAAACAACAACCCAACACCTAAAAACATGGATAAAACTTTCTGTGCAATGTTTGTTTGAGAGAGAGACAGAGGGAGAGGGTCTAATATTATACTTCCATTTCAAGCTGTATTTATATAAATATGATTGTATATTCATTCATATTTGTTAAAAAGTGGGTAGACATAGCAGACAACGCAGCAATTTCTCCAAAGCAGCTCTTTATTTGTAAGCTGGAACAGAACTGAACATTTAAAGCTGTATGGTGAATAGGGTCAATTAATATGCTTATGTGCCTTACTGAAACCAATAAGGGTATTGCTGTATATAATGGAACCCCTATGATTGTAACTAATGCCTTATCTCGGTGGGGAGGGGTGTTATGTATTGAAGTTCTCACCCTGGCCACCAAGAGTATTTATATAAATGTATTTGCCAGCTTTAAAACTCTTTCAAATCCATGAAGGGTGTAGGTAGAGACAGTGCCGATCGGAAGGTCGGCGGTTTGAATCTGTGCAATGGAGTGAGCTCCTGTTGCTGTGTCTCAACTTCTGCAAACCTAGCAGTTTGCAAGCATACCAGTGCAAGTAGATAAATAGGTACTGCTGTGGCCAGAAGGTTAATGGTGTTTCTGTGCACTCTGGCACTCATCACAGTGTTGTGCCAGAAGCGGTTTAGTCATGCTGGTCACATGACCCGGAAAGCTCTCTTGGCTTGAAGTGAGATGAGCGCCGTACCCCATAGTTACCATTGACTGGACCAGGTCCAGGGGTCCTTTACCTTTTTTTTACCTTATGTAGAGACAGCTCAAGCAGTGTCAAGGATGAGGGTCCTGCCCCCTGATGGTCAGATAGCTCAGAAGGGGAGGGGGAGCCAACAGAGGCAGGTGCCATCTCACCTCCTGAGAAGCCAGCCAAACCAGACCCACCCCTACCCCTGTCTCTTGGGAAAGAGTTTCCCCTGGTGGCTGAGCGGACCTGGCCAGGCTGGTGGTAGAGGGACAGTCAGAAGGTTGGACCACGTTGTTGCTGAAGACACATTGCTATCAATGCAGGCATGAGCAGAGCAGAGCCATTCTCTGCTCAGTCTTCTCACTTGGGACAGGAACCTCATTAGTGATGGAGCACACTCTGCTCCTTCATAAGTAGAGCAGGAGGGGTGCGTCAGTTGTGTTGGGACAATGTTTTAGCTCCTTTTTTTATTACATTTATAACCCACCTCTCTCCCAAGGAGTTCAAAACTCAGGACATAACAGTGAGCTTACACAATTCTCCTTCTTGTCATTTAATCACGTCTGGTCATGCATCCCGGACTCTGCCAGTGTACCCATTGAGCCTTGTAACCTGAACCCTGAGTGAAGCAGACATGCAGCTGATTTATTTAATAAAACTTTCAGGATTTCCTGAGCCGAGAGTCTGGGTTTTTCATCTGAAAGTGGAAGCCAGGACAGAGAACCCAGTTTTCAAACTGATCTATGAGCAAAGCATCCTTTTGACTTATGCCTATTTTCCAAATAAGGACACAACAATAGAGAGGTAGTCAAGACCCTACCCACTCATTCATTCAGCATGTGAGAGAATTGCAAGCTTTCATGGGCCAACTTGGCTCCCTCCCTCCATTAATTAGGGTCTCATTTGATTTGAGGTCTTATTTGAGATTTTTCTCCCCCTTTTCCTTTCCTGTCTCCAGTAAAGGGCTACACTGCTGTTGCTGTTGTCAAGAAAACTGATACTGGAATCAACTGGAAGACAATGAGAGGAAAGAAATCCTGCCATACTGGTGTTGATAGGACTGCTGGCTATAACATCCCCATGGGCTTGCTTTACCAGGAGAACATTGGAAACTTCAATATTAGTGAGTGACCTCATGTTCACTTATTTAACTACATTGCACATGACTCCCCTTCGGAGCCAAATGTGGTTAAGTGGGTATACAGCCTGTTTAAATATGTAAACAAGCCATCTCACCCTATACATTATATGTCAGAAACCTGTTGCTTCCTTTCCAAAGCCTGGGAAGCTTCTGCCCGGCTTAAGGAGGGAGGTGCGATGCTCACATGTGTGACATCACCCCCACCCCATAACCTTTGCAAGCTCACACTTCTGGCCCTAACTGTTCCCCTACGAAAAAATTCACTGCATGCCACTGTTTGGCGCTGCGGTTGTCCTTGTAAAAGGGCAGGGCTTTACATGGCAGAACACCCCAACCAGCAAGGTTGGAGGAGCTGGGAAGGACTAGGAGATAGACACTTCCACTCGCTCCAACCTCACTATTTCCTGCAGCACAGTTAGCCAGTGCTTTGCATTGTTCTGCCCAGCCCAGCACTTTCCTGCCTATTTTAAGTTGCAGTAAAATATAGCACTGTACGCGCAACACTGCTATAATACTATTTAATGAAAAAAGTTTCCCAACACTTACCACACTGCTGAAATGTGCGGGTGTGCACCTTGTGATATCTGGGCAGGATGGAGTGCTGAGAATCTGTCATTCCAGTCGCCTGCTTAAGAATGGCTGAGTACAAATGTATGGCACTGCCTTTTGGAGAATACCCTTGGATTGGCTGGCAATGTTTCGTTAGTCTATGGTGGTAATCCAGATGGCTGATAAACCATCACATGGGGGGGGGGGAAATATGTTGGATCATGACACAGTCATTTCTAGAGCTGACTCATTGAAATCGTGGTTGACTTAGGTCCTACCTTGATTTCAGTCAATCTACTCTAAATGACTACATTTGGATGCAACCAAAATATTTTTGGGATGGGTGGGATACTTTTAAAATAAGATAGCTAGCCTGCTAGCCAACAAGACTGAAATTTTAAGAAGATGGGGGGGGGATCCGCTTTCCTCTATTCTATTGGGCATTCCAAATAGCAATCCTTTTTTGTGTGCAAATATTTCACTGCAAATATGATATGTGGCCATCTTACAAGAACAGATACAGAAGAATTCCAAGTGACTATTCCATGTTCTCCTGTCAGGTACATTCTTCAGTGAAGGCTGTGCTCCAGGATCACCACCTAGCAGTCCACTCTGCAAGCTGTGCAAGGGCACTGGTACTGGAGGGGCACTTGCTGACAAACACAAGTGCAAAGCTAACAGCAACGAGATATACTTCGGCTACAGTGGTGCTTTCCGGTAGGTAACTTGGATATTAAAAACAAACTCTTATTCAGGAGATGATAGAGGAATGTACCCATGAGATTTTCAAAGAGAAATCTTAAACAACTGCAGCAACGGGCCATTCAGTATTTTGTCTCTATTAGTCCACCAGATGCCTCCTCAGGCCCAGTTTCCTCCTCCTGTTACTTATTATTATTATTATCATCAGTGCTTCCCCCCCTAAAAAAATGTTTAGGGGGACTCTCATTTAGACTCAAGAAAATCACCATTTTGTAGTTCAAATCAGGAAAAATAAATACAGTAAATGGACAAAAGTACAAAGATTCACAAAATGTTTAGGGGTGTGCGCCCCCCTGCGTCCACCCAGAAAAAAAGCACTGCTTATTATTGCTGTTGTTGTTTTTAAAGAACATTCTCATGAATTCCCAGGATTCAAAATCCTATGCAGGATATAAGCCTTGTTAATATTAATTTTAAAATTGGCAGGGCAAAGTTCTGCTTAGGGTCCCCCCTTTATCTCAGGTATGTGGAGCCTAGAAGCAATCACTTTGTGGGTACTGAATTGCAAACAACAAGATCACATATTCCATGTCAAAACCTGGATATTGAAAGCAAGTTTCAAACTAAGATATTTTGACTTCTGTCTCAAATGAAATCACTGCTCCACCTAGTGGGTGGAACAAATCAGCACAAATAACATTTCTCCCACTTCAAGTAAAACATATTAATCTGTACTTTTAACATGGCTATTAAATATACATCCAGGTAAATAGCAAAAAAAATCTGGTTGCCAACATATTGCCGTGATTTCAACATTACACTGAATTGGCCACAACTCTTTTCAGTTCACAGCATCTCATCAAATTACCGGTATCATCTGTGATTAATTGCGTCTTTCACTTCTCACTGCAAATTCTGAATCTATTTGAACATAACTGGAAATATTCAAATTCATTTCAGCTGTCTGGTTTGAAGGAATTGACAAATGCCACACCAACATTTTTCTTTTAATTGTATTTTCTAGGTGTTTGATTGAGGCAGGAGATGTAGCCTTTGTTAAACACACCACAGTCCAGGAGAACACAGAAGGTATGTGGAAGGTTCATGCCAGGCCTAAGCAGGATGCACAAGGAGCCCTACTCCTGTGGATTAACCTAACACAAATTTCACAAAGTGGCCACAGGTTTTATAGAGAAATGGTTGTCTATTTCCCCCATCACTACATGCCCATAAACGTCCCCTGCTCACAAGAGGGGTCCAAGCAGAATAGCATCTAAACAGCAAGTCAATTAGCAAGTCCATTGAAAAGAAGGGTAAATTCTGCATGAGTTACACTGAGGATGGCTAACTGCTGGCTCATGGAAATGTGAAATCTGAAGCAATTTAATTTGGCCCCTGATGGCTAAACTGTATTCAAATTGAAAGGAACAAAGTCCTCATTTGGATGTTAAATTTATATGTAATATTATGCTGAGCCAAAGTTCACTATGATTGTGAATCCTTACTGCTAGATGGAAACATCTTTTTTTTATCAGATTGCCAACCACTTCCAGAGTGGTAATGCCAGTGGTGGGTAATGCCAGACCTAACAGAAGGCAAAGCCAAAGTGTACAGTAGGTTATGTTCTAGCCAGGCAAAAGCACTTGATGGTGCAGAGAAGGGTAGGGCCTGTAAAGAGTCCCAAGGGCTAGACAGAGGTTGTTGGGAGAGGCGCACTTGTCTTTGGACTGGAAGTTCCATACCCTATTCAGTCATTGTCCTCCACCCAAGCACTCCACAAAAGAGAGAGTGTGGCTGTTCTTGTTGGCTCAGCCCCTGACAACTCATGGTCTGCCACCTTTGCATGATTGACAGCTGTGAATTTACATGATTGCCTGCAGAGGGAAGCTTTGCACATACTGTTGTATTATGTGGTGGCTTGCATGAGACTGGGGACCCTGCATGATCCGAGCTCCCAGTTACAAGGAAGCCTGCATATTGCAACAGCCAAGGGCAATGACAGCTGTTGGATGCTCTCCTCCTCCTCCTCCTTTTTACAAAATTCCTTTGCATACAATAAACTAAACTCTGCTTTTACAAGCTGTAAAGAAAAGGGGGGAAAGGAGCAGGTAAACTCAGTTGCTTTCACTTGTCACAATTCTCATGGAAGTTACATAAAAATATATCCCCTTAGGCTGTGCCACTGCTGAGCCATTCCTCTTAAAGAAGTAAGTTCCAATACTACATGAAGATACCAAAATATATAAAGGCTTCTTCCCCTGTGCAGCCATTTGCATCCACCTGTAGGTGTTGGTGGGGCATGTAACATCAGGGACAGGGTCACCTGGTGAGTGCTCACTTGACAGATCCCTGAATAGAACAATAAAAGCTTTATGATCTTTAACATGCTTTTTTCCTCCCAGGAGAAAACAAACCTGCTTGGGTAAGGAACAAAATGGCTACCGATTTTGAACTTCTGAAACCTAATGGCGATCGCTGTCCAGTTCAAGACTATGAAAGATGTGGCCTGGCCACAGTTCCTACTCATGGAGTAGTTGCAGCACCTGGGAAAGCAGAGACTGTCCGTCGTGTGTTACTTGACCAACAGGTGAGTTTTTTGTGTTTTTTTGTGTTTTTTTAAGGGGACTTCCCAGATCACAACTCACAATAAATCTGTTGGCTTGTGATAGCTTTTAAAAATAGTATGTAAATGAATCACACCACTTCTGCAGAGGTAGCCACAGTTGGACAAAATCTTTGTACAAATGACACCCAAAAGCAATCAAGGGAAGTGTAGAAACAGTTTAATCATTAAGGATTGCTCAGTAGGAAGAGAACAACTGTGAAACGTTTGACGCACCATTTGGATGGCATGTGATCACCACAACCTTTTACCAAAAAGTGGGTGATCAAAACTTTAACACGACAGCTAACTGAATCCTGCTTTTCTTCCTTAATTACAGGCTTCTTTTGGAAACAGTGGATCAAGAAAAGGGGATTTCCAAATGTTCCAATCTGAAACCAAAGATAGCTTGTTCAAAGATGGCACTCAGTGCTTAGTTAGCACAAAAGAAAAGACCGTCGCTGCTTATCTTGGCGAGCAATATCTGACTGCTATTGGTGGATTCAAGAAATTCGCACCTTCAGGTATCAATTATACACTGGGATGAATGACACCAGTCAGCTTCAGGCAAAAACTGGATTTCAGTTGCAGTCTAGACAGTACTCTCTTATAGTCGAAGAGGAAGCATTATATTTTTCCTCATCAAGGCTTTCCAGATGTTGTTGGAATACAAATCCCATCAGTCCCACCAACATGATCAATGGTCAGGGTTGCTGGGAGCTATGATCCAGCAACATCTGAGGGACCACAGGTTTCACGCCTCTGTTCTGCATCTTTTTTTTTAAAGCAGCCTTCCCTGATTTGGTGCCCTCCAGAAGGTTTGGACTATAGCTCCTATCATTTCTGACCATCAGTCATGCCGGCTGGGACACTTGAGAGCTGCAGTCCAAAACATCTGGATGGTACCAGGTTGGGGGAGTCTAGTTTAAAGGGCATTTTAAGCGAGTGGCAAAAAGTAAATATCAGTAAGGACCAATGCTACATGACCTTTTTAAAAGGCAGTTTCATAAACTATAAGTTGTCCCCCCCCCCACTTTTGGCTTGTGAATTTTTGTTGTGAATTTTTAAACGTGTGCTCCACTATATTCTATAACAATTTTGCAAAGCAGATCTACTATAAGAGGTGATGAGTTGCAATGTTTGGATCATTCTCAAAACTATTTAGATAGCTCCACCCTTTTTTTTTTTAAAAAAAAAAAAGGTTAGGTGACTAAGATCTAAAAACAAAGCAGTCTGGATTTTCCTGATAGGATCATCCATGAAGTATATCATATATAGAAAGTGAAGTGAATGGTTAGCAAAGTTGTGGCAAAGGAGGAATTGAGTATTGGCTAAAATGGAGAAAGTATGTAAAGGTACGTATGTGTGTGCGCACACATATGTGCTGAGAAGGCCTTTCAGAGCATGACATACATCTGGGGGACCATGGGTTTCTAGTCCCTGCTACAGAGAAACACCATTAAGAGCTCTGAACATGCTGTTTTCCTCACTGAGCCAATGCAACTCACCTTTTTCAAGTTCAGAGATGATTAGTGCATTCTTTCATCCTGTTGAGTTCTCAAAAGAATAAGAAAGCTATTTGAGGTAGGGATTTGTAGGAATGGAATTTGTTGCTGCTAATGTGCTACACAGAAACCGCAGGCCTAAGCTACATTGACGTCTGTCAAGCCACAAAATGGTAATGTCGGTTTTTCAGTCCTATAGAATCCTATAGAATCCTCCTATTCCCAATATTCTGGATAGGAAAACTGAATAAAATATGTTATTAGCTAGCTACACTGTTCATGCTCCCTTTCCTTCATTAGTCTGCACAAAACAGACCTTTGAGAGAGTCCATACCCATATTCAAAGCTCCTAAGTCTTAGACAAATTTCCATGAGAGTAAAATGGTTTCTAGGGCATTACGAAACATTGCCAGAGTTTGCCTGTTTTGGTGTGCTGATCTTAAACTTTCCTTTTTATTTCTCTTCTCTTCTTTCTGTTTTTATGTTACAGAACTCCTTAAGGTCTGCAACTTCCACCATCATGATGTCTAATGTGATGAAAAGCAGCTCCTTGCAATGAATGAGTAGCATTGGAAGCACCATTCTTTCTTGCCTTAACTTGGGGATCTGTCCAACTGTTTCTTTTCTCCTTAACATCACAACAAAGTGTGTTCAAGCTTCTCTTTGTATGGCTTTTTAACTCCTTGGTGTCAAGTGCAAATAAATAAATAAAAGTAACTCTCACAAGCTAATTCATCCTGTTGGCTATGATTACTGATTCCTTTAGGGCAGGGGTAGGGAACTTACAGCCTGCCAGTCACAACGTCCATTATTCAGATCTACCAGCTACGGTGGCTGCGGCTGAAGCATATTGGAGGGCCACACATTCTCCACCCCTAAGAACATAAGAAGACCCGCTGTAATAAATATAATTTTCCTCTTATATTCCATCAGGGAATTACTGTTGTTGATTCACTTTTAATTGGTTTGGGAGTTACTCCAGTTTGGTTTTGACTCAGGCCAATAAAGATTCAGCACTACACAGTGGCGTAGCGTGGGTTGTCAGCACCCGGGGCAAGGCAAGTAATTTGCGCCCCCTAACCCGTGGATTTGCGCCCCCTAACCCTAACCCCCAGATGTTGCGCCCGGTGCGGCTGGCCCTCCCTGCACCCCCCACGCTACGCCACTGGCACTACACCAGCATACAGGAATAGGTTCGTTTCTAGTTCGCATGGAACAGTTTATAGATGGTTTATATTACAACGCTGATTTGCAAAGTTGGAAGAAGCAAAGCAAAGAGTTCCTATTTGTCTTGTCTCTCAGAGTTACCTACCTCAACCCTGGGCCTGTTAATTCCTGCAAGAAAACAGTTCATGTACTCGAGCAATGCTTTGGGAGATGGGCTCCACAAAGCCAAGAGGATGCTGCTTGTGTGTGGAGTTTGTGCATCCAAAATAGAGCCCATACAGTACAGCTACCCCACTTGTTTACAAATCACCTGCTACCAAGCAATACACCTATACGGGTTACCAAGCCAAGGCAGATCATCCTTACACAAGCTCCAACTGTGTCACAAGGACTAAGCAAGATCTTAGTGTTTGGGGGAGGGGGAGGCTTGTAGGAATATAGGAAGCTGCCTTATCCCAGTACGACCATTTAATCTGGCTCAGTATTGTCTGGCCTGACTGGAAGTGGCTCTCCAGGGTTTCAGCCCTCACCTCTTAGGGCTCATCCATACTTCTGCCTGTGCCATGCCTAGAAAGCTGTTCTCTGCCTGACCCACACTTTCTGGGTATGGTTCCGAGCAGTTTTCTCCTTGCCCTGCTCCTTTCCGAGGGAAAACCTGCACTTTAGCAACAGACCAGAACAAATGTCAACTGGGAAATTTCTGTATTGCTGTTTGCTCTAATTGAGCGCTAAAGAACAGTTTCCCCCAGGGGAAAGAAGCAGGAGAAGAGGAAGTGTGCCTGGATAATATGCCTAACGTTTCTGTTGCTCTAAGGATCCTCCTGACACTTCCAGTGGCAAGTGGTGAACATATTTTCTCTAAGTTCAAACTTACAAACTTATATATGCTCAACAATGTCGCAAAAAGGGACGAGTTGGCTTCGCAACTATATCAACTGAACATGCCCAAGCATTAGCAGTTGACCTGAAGGAACTGGTGATAAAATTTGCAAAGGAAAAGGCATGCAAAGTGAGATTTTGATGTGCCTGAAATTGAAACTTTAAAGTCTTAAATTGCAACATCACTATTCACAAGATTATTCAAACTGATCTGTGTGCTAAAACATTTGAGAAAGATATACGTATTACTTATTATTGCAATTTAAGAAAAAATCAGCAGTTTTGAGTTCTGCGCTTTTCATTTTTTTCCTACAAGATATCTGTTTTTGAAAACAGAAGTTGGTGTTGGTGGGGATTTGCAAGTAGTTGGCCTTGCCTGAGGCACAAAATAGCCTGGAACCAGCACTGCCCTGAGGAAATATGTCCTGCACTTACTGAGATATTGAAGTCCAGCAGTTTCACACTGGAAATTTCACGCTCTTTTGGTTTTCAGTTGAATAACATTCACTTTCGGGTCAACAGCAAGGCGGCCTCCCCAAATACTTACCCTCTCTCGCCAGTTTCATTCCCTTTTTGCCATGGGTGTAGGAAGGACTTTTTTGGGTGGTGGCAGGCTTTCGGTTGGGGGGTGGGGTCAGAACCTCATATTTGTAGGTTTGGGGTGGGGGGGAGGCAACTGCAACCCCTTCACCCCCACTTGGCTATGTCCATGCTTTTTGCTGGCTTTACATCTGCCCACTGGGGATAAGTGGGTCCTGTTGTCTAGCCCCCCATAGCTCATGCTTACAATAACGCCGATGGCACTTAACCAGGACCGGATTTAGGTTTGATGAGGCCCTAAGCTACTGAAGGTAATGGGGCCCTTTCTATGTCCAGCTGTCCTTTTGAGGCATCTGATGAAGACCTGCATTTTTAAAATGAGCTTATAAATATATTTGTAAATGTTTGTATCTCTCATTCTCTCATACCAGGCATAAAGCAGCTGCCTGAATACTCTGGCAGCTGTTTATCTTCCTGTTTAAGGGCCCCTGTTTAAGCAAGTGCCTCAGGGTTGTAAAAGGAAATTACAGGCTAGGAGCAAAAGGTCACACTGACCATACAAATTACAGAATATAATCAAGCTGCAAAGACACAATTAAGAAGTTTTATTGTTTAACAGAAGACTCGAGCCACATCTTCATAAGGTTAAAAAGGGCAAAAGCTAATAGAAACAGCTGGCTAGGAAAAAGAGTTGTAAACTAAAAGGGCTGCTTTCAAAGATGTTTTACTGAGTCCTTCTCTTTGAAAAGGCCTTTCCTCCTAAAAATCTATCTATGTTATGTATGAAATATATTGGCTTAAATGTAATTATGTAAAGGATTTAGAAAGTAAGAAATGTTAGATTCTTATGTTAGATTCTTATTTCATAGATGGTGTGTGAGAAGGTGAACCCAAGATCTCTGTTTAAGATAAAATTAGAACAATTAGCCATCTGTTTTGCAATGAATAGGGCAATAGGGCAATAGGGCAAAGATAATCTGATAATTAAGGTGCCTGGTCGAGGTAAATGTAAGATATATGGCTACTTGTTTGCCATTTATAGATAGAAGGAAATATAGCTCTTTGTCTCCCATAAAAGGTAATAGGAAATGGGTGTATCTTTTATGATTGGTTCTAGCAAACAGCCAATAGGAATTTCAACCAGGCTGATTGGACAGAGACAGCCAAAGGAGGAGCAAGAGGGCTGGGCTGAGGGAATATAAGTGCTGGCCATCAGGGCTGGAAGGGCAGAGCATTGGTAACCATATACCACTGTATCTCTCGTTTATTTGTCTGATGAATAAATTATTATTTTAATTTCTCTATTGCTGCGTTGAATATTTCATTCCAGCTAAGCGTTAACCACAAGCAGGGTGCTACACTTTGTCAACAACCAATTGTCTCTGTATTTTGTGTTGAATATATGTGATGTGGTAATTTATGGACCTAATAGGTATCTAAAGTCATTTGCACGTGTTGCCATGCAACCGGTCCAGGCAGAGTGTAGGCACCCTGTATACAGAAATTAGCAAACCAGTGATATTTTAGGGAGCAGACTAGCAGGTGGGGCCCATTACATCACAGGAGCCTTCACAACACAAAACATTGTTGCTGTATGTAGGTCTTATTATATTTTTTATCTTATATTTTGGAAATGTACAGCCAGTCCCCCCCCTTTTAATTTTTTTGGGGGCCCCTAAGAGAGTGGGGCCCTAAGCTATAGATTGTTTAGCTTATACGTATATCCGGCACTGCGGCTTAACGTGCAACGATATCCTTTTGTGGGTCTAACGACCCGCCGCCTCCAACGCTCCCCTCTTCCCTTCGCCTGTAGGACGAGCCGTGTTAGTGTGCTCGCGCTGGGCGGGGGGGGGCGGCAACAAACTACAACTCCCATGAAGCACCTGGGCCACGGAAGCGCGCGTCCCAGCAGTCGCTGCGCGCGGTGGCCGGAAGGAGACGAGTCCCGGGAAGGACACGTCGCCGCCGCCGCAGCCGCGTCGCGCGTAGCTCCGTGGGAGGCGAAAGCAGTTCGAGATGGACGCGGTGGAGGTGACAGCCGCGCGCGAAGGGTCGCCTTCTCCTCAGGATGCTCCGCTGCCGCCCCAGGACTTGGCGAGGGCCCAGCTGCTCGTCTCGGTGGCCGTGGCCCTGCTCGTGCTCCTCGCCTCGTGTCTCCGTGAGTGCCGGCCTCCTTTCGGTGGCAGGGGAGGCGAGGGGGGAAGAGCTGCCTGCTCGCAGAGCCAGCCTCCCAGTCAGGCTCTGTGCCTTTAAGAGCCGCGTGGCAGGCAGGAGTTAGTCAGGTGTAGCTTTCCGCATCGCTGCAGCTCCACGCTGGGAAAAGGCGCCTGCTGAGGAGCTGCCTGTCCTGCAGTTCTTATTAAAGACACCGAGCCTCTTAGGGATCCGAGATCGTCTTCTTTCGTAGGAATTGCGCCTGCTCCGTAAGAAGACAGAATGCATTGGTTCTTCTTTCCAAGAACTGCAGTTCATTTGCATGTTATAGAACCAAATTTAAAAGTGTGGACTGGAGTTGTAACATTTAGTGTCACAGTTATTATTAGTTGGCATTTCTGCCGTGTATTAGTGTGTTCTAAAGGCTCTACGGGCATTGCGTTCCTGTAGGCCTTACAACAATCCCGTCAAGGAGGTTCATATTATTATTATTACCCTCATGTTGCTAAAGTGGGGCTGAAGATGTGTGAGACAGGTGGGCTGTGACTTGCATAAGCCCCCAGGGAGGGTTCATAGCAGAGGCAAGTTTCAAACTGGGGGTTGTTAGTGTGCCCTTTCTTGCCATGCCAGATAGAGGAGGAGGAGGTTGGGCAGGGGTGTGTGCGTGGCTTTTATAAAATTTTGTAAGTTCCCTCAGTGCTTATACTGGTTGGAAGTTTAATACAAATGTTTACAATAAGTAAGTTAGTTAAGCAGGGCAATTCAAACCCCAGCTGGGCACCAGCCTGGAGCTGGGACGGCAGTCAGGCCTGATGTCAATGAGTGACAGCTGTGGGGCCAGTAGGGGATCCAGTAGATCTCAAGCTACCTTATGGTAGGATGACTGAATTCTGTGGCAGCAGAGTGGCCCTGGTTTCACCCTCCACATAGAGGCCAGTAAGGCTGGGTAGAGAAATACCTCTGCAAAATCCAAGGCGCCTCAAGCCTGGTGCAATTGGGGGGGGGGGAATTGTAGTTGTAGTCCCTCTCCCCTTCAGCTCCCCTTCAGCTGGTCCCAACCAGGACACATGTGCTGTGATCATCTTTAATGTGCTATGCCTGAAATCACATCCTTTATAAATCAGACGATAATGAATTTGCCCATGTTTTCTGTCATGACAAATCAGGTGCACCTTTGCTATATTGTATACTACTAAGATTGTAGTGTAAACACAGTTACCAGACATTAGGACCCATTGAACATAGTGGGGCTTACTTTTGAGTAAAACTATACAAGTTGGGCAGCTACAAAGAAAGATGGTAGAAATAGATAAAAGCAAACTTTACTGTGAAGTGTAATGTTATTTGTGTGGATGTATAAATGTGTTTGGCTGTTCTGAGAAATGAATTTCCTGTATCGGATATAGTAGAAATGTATACATCATTATGACCCCGAAATGTTTGCATCCTTTTTGTACAAAACTTAAAGCAGCATTAAGACTTAATTGGAGGAGGCATGTATTAAATAGCTTGTTTTAATGGTAGAAAATTAAGTTGCCTTGGGTATAAGCCTAAATACACTCCTCTAAGTTTTATCCTTCTTTCTAGTGATTTGGATATTTGTGCGGACCAGAAAGAGCAGTCGGAGAGCAGTGCTTCTGGTGGGTCTGTGTGACTCAGGGAAAACTCTTCTGTTTGTTAGGGTATGTGAATTCCTGTTTCAGTTTCTTTTGGACAGTTTCTCAGACCTGTACATTGTTGTCATGTTCCCGTTCTTTTTAATAAAGGAGAACTCCTTAGGTTGTTCCCTCTTGTTTTCAAAGCTGTCTGAGATGTAAGGTA
This sequence comes from Podarcis vaucheri, assembly GCF_965113315.1. NCBI lineage: Eukaryota > Metazoa > Chordata > Lepidosauria > Squamata > Lacertidae > Podarcis > Podarcis vaucheri. Next base: position 38,144,499 of record NC_138763.1, read on the forward strand.
TGAAAAAATTAAATGTTTTCTGATTAAGTTTTTTGGCACTTCATTTTGTAAGGTAAAGTAGAAGCATGGAGTACTAACTTACACTGTTAAATTAGTTGTTAATGTAGCTCAGTAAGGTAAAGGGACCCCTGACCATTAGGTCCAGTCGTGGACGACTCTGGGGTTGTGGCGCTCATCTCGCTTTACTGGGCGAGGGAGCCGGCGTTTGTCCGCAGACAGCTTCTGGGTCATGTGGCCAGCATGACTAAGCCGCTTCTGGCAAACCAGAGCAGTGCACCGAAATGCTGTTTGCCTTCCCGCCACAGCGGTACCTATTTATCTACTTGCACTTTGACGTGCTTTCAAACTGCTAGGTTGGCAGGAGCAGGGACCAAGCAACGGGAGCTCACCCCATCACGGGGATTCAAACTGCCAACCTTCTAATCGGTAAGCCCTAGGCTCAGTGGTTTAGACCACAGCGCCACTCGCGTCCCATAGCTCAGTAGTAGGCAGCATATATGAGATGCAGATATATTTGTAAAAAAATGTTTTGTCAAAGGTATCAGGGTATTTGTCAGGGTATCTACTGATATATTCTGTTTCAGATTAGTTTTGTTGGATTAAATGGTTAGATTAAGATTCAAGGGACTATTTTTAAAAAAATAAAAATGGCTCTTTCCAACTTTCTGCTGTGGTTTAAACTATAGTCAAATCATTTTAATTAGTCTGTGAATATTTCACTTTCTCTTTCTTTTATTTTTCTTAGCTATTAACAGGCAATTTCCGAAATACACAGACTTCTATAACTGATAGCTCTGCCTTGTACAGAGTAAATAATGACAAGGTAAGAAGATGTAATGTTTTGTGTTCTGTCATGTTCCTAGAAATTGCATATAAAGTAATCAGGGCACAATCTTAAGAGGATATAATGCAGCAACCTTTCTAAAGCTGAGTGGGTCTGTGCCTTGGTGGAAACGCTATGTATGCTGCCTTTAATTCAGTGATAGAAGGGAAGCAGATGTAAAACTAATTTCCGTCTTTCAATACTGGCAATTTGTGTCTAAAGCAGAAGAAGCCAGTATGGTGCCATCCATATGTTGTTAGACTGCAACTCTGGCCATACTTGCTGGGGTTAGTGTGAGTCGTAATCCAACAACATCTTGAATACAAAATTAAATAAATCGGTTTATAACATTTATGTGAAAGACTATAAATATTTATATGAAAATGGTGCATTAAATATTTGGAACAAATAGAGATTGATAATGATTTAAACACAAGTAAGAGCATATGGATCCAAGCAGAATACAGTAGACTGATTGTTACCCTCAGGCTAAAAGAATCATGTCTCCCTCATTAAATGTTCATCAAAATATTTACTGCTTCTCCTACAGAGAACAAATGTGACATTGATTGACCTTCCAGGCCACGAGAGCTTGCGTCTTCAGTTCTTGGATAGGTTCAAGGCTGCAGCTAGGTAAGTATTGGAGAAATGGATATTTGTGCATTCAGGTTGTAGCCAAAAAGAGCTTTGATAGTGGTGTGCTGTATGCATTTGCTGTAATTAAACCTGGGCACCTATGGGTTGGGGAAGAATACTTGAGTCGCTACGTCTCCACTGTTCTTCCACAATCTGTATTTAGATGCATAGTAGCTTTGGGGTCTGTTTTTCAAGTCTAGCTAGTCACACAGTCTGCAAGTGCTGGAGACTACTTGGGTGAACTGCTGAGAGTGTAACATCTGTGTGGTACCTCAGGTTAAGTACTTAATTCGTTCCGGAGGTCCGTTCTTAACCTGAAACTGTTCTTAACCTGAAGCACCACTTTAGCTAATGGGGCCACCTGCTGCCACCGCGCCGCCAGAGCACGATTTCTGTTCTCATTCTGAAGCAAAGTTCTTAACCCAAGGTACTTTTTCTGGGTTAGCGGAGTCTGTAACCTGAAGCGTATGTAACCTGAGGTACTACTGTATTCTCTTTCTGCTAAAGTTGGTGAGAATGTGTAGAAATAGAATTGGGTAGGTGACAAACAGCAAAAATAGAAACAAAATTTAGAAAGAAAATAGACGAACTGTGATGGGGCAAAGAGGGTAAAATAAAGAGGCAGCAAAGATGTGGGGCTACAGACGTGCGGTGAGTGAAGATTTATTGTGAAATGACTTTGATATCTTCTGTGGAAAACTATTCAGAGAGGCCTGCAATAGGGTAGAGAAATTGGTGCTTTCAGGAAATGGTGAAAGAATACACTGAATGAAAATTGTGCCTCAATTGTTTTCCCATGGATAATGTGCTAGTGTGGCCCTTGTGAGTTAGCAATAATGTAAAAGCAGCCCTTGAAGTAATTTTGAATCTTTCATCCCAGTACAGACAGTATCAAAGCTTGTGCTCAGAACAGAATTCCAGGGTTGCTTGCATGCAGTTAAACGTTCCATGGAGGCCATCTATTCACTGATGCTGCTAGCTGTAGAACTATGCCATACGAGACCATGCATAGCGTACTCTTTTTATTCCGCAGGGCAATTGTATTTGTTGTAGATAGTGTAGCATTCCAGCGGGAGATGAAAGATGTGGCTGAATTCCTGTACCAGCTCCTGATTGACAACGTAGTGCTGAAAAATGCACCTCCCCTGCTAATAGCCTGCAACAAGCAAGGTAGTGCATGTCTGTTTGGAATCAAAATCATGACTGTTGGTAGATTTTTACAGCGATTGGCATTTTCCCATGTCCTTTTTCTTGCCTAAGACATGGCGTATCTGTACATGTTTCTTTTATATGTCATCCAAATGAACCCATTGTACATTTCATTGGATAAATAACCAGGCTGCGCTATAAAAAAACCTCTACAGCCTGTAATCATCCAGCAGAGGGATCCTTTTACTTGCTGTTCCCAATCCCTGTTGTAATAGAATATAGCATTTATATTTGTTCAATTGATTGTGACTGTGATAGGAGGTGACCATTTCATAGTCTGTTTATGAAGCAGTCCTATAATTTTATTATTGGCCAGCCTGGCTGTGCCAGGACTTACAGCTTTCCATCTGGCAATAACCAGGAAGAGAGCCTTTGTGTTGGTGCCGATATTCTGGTATTGTCTCTTCCCCAAAATAAGCCATGGTACCAATGCTATCACGGTTTCAGCATAATCTGAAACCTTTTGATTTGCTTTGGCTTTCGCTGGTTCTTGCCTACTAAAATAACTGAACCATGGCATCAACTTGTAATTTTATGAATATGGGGTGTGACGGCTCTCAAATTAAGGAAAAAATATGGATTGTGAGAATGCATGATAGTTTTTACTGCCATGTGTTTTCTTGCTTAACCTCGCTTTCAGTGACTTTTTGCTGACAAGGACTTTAAAAAGGTAGTTCCATTCTTTTCCTTGGAGCCTTCAGTTGTCTCTCACTCTGTCAGTTTCCCTTTATATAACTGCCAATGAGGCCTTTGTACAATGCACTTAGGAATTCCCAGTAGCAAAAAACCAACAACAACAAAAAACCCTGTAGCAAAATTGCAGGCTCCTTTTGTGTGTGAAATATTCAGTGCCAAATAACCCAAGGTTTTCCTTCCTTCCTTAGATGTTACAATGGCAAAATCTTCCAAACTCATACAGCAGCAGCTGGAGAGAGAACTGTAAGTTGAAAGGGTTGGTTTGTCAAATCTCATTCATGTGTATGTTGTATTGTCCAGAATTCTTGACTGCATCTGACATGACATCTCATACTTGTTATCCCCATATGTTCCACAGTTAATTGTAAAAGGATGACAGGAAGGAACACAGAGCCAATAATTTGCCATGTGAAATGAAATGTATACTAAGGACAGTTCTGACCATAGTTTCCAAACTGTTCAGATGCCTGAAGTGGCGGGGAGGGGATTGCTAAATGTAGAAATAAGTTTAATCAAATCAATTCATGTGTATCACATATTTTTGAAATATTGCCATGATTCAGACATTTCACTAATAATTTTTAATCAGGTAACAGATTAATTGCTGCCAGTTCCTCTCCTGTGTCCAGCAGGTGGCAGTAATATAACTTGGGTTGGTCAGTTTTAAATGTGATCCTGAAAATACATTTTCATCTTTAATTGACTAGGATTCTGCCTCTTAAAAGGGTGTAGGGCATTACACTGAGGGGGGCGGGAAGAGTTCTCCCAGTCTCACAGGCCAGTTTCCCCCAATCCTGTTGTATCTCTCTACCTCTTTACCAATTCACTGCATATGGTTTGCATTTTAGAAACTGAATGGTATAAAAAATACAAACTATATTATCACATTATTCAGTGTGGTAAAATAGAGCACCCCCAGAAAGAAGAATGTTGTTGTTGCCAGTTTAAAGTGGATATCTCTAAATAAGTGGTTTGCACACAATTTTAGCCTTGGCTTTTGCAGTCTTTTTTGTTTTTCTAAAGTTATTCTCTTCTCCAACAGCAATACTTTACGAGTGACCCTCTCAGCTGCCCCAAGCACATTGGAAAGCACAGGCTCTGGATCTGCCCCCCAGCTTGGGAAGAAGGGCAAGGAGTTTGACTTCTCCCAACTGCCCATGAAAGTGGAATTTGTTGAATGCAGTGCCAGAGGAGGCAAGGGAGAGGAGGGTAGTGCTGATATTGAAGACCTGGAAAAATGGCTAGGAAAAATTGCCTGAACCTGGGAAGGTAGCAAAGGCAACCGCTGGGAAAATGGTATGAATTGGAATGAAGTCTAATGCGTTGCCAGGAACAGCCGGGATGGGGTGAAAGTAGCACATGGAACTGCAATAAGGGCAAATTCATTCTGTGTTCTGCTCTGTTGTGGGCCATCTCTGCTTACCCTGTAGCAACCCATTCATTGTTACAGAATGCTCTGCTGGGATAACAGGGATCCTTCAGCAAAGTGCAGCCCCCTTTGCACTTTCCGTTCTCACTCCCTGCTTCAGTTTTCCCTGCTTCATCTTAATCAGAGAGTCTTTAAACGAGGATTCTATCTTTGGATGAAAGTTGCAAGATACTGTGGAGTTATTTTGAACTATCATTCCAGGACTGTAATTTCTCCACTTCTGGGTTGCCTTCATATTCTCACCTGAAATACTTGTGAATACCCACCTGCCCATTCACACTTTTTTTTGCTTGTCCCCTTCATTACCTGGGAAACATTACAATATTCAGGAGTGAATGGAACCTGCTCTTATAGCATTGTTTGTGAAGCTATAGGTTGCTAGTTAGATGCATCAGCAGGGAGGACACTGTTTGCAATGCCTAGAATTGCTGTTCTCCTCCTAGGTTTGGGCATTGTGTTGTTTCTGCGAATAATTGTTACTGAATAATTGTTGCACAAAGCCAGAAAACTCAAGTAGCCGGGGAAAATATTTTGGGTTCTACTTCCAAATAGTTTTTTCTCAGTCAGGGAGGACTGAAATGTGATGTGCTACATTTTGCTTGATTGGTATTACAGTGTTCGAAATGTGTTTCTGATGAACTACTCCCTATTCTTTGGCTGATCTGGCTGAGTCTTTCCCTTCTTAGATCTGGCAATCACTAAAGTAACCTTCTGCATAAACTTCACACCAAGGGAGTGTTGAGTGTGTAGCTTTTCAGTTCTGGATATGTTATCCATGGGTGGACTGAAGCCTTCCCACAGTGCCCTAAGACCTGTCAGTATCTCAAGTATTGGGAAATATGTCTGACAAAAGAATTTTAACTATCCTGTGATATGTTGGGACAATTGTCAGAACTGCATAGCTGTGCTTGACTACTAAGCCAGGGATAGCGGTTCTAAATAATGTCCATGTGTAATAATGTGATTTGCTTTTTAACACATATTTTTTAAATAAAAGAAAGATGCTCAGGGTACCACGCCACAAACAGGGATGGGATGCCTGCATAAAATCTGAAAAGATTTTTACAGCTTATGAATTTTATATCCCAGCAGTGAACACTGTTGTTTCAATGGATATGTGTGTCTATAACTGTCTAAATCCCACCCAACTACTGCTTCTGGATGCTTGTTTACTATATTCCCGTAGACATATGCCTATTCCTGCAGTGAATTTGCTGTAAAAACACTTCCATACTGTTTGGAACAGCCCTAATGCTTTAAGTGCATCTTGTATGTTCATTGTTAGTGGCTCAGCCGTCATCATTGTGGATGGTATTGGAAATTGGTTTCATACTTGCGTGCAACTGAGTTTGGGACATTTGGACATGAAACAGCAGGATCCTGTCTGAAATCTAAGCTCTAGAATGGTGTTGGTATTGGGTTCTCTTGCTTTGACCCTTACAACCCTCTGCCAAGTCGATCCAGTAGTAAGAAATTCAGACCATGTACTGTGCTTGTCATGCCCATGGCTAAAGTTGCTGTCATGTATGTATTGGATTCAAGAGCTGCAAAGATGCAGGAATCCATCTCTTTTAAATTATTCTCTGCTGATACCTGTAAATAAAGATGTTTGACTAACTTTTGACTGGAATTTCTCTACTGCAGCTCTGGTATCCCTTGTCATTGTCATGAATATTTTCTTCAAAATAAGACAGTGAAGCAATGCATTTACACTGTTCTGGTTCACTGAAGTGAGTTCATTTTCAAACACAGGATTTTGTGTTTGTGACTCTTGTACAAAATGTTTATATGCTTAGAAGAAATCCTAATTCGTGTCTCAGTAACAATTTTTTTTACACGGACTATAACAGTAGCTGTGTTGACTTATAACAAAAATTCTGAAATTGATGTTAGGGCATTATCTGTCACAAAATAACTTCAGGCTAGAAGGTAAATAAAGCTGGCTGAGTCTGTGGGATGGGACTCATCCATTGTTTATATGGTGGTGTGGGGAGCATGATTGGATACAATCCAAAATAAGCTTATTGACTCATGGAGAGCTTTGTCCAAGGGTGAGAGAGACTATTAATTTCTTTTCCACATGCCACCAAAATACCACTACACAAAAGCCCATCCTCTCCTCTTTCTCCACAACACCAGCTAATCCCGCATCACCACTGAGGAACATTGCCATAACATGTTAATTCCTAGCTCTCTTTGGAAGAAGTCTAGCAGTGGAGAGGAATGCAAGAGTGTGGAGAAATAGCTCACGCACTGCCACCGCCCCAGGAATCAAAGGAAATTGTTATTGACTTGGAATACACCCATGGTTTGTTGAAAGTCCATATTGTTCAGCAGGTAAGTTGAAGGATTATAACAAGAAGAAAAAGAGGAATCTTAAGTTCTATGCAGAGTTCTATGCAGTTCTCCTTAGCTGTTTGCTGTATTTGGGAGCTTGTGACCAAGACTTATAAACAGACGTTTGTGAAGGAAGAGACTGCAGAGAGTGAGCTTGTGTTTTGAATTAAGGCTAGTTGCTTGTCTGAGCTGAGGCTTGCTTATGGGTTTGTATTTCTGTGGGTGTGCACATGGTCTAAGATGGAGCAGCTACTTCTGAGAGGAATCCAGGCTAAAGGAGGAAGTGAGTTGGGAGAAGGGGTTGGCAGCCACCAGCAGTTCTGCTTAGCTGTTTGCAATCTCTGGGAGCTTGTGACCTTGCGTTCGCAAGGGAGGTTAGCGGGAGAGTTTGAGGGGGAGGCCTGGAGTGCTCTCTCACAGTATATAGTGGTACCTCTGGTTACGAACTTAATTCGTACCGGAGGTCCATTCTTAACCTGAAACCGTTCTTAACCTGAGGTACCACTTTAGCTAATGGGGCCTCCCACTACCGCCATGCTGCTGCTGCGTGATTTCTGTTCTCCTCCTGGGGCAAAGTTCTTAACCCGAGGTACTACTTCTGGGTTAGCGGCGTCTGTAACCCGAGGTGTTTGTAACCCGAGGTACCACTGTATGTAGACTCAAGAGACATGGATGGCAAAGGAGCTGCGGTGGTTCTGCAACACCTGCGCCACATTTGTCTTCCTGCCTGAGAATATGTGGAACTACACCTGCAGCAAGTGCAAGCTGGTTGTCTTGCTGGAAGAGAAGGTACAGTAACTTGAGGCCTGCCTATCCACTACTATCTGCTGTTTGCCACACAGCTCCACGCAAGTTGATTATAAGGTGTGCAACATTAATGTCCCCATTCTGGCCTCACATGGGAAATGCATTTATTGAAACTGTTGAAGCAGATGCAGAAGAGAAGACAATTCTTAACCCAAACAGCCACTCCACCCCCACCCCCCCAATGGCTGGCCCCGTATATTTTGCTGTGTGAGGGGCCCGTCTCCTATGTTTAGAATCCAGTTGGACTAGTGGCTGAATATTAAACACTGGTGATAGAATAGCTTCTTTCACTGCACCTAAGGCAGCAGACATCTTGGCTGCAGTTTCCACCGACTTTAAAACTCGAGTTTTGTTGGTGAATTTCTACAAGTTTTTGTGCACAGGAAGCTGTTGTCGTGAGTTTCCAGTTCATCTTTATTGTAGCAGTTTATAATGCTTTGTAGCCTCTGGAGAAAACTCCAAGGATGGAACTGAAGAGATAAAAAACTCTGTTATTCACTGTGACATTCCTACACTTCATGCAATTTATTGTGCATGCTAAAATTCAGTGGTAAAGTCATAACTCTGCTCCCTGGGTTTTTTTTTTGGTTTGTGTGTGTGTGTTATAATACAGTATTTCTGCAGAATAATTTTTCATTTAAAATGGAAACAACAGATGTACGTACTTGTTGTACGTACACCCTCTTGTAATCAATGTGAAAAGTTAGTTCTGACTCCAGTGGGACTAGGGTGCAACCCCAAATAGCTAATATGTACCCATGTGACAGGATAAAGCCATATTCATAAACAGCTATAGAAGTAATTTGCTCAAGCGTGTGGAACAACTTTGTAAGATACAAAGGTGGTCATGCAGTTCTGATGAGGTCATTCAAAGTCCATCTGACATTGCAGATGGCTATTATCAACCTGTCAAGGTCTATAGTAAAATGTGTGGAGATCTTGCTGACATAATAGGAAGCCTGCTGTCTGATCTTCCATTGCCCATCATTGCTTAATAGTACAGCTTGCTGTTTGTGGCTGTTGGGCTAGGGCTCATTATATCATCTCCCCTTTTATGGAAAAAAGAACTTGATGCAATAGATTTTGACGAGATTCCTCAGGGGCCTCCCCTGCCACCAGCCCCATTTTGGCAACACTTGAATAATTCTTAGTGGCACTTTTTAAGATATCACACTCGCATTGTGTAAATGTTGTCTGTAAGCACTTTGGATCAGGGCCTGCTTGCTTATGGAACTCAGTAAATCATTATTATTATTTATTGAATTTATATACTGCCCTATACCCAGAGGTCACAGGGCGGTTCTACATATAATATAGATGGCACTGTACAAATGAGCACTTAACTTTTAAAATGTTATAGTGGCAAGATTATATGTTAACAACAACAGGAGAAGCCCAGTGCTATATAAAAATGTGTTATTGAAATTATCTCTCTTTTTTAAGCTGGATATGTTCATCCACTCATTTTGAAGATTTCTCTTTTTCTCCATAGCTGACCATGGTTTCTTTTGTACAACAACAAAATGACACGGTTTTGGAGATAACCTGTTTAACGGATGTGAAGCTTTTGGTGATGGCTTTGAGAAAAATGACCTGTTTGAACAGTAAGAAAATTTGTGCTGCTGAAAAACATTTTTTTTTTAAAAAAAATGGCACTAGTGCATGTAAGGGGAATGATCTAATGATTACTGTGACTTATGGTTGAGTTCAATTACAGCCCGGATTCCATTGGCAACTATTCCCTTGGGGCTGTGCCCCCTCCCTTTAGTCTTGGCTGTCTACAGCTAGTGCTTGTTCTCTGGATTGCCAATTAGTTCAGCGGAGGACCCTCCCCTGTGTGATCTTTGCAGATTGCTCACGAGACTGCTATAGTAGCTGTTCCTTGACAGCCCTTCATCCCAGCCAGCCTTTATTAGTTCTGCCTTCTGGTTTAATCTCTTCAATTAACTTGAGTGGGTGAGGGTGGAGAGGAGAGGAGGGAACGGAAGCTCCACTACACTTTTGAGAACTTCCCAGTGCTTCATCCATATGTGTAAATCACTCGGTGTAAACGCAACAATTTTCACACATGTTGGATTCTCACATGGAACTTATGTGGTTCCTACATAGCCCATAATGTGTGCTGCTCTCTGCAAGAAGCCAAAGTATCTGGGTGTACCCTCACACTGCAACTGATGATAAACTCTACTGGTTCATAAATTCTGCTTTATATCCTGTATGTATTTATCTTTTCCTAGCAGCGTGTGCCATTAGTTTGGCCTGCCTTCTGTTTAAAATGTAGTTTAGCAAGAATAACTAAATGCAAGAGATGAGGAATCTGTGTCCTTCTGGATGTTGTTGGATTACAGCTCCCGTCATCCCTGACCATTGGTTGTAAAGACTGGGGCAGATGCGAGTGATACATCAGCAATATCTGTAGGGCTGAAGGTCTGCCATCTGTGTTTTCTGATATTAGCACAACTGAAGCAGTTTGGGCAAACAGTACATAAAACACTGTGCTAATGGGGTTGCTTTGCACCCATACTCTGAGATAGTCTTTGGACCAAACATCTTGGGATGCTGTTCACGTAATTAGCTATTGCATATGGGAGATTTTTAAAGTAATTAACAGCTGTGTGTGGAGGGGGCAGTCAGGAATGACACCATGATATGAATTGGGGGAAAGAGAGAGTAGTATTTTCGTCATGTGTCCCACCAGGGCAAGGATTTCTGTTTGCACAGAGGGACTTTCCCTCCTCCTCCTTCCTTATGTACCCTCCTCAAATCTATTCTAGGGGGTTGGGGAAACTCCAGAACAGATTTAGGGACTATGCAGGGGTGGGGAGGAAGAGGGGGGAACAAAAAGCCAGGCAGGGAGGGGGAATAAAAACTAGATAAAGTTTGAAACTTTATCTGCAACTAGATAAAGGTGGTGTCAGGTGTGCCTCCCTAGGGAGATTGTTCCACAATGGGGATGCATAACTGAAAAGGTCCATTTTCTTGTTGCCACCCTCTGAACCTCTTGTTCAGGGGTCAGCAACCTTTTTCAGCGTCCCTCAGACCATGTGGTGGGCCGGACTATATTTTGAAAAAAAATATGAATGGATTCCTATGTCCCACAAATAACCCAGAGATGCATTTTAAATAAAAGGACACATTCTACTCATGTAAAAACACGCTGTTTCCCAGACTGTCCGTGGGCCGGATTGAGAAGGCGATTGGGCTGCATCCGGCCCCCGGGCCTTAGGTTGCCTACCCCTGCTCTTGTTTGCCAAGAAAGAATTCATTTCATGCAGTTCTCATGTTTTCTTGCTCGTCTTTTGGATATCTGCCAATTCCTCTTGCCAGTTTGATAGTGGTTCTTGCCTCATAGCCTTCTTTTGCATGATGGCAAGAACCCCAATATTCACCTGGAAAAATGCTTCTTGGATGTATGTTTAGCTTTCCCTTACACTGAACTTCCTGGGCATATGATACAATGCTAGACTTCTTAGCTGGCCAGATGTTCAAATGTATGATCAGGTACACAGAGTGTTCTCACTTCTTTTGTGCTGTGTTGTGTCCATGATAGTATTATTATTCATTTTATGGGTTGCCTAATAAAAATGCTCTTAGGCAACGGATACATTCTATCTCCTTCTCTTCCTGAATCCTATCCAAAAATAAACCTTTTAAAATTAGACATACAGGGTTCTGATGGATAGGATAAGCTCTGGATCTCTGCTCCTTGTGTTCACTTTTGAAAAGGAGAGCCTGAGTAAGCCCCTCTATCCAGCACAGAGTCTGTTGCTTTGAGAGAAAACAGTGGCGGGCATATTTGTAAATCTGACTAGCTGGAGCTTGCCCAAGACATTTTGGCACCTGGGGTGGACCCCAAAATGGCTTCTCCCTCCATGTCAGGGAAAGAAGGGGTAAGAGAAGATATACATCAGGAACAAGGGGGAAGAAAGATTGACATCGGGATCTGCTGCCCCAGTGGCTCATGCCGCCTAAAGCGGATTACCTCACCTGCCCCATGGGTGTGCCGGCTCTGTGGCTACCACTGAAACAGAAATAGGTTCTTGAGTTATACACTGTCTCAGTTCATCACGGAACAGCTCTTAGAGTCCCTGTTTTGGAGCAGAGAGTGCTGCTTATGGTCTCCCCATGGACATTGATTGGCTGCTGTGGGAACAGAATGTTGGTCTAGATGGGCCTTTCGTTTGATCCAGCAGTGCTATTCTTCCTTTCTTATGCATGAGGATCTATACAGAGCAGCCTTCCCAAACCTGGTGCTTGCCAGATACTTTAGACTAGAACCCTAGCCAGAGACTACGCTGGCTGTATTTTCTGAATCCCCACCCCGCCCCTAAGAATTGGTGATTGATTGGATTTCTGATTGTGCATACTGCTCCAAAAAGCCCGGAGAAGTATAATTGTTTGCATTAAGTGGAAGAAACTGTCAGTAAAAGACATATATGCTGGATTTCTGAAGGTCTTTTGCAAGAATAATGGAATTCTAAGCAGGAAATGATAATGAAGAGGAGCCAGCCATTAGTTATGTCATGAGAAATGTACGTGTGCCTGGGTAGGCCAGTGTAACTGCAGCGTGCAGGTGCTCCTTTAATGTTTCTTCCGAAACTTAGGAGAGATATAGGGAATGCTTACAGCAACTGGAGTTGCGATGACGTGCTTAGGTGGAATTTCCCCATGAAATACAGCCACTGAAAAATTCTAGCCACGAGACCATGTTTGAGAATAAGACAGTTTATTGTTAATTGGACTAACATGCTAAGTTCTGGTTTATTTTTGTTTCGTTTTTATACAGTTTTATGGAAAGTTGACGTGGCAGCCAATATCCTCCACCAAGCTACCGAGAAACTGAAAGACTCTGCCCTAAACTGCCTGCAGCCGCTCAAGAATGGGTATGATGTTTCAGTACAGAAAATGGAAGAAAGATGGAGAAAATGAAAAGGGACTTTTCAGGTGATAACCCACAAGTTTGGGCTTAAGAATGCTATGGAGGCTAAGCTGTTTGATCATTATCCAAGTTTGTCTCTGGGTAGAGTGTGTGCCTGTTCCTCCAGTGCCAGGTTTCATTTTAATTAGGTAGGGTAAGAAAATGGTACTCATATTCTAGAACATGACATTTATTTTCTTAATATACAGTGAGGGGCAATGGGTGAGGTCCTCATTGGTAGCCCATGTGGCACAAAAGAACAGAATGGCAATTCATGTGGGATCAGCATGTTGGGAGATGGGTGCCTTGTCTATCAGTGCCTGGAGGAGGGCAGAAGGCTTTAAAGGGTCTTTGGATATGCTTCAATATGGGAGCATATGTGTTAGAAGTTTAAACCTTCAGTTATGATAATGCATATAGTACTGCATTTTATTCTCTTTATACACAGTCCTCTCCTTCGTTTCCTACTTTTGAATGGCACCCTCTCTGGCTCTGAACAAAGCAAAACTGTTAGACTGGGGTCTTGTGTGGGGATTTTAGTTGGGGGCACTGCTGCTATTATTTGTGCATCTTTATTTTAGATCTTATTGTGATTTGTGTGGAAATTGTTCAGTTTGGTTGTGTACTTTTTGATGTTTTTATTTATTCTTGAGGATTACTTTTGTAATTTTTTTCATAGGCTGCCTTGAGCATGGTTTTTACTGTGGAAAGGAAGAGTACAAATAAATGTGTGTAAAATGGATTTTTTCAATTTTTCCCCATGTGTCCAGTTTAAAGTTCCCTCTTTGCATAGTGGGGAGCGCTGCTCAGACTGAAGGAATCATTTCCAAAAATGCATGTTAACTCTCAGTTATGCTGGTGCTGGAACCTGCTGCTTGCTCACCTGGAGCTAGTCTATTCAGCCAGTTGATCTGGCCTGGTGACGGTTAGGGAGTCAAAATGAAGCTAGTTACATCCTTGCAAGCCAAAACACAGAAAGCTCAATGTCTGCTTGATGAATTTGCCTGTCAAAAAAATGGAAATTTGTGATGAACAAACTTTAAACTTGGGTGTGGCGGTCTGTCTAGTTGTAGCCTTGCATGTGCTTGAAAGAGATTAAAATTGTACTAAAGTAGCTTGCTTGTTTGCATCCAATTTGTATTCTCTTCTGGTCAGCTGAGCTCTTGGAAATAAACCATACCAATTATCTCCAACAGAACTCAGTCTGTGGTATTGTATTGGCATTTGTTGAGGTTTGGGTTTCCCACCATTCACTGTTACTTAGAAGCTGTCTTTATGTTGCCTACAATGGTTTTTGCAAACCTTTGTAGGGCAGTATTTCCACAGTCCAGTTGTTTCCTTTTATTTTCTTTCCTCTTCATGTGAAACAGTCTGTCTACTCAGTTTCTTTTCACATGGTGTTAACAGTAAAAATCTCTATGCCTCCTGCCCCATCCCATCCTCTTCAATTTCAGCTTTAGTTTCCAGTGTAAGCTACTGGCATGCATGCAGAGCACATATCCTCAGACTACAGCAATCACCTACATGAGAAGTTAAAGCCATTGGATAAGGACGTTCAGATCCCTTCAGTTTGTGACTTCAGCCCAGGGTGCTCACAAATGTCTTTTGTGAGCCCTTTTGGTCCAAGGTATTTAGACTTCTGATCCTTTGTGAAATCATCAGCTTTCTCATCCGTGTGTTATTGTCACAAATGTTATGGCATACTACAGATAATCAAAACTTAGATTAAAAAAAAATGTTGGGTGGAGGCTTTTGGGGTATATGTATTTCAGACTTTGCCAATGCCAATAATATTTAAGATATATTGGATATGATTATCCTTTCTGAAGCTTAAGTTCATTGGAAACCAATAGTCTCAGTGAAGTCTCTGATTTTTCACTGATAATAGTAAGAGCTGCCTATGGTGGTTAGGAAGAGGGAAACTTGTGTTTCTATTTGCTTGCCTTTGACAAATGGATGCTGTCGTTTATTGTTCTGCTCACTGTTTTGTGCAAATGCTCATCCATTTGCAAGCCCCACTTTAAACACTGGATTTGTTTGCTTGGTAGAAGCAGTCGGCTATATTCCATTCAATTAAATCTAACACTTTCACATTTCTGGATCAGTATCTTGCTTTGGACCTGCTCGTGACCTTTTTCTAAGTGTAAGCCAGGCTTTGCCTCCTTTTGGTTACCAAATTCAAGATAATCATCTCACTTACCTTATATGCCTGACTTACTTAGCATTGATTTCCCCCCCAACACACTTTCAGTTCATCTAGTTTCACCCTTTGCAAAGTGCTCTCTTATGTTCTCATGAAGTACCCCTGCAGAAGGAACATCTGATGGAAGGCAATCTTTCAAATCAAATCTGCCCCTGAGGATTCCCACCCTCTTCCTCAAAATGTCACTTCAGGATCATTTCACATGATTTAACTGTGAAACGCACAAAGTCTCAACACTTTTCAAGCTCTTTGAGTGAGGCAGTGATGCGTTGAGGATGGCATTAGATGCAAATAGGTAGAATAATGCTTCTATGATGATTGAGGCAAAAAACAAAACCGAGAAGGCAGAAAGGATGATGGGAAAGGTAAGAAGGGAGAATTGAGGAGAAAACAGCAGGGAAGATAATATGTTAAAGGAGAATGGAGTTGGGAAAGAAGGAAAACTTGATCACTTGTTCTGGCTGCAGGCTACAGTTAGACAAACTAGAAGGGCACATGGGTGCTAGTGCTTCTCTATGGCTACTCATGAGCAAAAGAGACCTCCGAAGTGTGTGCTGGTAAGCATGTGAGGGGGTAGTGGTGGTGGTGGTTGTTTTGCAGCACAGGAATGGCACAAAAGTAGCACTATTCCACAGAGGAAAAGATAACACCATATTAATTCAGTTATCACATAGTGGTGATCACCGTGACATTTCCTGTAATGTAGGCTAAAATTTGAACTAGAAAACATCTTGGAACCTTTCACTGACTGAAATGACCATGAGTTAACATGAGACCTCATGACAGCCACTTTCTCTGAATATGACTACATGCGCTATCACACATTGATTGACAACATCTGGAGATACATCTCCGTGCATTTTTTTTCTAGCTTCACATGTATCTTGAGTTTAATTTATTGAAGACATGACAAATCACACTTTTCCCCGACAATAACAAAAACCTTCTAGACCCACACACTGCACCAACTGTAATTTTCCACAACTGTTGTTGGTTGCAAAGTTATAACAGTGGGAGAAACCAAGCATCTATATTGTGCATGGGTGTGTAGACATACACCTTCACACAGCTGTGTGTGCGTCAATGTATGTTTTATATCAATATAAAACATGCATACACATGTTACAAAAATTAAATACATTATCTATCGTATCTTTGTTGCCAAGGCAATCTTCTTTTCTACAGAGACAGGCTCTTTTGCTCTTTGTTCACTCATGCAGAAGTTATCACTCATAATAATGATCAACCACCATGAATAGTACAGTTGGCTAAAAGTGAGGTGACCCCCAAGGAATTACCTTTTGAAGTTACAGTAATTGACAGTTTCTGATTCAATCTTGGCCATCATTTTGAGTTGCTTCCTTAAAGAAATCTACTTGTAACAATAAGCTTAGAGGGAGCCTTTGGATAACTTTATTTTATTCTGCCATATTTCCCCCCTCCCCTCCCTTTTTGGCAAAACCATCTGAGTGTTTTCTTCTTCAATCCAATGTTAGCTACAAATCAGCAGCTATCATTGGCTGAGGTGGCCTTTTCAGGAAGTAAAGGCTACCGCTGGGCCCAACCATCCATATACACAGCAATGCCATTGGTTTCACATACACGCCATAGCATATGTGTGTGGTGGCTTATGCTAGCTAGTGTGATGTTTAAAAAGTTGACATACATAGGCTATGCGACACAAGTGAAGGTCTTAAAAACAAGTATCCCACCCACAGAAGTGCTAAAAAAGGAATGTCTCTCATGGTATAGTAAAATATAACATGTTGCATGATCGTAAGCTGTGCATGCGCAATAGATCCTTATGCATCTGGGAACTATGGAGGTGCACTGCCACTGTCATGAATAACATTTCTCTAGTTGTAGCTCTCTCTCCCACCTTTTCATGGCCATCTCGTCAGATGTTACATTGCACACCGGTGGTTGCATGCTTTGCTGGCCTCTCATTGGAGTGTGAATGGCACAGTTAGTGTTCAGTCAACTAATTGGGGGCTAGTTTACTTCAAGGATATGTCTACCATTTATGTCAAACACTGAAACTAGCCAGCCTGTATAATCTTGGGGTTTTCTCTGTAAGTTTACAAATATACAATTTAAAAAAAAGTACCCAAAAAAGGATATTAAGTCCCCATGGCTGAGAGTTGTATACACACAATTAAAGTGTCTTGTTTAAAATTCTGAATTGTTTTGGCATTTTTAATAAAGTACAATATATTACAACTAAACCAAAAAAAGAAAGAAAAGAAAATGGAACCAGTGGTTGAATCACATAGTCTGATCCTTGCCACCCACCCCTCCCTTTCCTAGAGAGACACAGAGAGAAAAGAAATCCTCCCCATTGAATAACTCAATTCATATTATTAGGAAGCTAACCAATAGGAAGCAACACAACAAGCGTGTGGTGTCAAATGGAGCTGACGAATCCTGCGCTTTGCATTAACAAGAGCACCCGCCTTCACTGGGTGGTGGTTCCTGTGGTTTGTCCAATTTAATGTCAATCACTGCAGAAAACGGTTAAGGAAGACAACAGGTTTATGCTACTGAGGAAAGTGCATCATTCCCAGAGTGTCAACAAGGTAACGCAACTTACCAAGGTGTCTTTACCAACAGCAGCAAGCAAGTCAGCTGGCAACATAAATGCCCGTCAAAGCTAGTTAAATTCCATATCATAACAAGATCTAAGTGCATGATATAGATAAAGGTAAAGGGACCCCTGACCATTAGGTCCAGTCGTGACCGACTCTGAGGTTGCGGTGCTCATCTTGCTTTATTGGCCAAGGGAGCTGGCGTACAGCTTCCGGGTCATGTGGCCAGCATGACTAGGCCGCTTGTACACAAATACCTGTAGAGAACCCAAGAGGATGGTACACAAATACCGTTTTCACATGTCATGTCCTCCTTGGCACCATCTAACACAGTAATTAAAATGGTCACCTGGAGTCACTTGGTTCCCACTCCAACATCTCTCCCCCCCCCACCAATGCCCTCAAAATCAGTTTGTGGGGGGTGCTTGTTGGTGGACCAACCAGAGCTGATCTTGAGGGTACATGGGGAGGAGAGGAAACAGAAACCCGGTTGCTCCAGCAGCAGAATGCCCTCCTAATGGAGTGTGGAATACAACCCCATTATTTCTTCCGACAAAGCTCTCACTTCAGGCAATTTTAAAAAATCACAGTAAGGAGGCGCTCCTGCAAGTGACCAAGTAATTTAGCAGGCAAATACCCAAGCCAAAAAATGTACTGCAATGTTTGTGCGACTGTGCGTTGTATAAACCTTCATGCTGTCTTGTCTGTCGCTTGACAAGCAACTTAAAGAATCGGGATGAATTCCCGCCTCTTGGAGCAGAGGCTTTAGTCCTGAGGACTCAGAGAGATGACATCACACCTCTGTCTTCCTTAACCAGCCACAGACTGGCTTCTCCCTCTGCACGCAGCAAGGGCCGAGCCCAGGCTGTGCTCCCTGCATGTGGCGCTGACATATGTAATCTATATCAAACTCAGCGCAGGCCCCCAGGGGAGATGACCTTTCCCAAGCACAAAAGGCAGCAATTAGGGGAGAAGAGCTGCTGTCAGTCACATCCAGACACTCTCTCTCTTCCGCCACAGTGGTTCGCAGGCGCCATGTCATTTCCCCTTTCCAGACAGGCACTCGCTGCTCCCGCTGCCGCATGTGCCCTCTGGGGCAATCAGGAGAGAAGGAAAGGCAAGGCTCAGCAGCTGGAAGAGGATCAGTTTCTACAACCAGCAAAATAAAGTAGCGCCAGCTTTTTCTTGGCCGAGATACTTCAGGTTGCAGGAGGTTGTATCTTTGAAGTATTTTTAAAAATATCTCTCTCCTGAATATATGAATGGCATGCAAATATGGATCAGGCCATTGGCCCCCCTACTCCAGCATCCTGTTTATGCAGTGGCCAACCAGATGCCTGTGGGATCTAAGTGCAACTGTTATTCAGAGGCATTCCTGCCTCCGCCTATGGAGGGACAGCACAGCTTCCATCATGGCTAGGAGCTTTGGCTATCCTTCTCCTCCATGCTCTAGGCATAAAATCTAGGCTGAACTCTTCCTCCCTGTTGTGGTTTATGGGAATGGAGGTTTTTTGTTATAAGTGTTCAGATATGAGAGTTTCTCCATTCCCTCCTCACCAAGAGTGAGACTGTTCGGTCCCTAACTGCAGCTTGTCTAAATTGGCCTGGAGAGAGGGAAAGGGCCATAGCTCAGTGGTAAGACCCCGGGTTCAATTCCTGCCATCTCCAGGTAGGAGTCTCTCCTGTTTGAAACACTGGAAAGACCCTACCAGGAAGCTGGGGAGACCAATGGTCTCAGTATAAAGCAGCTTCCCATGTTGATAAGACTACGGATATTCTCTAGTATTTGGCTGCATACGTCTTTCTGCTGTGATGTCTTGTGTTCTGCCGCTACCTGAATTTAGGGATACCTAAAGGAATACCTAAAGGGGGGGCGCGGTGGCGCTGTGGTCTAAACTACTGAGCCTAGGGCTTGCCGATCAGAAGGTCGGCGGTTCGAATCCCTGCGACGGGGTGAGCTCCCGTTGTTTGGTCCCTGCTCCTGCCCAGTTCGAAAGCACATCAAAGTGCAAGTACATAAATAGGTACCACTCTGGTGGGAAGGTAAACGGCTTTTCCGTGCGCTGCTCTGGTTCGCCAGAAGCGGCTTAGTCATGCTGGCCACATGACCCGGAAGCTGTCTGCGGAAAAATGCCGGCTCCCTCGGCCTATAGAGTGAGATGAGCGTGCAACCCCAGAGTCGTCCGTGACTGGACCTAATGGTCAGGGGTACCTTTACTTTTAAAGGGGGTATATAGGCAGTTTTGTGTTTAAATTATCTGTCATGTAAGCTGCATAGAGAACATTATGTTATGTGGGGCATACAAAAGAAGTAGATGAATAAATAATATTCAAGACTGTAGGCTGGGAGTGGGGGGATGCAAGGCACACGAGTTAGCTAAGGGGACAAGGAGGTACAGAAAACTTCCCACCTGTGAAATCTCGTTCACACAGGTTGCTCAAAAGTGTGTGGGGGAGGTAACTCATCATCCCATATCCTGAGGAAAAGAGCCTAGTGCAGAATGTGAAAGTAGCTCCTACATTTTTTTTGAAATCTACTTACCAGGTTTGTGTTATCACTGGAAATAAATAAAAAAATTGTAGAAAATGGTCAAGATTATGAAATTTACAAATTAGCGAGAACAATAAGCACACAAACATTGGTCTTGATTTGGGGCCCTTCAAAATGATTGATGGCCATTAACAAGGGGACCAGTGTGAGAACCAAGGAAGCGCAATTCACATCTACCAGCAAGTGGCAACAGATTAAATGAGAACCCAGGAGCAAGCACAGAGCAGTCTACTGGATGCAAAATAAGGCACTTTTTTTAAAAGCTCTTTTAAAATGAAGTTGATGTCATCACTCAGCCTCTGTTTCTGGGCCCTCATTGGGACTCTCATCAAGATCATTTCTAAATCACACTGTTAGCAGTGAAAAATGGCTATTCAGGGCAGAAGGGATAATTCTGCGGGCCTCCTGCATAACCTATGCAAGGGAACATCTGGGGACATGGCATGAGCTGTCATTGTTTGGCAAACATTCCCTGTGTAACCATTATTCTTTATTTCCTGCCAGCTTCAGAGGCAGAGGAAGCCATTACTGCTGTGTTTAATTTAGAAACCATGAACTTCTCTGTAATAAATAACACTTAATTGGACCACATTCATTAGTACTGCTCTATGCTGATGCTTTCCTTTTGTGTGCTCATTCCATAATTGGAGAATGGGGATTCTGGGTTTAGTTTAACAAGGCCATTTGTGTCTTGAAGAACTATCGCAACAGGAAGGAAATAGCTGGTGGGTTCTTGCATTTGACCTCGGACATTCTTCTAGGGCAAGGCTGAGAAGTCATTTAGACACAATGTGAAGTAGTGATGGGACATGGCTTGCATAATCCCAGCTTTTCCCAATAGGAAAAAAAAAACAAGCAAGGCAATCTGAACTATTTCCACCACTGATGAAGATTTTCTGAAAACATGCAACTGTCATTAGAGTGGACATTAAAGGGACAAGGAGCTAAGCATGCAGTTTTGATTCATGTACACATTTTTCTAAGTGACTTCTAATCTAATGCATGTCAGTATATTATTTTTATTAGTATATTCATTTTTGTGCACCTTTCCCCCTAATATATGCATTTTTTTGTAAAAATTTTTGGTTGGGGAAGTGCATTGGAAAATTCAGATAAGGGCAAAATTCGAAGGATGGCTGTGTTTTCTGGTTCTGACATTGTTTCGGAATTTGATAGATTTGGCTTCAAATGGGAACTGAACTAAACCTTCCCCCGAATCCCCTACCTGTAAGATTTTGAATGGGAATGGTTGCTTGAGGAACAACGATTGTTAATCAAGAAAGGATACTCCCTTCTTTGCTCTTCTCTTGGACACTCTCCATCCCTGGCAGAGCAGAGGCGACGCGTCGGAAGAGCTAAAGCAGCGTGCAGAGTGTACAGCAACAAAGGCAGGCAGAAGGATGGGCGAGGGAGCAAGAGAATAAATCATTAGTACTTTCTAGTTTACATCCAATATGCAACTGAAAAAAATAGTTACGGTATGTGTAACACGAGTTAAGTAAGCCCTAAGCTCTCATCCATTTATACATCTGCCCAGGAGAACCAGACCTGAAGCTACTCAGACTGGTTACTGTCAGTAGAAAGGGGAAGCTGTTCCCTTGTGCCTCTGAAAATAATGGTTGCTATGATGTATAATTCCAACTTCCAGCCATGTGAAACAGGTTGACTTGAAGACCAATTGCAGCCAAACCTTGGTTGTCGAACGTAATCCGTTCCGGAAGCCCGTTCAGCTTCCGAAATTTTAGAAAACTGAGGCGTGGCTTCCAATTGGTTGCAATAGCTTCCTGTACTCAAGCGGAACCCGCGTTGGATGTTTGGCTTCCGAAAAAGGTTCGAAAACCAGATCATACTACCAGGTTTTCAGTGTTTGGGAGCCAAAACGTTCCAAAACGGAGCCGTTCGAGAAACGAGGTTTAACAGTACCAATATGGGGGAAGGACCAGCCAGATTGGGGCTCGGTGTGAAGGGAGCCTTTTAACCCTTTGCTTCTGCCATGGTCCTGATTGGACTTGCCCCAACACTTGCTAGTCACATTGGGAAGGAAGCTCCTATTGTGCAGGAGGCAATTCTGATCATGACCACGGCAGAGGCAATAGGTTAAAGGCCTCCCTTCCTCCCCCATGCCACAGCCTCAGTTGGCTGGTCCCTCTCCCATATTCGTTATTCATTTATTTTTCCAGTCTGCTATGCAGGTCACATCTCGTTTGACCTTGAGGTGCAACTGGTTTGCAGCCGAAGTTCCTGGAGAGAAATCAAAGGAAAATGAACTCTGCACAGACTAACGGGCTGTAAATGCTCACCACAGTATTGTACAAGTATATTCTGCTGCCACCTAGGGCTTCTTGATACATGACATTTCTCCCTAAATCAGGGTAATCTAGCTTGCTAGCAACAATGATAAAACAGACACTTGTACCCCATTTGTGTGTGAAAAATGCATGTTTCATCCAATCTGCATGTGTCATGCAGGAGTCTGTAGCACACAAACTGAATCACGCTCTCCTCCTCACCCAGGAACAAAGGCACCTTACCTGTTTTACATTGTATCCTGTCTTCGCACTTGTCTCAATAAACATGACATTCAGTTCTTTAGCTCTCTGTTCCCCTTCTTCAATTGTTATCTGCCTAGGGTCAGACACACAGAAGAGGGGGAAATGGTAACTGTCTCAATGCAGCTGCAAAAGAGTAGGGAAATGGGTTGTGGCTCGAAAAGTGAAGTTGTAATAATGGCACCAAGCTGTGCCCTCATTCTTAACGATGCACAAGGGATTCAGAAAGGGTCAATAAAACAGGAGTTGTCACTCTAGGAGATCTGTTCCTATGGCAACAGTAGACAATGGAGCATCTCTACAGTATGTGGCTTATTGCCCTTTTGCAGGTTTCTTGTGTGTCTAAGAAGTTTAACCTTCTCTACCGGAAATTAATAGTCCTCCCCCTCTTCCTCATTATATGCATTTACCTCTTGTCAGCAAGGTCTGTTTTGTTGCCCACTAACATGATGATGACATCACTTCCTCTTTCTGTTCTGACATCATCAATCCATTTGGATGTCTGCTGGAAGGAGTTGAGATCTACAAGGGAGAACAAAAACAAGGAAGGTGGGTATAAGACAAAGACCAGTCCTCCAAAACGGGCGACAGATTCTGATACTTTTAAAATAAGCAAGACTTCTGACATGAAGGGATGCTGGAGAATTCCAGTGAAAACAGAAAAGGAAGCAGAAATTATTGCAGCTCACTTTTGTCTGTAGTCAGGAATGGGAATCATTCAAGCAAATACAATGACAATTTTTTGCATAATTGGGGGTTTTGTGTGTGGAAGTTTGCAAATGATATGTAATTAATTGGAGGTTCTTTTTAATGATGTTTTGACATTTCCTTTATGTTGAAATGTATGTAATTAACACCATTACACAACCTTTTCTCTTTCTCTTTAGGTTTATCCTTTCCTTATCTTTTCTTCCTTCTGACTTTGTTCTCTTATAGACTAAATCGCTGGTTTTCCCCAGCATATTATTAAAAAAATTAATTTGTAATGGGTATGTATTTTTGTATATCTTTGAATAAGTATCAATCAATCAATCAATAGTTACATAACTTATATTACATGTTAAATAGTGGACAGCAAGACAAATAATGTAGTATTTGGCAGAAACCAAACTGCAGCAGAATGGAACCAGCACTGTCAGGGCATCTACTGAAGAGAATCCTACCCAAAGATGGATCTGCATCCAAGCTTTTCCTGCCTGTTAATACCAGCTCCTGGCATCTCTGGCTACTGTAACTGTTAATGAAATTTTACTGTTGTTCTATTGCAGGAGTGGGGAACCTGTGGCCACCCAGATATTGCTGGGATCATCCCTCATAACTGGCCATGCTGGGAGGAGGTGACGTTCAACTGCATCTGCCGAGCCACAGCTTCCCCATCCCTGTTTTACTTATTGTTCTATTTCATTTTATGCTGTCGGCAGCTTTATTGTTCTGCAAATTGCTTTGGTGTTCCTGTGAAGTGAAAAGCAGCATACAAATAATAATTTAGATAAATAAAGAAGCCATGCCTCCTATCCACAGATGGCTCTCTGACTGTGCATCTCATTGGCAGCACTTTCAACTGATTCCCGCCCCCCCCCAGGCTCACAAACTGTGACGGGAGGCATCCACACACTGCTTTTTGCCTGCCCCTTCCTTGCATTTTGCCAGGAGAATCTGCTGCCAATTAGAGGCAGAGTTTAGTGTAGCTATAGCAACCGGAGCATAGGCAATCCATTAAACAGGAACATTTTAAATGAGCCACTCGGCTCCGACTCAGCCGCCTGCGTAGGTCTGACCCCTCTGCGACGGCTTCGGCTGCCTGAGCCAGCAGGGGCCACCAGAGGGAAGCAGATCCACTTTTCTGTCACTTTTCATTTCCTCTTACATTAATTGCAATAAGGAACATGGTAAGTCACAGCAAACAGCGAGAGGTGGCTGCAGAAAAGGTCAGAGTGTTCTTGTCAGAGTCGGGCTTCAGAAAGGCTTGAAATATTTTGCTCGGTGGCTCCTTTACCGAGGAGGCATTAGGTTCCTCAGAAGTGAGGATCTGAGTGCTGCGTGAGACCCAGTGTGGTCCAAGGGCCGGAGCACCAGCTAATGGCCATGTCTGATGGGAGTTGTGTTCCAAAACCTCTGGAAGGCACCTGGTTGGCTAAGGCTGGGTCAGTGCCTGATTACTGCTGCAAAGTCCTAGATTCAAATCCTCAGTCATGTAGTTTCCTGGTTGATCTCAGGACCATCACTTCCTCCCCACCTTGCCTAACTTACCCACCCCCCAGACAGCCCAATGAGGGCCAAGGGTGCGATCCAAGCCCCCCAATCCACTGTGCTAGGTTTGTGTGTGGATGCAGTAGGGCTAACCCTCCATTTGGAACAGTCCTGCCAGCACAAAGCTCCCTGTTCCACCTGCTGAAAAGTGTAGGGAGGTAGATGTGGTGCTGGAGGCCTGTCAGAATCCTATGGAAAGCCCCAAAAGAGCCATTTTGGGGGTACGGAGGAGCTGAGGCAACTCAGGATTGAGTGGGTTCTGAGCCAATCCTGCTGCTGTCACTTGACAGCCTCAGGGGTGATCTCGACCTGATTACCAGGCCAGCTCCAGGCTGGTTGCCCCCAAGCTACTGCATGCCCTCCACTTTTTATCCCAGCCAGGTAAGCAACAGGTTTGTGGATGTGGTGTGGTCTCGTCACTCTGCTATACCCCACTCAAGGCTCGGATTGCTCTGTCGGTGCTTAGAGGTCTTGGAATGCCGACAGGCTGTTGGGAAGGGGAAACAAAAAATCAGCAGGGAAGGGGGAATGGGATGAAGTCCATTTGGCATCCTGAACTATGGGCATACCACACTGCAACACTCTGCTGCGGGTCCCACTCATTTCAGCCTATTCATAAAATAACTGGTTTGGCAACCTGAGTTATTGTATACATAATAGGAGGTAGTATCTCTCCTTAAAAAACAACAACAACATCCTCATTTATTGGTAGGAACCAACATATAGAAAGTTAAGGTCTCATGCTTGGCATGGAAGCTCCCAGGAGCATTAGTCTGGCCACTGTTGGGCACAATCTGGTGGACTGAATGGTCTTTGTTCAAATCACTCTTTAAAAGGATGCTCCTAGAGGTCTTTGGATGGTCTTCAAACAAAGCCTAGCCCTTGCATCCTCCTACAGGTGTACATCTATCTATCTATCTATCTATCTGTCTGTCTGTCTGTCTGTCTGTCTGTCTGTCTGTCTGTCTGTCTGTCTATCTATCTATCTATCTATCTATCTATCTATCTATCTATCTATCTATTTATCTAGGTAAAAAGGTAAAGGACTCCTGGATGGTTAAGTCCAGTCAAAGGCGACTATGGGGTTGTGGTGCTCATTTCCCTTTCAGGCCGAGGGAGCCGGTGTTTATCTACAGACAGCTTTCCAGGTCATGTGGCTAGCATGACTAAACCGCTTCTGGTGCAACGGAACACCGTGACAGAAACCAGAGCGCATGGGAACACTGTTTACTTTCCTGCCACAGCAGTACCTATTTATTTACTTACACTGGCGGGCTTTCAAACTGCTAGGTTGGCGGGAGCTGGGACAGAGCAATGGGAGCTCACTCCATTGCGGGGATTCAAACTGCCAACCTTCTAATCGGCAAGCCCAAGAGGCTCAGTGTTTAGACCACAGCGCCACCTGCGTCCCTCTATCTATCTTGTTATCTAAAATAACTAACATTTAAGCAATCATAAGTTAACTAGGTTGCTTAGTATAACATGCATTTCATTTGGCGATTGTTTACAAGACAGAAGAACAGGTTTCTTCAGAATGGAAGGTTCTACCATGGTGCAGAGAGACAGTGTGTGTGTGTGTGTGTGTGTGTGTGTGTGTGTGAGAGAGAGAGAGAGAGAGAGAGAGTACAGTACAGGGTAGCAGTGGTCTATCCATTTGTTACATTTTACACTGAGCCTGTACACAAGCAGATGGTCCTTAGTGGATGATAGTGGACGATATTGAGCAGCAATGGGCAGATACAAGGTCTTCCCATGCTTGCCCCACAGTCCAGCGCCTCCAAACCTGTAACTCACTTGTGATGTCATAGACCACCACGGCTACTGTTGAGTCTCGAATGTAGCTGGGGATCAGGCTTCGGAATCTCTCCTGGCCGGCTGTGTCCCAGAGCTGCAACCGCACCTGCCGAGAGGGGATCGGGAAGAGCGGCAGAGAGACATACAGTTAGGAGAAGAAACAGCCATTAAACACAGGAAGTCGGAAGACTGAACGATGAACAGAGGGAGCATCCATTATCTGTTATGTCCCCTGAGAGTTGTCATTTTTAATAAACAGCAACAATTGATTGCTCTTCATTCTTTATTCTAGCTTTCTGGTTATACGAGGTGTGGAGAAATGACCGTGTATATGATGTACAGGCTAGCCCGTCCCAGGTGAGCATAAACCATGGTTGGTGAACTGGATCAAGCTGGTGGGCTGGATCCTGGCTTCCTCTCACTCCCAAACCCATGTCACTATGATATCAGAGGCAGCCTATAAACTAGTGGTGGCCTGCAAGCCTACTTAGTCCTGTAAGAGGTCCTAACCTGGCCCACAAGGCTTTTCCAACCCAAGCCACACCTGCATGTCCTCCACCTAGCATAACATATGACAACAGATTGGGGGGCAAGTAAAGGTAACACCTGGAAAAAAACAAACCTGGCAGGCCCTGCTTTGAACCTCTATGCACATTTGATGGACTGGGTGGGTACAGTCCCACAGACAGCACAGCTGTATTTGCACTGATATCCCTGCCATGTGCACTCAGTATACCTACGTACTTTGAGCACCTGAAAAAGGCTCTTTTGTAAAACATATCTGGGAGTCTCGTGAACAAAAGGAAGAGTGCAGTAAAAGGAGGCAAAAGGCCACTGAGATGTAGATCAAAGGGAAAATGGGAAAGAGTAACAACTATGGGGTGGTTTCATCAAATCTTTGGAGTAGGCCACACTAGTCTCACTAAGGGACACAACCCTGCTTCACTAATAAGGAAAAAACGACCAATGGCAGGTTGCATCCACTGCAAAAAAATGTGTATCTGAAGAAGTGTGCATGCACACGAAAGCTCATACCAAGAACTAACTTAGTTGGTCTTTAAGGTGCTACTGGAAGGAATTTTTTTATTTTGCAAAAAAATAGACCATGATCTCACTGACAGTAGAGCTAACAAGGGTTGCTGACTCCCAATTGTTTAAGAATGGTAATAACAAAAAAGATTTCTTCCTCTTTCAAAATTAAGCTGTTAGAATTCCTAATCTGAAGCCACTAAGCTGTAGACCCCCATCATGCATACGCGGGTCGTTCTAGTGTATGGCTCCTGGTGGGACACAGTGTGTGATTGGCTGCACCCCTTTGACCATTTTGCACTTGGCTCCAGTTGGCAGACCTCGAAAGTGGGTCCTGCCTACACTGCACGATTCCAGCCCATGGGCTACTCTGGAGTTTTGAAAAGTGTAGTCTAAATTTCATTCTACAATATCAGGTCTAAAGCTCAGCCACATGGGACACAGCTGAGTCCTATGCTTTCACCCTTTGTGGCCTTTCTGTTGAGGCTCCAACAAAGGATTGTAAGCTTGTGCTTCCATGGTATCATGGAAGGCTTCTGGAATCTGGAATGCTTTTGGAATCTTTCCGATGTGGAAAGGCCTTCAGCCACATGGGCTGGATTTTTGTGGGGCATCGGAGGCCACAAAATTTGCATTAACACCCATCAAATTCTCATTGACCTGAGAGGCTTTTGCAACGTTGTATACGCTCCTGTGCATTGAGAGCGAGATTGGATGGCCGATACTCAGGGAGCAAGCATACCATGTGACTAAAGCATCCTCGACTAAGAAAAACAGGTGTGCAAGAGACTAAGGTGCCTTTTGGACAAAGTTGGTTTGGTTGCTTGTAATCTACTCTGCAGTTCATTTGGCTTCAGTATTTTGCCTCAGTTCCAAATCACCACACAACTGATTTGGAATATCTTTTGGGGAAGAGATGATGTAAATGAAGAGATCCATTTCTATTTCTGCTGCTGGGTCAGAAACAAACCCATGGAAGGCCTAGGGAAATCTACCAGTGCGGCTTCATCTCCCCACCCCCCACGTCCCTAAATCACTCAGCCTGTGGCTTTCATTAGAGCAATTGGAAAGGCTTGGAAACAACCCATTAGGCCTGAGATGGATGTTGGAGAGTACATTAACACTGCAAGAGATAGTTAGCTGCTACTTATTAATGCAGCAGCTGCCGCTTCCCCCCCTCTCATTAGAGCCAACTCCCATCTGCACTGACATTGGGTTATCCTTGCACAAAGTCCCCCCCAAATCTATAAATCAAGACCTTTTTTGTTTTACAGTGGGCTCCCCCCCTTCCAATGCCATTTCCGAGAAAATAAGAGAAATGGCAAAATGCAGGCACTTAGGAAGGTCTTCCTAGCAGAGAGGATGATTGTCTGTCCTTGAAGAGACTGCTAGTCACAAGCTTCCTGGCTCAAAGGAGAGAAAGCAGGCCCACTGTGGCTGTATGTTCCTGGCTTATAAGGGAAACAGCACAAAATCACACCCTCTCTGCCTGGTGAGCTATGGCGGTCAGAGTAGACAATACAGGGATAGCTGGATAAATGCAGAAATCCCTGTTAAGTGGTGCAACCCTTTTCCTGTCTGGCCCATCTGAGGTAATAAGGTCTTCAATAAAGAGTGCGCCTGAAATTAGATCACCAGGCTCTGCCAAAGTGATGGAAGAAAACAAGTGTGAAAAAGTGTTCTCTGGAAATAGTAAGGTTGAAAACCTCCAGGACAGAGGCATGAGTGCAAATGAGGGGTGGGGCATCTTAGTTTCGCTGCTCAGAACTAGGATGGAGCTAATGTACAGGAACTCTTGCCTGCATGCTACTCTATGTCCCAGTGTGCTCAGTGCACACAATGTTAGCTACAATCCTGCATGTATGGTGCAATATTCTGTATGTATCCTGTCATTTCTCTGAAAATACTGCGTTTTGATTCATTTTCCCATTCCAAATTGAGAAAAAGCTGCATTTGAAGCTGGCAACACGTACAAAGCCGCAGTCATCAGTATGACAGCTTATCAGTGTAGCTTCAAGCCTCTGAACTCTGATTTAGCTGGGCTGGTGGCCGGGAATAAATTACCGTATTTTTCGCTCTATAAGATATACTTTTCCCCTCCTAAAAAGTAAGGGGAAATGTGTGTGCGTCTTATGGAGCGAATGCAGGTGGGAGGCTCTGCTCAGCGCTCCCTTTAAAGCCCCCAAGAGCCGCACACACGCTCCACATGCTCTTTAAAGGGAACGCGGCTCTTGGGGAAGCCTTCATCTGCTGTCCTGGCTTCTGGCTTAGCCACGCGCAGCTTCTCCTGGGCAGTGGGATGAAGGCTCCCGCTGCCCGGGAGAGGCTGTGCGTGGCTATCCCATAAGCCAGGACGGCAAGTGGGATCGCTGCGCAGCCTTCGTCCCGCTGCCCTGAAGAGGCTTTGCCCGGCTATCCCAGAAGTCAAAACAGCAAGAGGCTATCCCAGAAGCCAGATCCTTCTTACTGTTCTGGCTTCTGGGATTCAGAATTTTTTTTTCTTGTTTTCCTCCTCAAAAAACTAGGTGTGTCTTATGGTCTGGTGCGTCTTATAGAGCGAAAAATACGGTAAGGTATCGTGGCCAAAAATCCACGAGTCTTGTGGCCAGCTAATATATATAATATAAAACTGTTTTATATTAGTTCCAGCTCCTCTTCACACAATTGAGAGCATGTTATCTATAGAATATTATGACGGACAAGGACAAGCCCATGCAGAAATGTCTGATTCCAACTGTCCTTAAAACACTCGTGACATGATGCTCTGGGAAAGGTAAGGCAGCATGCAGATATGAAAGAGCAGAGGCAGATTACTCCCTTATCAGTTTGGGCAAATCAGAACATGGGTTTGGTTCAAAAAGTCCCCTCTGCGTTCGCCCATTACTTCTGTCTGAATACGTAGCTTGGGAATGTCAGCTCCTCAGCAACTCCTGGCACTTACTGTCCGGTCTTCTAAGTACATGGTTTTAGATAAGAAGTCAATTCCAATTGTAGCCTATATAAAAAAAGAGGAACGGCATAAGAATTAGTAGACAGTCTGGAAGAAAATATTTTTTTAAATTACACACCCTGACTGGGATCCACAGAACCACTTCAAGAGCTCTCAATGACTTGAGAGGAATTTGTCTACCTTTAAATGGTAGACCCCATCTTCATGCCATGGAACAGACTGCTTCAGAATGTCCCTTCAGTTTCAATTGCATTGCTGTGTTGCATGGGAAGTTGCCATTCCAAGAAATAGGGCCCCAAAGCTTGCATGGTGTTGGTAGTGCTAGCTGCACCATCTTTCAGATCCCATCTCACATGTGCTCAGTGACGTTCCCCTTGAAGTTGTTCTAGTGGACTGAGGGCTTATCCATGCTTCCTCTTCTCCAGCTGCTTTCCCCAATGGTAAACCACTTTTTTAGCACTCAATTGGAGCAAACAGCAATTCAGGTTTTCCTCCAGATTGCCATTTCTTCTGATCTTTTGCTAGAGAGCGGGTTTTCCTTCGGGAAGGAGTGGGACAAGGGGGAAACTGCTCTGAACCACGCTTTCTAGAGGCACTGCACAAGGAAAATGTGGGTGAGCCCTGATGGTGGCCTTCTCAGCTCCGTTGCACTGACCTTAAATACCACAACAGTCAGAGTGCACAACGTGTTTCTGTACAGCCTTACCACCATTTCTCTGCCATACAGAGTGCCATTCACAAACTTCCCCGTTTCCTAGGCTTCCGTCTTACTCAAATGTAATAAGCAATGGCACCAATATTTGAACATCCTTTTAAAATTTTTATTTTGCCACACTGACTGTTCACAGTTCTCCAAGAGTTGACAGAGAGCCAAATAGGCTTTCCCACCATAGATGTTTTTCGGTATTTTCTCTGTGTTTCCGTAGAACTGGAACTCTAGAACACTGGGATGTCATCCAGGAATGAATGCATAGGCTGAAACAGTGGTGGGGAAATCTGAGACCATCTGGATGTTCTTAGACACCAACTCCCATCCGCTCCAGCTAGGTCAGGGACTATGCCGGCTTGGAACCAGTTTACTTGAAGAATTGTCCTCCTCTAGATATACTCCCACTCAACCACTCCAGTGTACAGAACTGGTACTTTTACAAATGTCACATGACATTGGTTCTGCCCTTGTAAGGAATCAATCTTTTAGCACAGCAGCACTTACAGTCTGGAATTCCCTGCCTATTGGCATTAGTCAGACACCCTTGATGTCCTGTTTGTGGCACAGGCTCAAAACTTTTTTGGTTTTGTTTAGACAAGTCTTTCTAGATTAAGTTGGCATGTATTTTAATGTGTGAATTAATTTCACAGTGTAAATTTTCGGTGTATATAATTTTTATTAAATTTTCTGTTTTACAATTTAAAGTTGTTTTTTTTGGTAAAATATGCAGGGATTTATTATATGTAAAATGAACCATAGAAAGAGAAGAATGGAAGTCACTGATATCTTA
This sequence comes from Podarcis vaucheri, assembly GCF_965113315.1. NCBI lineage: Eukaryota > Metazoa > Chordata > Lepidosauria > Squamata > Lacertidae > Podarcis > Podarcis vaucheri. The sequence goes on from NC_138763.1 coordinate 38,176,764, forward strand.
AGGTTGTAAAAATGAGTACTTTAAATCAGTGTATATTTTCATACTACTGGTATTATTTATATTTTGACTTTTTAAGCTGACTTTTTAAAACCCTGACTTTAATAATTCTAAAGAATTCTAATGAATAATTCTAATTCTAACAAATGAATAAATAAAATAAAATAATAAAATAAAATAAAATAAAAATAACTCCCCTTACCTCTGAACTACAATATCATTAGTGGTGAAAGCAGTGCTGTTTTATTGAGAGATATGAGGGACCTCTGAACAGCCATGGCGATTAATGAATAGTGTTGCTGACACACTAAGGGATACTTTGCTCTAAAATGTACCCAGCATGGCAAATTGGGTGAAAAATCTCATTGTAGATTTGCATGGTATATAAATGGTAGCCCCTTTTTACTACCCAGGTTTACATTGGTTTCCAACCAAGGGCGGAAATTCCAGCAGGGCATATTACAGATGAGCTCTTGCGCCCCATGGCTGCAGAGCTGACCATTGTAATTAAAAGGAGCTGTCTCCAGAGCTCAGCCATTGAAACACTCACAGCTCTGGGAGTTTGGATTTCAAGTCACATCTGCTGCTGGCTTTAGTTGATTAATCAAACAGTATGTGCTGCAGTCTGCTAGGGGGCATCCTCTCCGGAGGGAACTGGCCAATATTTAAAAAGCAATGCAGCAGTGGCTCTATAGAGTCTATATAGTTAGCCCTGCGCACTGAGCCGAGCTCGGCTAAGTGCTTGGGAATGCGAAAATAAGAGAATCTATCCATCTTCTACTGTCAAAACCACACTCGGTTATGTGCTGCTGAGCGGTCCAATTCAGACATCTGGGAGCGCCTTCTCAATTACAAGTGTCACAGCAAAAAAAGCAAACAGATGGAATCCAAATTTCTGCACATCTACATATGTGCAGCAGCCACAGCATCCCACCTCGTTCCATCCCTGTCTTTTGTTGCTGTTGAAAAGCTACATTTTGGCACAGCAAATTAGAGAGGGAAAACAAAGGTGAAACCGCCAATTTCTACACAACTGAGAGTGGGGTGAAGGGAACAGCATAAGAGGTCAAGGCCAAAAGGGTTACATTCCTGCTTCTTAGACCTTCTGCCCACTGCTGCAAATCTATCCCAGGCAAATGGAGTTGCATTTCAAGGTGCTCAGTGCTTGCCTAGCTCGACTTCGACAAGCTTCCATGGCAACAGTTAGTCTGGTCAGCATGAATACTGGGTAGCTGCACATTCTCCCACCTAAATATTAATGCTTGTCTTATTTACATTCTAATAGAGGACAAAAACTTGACTTTGGTGCCTGATAATACGAGCGATGAGCAATGTGGCAGTTAGACCTTGATATATAAGAGGAGGGTCTAGATCGGTGTCTAGAGCGTCCATATTACCAGGGCTTGATAATATGGGTGCATTAGACACCAATCTAGATCTTCCCCTTATATAAACTGCCATGCTGTTCACCCAACTGCCCATTGAGAGATTGCCTCCTCAAGGGACTATCTCTGACAAGATGGCAACAGAAGGTTTGGGATATGGCTCTTTCTGAGCATCTACAACACAGAAGGCCAAGCAAAAAACCCCAATCATTTTGAGAAAGTACGGTCCCCATATATCAGCTGTGTAAACAGAAGTGATGTGAATGTAAGACTCTGGGCTTATTCACAAGAGGCTATCATGGATAGCTGAAGCCTTGGCGATGTAGTCACTGATTCAGTTATTCCACCCTGCCCTCACTCAATTTGTTTTCTTATATGTGACTGATATAAGCATAGTAACACTTTACAGGGTTTTGCTGGAATTTATCACTGCTATTTTACTATAAAATCAATAAAATATATCTCAAACCTTTAGTGAAAACCAAACAGAAAGAAGAGAGAAGGACAATGTGACAAGTGTATAAACAGCAGAAGGAAGATATCCTCCTTGAAACATAAGGAAGTCCCTAACGCAGCCTTCCTTAGGCTGATGCTTTACAAATATTTTACACTACAGTCCCCATCACCCAACTATTGCCCATGCTGGCTAGGGCTGAAAGGAGTTGTGATCCAAAACATCTGGAGGATGCTATACTGGGGAAGCTGCTCTAATCCCCCATTCTGAAGCCAGATCCTAACAGAGCCTTGGGAGATGCAGGAGAGTTGAAATCTAAAAATCTGTGGGGTGGACTGTACTGAATTTGGATTCTTGGGGATCCCAGCTTTACTTTTAATCAACCCATTTTCCCTGGGAATGCTCTGAGAGTGCTCAGATGATGGAGAAAATGCTCTCTGGTAGGAGCACAGAGGGCCTGTGATTCCGAAGAGCAAGGAAAGGGCTTCAGGGGTCCTTGTATTGATTTGTTTCACCGCTGTCTGAAGGGGGATTGAGTGGGATTTAAGAAAGAAAGATGTGTGGAAGCCAGGAAGCCAATTAAGCCCAGTATCCTGCACCATGCAACTCCCATCAGAAAAGCAAATAACCTTTTGAATTTCAAGACCCCTGAAGCTCAGTGGTAGCAGACACTTGAAAAAAGGCAAAGAGAAACACAACAAAAGGGCTGTGGAAGGCCAATGGGAGATTGATAGGAATGAAACTACCGTATTTTTTGCACCATAACACTCACTTTTTTCCTCCTAAAAAGTAAGGGGAAATGTCTGTGTGTGTTATGGAGGGAATGCCTACGGGTGGCATGCCTACGGATTTTCCTCCTCTAAAAACTACGTGCGTGTTATGGTCAGGTGCGTGTTATAGAGTGAAAAATACGGTAAATCATTCCTCTGCACTGCTGAAGTGGAAAGAGGATGGGAGGAAGAGAGGCTAGACAACGTTCACTCGCCATTACTTCAGTACAGTAGGTTAAAGGCAGCTGTGGGGAACAGGATTTGACTAGCAGATCATAACCTTCTCTACCACTTTAGGCCACTTTGACAGGTGGGCAGGGCTGCCTACTTGCCTGACGTCATTTTGACACCTGGTGGTAATTTCAAAGGGGTTTGCTATCAGTGCCAATCAGCTGATTGGTGCTGACAGCAAGCCTGGCTTTGTCTCTTTTCCTCTGCACACTGGTCTGCAGAGGAAAAGTGTCAGTTTGAAGGTGTATTTTAAATCCAAAACCATGCCTGCAAATGGATGACTTTAAAAGTGGTGAGCTATCAGTGCCAATCAGCTGACTGGCACTGACAACAAGTCCTGCTTGCCAAGGCACAATTGAGAGTGTATGTTGAGCTCCTGACTGCTCCTCTGAAATAGTGTCTTACCTGCCCCACACCTGACGTCACATATGTCATCAGATGTGGGGCAGGTGAGTGCAGGCCATAGGAGGGGTGTTCCCAGCTACCCCAACCTTTGCCCTTGGAAACCTTATGAGGAGAGGGACTGGGAGGGGTGTTTCTAGGACTAAGATGAAACTGTAAAGCTTCCTTATTATTTTTGCTATTGGATGCCGCATGTTGTTTAAGTAATCTTGTTATATTTGTAGTATTGAAATGTGGGTTTTTAATATATCATATTTTTGTTTTGCTGTGTTTTTATGAAATTGTTTTTGTAGTGCTTGTTTGAAATGCATCCCTGTTCCTTTGTTGTAAGCTGCTTTGAGCATTTTGTGGGTGGGGGGAGGAGAATGGCATACAAATAAAGTGAATGAATGAATTGGTTGGGTGAAATTTGGCCCGTGGGCTGGAGGTTCCCCACCTGACGGAAATACACGTCAGAAGAGCAAACATAGGGCTCTTTATATGAAAATATTCAAAATCTGAAACCAGAACGTCCAGGTTCTAATTAGTGTTGAAATTAGGCAATTCAGTATACATTTTTTTCATTTAGCATAAGTAATTCGCTTCTGCTAATCGGGGAGATGGGACATGGTTCAGCCACTGAGGGTCCACCCCATCTTGGCCTCTTTTGTCTTCAGGAGACTTCACCAGGCATCACCTGCACATGTTAAGATTATTTTTGCAATCTTAAAGGCTTAGCCTCCCCACCCCCTTTTAAAATGAAACTTTGGATTTCCCAGTTGCTGACTTGTAGTCCAAATACCAGCTCCGAGTCAGCTAGCAGGGAAGGAGCCGGCCAACGCACAGACATCTAGAGCTAATCTCAGCATCTCTCTGCAAAACTCAGAATTCAAAGGCACCAAATGAAGCATCTTGTCCAACTCCCTATCCCAGAACAAGGCATCCTGTCTCAAAAGCTTCCTCACTGTTGAAAAACATCCTGGAATTGGGGAAAGATTATGAGTCTTACTAACTTACAGTGCAGCCCTAACCAGGTCTATTCAGATGTGAGTCCTACTGAATTTAATGGGACCGATTCTCAGGTTAGTGGCGTTTAGACTGCAGCCTTAAGGAGCTAACACACAGTGAGATCCACTGTAACACAGTGGTTAAGGGCAAAGGCTATGAGCCAAAAAGCTTTTAGTGTCCATCTAGTGCATTTACTCATTTATATGCTCATATGCCAGGGCTCACATGTATGCCAGATGCTGGAGATGAACAGCAGGGAATGGCTATTGTCAACTGGCTCTGCATATGAGCATCCTAGAGGCATTTGTCTGGCCGCCATTGCTGGTACACACATGCTGCATTAGTCAGACTAGCACGACAATTCGTGTGTGAAATCCCTGCCAGATGAGATCAGCGTCAAAATGAGCCTAAGCTGGAACCGTTTGAAGACCCCGTTCAAGAGTTCTTTTTGCATTAACCTTCCTTAAGCAACAAGAACAGGCATTTTCAAACACAAGTCATCAAGCGACTCCTGCTTTGATTAGTTTGCGATGCAAAAATGTCAGGCCGATATTGGACAGGAAACTCACTCAACATTGCAAATGGCCCATCGCTGCTTTCCCTTCTATGTTTAAACGAGAATTAATATAATAATGCCTTGCCCTTCAAGGCCAAACCTTATCAAGATGTCTTACAAAATAGACATCCAATTGCAATGCTCAGATTTAAAACATGGGCAAAATATGGTCCACTGCAGGCATTCTGAATTAAATAGTAAATATGTGAGGGATGGTGGTGTGGAGATTCATGCACGAGTTTTTCTGCACTTCAGATATAAACTGCAATAGTCATTCCTTCTTCCCAATCAACACTGGGAACTGTAGTTTGTTGGGGTGGGCTAGGCCTCTCTAATGTAGAAAGCACTGGGTCTCCTGATTACCAGCATTGCTGGGAGGGATATGGGGAGTGTTATGTACTGGAGTTCTCACCCTAGGTCAGCAGGGGGATACTGTAGATAGTTATGCAAATAAGGGATCGAAAGTGACGTTAAGTGATTGGATAGTTTTAGAAAATTGTTACAGTTACGTTGTACTGGAGTTCTATATAAGCAGGCTGACTGAACCCTTCAGTTCAGTTCTGTACTGGCCTATGAATAAACAAGAGCTGTTTGAAGAATCGCTGTGTCGTCTGATATGTTCACCCACAGCTTAACAGGGAGGTTCCCAAATTTCAGTTTCCTAGTGAAAATAGCAACTAAAGGCAAGGCGGCAATGCAAAGAACCTGGGCAGGGACCTAAGGTCTGGGCACAGAGCAGACCCTCTCCGTTGAGCTGAGTGTGCAAATGAGAACCCAAGGTAGGTTGCTGCTTCTCTCTTTCCCTGGCCAGGAGATGGAAGGAGCAATAAATGAAAAGGTGGAGAAAGTTCTGAGGGGTTTTTTTAAAGTGAGGGGGAGGAAAGGCTTGCCTTTAGGAATTCGGGACTCTAAGTGACAAAGTGAGAAGCCGTGATGGATTAACGGTTTTGTGATGATGGTGGCATTTTCGGGGCACTTGGAGACTACATTATCAATATCTGAACTGGCCTGAGGCAGCCAAAAAAGAAATAACACATTTAATGGGGAGATTAGATATTTCAGGTTGTGTCTACTTTATTAGGCTTTAGGCATACCCCTTCCTTGGATCCTACATGCTTCCTCCTTTATGCCAACCACTTGCTAGCTTGACAGACGCCAAGCACACATAGCATGAAATAAAAACTCTTCCTCTCCAAATACACTGGGCATGGGAAATATACTTTTGCAAAGTTATTTGCTGGTCACCAGTAGCAACCAGGCAAGAAGGAGCTTTTGGAAAGGTGGAAGAGAATTCTTGAGTGCAGAGATATTTCTCTCCCCCCCCCCTTATTTTTTTGTAGGGCCCAAGGAGGCTATCGTGGAAATTGCAGCAGTCTTTAACGAGAGAATCCATCTCGTGTGCTCATGCAGTGCTGCTCCTGTGATGCATTTTAAATTGCTTGTCAAGAGGTGAATGGGGTGTTTGTTTACCTCACTAAATTGCAACACTGACTGAGTCAGGTGGCTCTTTAAGCCCAATGAAGGAGAGGAAATAATTGCTGAAGGCCAATCACCTTTTAGCCTGAATGAAACGTGTTCCTTTTCAAATCGTAAACCGTAAGAGCACTGCTGCAGGAATGGCATCCTTCTGGGAGGTGATGAATGTGCTCCCCAACCCAGAGATGAAGAAAAACAACACTCAGGGGGGAAATGGAAGTGAAGTGGGCAATTAAAGCAGCTTTCCCAGCTTCTCTGAGTGACTGTCCTCCCTTCTAAGTCAGTGACAGTGCCAGAAAAAAGAGAGAATTCTCTGTTAGAGATTCCTATTCTCTCATGTTAGAAATGTTAGAATATGGGACAGAAGCTGTAATATTATAACCAGGAAACCTAATGCAACAATCCCCTTGTCTGAATGCACCCTTAGTTTCCCATAATGCTCCTGGCTTAGTGCCACACTGGGATGTTGTAAGAAACTGAAAGGGTGGCAAGACCTAGTTGCCCAAATCTGCTTGGAGTGCAGCTGCTGCTGCTGCCGCCGCAACCAGGTAAGCCCACCATGAGCTACTGACAGAACAGGAGGCCCACTGCCCAGAGTCACCTCAGACCTGGAACCAGCACTGCCAGGAGCACAAGCAAGGATCAAAGAGGTCTTTCAGAACCCAAAAACTGCCCTTTGGTGCTACATAAGAAGTCTGAAGAAAACCTCACTTTCCACTGCAGCAAGAAAATTGCAAGAGCCCAATAGGTTAAAAAAAAAAAGCACTAACTTGGAAGCACAACAACATCTCCTGGCATGTAAAGCATTTACAGATCTGCAAGGATTGTAAATTCCTTGGTTCACACCCATGAAAAGGCCCTAAAATAAGGGTTGAAATAATGTGAGGCATAAAAATATAATAAACTGGTCATTCCAGGAACCTGTAGGAGCTGGCAGGATGAGGCACTCTACCAGGTAATTCTTAGTACCTCACCACACTGTAATTCCTAGAATTATTTGGCTGAGTGTATTGTATTGAAATTGGTACAAAGACTAATCTCAAATCTGCACTGTAAATAGGGCTGTCCCGAGGGATTGTGGTGAAGAGGTGGGCCTCAGCACCCTCACACTGCATGGGGTTCTGGTCACACCCCACATGTTGTGGTTTGTTTCATTAGCAGCCTTCAAAATATTGCCAGAAATTATTGCTGCAGTTCTTTATGCTAGCCTTGGTAGCAACATAGTCAACCAACTGCTTCACAATGTGTCCAAGGTCCCATTTTTTCCAATATGGGCTAACATTTTACTGCTCCACGGTTCAATAATGATTGGCACAATAGAATGTCAACCCACAATAAGTAAATTAGGATTCAGGTGCATAGTGGAAGCACCTGGTGAATCATTTAAGTTTTTTACACATGAAATTAATCTGCATTTCTTTCCGGGAGTCATACCCAGCAGAGTGCAAAAAGAAAGCATATTAACAGTTGCAAAACTGATACAGTAATGGATAACTGTTGAACAATGCATGAGCAGATCAAACATTCAGATTGATGGAAGAATTATTTGCCGGCAGCCAAGAAACATAATTTTGAATCACCCTGAGGAAAAGCAAAGCTTATTGCAGGCAGACCGAGGAGCTCAGATTCTCATCTATAGAGAGCAACGTGGGCACCTTTGCAGTTCCACACCCTAGAAGATGGCCGAGCAAGAAACCAGCCTTTTGTGTAACGTACAATAGCTTCGTGGGTTGCATCATCCATGGGGAGAGCTCACTTGTTCGGTGTGTATTTTCCTGTTCCAGTGAACAGATGCAGCCTGCAAGACAGATGTCGCTGTCCTTGCCATGGATAATCATCCCATTTGGGGACTCATCCTAGGAGAATGGCCTCTCCTTTGCAACAGGGAGCGTGATCTTTTTTTAAGAGTACGGTATTGTTTCCATTTGAACAAATACTGCCTTGGTCAGCAAACAGACCAATTCAAATGTTTTGCAAGTGTGTGGACTCAGTGGATGCATGAGTGACTGGGATCACTACTGCAGGTCACATCCCCAAGCAAATACATTTCTCAGAGGCTACCAGGGCTTTCTATCCTATGTCATATTGCTTTACAGTGTGTCAAGCACCAGAAAGGAGGTGCGGGGGGGGGGGGGAGCAGAAACAACCACCCTTCTCTCTCCATACAGTTTCTTGCTTCTGCTGTTATGCCGACACTGCCCATGCCAGCAACATAAGCAGGTTTTTAAAGAAAGGCAGGAGCTGAGGTCAGATTCAGATTAGCTCAGAAATGACTGAGTCCATTTCCTGACTTTTGGGAGAAATGGCTTGGCTTATTTCAGAGCTGAACCAACTGAAGCCATGGGGGGGGGGGCTATGTGCCTTTCTGGGGTTGTGGCAAGGTTAAACCAGAAGAGGAAAGCATAGGGAAGTTGAGGCTACATCTACGCTGATAGGTGCAGGTGATCAAAAGCTGAACAATGCTCAGATTTGAATTCTGCTACTCCTCTTCTGCTCATTTGTCAAAAAGAAAAAGAGGGGAGCATTATTATTATTTTGCAGCCTTGGTCATGTGACATGGCTATCCAAAACACTGGGAAACTTTTGTTTTTTACGATTACCATGCATCATGCAGTTGAGCGCCTCATAGGCGATGAAACTCACCTGGTATGTGTTGTCAAAGCTGTCATACATAAACCTTGTGATCAACGACGTCTTCCCAACTGGAGAGGGGCAGGGGAGGAAACACACAAAAGCCACAGAGATGCAATTAAAATAATGGACGCTGTGACCACCAATAATACAAGAGTCCTCATCCAAACACAGGATGGACATTCTTTGGGGCACTCAAGGCCCAGGTGGATGTGACAACAAAGAAGCAGAGATACAAAAAACTTCTACAAATAGCAATCTGATGGTGGCAGGGGACATAGGCAATTTGAACTGGCAACTGTGCTGCAGTTCACCCTTTGCCTTTTAGGTTTGCTTTTTCGTATTTTTTAAAACTTTTTGTTAAGTAGCCACGTGAATCTGTTGAAGGGTAGAGTACAAATTCCTTAAACTGACACAAAATTATTGATTCTTGTATTGCTTGGGTTTGGACTGGATGACCTTCGAGGTACCTTCTAACTTCACTCCATGTGCTGTTCATTCCGCCCTTCTAAAACCATATAAATGCATCCATGTGCTTCCTATCAAAGCAAAAAGCAGCAGGTTGGGGGGGTGTCATCAGGGAACGAGGTTCAGGGGGGAAGTGTTAGCTCCTTTCTCACATGGTCTATGATTCTATGAATCTGTCTTGAATTGTCCAATGTTCAGTTTCATCGAATGTCTACAAGTTATTGGCCACCTATACCAGGGTTGGGCAGAAGGTAGACTGCAATCTGCTACTAGATCTCTGGGTGTTTCGAAGCAGATCAGAAGGGACTTCTGATTTCCAGTTGAATAACTAGGGCAACAGAAACAACAACTCCCCCCCCCCTTTTAAATCAAACTGCAGAAATGAAGAAAGCTGGGAGTTAAGGCAGCAGTGAATTTGTGTGTAGAAAGACTATAAGCTCCATTCAAAACAAGCTCCTGGGCTCAGAATTATTTAATTCTGAATGTTTGTCTTTTCCACCTTTGGGTTGATTTAAAAACAAAGTAGATCTCACAAGCTGGAAATCTGCCCAGTGCTGACCCCCCTGGGAAGTGTGCATGCAAACCTGTTCTACGAAAGGCCACTGGGACATTACATGCAGAGCTTCAGGGGCCAGGCGTGGAAGTTATACATTTCTTACACAACATATGGTATTTTTGTATTTTTCAGGAGATGATGGATTGAAGCCAGGCAATTCAAGTAAGAAACCCAAACTATGAGAACTCTCTAGAACAGATGCCTCGAAGAGACTCACAGGACCTCCTCTTCTCTTGCCACACTTACATACCTAGGTATCTCCACAGAAAACACTTCTCAGTATACCCATCCAAAAACAAAAAACAAACAAAACCCCAGCTGATTTCCTGATTACAAAATGCACATTAAAAAGAGAAACATTTAAAGCAAACCTGGTTTAAGACCCATCCCCCTGCCCCGAGGGCACATTTGTTAATTAAGAAACTTTACAATGCCATTCATCGGGAGTCTTAATTAAGTATGCTAATTCCCTCCATGGTGTGCCTTCTGAAGAGATGGGATCCGTCTTTAGGTTTAATGAGCACCCTGGTGTTCAGCTCACACCAGAAGGAGTGTGAGGGTCTTTAGTATAATTTTCTCTCACCCCCACCCCTATCAGAATCCCAGCTGAAGGAAAGGGGTGGAGAGAGACCATATTTCCCCTCAGAGCTGCTCTCTGTGGCTCAAAGCCAACCAGCTTAACACCTTAGCATTCCTCCTACATCCACTGTAGGAGGTAATTTGCCTCTGAATACCAGTTGCTGGGAATTACAAGTGGGGAGAACGATTTTGCATTCAGGTCCTCCTTGTGGATTTGTGAGGCATCTGGTTGGCCAATGTGAGAATTGGATGCTGAACTAGACAGGCATTTGGCATAAGCCAACAGTAGAACATAACCATTGCGGGCTAGTAACTCATGCATTTCACCATGGAAAAGCTACCCCAACTTTGGAAGATACAGAAGACGTGCAAAAATAGGAAGCCAAAGTCTCTTTCCCTTCCTCACAATGCTGGAAGATACAATATCTACAGATACTCTCAGTACGCAGCATCACTTGTTGCTGGCATTCATCTGCCTTGGGAGACAATGGAGGGGTGAAGTCAAACTGCTGGAAGGTTGCAGCACCTGCTGTGGTTGTAGAGACCAATATGGGAGAGACATATTTTGTTGCAGTTGGGGCAGATGGAGGCATCTGGTTGTGCATCAACACACATTTAAAAAGGCACTAGTTATATAATTCATTTCTGATATTCAGGAAGAGAGTGTCCACACCGATGTAGCCAAAATGGCAGCACCAACACATGGGAAGGAGGTAGTGTTTCTTAGGCCTCTTCCACACCATACATTTAAAGCAGTATCATACCACTTTAAACAGTTGTGACTTCCCCCAAAGCATGTGTAGTGCAGATGGGGCCTTATAAATAACTACGAAAAGAACCTCCCCCTCCCAAAAAAATAGCCCATTGAGAACCGAGTGTGGTCACTGGACACAGAATGCTGACTGGCTGTTGTAGGGGGGCAAAAAACCAGGTTGGAGGGGGGCATGATGCTGTGGCTAGAGAAGGAGGAAGAGGCACAGATATGAAAAGGATTGAAAGAACCATCTCATTGGTTCTTGATAAGCCATTTCTCACTTCATGCTGAGAAGCTATTTTAAAATGTCACCAGGTATGGGAGCTGCCACAAAAACAGAGAAGTCCATGATTCTAATGTGTCTGGGTTGGGCACCAGTTTGTCCATCCTGCTCTCTAAAACCTCTAAAGGAAGAAGAAGAAGAAGAAGAAGAAGAAGAAGAAGAGGAGGAGGAGGAGGAGGAGGAGGAGGAGGAGGAGGAAGAATCCCTGCTTTGCAAGAAAAATTGCATTTGCCAACCTCTGGAAATAGCAAAATGCTGCCTGGGTATGTCTGGGGATGTCTGGAAACTCATAAACCCAAGCCCAAGAGCAATTTCTCTATACCAACCTTCCTGCTGCTCTCGTGGTACTCAGGAGACCAGCAGGAAAGATGGATTGAAGGATTGCAGATGTGAGTGAGCAGCATGCTTTCAATGGAGAAAAGGCAGGTCTCTTGAGGCTGGGGAGTGGAGAGAGAGGAACTGACAATCTCTTGCATTTTCATACAATGCACTAATAATGAGAGAGGGGGGAGACTCTGCATTAATCGACTACACCCCCAGTTAAAAACCCATTTGATCTGGAATGTTCCCCCCTCCCTCATTGTGCTAGATCAGCCTCCCCAAACCTGGTGGCCTCCAGATGCTTTTGACTACGACTCCCATCATCCCCAGCCAGTACAGGGGCTGATGGGAGCTGTAGTCTTTGGACTACATGTTTTGACATGTTGAGGGTGCTAGGTTGGAGAAGGCTGTGTTAGATCTTTAGTGCTCATAGTTGAAGGCAATCCAAAGTCATCTTAACCGAAAACATTCCCACTCTCTTTTAAACCCTCCTGTTGCCTTCTGGATGGCTTTGTAATCTGTAGGAAAACATGACTGTGAAGGGACCGTAACTTTGGAAGCCACTAAGCCCTTGCTCCTCATGCATTCTCATTTGAGACTGCTTATTGTGAAAGGAAGAAAAAAGATGAACCAAAGAGCCAATCCAAACCAAACTATGGATATTTATAGAGCAGCTCTAGCCAGTTCAGTAGAGGATAAGGGGCTGATGCAGGATCCTAATTGGCTGCTGAATTCTACAAGGCATTGCCTGATGCTTGCTCCCCAGAGATGCTCCAGAAATCCAGAGCTTCATGAAGCTGACAAACAACATCCTCTCTCTCTCTTTCTCTGTTGCTGACAGATTGCTGGGACAAATAATGCAGAAATTGAGGAGGGAGGGAGGAAACTGTATATTGAATGTGTTTCCCATTATTCAACAGCATGCCCATCCCAATGCATTTTTGCCTCACCTGTTCCATGTAACAGACTGGTAGTTTCATCTTATGTCCACATTGGTGACAAAATAATGTCCTTCACTAGCTAAAGGTAAAGGGACCCCTGACCATTAGGTCCAGTCGTGACCGACTCTGGGTTGCAGTGCTCATCTCGCTTTATTGGCCGAGGGAGCCAGAGTACAGCTTCCAGGTCATGTGGCCAGCATGACTAAGCTGCTTCTGGTGAACCAGAGCAGCACACGGAAACGCCGTTTACCTTCCCGCTAGAGTGGTACCTATTTATCTACTTGCACTTTGACGTGCTTTCGAACTGCTAGGTTGGCAGGAGCAGGGACTGAGCAACGGGAGCTCACCCCGTCACGGGGATTCGAACCGCCGACCTTCTGATCGGCAAGCCCTAGGCTCTATGGTTTAACCCACAGCACCACCCGTGTCCCATATGTCCTTCACTACTGCAGCCAAAAACAGCAGGCTAGCTGAGGAGCACAGAGCAGGCTGCATAGTACACTCGGCTGTTCTTACTCCTGACCCTCAGCACCTGCTGCCTGAGGCAGCCACTTCACTCAGCTAGTGGTAGGGTCAGCCCATTTTAACCACAATAACATACAACTACTGGTGTCAACAGTCAAACTCAAATTTCATGCTGGATCTATTTCAGCATCTAGACTCATGGAGGATTGATTATTTTGAACTTCTATACATCATGTATTCAGTACTTGCATGATTTCCACTTCTGGTTACTTCCACACTAGTATTTATTCTGGAATAGCCATGATTTGTTCATCCTCTTTTTTCTGAGCCATTATGATGACATAATAATCCAGTTGTTGTTTTCCTGCATTTCCCCTGTAGTTCTTCCATTTTCCCCAAGACTGCATACATACAGTTTTTGTCAGCAGCCATTGCACATGCAAGAACATAAATCATAACGAATGCAAATTAGTTTCTTTTGTAATTTGGTTTGCAAACTCAGTTCAGATCCCACAATAGCAATCCATATCAGCTAACTAACTGTGCATGCACTCCTTTTAGGGTAACTGCAGTTTGCCATGATGACCAAATTGAGCAGACTATGGTTAGTATTAACCAAGAATTGCCTTGAAATCACCATCTGAAACCATGCTTCAAAGTATGTCTGCAAGCCATGTTTCAGAGGCAATTCCATGTTAATGATCACCATGGTTTGCTTGATTCATGTAGACATCATAGTACATTTGACCCCAAATCATGGAAGAGAAAACTGGGATACAAAGGGAGGATGCAAGAAGCAGCAAGCATATGAGCCTAGTGTGTATTACAAATCCTCCAAACAAATTAGTGAATTGAACCAATATCTGGTTTACTTTAAATGTACACAAATGTGTCCTGTAATAAAACCGACAATAGTCTCAGCATCAAAACATAAGTATCTGATTATCTGGGTTCTTAGATAGTTGTGTTTTGCACTGTACATTCCTTTTTTCCAATTCTGTGTTTATATTTCCATTCTGCTGTGAAGGAGTTAGACCTTGAATGACTATTGTTAGTGCATTTGGGTTAATGGAAAGGTTCTGACAATGGAATATGTACAGAGCCGGCCCGCAGTAAACTAAGAGAAAGGCTATTAGGGTGGCTTGCTTCCCAGGATCAATATCATTGGAGTTTTGAGGCAGGTTTGGGCACATAGTATAGCTATAATGCATCCCCCCCCTCTATTCTGTGAGTATCCTGCTTGGTAGCTGATAGAGGTTTCCCTCTAAAAGGATGCTCTCAGCCACCTGTGAATTCCACCAAGCAGAACACACAAGCATGCTCCCCTGAAATTGTCCTCTGAAACAGAAACTACAGTAAAAGCAGCTACATGTTTTGGAAGACTTAATTCCTTTATTAATATTTGCTTTTATAAACTGCAGTAAAAAACACAGTAGTGGGATAGGAAAACTAAGCCTCCTAGGGCAAAATATACACCAGGAGGCTTAGTTTGGTCAGAATCGAGTATACACTTCCAGAGTTAAAGTACGGTACATTACTTGTGGTTACAAATGAGCCTCCACAGCCACTAGAGGGCTGTGAAAATTTGTGTCCTGGGGTTTTTAGACTCATCTACCCATGAACCATCTGAACCCAAAGGGGCATATTGTTTGCCAGTTGTGAAATATATTGGCATTATTTTCAGCTCTCCTACCCCCCAAGTTTTTAGAGAATCACCCATATTTTCTGAGACAAAAAGCCACAAAGAAGTTGCAAGCTGCTGGTGGTCAGACAGGGACAACTTGCAAACCTGAGGTTTTCCAACATACATTTTACATTCCTTCCTTCCTTCCTTCCTTCCTTCCTTCCTTCCTTCCTTCCTTCCTTCCTTCCTTCCATTTATTTATTTATTTATTTGTTCCCTTCTTTTCCTTCCAAAAGGAAGTCTAGAGAGGCTAAGATTATCATCCAAACATGACAATTTTAAAAAACCCCACACCATACAGGGGGAAACATCTGGCCATAAAGATGCTATAAATAAAGCTACAAACTTTTTATTCAGTCCTTAAGAAAACACCAGGTTAATATGTACAAAATTCTGTAAAAATGAACAATGGAATACTAAAATACAATCCATATTTCAGCTAAACACACACACACTCAAGCTGTCAATATAGACCATGCAAACATAATATTGAAGGAGACAAAGTCACCCAGCCTAGAGTCATCAGAAAGCAAGAGAAGAACTAAGAAGAATCAATGATACATTGATAGCATAGGATACAAAGAGTTTCCATACCCCAGAACCGTCTCATGCCTGCAGGTTAATATGCAGGCAGAAGAAAGGGAGGCAGCCTACATTACTCTCATGCAAAACTGAAAACTGGCATCCAGCAGGGGTTATTACTTCTATAGCCAGATTGGAGCATGCTGACAAGACTGCACATTTCCTCCAGGCTGGTGGGAAGGCACAACAGTCTCAGCCATGCAAGCAGGCTTCATGTTTCAAGCAGATCTATTTAAGAGTCAATAGCAGAATTTCATATATATATATATCACAATTACTGAGGGTCTTGGTGGACCACTTAATGATTCAACCCCAAATCCATTTTTAGAGGTTAGTTACTATCCTCAAAATATACACACACATATATATTACATATAAATAAGCTTAGAACTTCCACTCTCAGAGAAACTGAAATTAAATTTGCTTCTTCTTAATTTGAATGCAAAAACTCTGCTCCTCTGCAACTGCTAAGTTGGCGCACTGGACTCACGAGGAGGGAGATGTGTGTATGGCTGGCTGAAGTTTCACCTAGAGTTCTTTCATGCCCTGATTCTCAAGGGAACATCTGCTTCAGAATAAACCCACAGAAGGAATACCAGATTCATGTGTGTGTGCATCTGTCCATCCCATTCTGCACATATTGGCGAAACAACCTCTCCCAAACTATATAAAGTCCTGTGAGATGAGAGTTTTGCACAGGGTACCCATCTAGGGGCAATGGGCTTGTATGCAGGGTTTTTTTTTCCTACACTCCCATTTGCATATACAGGCTGGGATCAGCCTTCAGAGCAGGATCTGTGCATTGGACCCAGGAAAGAGATGACTATCCAGCCATGCTTAACACTCACATCCACATGCAGCTTTTCAAAGCACTGATGGGGGGGGGGGTGAGAACGCCACTCTGCTCACACATCGCCTGAGCAACTGAGCAGTTACTCAGCAAACATGAAGCAAGCAGGCTATTTGTATTCTGATCCCATGCGCCACCAGCATCCTGCTCAATGTTTCTGAAGGGAAATGCACTCCTTAGAAGATCTCTTCGAAAAACGCCTTGGGGGGGAATACGTTGAGCTTTAAGATGCAATTTCTGGAGCTCACGCAGAGATCTAACAAAGCAAAATGTGGAACGGGACATAGGAATGTCTTAAAAATAAATTAAGATGGATTTGCACTTAATGGTGCTTCCTCCACAGATCAGTGCAGTGGAAAGCAACACACTTGGTATGCCCTCCCGCCAACTGCTTCTGGTACCCCAGATCAATCTTAGACCCAGTGCTCCACACATCAGCCTGGGCAAGCGTCCACCTGCTCTCTCCCCTACAGGTCATGCTCTGACCCCAGTTACACAGAGATGCAAACAAGCCCCTCTTTACTAGATTGGCCCTTATTTCCCGAGGAACCAAACACTAACTGAACCATTTGGAATGCAGAGGGGGAGAGAGAGCAAAGAATTTTGTCTCAGAGTGTGGACGGAACATCCCAAAGTCAGTCAGAGTGCCTCAGGATGAGGAAAAATTATATGACTATAGAAAATTTAACTCAGAAGTGAGGAACCAGTGGTCTTACAGATGGCATTGGACTAAAACTCACACCAGCCCAACCCCACAGCCGCCACATCCTTTATTTAAGATATGTTGAGAAACATAGTGAAACAAAGCATTAGAAATACCGTACAATACAGAAAAGGTAAAAATCAGTTAAATTTATTAAATCCCTGCCGGGATTTAAAAAAAAATAATATTCAGTGGGTGCTGGAAGTTCAACAAAGGCTCTGCCCAACTAGAAGGGAGTTCCACAAAATAGGGGGCAACAATTTTATTTTATTTGTTTAAAATTTATGCATCACTTGATTTTGTTAAAAACCTCAAAGTAGTTTACAAAAGATAAAACAGTAAAATCAAGGGGGGGGGGAATACAACCCTACTTTAAAACATATAGAAGTTCACTCTGTGGTCCAAGGGCAGATTATAGCATTAAAACCAATAGTAAAACAACTTACAACCATAAAAATAAGGTGGGTTCTAAAAACATTTACCTCAAGTGTCAAAAACCAGGGTAAAGAGCCGCATCTTCAGCATTCTCCAAAAGCTTAGAATAATAGAATTGGAAGGGACCCTAAGTATCATCCAGCCCAAGCCCTAGTAATGCAGGAATATCCAGCTGTCCCATATGGGGATCAAACCAACGACCTTGATGCTATCAGCACCATGCTCTAACCAACTGAGCTATCCAGTGTATAATAAAGGCGCCAGACACACAATGCTGAATGCACAGCTCCTGCTGGATACAAGCCAGGCATCAGAGCCATGAGGGGACCACTAGCAGTGACTCCCCATGGAAGACCTCCGTGATCTGGCAGGGATATAAGGAACTAGATGGTCCTTGGGGCATCTGGCCCCCATGTTAATAAGGGCACTGTAAATTAATACAAGAACTTCAAAACTTGCCCAGTAGTGTCTGAGCACCCAGGGCAAGCTCTTGACCAGGCTCTTAGCTCCATCCATCAGTATCTAGCAACATGGATCCTTTATTGGCAACTTACAAGTTTTTCCAGGGAAATGCCCTTGTCAGGCCTATCCCAAACTGGCTCTTTCTACACAGGTAACCACCCGCTGGGGATCGTTGGCAGGTCACAGGCTTAGGCAGCGGCTCAGTGCTATAAGGCCAGTCATGTATTCAAGAGGGTGAGAAAGATTTAGTCTCAAAACAAGACTGTGGCCTCCTTCAGTCCTATTCTAGACCTGCTGTGTGGAGCACTCATTGAGGCCTGCACTTTTCTCACCAATGCTACAATGGCAGCTATTCATGGTCTGTCAGATCATGGAGAACCATCTTTCTATCTGCTTTGCTGGATTGTGCTCTCCAGGAGTCTTTGACCTGCTCCCACTACCACTGGTAGATACCACCACTACCCACATCCCCCTGCCATGCTCACAGAGGCCTTCATGCAACAGCTGCGGGATCCCAAGCAACTGCAACAAGGTACCAACATTCAGGATGCCAAGGACACAGTCATGTTGGGTGGAATTAACCATATCTTAATCTTCGTTATGAGGAGGCTGCCCTGTCCTGCTTTGGACTTTGTGCCCATTTATTTCAAAGAACTATTTTAGTAGCTCCTCAACCACCCCTCCCTTCCAGTGGAACAATCGTTGTGTTAGAAGTGTGGCCTCAGCATTTGTCAAGAGGTCTCCAGAGGGAAGCCAATGCTCTAGAAGAAACCCAGGGAGAATTACGGCCCTGCTGCTCTTGTTGGGAAGCCTATGAAGATGCTGAGCAGAGAGGGAAAACCATTTTTATCCATTAGGCAGGCAGTCCAGCCAGATCAATACTAGATCAAAGGTGTCTAGCAGAAGACGGTCCCTGCAATCTATCATGGTGCTCTCAGGCCCCTTCTACATTATCCAGGCAGCAGGAACCGACGGAGTGGGGGCCGACTAGAGGGAAAAGAGGTACTGTAGCTGCTTTGTAGTCTCTCTATAGACAACGATCTGCTTGCAAAAGGCTCCACATTATGAACAGAGAGCATCTCTTTGTGTTTCTGAACAGTACATAAACACGGCTGGCAGTAACATTCTGGTGGTGGCACTTTTAATTTAGTGGCACCTACAGAAAACAAACCCACATAGCACTCACACGATGGGCACGACCCAAGATGACGTTAGGCTAACTGCGGAGTGGATTCGCTTGAAAGGTTTTTCCAAATAGCTCCTCAGTTGTTTCGCATCCCATTTGCGGGCAATTGTATAACTTGAGCATGAGGCTTGCCCTGCTGGAATCTCGGATTCTGGGCCTCGCTAGTGCCGCTCAATGCCCTTGGCCAGTAAACTATTTTGCAAAGGAAGATAGCAGCATCTCACCTTCAGACACTGTGCTATTATTCCCCATAGCACTACCCATTTCATGCAACCTGGGGCCTTAGGTGCGTTTTAAAAAGATTAAGGCAATTACAGATAATGGATAGCTAAGCTTTCCTGGCAGGAGGAGCAAAGGAAGGATATATATCGAGCTCAGGAGAGGTCCCAGATTCAATTCCTGGTATCTCCAGGCAGGGCTGGGAAAGATGCCCAAACAAAACCCTAGAGAGCCCCATGGGCCCTCCAGTGGTTGCTGGTCCTCAGCTCCCATCATCTTGGACTACTGGTCATGTTGAGGCAAGATGGCATCCAACATTAATGTTATTTTGCAGTACTGCTGCTTCTTGCTAGCATGTGGGTGCAAGATATATTCCCCGACATGTAGTAATAATGCTACTTACTGAGCTTTTATTCTGGGGTTTTACAGACTTGTCTATGTTGGTGTTTTTGTTCTGTTTCTTAATTCATTGCATTGCACTTGCACTGTTGATTCCCATGGTGAGAATGGCTTAACATCCTTTCCCACACCTCGTATTTAGTTTTAACCTTGAGCAGGGCAGAAAGAATCCGTAGAACAAAATCTTATCCTTCATTATACTCTCAATGGTTGGACCATTTTTTTAACGTTACTAAACCTGCACCTGCATAGAGTACTTAATTTGAAAACCCAAATCTTCCCCTAAACCTTCACAGTTCACCAAATAAATTAGTATTCAAAACCACCTAGAGATGTTTGAATGATTAGCAGTATATAAATATTAGTAAATAACATACCTGTGATGGAATTCCATCTGTTGAACTAACTTAGGTTTTATTTTATTTTATTTTAGGGGGTGTGCTAAGTTCTGTTTTACTGAGGCCTCACCCCCTTTTAATGAATTTATGTTTTACTTTGTGTTTCTTTCCTTTATTTTGAGGTTTTAAGCCACCTAGAGAAATGTATGCTGTGGAATGCCATACAAAGGTCACTCCTCCTTAATAAGCCCTGAACTGCACAATTCTCAGCAGCTAGAGGTCACAAATGGAAAATGCTGCCAGTGCTGCAGAGGATGGTTAGTGTTCATTACTGTGAAGCAGTTTTTGACCATGCACTAAGCAGCCAACTGGGGTGCATCCTTTTCCCGGCAGCAAAAACAGAGTAAAGGAACGCTAAGTACACCACAGTTCTCCAGTACAACCCGACCCAAATCACATCCTTATTTGCAAGCACAGGGCAGAGATTTTTCAGTTAAGAATTTTGACGTTTAATATTTAAATAGTTGCGTGGAGGTGCACCTGCATCAACCTTTTAATAAAGGGGGGGGGGACAACACTAAGCGCACACAACTCTCTGGGCTGGTGCACATGCCAGGGTTTCTAAAAAGTGAAATTTCAGAGACAGTCTACTTCCTGCACTTTACAAGATGGACCCGCACCAAAGAGCTGCATGACCCAGAAAGAGGATGCAGTACATGTGGCTCCAGAACCTCCCCTTTTTAATTGCACCTCCAACTGGCATGTAAGAAAAGGCATGGCATTACCAATGAACGAGAAATAGTGGCGTATTCCATACACTGGGGCCCCTGAGCTGCAATTTCATTTATGGAAAATACTCCTCACCACCCAAAGGGTGCTGTATTAGGGTGGATGAAGTGAATATTGTTTTTATATAGCAGACAGATGAAGAATCTAAAGTTCTTTAGTTTCTTTACTTTATTTCTCTCTCTTTTTAAATACCTTTTCTATTTCTTTTTTCTTTTTCATCTCCCTCTTCCCCCTTCTCTCTCTGTTTTTGTCTTATTTAGATTAATATTTTAGCTTGGATAAAAATGGTATTTGATATTAAGCTTTGTGTTTCTCTCTATAAACCCTAATAAAAATTATTATTAAAAAATAAAATAAGATATGCCCCCCCCAGGGACTTCAGTGTGGATTGTAGATGGCAGCAGGTTACCTGTGCCTGTGTAAGTCTCACCTGAGCTGGGTGGCCAATGGTCTGGCTCCCTAAGGTCGATGTGAAAGAGAATCTGTTTCTTTGAACAACTAGAAATACAGAGACACAAGAACAAAGAGAGAAGAAATCCAAAGATGATACCCAGCAATTCCAGACTCCATATTTAAAGCTGAACTATGCCAAGAGAAGGAAGGGTTAAGTAATGTTATACAGTATGTATGACTGAATAGTGCTTTGAATGTGTCGCCTGCTGTGTCCTGTCGAAATGCCAACTGGCATTATAATCAGAGGTGTACCAGCATTCTAGAATAGGTCATTTAAGTCAGCTTCTCCAAATTAAAAGTTGATGCCACCAGCAGCTGCTGCTAGGAAAGATTGCCTACAAAAGAAGAAGCTTCTTCAACATTTAAATGCCACCCAGACACACTTCATTCTTCAGTGCGGGGAAAAATGAATGCCAACTGCATCCATCTCTGTCCCTACATTACCTATGGTGAATGAATGAGGGAAAGAAGACAAGAGACACTGAATGATTTAATAAGCCTGAAAAGGGTAAAACACTATAGGTGGGCCCTGTTTTGATATGCAATCAAGTAATCTGCCATCTGTTGTCTTAACTTTGCTTTAAAATCATCCTGATTCTGTGCTAAAAGAATCAACCCATCATTTCACTATATTATTATAAATAGAATGACATTCCCACTCTGCATTAATAATTGCCAAATCTAAAGCCAGCACATTTATGCCATAATCCCTATGGTCAAATTCTCTTTCACCTCTTCTGATTCCTTCAGGTATGGACACCTTCTGGACCAGTTCTATCTTGATGGCTCTTTCCAGAAGATGCAAGGTGACACTGAAAGACCTGCAAGATTCTATTTTGTTTCATCTACATGAAACTTCTGACATCATCTTGGAGACCAATAAGCTGATGAAACCAAACTTTCACCTTTTCATCAGATTCAGGTGAGGCTAGTAAGTTGCTCGATTGAGGTGTGTAGTCAATAATGAACTGATCAGCCAATAAAGCAGAAGCTCATGATGAAACCATTTTGGTGGATGCTTCATCTGACTTGAGAAAGTAAAATTCAGCTTCTTCTGTATAGAGTTGCATTCACCGAAAAGAATCAGGTTCACAGCTTAGGGGTGCTCTGAGAGTCAGCCTTACCCTTGGAGGCCCAAGTAATTTCTGTGGCAGAAAGCACCTTCCACCAGTTCAAGCTGGTGTGCCAACTGCAATCACACCTGGCCATGGTTACCCACACTCCAGTAACATCTCATTTAGACTGTTGTTACACAGTGTACATGGGGTTGCATTGAAACACTTGGAAACTTCTGTTTCGTTCCATACACAACAGAAAGGTCTAGCCGAATGGAACATACCCTGTTCCTGGCTTTGAAACAGGTCTGGCTCCAAGTTTGCTTCAAAGCACAAGATGGTGCTCATTTTAACCTTTAAATCAGTATGGGGGGCCTGTGGTCCACATAATTTTGCTGGACCACAACTCCAATTACCCCTGACCATTGGCCAAGGGGTCTGAATCTAATGGAAGCTGCAGGCCTATCATCAATCCAGAAGGCCATAGGTTCCCATCTCTGCCCTAAATTCTCTGCAAGCATTTCTACTGTGGTTACTGCATAGGATGTAGCTGTGCAAGTGTGATGGGCTCTTATTCGGAGTCACTCGCAGTGGAAATATGCATGAGACAGCAACTCATACCAGCTCAAGCCTCCTCTACTTTGTGATGGAGCTGTATTTTATTTCTTTATTATTTACTTATCGCTTACATTTATATCCCACCTTTTCCTCTAAATGTTTTAGAGGCAGAACCCTGCCACTCAATAGCAGGAACATTTATCCAGCGGTGGTGGTAGTGGTTGTTGTTGTTTTATTAAAAAGGTGGTGGGAGTTCAAACTAGCAAGGCCACTCTCTCCCCTTTGTCAGCAGTTCTGCCCTTAAAACTGCCCTTAGAACTAATCACAAAAAATATAGAGGAAATAGAGAGGTTGAAATAGAGGAAAGACAGGCTCAGCCGAGGCGAAAGGGACGGGAGGCAGCACCTAGAAATATTTGTGTAGGATGGGCGAGGCAAAGGGTTGAATCATAACCAGATGACTGAGAAAATGGCAGATGACATGAGATAACAAGGGGAGGGATGGGGGAACAAAGAGAAGACAGAGTGCACCAGAGACAGGCAAAAGGGGAAAGTAGTGCTGTCAAGCATCCTGATGTATAATTAAAAGCCATCCTGATCTCCCACTGAGTGGAAACTGCTTTTCCCCCTCCCATTAGCCATGCTTGGGCAGCTGGAGCCTACGTCATACTTAACGGGGGTCCCTGGGGAGGGGGGGGAGCATAGCGATAGTGACTACTGACAGCAGGACAGCCACCCAGACAAGGATTGGCAAGGGAGTGGCAGCCAGATGGTGCCACCGCCAAAGTCACACAGAATCAGTGATGTGGGGGGAGCTGGCATCCATACCTGAGGGGGGGTGAACCACAGAGTGCCATCAGTGGCTGCTCTCTTTGTGGCGGGTTGCAGCTAATAATTCTGAAGCCCATACACCACGCACAACGAACTGGGCACTTTTCCACATCGAGCCAGCTGGTGTGCAGCCTCTTCAGCGGCGCTTCCGCTCCAGCACAGTGGGAGAGACCATCCAATTCGCTTTGTGTTTGCCGTTGGCCTTTTTTCATTATTAAAAAAAAAGGAAAGGAGAAAAGAATGTGGTCCTGACAGCAGGTACGCAAATACAGAGTGCTGCTCTTCACAGTTGCCAGGCAACAGACGGCAAAGTGAGCACGGCAGCCTAAGGGGTCAGGCGGAGCGAGCAGAACTCTAGGTGATGAGCTTCAGGACACATCGTTGCTGCATGGACATAAACACCCAATTAATGTGGAAGCCAAGCCAATGCCTGCCCACTAAGGAGGACACCCTTCTGACCTCTGACTGTAGTTGTTCCTATATGCAAGAGCACCCCGGACTGGGGCTGTAAGCACACTTAACAGAGTGTAAAGGTAAAGAGACCCCTGACCATTGGGTCCAGTCATGGACAACTCTGGGGTTGCGGTGCTCATCTGGCTTTATTGACCGAGGGAGCTGGCGTACAGCTTCCGGGTCATGTGGCCAGCATGACTAAGCCGCTTCTGGCGAACCAGAGCAGCGCACAGAAACGCCGTTTACCTTCCTGCTGGAGTGGTACCCATTTATCTACTTGCACTTTGACGTGCTTTCAAACTGCTAGGTTGGCAGGAGCAGGGACCGAGCAATGGGAGCTCACCCCGTTGCGGGGATTCGAACCGCTGACCTTCTGATCAGCAAGCCCTAGGCTCTGTGGTTTAACCCACAGTGCCACCCGCATCCCTTTAACAGGGTGTTAGCCCCGTTAAAAACAATGGAACTGACTTCCAAGCAAACATGCACAGCATTAGGCTGCATGCACCCTGTGCATTTAAAGCACATGGCATCTCCCAAAGAATCCTGGGAACTGTGATTTACCCCTCACAGAGCTACAACGCGCAGCACACATGTCAAGTTACATTTCCCAGGATTCCTTGGGGGAGGGGAGTCATGTGCTTTAAATATCTGGTATGTGCACAGCCTGAGTCTGTCTCCCTCCCTGCCTCTTTCCTGAAACAGCTAAATACGGCTGTGACCCAAAGTACAAAAAGGTCACACTGAAGAGTTGCGAAATTATAACAATTCTTCAGAAATTCTGTTGGACGGTTTGCAAGTCATATGGATATAGCAGAAAGTGACAGGAGCAAGTATTTCATAATCCAGCATGAAACAAAGCTGAAGAACCCCCGATTTCTGTGGACTTGGATTGAATTCATGGATGTCCACGTTCTGTCATGAATTTAATTCTGTGTTCAGCTGTAGCCACTGCACTTAAATACATGACTTAAGCCATGTGATTAAACACAACTGGTTCACTTGCTGATTTAGGAGACAGATCCTTTCTACACCTACTGGCGTTTCATCGCATGAAATGGCAGGTGCCATTCTTCAGTACAATTCGTCAGTGAACGCAATGGGATCAAGGGGGTCAGGATGTAAACCATCATTGAGGGATATGGGTTAGATGCAATTCACTAAATGAGGTAAAGGTAAATGAACATAGAAGTCTTAAGACCAGACCAATAGCTTCTCTGGCCCAGTATTCTGCCTCCTGCAGGGAAAATGTGCATGAGATCGAAGCAGTGAAGGAGCAGAAACAGAAGGATTGACTTGCTGAATCAGTCCAATGGTCCATCTCACCCACCAACTGCAATCAAGTGGATGTCTCCAAGAAGATACAAGCAGTCTTTGAAGAAAACAAACCTCCCTGTCCCCAGCACCTCATATTCAGAGATAGGTGCCCAAATGGTGGAGAGTCCATTCAGACTACCATGGCTTATAACAAGGGTTGGAAACCTCAGGCCTGAGGGTCAAGTGCAGCCCTCTAGGCCTCTGTATCTGACCTCTGGGACTTTCCTAGGACACCCCCCCTCACTGGTGGTCCTCCACATCTTTTGCACTGTAATCATGTCTCTTCCTTGCCTGAAGAGGTACATGTGGATAGTGTTTGGTGGGGCTGGAACTGTACCCTACCGTGCAAAGAGAAGAGTCACATTCATTGCTCCACTAGCCATTGACATGCGGCCCTCGGAAGGTTCCCCAGTAAGGAATGTGGACCTTGGGCTGAAAAAGGTTGCCCACTCCTGGTTTATACCAATCAAAGAGGGTCCCCATGGATTTGCTTGATCCCTTTTCAAAGCTATCTAAGCCAGCAGCCGCCGCCACCACCTTGCAGCAAATAATTCCTGGTTCATCAAATGCTGCATGAAGAAATATACCCGATTAGTGATTCTGAACCTGTTTCCATTCAATGAAAGTGGATCACTCCAAGTTCTACTGTTTTGGGGGAAAACAAAACAAAAACCAAGTTCTCTCTGTTCGTTCTTTCTGCACCATTTGTTACATTTCCTCTCAAGTTTCATTCTGAAAAAGGAGAGGCAACAGGAAAGAGCCCTGTCCTTTTAAGCTCTTCTTTGTAGAGATCATCATTTTACTTGCAGTTTTTAAAACCTTCTCCAGCTCCGTTTCTCCTTTTTGAAATGGAGTCACAAGAACAGAACACAGCACTATAGATTTACAGGGAGACATAATATAGGTTTACAAGGGTATATAATAGCTACTGTTTTATTTTCAATTCCCCTTTCCCCCATGGATTTAGCATTGTAAATATACAATACAAATTGTAAAAAAAAATACAAACTAATCTGAAAGTATTCGCAAAAATAATGCTCTTTTCCTATAAAGGGAACCTGTTGTGTAAGTTAACAGTGAGAGAGAAAGAGAGAGAGACAGACAGACATATCATGGGGCAGGGGAATAAAAATACTCCAAATTGCTCCAATTCCAGCTCCTATTGATTATAGTAAAGCTGCTATGTATTTTATGAATGTTGTGTTTTGTGTTGCTTAATGTAAAGTGGGATGATGAAACAATTCTACATGCCCTTCTGCCATGATCTCATGCTCTTTAAGGAACATGGATAAGGCTGCATTCCAACCTCACTTACCTGAGGGTAAGCCCCATTGAAGCAAACAACTTACTTTCGAGTAGGCATGGGCTGCATTCACATGGTAGCTTACTCAATTTTCCCTGTTCATGTCCACATTATAGTTGAGCTTTCACACAATGTAAAAGCCACTTCTGGAACTATAGTGGAATGCAGCGCATCTTTAACACTGAGGATTTTGATCTGAGGCTGCAGAGTTTACACTCAAATCAAAGTGAAACTATTTCTGGGCATTACACACGCAACACACAATCCCCCAATATGAGCATTAAGCAGAGAAGGATCTAAAACATTTGTTTTGCCCCTTGGCAAAAAACTATAAATTACTGATTGACCTAAGTAAAAGAGAGATTGTTGTCAGATAAAAGTGGAGAAGAAAACTGGGATTTACTATCCCAGAGTCAATATGGTTTAAGATTTGGTGTTTTGTGAAAGATTCTTCATTAAGTTTATCAATAAGGGAAGTTCAGTGGAAACTGTTACCGCACTGGTATTTAACACCATGCCAGATTGAATAGAAAGTGTATGGAAACATGTTGTGCTGCTAAATGCACACACATTACACATGTTATGGGAATGTCAGCATACTTACAGATTTTGGGAGGGAACTGTGTGTCAAATATCAATGAGAGGGTGAACTCTGAGACTTTCCTCAGGGTTGATCTGGTTTAACTGGATTGAGGAAGATATTTGTGGAGAACAAAAGTCTTTAGTTAAGATCCCACTGATAACGGCTACAATAATTTGGGCTCGCAGATGGAAAAACCCAGAAGCTCCATCCATATGGGAATGGATACTTGAAGTGCTTAGAGTTGGCAGAAGGGACACTTTGACAGATTGATCCATTATGAGAAACGGAAGTACCAATAATGTAAAGTTTGCTGGAAGGTGGTTGTGTTTTGTAAACTATTCAAACATGAATTATGGAAATAGCAGACTGAAAGGGACTTTATTTCTGTAAATTGTGAATAAAAATGTTTTGAAAATAAAACCACTGTTGTTTGTTTACAAGATCTGGAAATAAATCAGTTTGTTTTACTTGTCCTAGCAATTCATTGGGAATTATATTTTCATATTTTGAGAGGGTTTTTAAACCTGCCCTTCAGTGCATACCGCATAAAAAATCCACCCATAAACTAAACATTGTGTTATATAAAAACACCATGTGAAAACCACATTATAACCTCTAAGGGGAACAGTAATAATCAAAGCACAGACATTAATCAACTGCAGACCGAAGTTAAAATGTCTGAAGAGCTCCACCCAAAAAACAACAAAAATGGTACCATTTCCTCATGTGTGGTGCCATAATAAAAAAGGCCCTGCCCCTGCTATCTGTGAATTTCTCGAATCTTACCAAGAGGCCAAAAAGCAAGGCCTCAATGGATGTATCCTGATCACCACATCAATAATTGATTCACAAGGTCAATATATCTTAAGGTGTTCGGATTCTCCCCTTACTATCTTGAAAGCCAGTGTGTTTAGAGTGTCAGACTAGGGCCCAGAAGACTGGGATTTAATACCCACTCAGCCATGAAGCTTACTGGGTGACCGTGAGCCAGTCTTCGCCTGGGTTGTTGCAAGGAGAAAACAGAGAAAAGGAAAAGCATGCACACCACCCTGAACTCCTTGGTAGAAAGGTGGG
This sequence comes from Podarcis vaucheri, assembly GCF_965113315.1. NCBI lineage: Eukaryota > Metazoa > Chordata > Lepidosauria > Squamata > Lacertidae > Podarcis > Podarcis vaucheri. Next base: position 38,205,290 of record NC_138763.1, read on the forward strand.
CTAAAAATGTAATAAAGCATCCATCTTGAGTTACTTTCAAATCATAGGTGCTGTTCCATACTGTGAAGGCATCTCACAGTTTACTCCAAGGAAATTAGAGAGGTATTGATTACTCTGATCATCATGGAGCAAATCAGAGGTGAGGGGCAAATTCACAATAATGGGAGTGGGTGGGTGTCTTTTCTTCACTTGGACTTATAAGATTATATCAACAAATTGAGTTTAAAGTAAGCTAACAGGACATTTTCTCTCCGCACTGGTAATCGCTAAAGAAAAAAAGTGAATGGCATTAGTGCCACAAGATGGTTTTGACAGCTTACAATTCCCAACTCCCCCCACACCCTGAGCACCTTCCCTGAAAATCATCATGGCATGCAATAAATATCCCAGGACACATTTGGATATTATTTTCCATACTGCAGTTCTAGTTCTAGTCACCTGAGTCACATTTGCTGAATTTGCAGTACAAGCTGTTCACCTCTAGCAGCTATGCTATGCCACATCACTGAACAATATTCCCATAGAAACGTGCTACAAGCAGACACTAGCAAGGCTATGCTTGCAATTGTCAGACATAGGTCTTTACCAGGTGCTCGAATGCAAATCTGTTTGTCAGTCTTGCTTCCTCCCCCAAATGCTTTCTGCCTTGTATAGCTAACTTAAAACACAATCCATACCTTTATGCAATTAAAGAGTACCATTTGTTGCCTCACCCCACAAGTTCCAGAACTGTTATGTCCAATGAGAAACTAAGCAAGTTTGTGGATCCGTGACGTCACAGGCATCAGCCAGTCAGCACCCAGTGCACACCCAGTTTCTCTGGGAAATTCAAAAGAACTGTTTCCCCCAGAACTCAACCCTAGAGAAAACCATACCACAGCATGTGAGTAATCCCCACAACTTAAGCAATATTTTGTTTGTATGCAGCCAGTGTTATAGGTAGCCAACTTCATAAAGAATAAAGGCCTTAAAGTCTTAATATGAATAAAATCTAAGAGCAGCCCTTCAGAATCAGCACTATACACACAAATTATCAAGCTGCAGGATATAATAATCAGCTGTGTAAAAGTTCAGCATAGAAATATATCTGGTGAGTCTACAATTTGGTGATTAAACTAAAGGTTTGAATTTTGACCTCACAGCAAGTAAGTACCACAAATTACCTTGATTTCCAATACTTCAGGGGCCAGTTTTCACCCTCTGGCATCCAGGGCTGCAGTAGCGATGCTTGCCCTGGATCTCCCACACCTGTACAAGCCACCTTTCAACTGTGTGTGGAAGGCTATTGTTATTGTTCATTATTATGGTATGCATTTTTGTGTTTTCATATTGTAAACCACCCTGTGATCTTCAGGTGAAGGGTGGTATAGAAACTGAAGTAATAAATTCCTGGAGCAGCACTACATTGGGCACCAAGACAAAGGCCAACTCCCAGGCTACTGTGGTGGCCAAATATGCCTGAGGCAGCGCATCTTTGTAAGAGGTGATACATGAGAGGCCACTTTACCTCAGACCGAAAGCTGCCTCAGCATGTTGAGTATAAAGCTAAAGTATATCTGCTGCACATACCTCTGAGAGAGGCAGGCTAGGAGTATTTTTGTCTGTGGGGTCAGACTTCCACCACCATCACTCCACAGGAGAGTCATCATCCCCAACAGCCATACAGTGCAAAAAAAAGCTTTTGGAATATATACAGCACAAGCATGTCCTATTGCCAGCCATTTCTGAAGGTTGGAACCCTTTCCCCTTTCATACTTCTTCCTTCCAGAAAAGACACAAACTTGCTAATAATCCATCTTCCTGCTTTGTTGCCTTTGTTATCAAGCCCTGCCAAGCATCCTGCTCTGGCACAACACACCAACACACACTAAAAATCACGTGTTTTTTTATAAGAAATGGTCCAAAACCTGAGATGTCACAACCATCACAACCCTAATAAATAGCTCTGTGCTGTGCATGCAAAGACTCAATTTTCAGAATCATTCCAAAAACCTGAGCCCCACTTCCCTTGCTAGGGCATATACATGGTTATATAAAAGTTTAGCATCTTACCCACCATTTTTATATTAATTCCTCTCTGAACAGTACATAGAACCAAGGAGTCACCTGCATGGAGGCGACTATAAATAAGATTGGGTGGGAGGAACTAAGAGTGTGAAATGAGGCTTGTTAGTGCTTTAATCAACCCTCACTTAATATTCCAATCAATAACAGTTCATTGCGAAGGTTCCCGATACTGGGAGGCACAGTCAACTCAAATAGCCTAGTTGCTTTGGTCAGTATTATCTAACGAGCTACAAACATTGTGCTACTTTCTACACATTGCTATACAGAGCAATCCTATACATGTCTATTCAAAAGTGGGCCTCACTGAGTTCAATGTGGGCAAGTGGGTGTAGGGCTACAGTCATAGCCATCTGGCAGTTAGCCAGTGGCCTGGATCAAACAGCAACAATTCCTTCTAGGTGAATAAGATGGTTTGTCAAATAACCACTAAAGAGCACTTGGTGATACTTGAACATGCAAGCATGCAGGCTGGTAATAAAAGAGATCACAGGCTATACATCTTGCTGTATAACTAAATGCAGCTTTGCAATGCTAAAGGTCTAGGGCAGGCATCCCCAAACTCGGCCCTCCAGCTGTTTTGGGACTACAATTCCCATCATCCCTGACCACTGGTCCTGTTAGCTAGGGGTGATGGGAGTTGTAGTCCCGAAACAGCTGGCGGGTTGAGTTTGGGGGTGCCTAGTCTAAGGCAATCTTCCCCAACTTGATACTCTCCAGGTGACTGGGCTATAATTCCCATTATCCCTGACAATTGTCCATGCTGGCCAGGACTGATAGAGGGCACCAGCTTGGGGAAAGCTGGTTGAAAACAAAACACAAACATGATTGCAAAAAATCAGCTCTGCAGGCTCATTCAGATCAGGGGAACAAGGAATCCACTTCGCTGTATGTGACTTAAACAAAAGGATGCTCAAAGTGAGCATTTCTAAGGGTATGTGCACACGCTTTGCACCACATCTATAGGGAAAGTGTGGAGTCTTTGTTCCTAGGTAGTGATGCATTTCACGCTATCTACTGGAGCAGGGGATAATGCCATACATCAGTAAAGAAGAACTTGTGGTCCTCCAGATATTACTGGACTACAACACTCATCACTGGCCATGCTGGCAGGGGCTGATGGGAACTGGAGTCCAACAACACAGGTCACCAGTTCTCCACCCCATCATACATTAACCTGCCTCGGAGACCTGGCCAGGAGAGACCCATCTCTTTGTGCCTGATTCTTGCATCAGTTAAGAAAGCCTCAGGATGTCCTGCCAATATGTGGGTCAGCAAGCACTTCCCCTTCTAGATGGCTGGCAGTGGGGGTGGTTCACAGATAACTGTGCAATTCAAACTGCATTCTGAATGCATTGCGTAAAAACCACGTTGCAGAGAAGAGAAGCCAAATGACCTTGGCACCAAACAGGCAGCAGCGTTTCAGACAATTGTGCTGGTTTTATATTATTGATCAAAAAAGAACTTTCAGCTGATCAATTTTTTCCATCTGTGATTATTTCCCTGCCTCCCACTCCCAGTTTCACAGCACCATTACCCGTCCTCAGGGCAAAAAAAGGCTAGAGCAATTGGCTTTGGCTTTCTCCTCCCTTATCTGTCTTCTCTGACTGTTGCATCTGCCTGTTGCATTGTGCTTTGAGCTTCATGTCTGCTGCATGTTTATGGGCTTCCAAAGATTAAGCTTGAGATGGAGGCCCCTGAATATATCTGTTACCTTGCTATGAAGACCTTCAATGCCATCCATAGGCATATGCTCCTGAGTGAAAGGAGGAACCACATAGATTGGAAGGATCAAGGGACTAACTATTTGGTTCCTCTAGAAAAGGAATGAGGGAAACACCAGGATTCCAACCCCTATCAGCCCAGCAGAGCCAATGGTCAGGACTGAAGAGAACTAAACTCCAGCAGCATCTGGGGGGACCACAGATTAGCCATCCCTGACCTAGAAAAATAGTCCATTTTTAAAAGAGAGTCTTTCCACCTTTATTGTTTTTTAAAAAAGAAATTTTGAACTAGCCGTTCTTCAGCACATTGCCTTCAAGAGGACATGGCAAGCAACTCAATGGGGTGGTTTTTACTGAGCTTGCTTCTGTGCTTTTTATCAGCAGCAGGAATCTAGCAGGCAAAGCTTATACTGACATAGAGATCAAGCTGCAGAGAAGGTTTCTTCACCTTCATACCAGCTGCTATTAATGGCACAAGGAGCAAGCCCAGAAAAAGGTATGGCAGCCTTACAAGGAATGTATTTGAAAGAAAGCCATCCTGCAATTGTCTGAATAGCTTAAATAGCTTCTTGAAGGAAAGGAATACTGTACTGTCCCATTCATATCTTCTTTGAAAGATGGGAGAGACAAGAGAAAACCAAACTAGGAATGGCTTAGTGATTTTTTTTTCTTCCATGAAGATAAACCAAGATGTTAAAATATGCATCTATTTAAATAAATCAGCATGAGTCAGCCTCTGCAAGTCTGGGGTCCTCCAGATTTTGTGACTACAGCTCCCATCAGCCTCAGCCAGCAAAGTGCTGGGAAATAAAATCCAAAACACTTGGAAGGACATAATATTGGCAGAAGGCCAGCACATGTGTAGAAGGAGTGATCCTTCTTAATTCTCAAGAGATGCCAGGGACATTAGCTTGATTTGGAAGAGTAGGAAGTAGTGTGGCCATTTCTGCACTACAAATATAAGCCAGTTTCAAGTCTACTTAAGTGCCTCATGACATAGTCATAGATTTGGGGGCTGCAAGGGGATTACAGCATTGTTTCAATGAGTTTAGGTAGGCATTTATTCCAAGGAAAAATGTTACAACAGCATATTCATTAGAGATATGCACTAATGGAAAGAGCTCCTGATGTGGACACCTAACAAAGACACACAAATAGGAAGCAATGGTTTAAAAGCATTTGATCAAGAAGATGACCATTAGTGTACTAAATTTCAAAAGGGAAAGGTTCAATGGGATGGAGCTAAGAATGAATCGGCCTACCACACCACTTGCCTGATTAAGCCTCTGACCATTGTGTTTACAGAGATGAGTGCCCTTCCTTTCTTGTAGTAGACACTACTTAGTTTCTTGAAAGAGTTGCAAGCTGTGGAACTCAAACTTCCTTGAAACCATGCCCTCGCAGGTAGAAAGTTAGCAGGTGCTGAAGAGGGTCCAGTGCTGAAGACTGCAAAACTGATAAAAATTTAATGGGGGAGGTGAAGAACTAAGTATTTTGAGGGCAGCTGCCTCAGATAGCAATTCAGGGGGGCCAAAGAACCACAGGTCAACACGAAAATGCCAAAGACATCTGAAGGGAGCTAAAGCTAGAAGTCTCACAGCCAAGATGGTGAACTGGGAATGCTTGGTTTTAGAGGATGGAATCAACATAGCAAGCATAACGGAAACATAGTGAAATGAAAAGAACCAGTAGGACATGGTTATCTCCAGATATAGAGTCTATAGATGGTGGAGCTCTGTATGCCAAAAGGGGCATATTCCTACACAGAGTCATTGTGGGTGGTGATACAGGACCCTGAAAGTAATTTAGTACTGGTATGTGCTTTCTTCCCCCTGATCAAAATGCTCAGGGAGATATTGAAATGGTATCAAGGAAGTATCCAAAAGAGGGAATGTTGTAGTTAAGGGTGACTTCAACTACCCTCACATAGATAGTTTACATATGTGTTCCAGTCATGAGAAAGAGATAACATTTCTAGAAACCCTAAATGATTGTGTCCTAGAACCACAGAACCAACCAGAGGGGAAATGACCCTGGACCAAATCTTGAGTGGCACCCAGGGCCTGATGTGAGATAATAAGAGTTATTGAGCCAGTTGGGAGCAGTGTCCATAGTGCTATTAAACTAAACATACATTCCAAGGAAATCCAACATGGTCACATTTGACTTCAGAACATGAAACATCCCCCAATGAGGGGACAGGTAAGGAAGCTGAAAGGCAAAGGCAAATTACTTCAAAATGTTTGGGAGTTGTTTAACACAGTTTTGGAAGCTCAGTTAGAGTGTATGCTGCAGATCAGGAAATATACCCTGTGTTAGGAACTGCGCGGCAAATAGTAGTGATTAGAGGGGAAGTCTAGGCCTAAGATAAAATAGAAACTGACAAGTCGCCAAGTCCGGATGGCACCTGAGAGTTCCCAAAGAGCTCAAAACTTCTAACAAAAAAAAGGAGGTGTCCTTCAATCAGTCTTCATACCCCCAAACTGGAAAGTACCCAATGTAACACCACTTTTCAAAAAGAGATCTGGGAGCCTCCTGGAAATTACAGGCCTATTAGCTTAATGTCTGTCCCAGGTAAAATGGAGAAAGTATAGAAGAACAAGCCTTGCTGAAGTACAGCAAGCATGGCTTCTGCAAGCGTAAGTCCTATCACAAGAACCTCTTAAAGTTCTTTTAGAGTGTCAACCAGCATATTGATAGAGGTGATCTAGTTGACATAGTTTACTTGGACTTTCTAAAAGCTTTTGACAAGATACGTCTCCAAATACTTCTGAGTGAGACTTCTATGAGGAAAAGGTTGCAATGTTTGGGACTTTTTGGTTTAGAGAAAAGGCAAGTATAAAAGGAGATGCGATAGAAGTTCTCTCTGCGCGCTGTATGGTGAAAGTGGATAGAAAAATGTTTTTCTCCTCTCATAATACTAGAACCCTTGGACATCCAATGAAGCTGAATGCTGGAAAATTCAAGACAGAGAAGAGAAAGCATTCCTTCACTCAGAGCATTGTTAAACTATGGAACTCACACCCACAGGAGGCACTGATAGCTACCAATCTGTATGGCTTTAGAAAAGGATTACACAAATTATTGGAAGAAGAGGCTATCAACAGCTACTCGCCACAATGGCTATGTTGTACCTCCACTGTGTGAGGCAGTATGCCTCTGAAAACCAGTTGCTAGGTATACCAGTTGCTACCACAGGTGAATGAGTGCTATGGTGCCCATGCACTGCTTGGGGGCTTCCCGCAGCCATCTGGGTGACTGGCCTAGTTCAGCAAGCTCATCATACATCTTAAAGCTTGCTCCCCAAACATAGGGTCATGTATGTGGCTACCCAGCAGCGGGAGAGGAGTTGGGGAGGCACATCAGGTTCATAGGCAATATGTCATTTGCCAGGAGGGCAAATAGTGGGAGGGGCCTTCTGATGCTCTTCCCAGAAGCACCTGACACTAGTCTACCCTATGGGAAGTGAGATGCCTGAACAGGTGGATCTTTGATGTGATGAAGAGCAGGGCTGTATACATTCAGAGGCACTCTAAGATTTCACACATTCCAGAGGTGAAATTCAGATTCTGAATTGGGCAAAGGGAGAGAGGAGGAGGAAAATGTTCATTGAGAACTGCTATATCCTTTTTTATTGTAAGCTATAATATTATTGTAAGAGACTTAAAGTCGAGTCCATGAAATGCCTAGGAAAGTAAAGCAAAACAGATCCCGGAGGCTGAGGTTTCAGCCCTGGGGCAGCTGCCCCTCTGATCCCCCTTGGGGTTGCAAATTGGACCAGGCAGATGGATACACATGCAGAAGGGGTTCTGGCCACTCACCTCCCATCTCAGCTAGCTGGGGACCTCTGGGCCAGTGAAGGGATGGGGGCCAGAAATGGAAAGCTGGGAGAGAGCATCTCCAGGTGGTGCTGGCTATTGGCTCTGCCTTCAGAGCCTGGGCAGGTATCTATCTAGCCACTGGGTTTTAATAGGGAGGGGGGAGGGGGGAGGGGAAGACTCAGTCTTGGCCAGCAGCAGGGTGTGTCCCGGGCCTCGCTTCTTTATTTGCGCAAATCCTTGGGGGGGGGGGGACAGAAAAAATACGCCTCGTTAGGAATTTGCCTGTTTGCACGGTGGGCAGGGAGAGAGAAGAGAGATGACATCTTCAGATAGCCCTGGGCTGTCTACTTCGACACCTCTCCCCCCCCATTCCCCATCTATTTTCTAAAGGTGGTGGTCCCCCCCCAGTAGAAAAAAGGGCACATTATCGTCTCCTTGTATCCCCAACAAGGGCGGGGGAGGAGACTCAGTTCTCCAAAAAGGCATCCACACCATGCGATCTAAAGCTGCTCCGCGTTATCATCCCAGCGCCACTTTGATCTTCCCGTTTTCTCCTCCTATACCGCAGGCAGCAATTCCTGGGCTAGAAGGCTCTCCTCGCCCACCCCACCTCTCCGTGGCCATCCTCTCCCTCCGCACCACCCAAGAGCGGCGTTCTCACCCACCCGGCCCCACAGATCAGACGGCAAAGCCGGAAAAGGATGGGGGGGGGAGGCGGGCGGGCGCCCAGCGACAGAAGCGCTCCCGCCGGCAGAAGTTGCCGCAATGCAAGAGGCCAGCGCGGGCACCTCGAGTCCATTGCGGAGCGCGGGGCGTCGCTCCGGAGGCTCCGCCGCCGCTTCCCCCTCGCGGCCGGGGGCTTCGCGAGAAGCACCTGCCGCAGCACCCGGCGCCGCCGCCCACACCCTTTGGCCAGGAAGGGCGCCGCGCCCGACGGCTCCCACTCACCGCTTTGCTCCCCGAGGAAGACCAGCTTGAATTTCCTCAGCGGGTTGCCGAAGTCTCCTCCCGCGGACATGGTGCCTGGCTCCGGGGAGAGGGCAGGGCGGAGGCGGGGGGCAAGCGGGCGCGGCTGCAGGCGGCTCCGTCGGCTCGGGGAGACCGGTCGCCTTGGCCCGTCTGGCAGGCTGCGATCTGGGCGCTCTGCAGAGAGGGAGCCGCCCGAGCGGGGCGCAGCCTGCGTCGGTGGCCGGGCAAGGGCGCGCGTCCACGGCGGAGAAGCAGCGCTGCTGCTGCTGCTGCTGCTGCTACTGGAGATGCCGGAGCCGGCTCTGCCCCTGTCGGCTCTCGCCCTGCCTCGCCTCTCCCGTCCGCGGCGGCGCCTGCGCTCTGCCCCTTTCCCGGCTACTCTGATGTCATGCTGGAGCAGCCAGCAAGCCAATGCGGTGCTGCAGGAGAGAGAGAGGGAGCGAGCGAGAGGCGCGGGTGGGGACGTACCAAGACGAGCTTGCTGGAGGGGCGGGCCCGTCTGGAGGGGGCGGGCCCGCGCCGTTGTGGGGGGGGGGGGAACCTGCTGCACCTCGCCCGTCGGGGCCCAGCACGCGACTACGTCCCCGCCGCTGCCTCACTCACAGCAGGTGTTTCGCCTCCCCGCCCCCTCCCACGCACTCCCCACCGGCACCTGCTGGGGCTGAGCAGGTGGGAAGGAAGCCACAAGTGTGTCTCTGCGGGGTGTGTGTGTGTGTGTGCAAGCATTTGGGCTGAGACGGATGATGAGATCATCCCCTTGCAATCCACGTCCATTAATCCGGAATTGCAACCTCCCGCTAGATTTGCTGCGCTTTGATTCCTACAAATCCTTCGCAGGGATTCCCACCGCTCTTAAGGGGGCTTTAGACGGCTGCCTTTCTTCAAAGGAAGGACCTTCGCTCAGGGGCGACTGAGCACCCGTTTTGCATGCAGATGATCCCTGCTTCAATCCCTGGCGTCTGCAGGCAGAGGTTGGGAATCCTGGAGAGCTGCTGCCAGTCAGAGCCACGCAAGGGTGCCCAACAGGGGGTCCTCCAGATGTTGCCCAAAATCCTATCAGCCAGTGGTGAGGAATGATGGGGCCAGTAGTTTGGCAAGGTCTGGAGGGCAGCTGGTGCAGATCAGGTACCGTCAAACTTTTCAGACCCAGCACCCACTTTCAACCCAAACATGCATTTCTTAATATTTTACTGTATATTAGCATGGTATATTGGCTCCTGCCAACCTAGCAGTTCGAAAGCATGTCAAAGTGCAAGTAGATAAATGGCGTTTCCGTGCACTGCTCTGGTTCACCAGAAGCAGTTTAGTCATGCTGGCCACATGACCCGGAAGCTGTACGCCGGCTCCCTCAGCCAATAAAGCGAGATGAGCACTGCAAGCCCAAAAGAAGAAGTGAAGAAGAGTTTGGATTTGATATCCGGCTTTATCACTACCCAAAGGAGTCTCAAAACGGCTCACATTCTCCTTTCCCTTCCTCCCCCACAACAAACACTCTATGAGGTGAGTGGGGCTGAGAGACTTCAGAGAAGTGTGACTAGGCCAAGGTCACCCAGCAACTGCATGTGGAGGAGCGGAGACGCGAACCCGGTTCCCCAGATTACGAGTCTACCGCTCTTAACCACTACACCACACTGGCTCTCCGCGACTGGACCTAATGGTCAGGGGTCCATTTACCTTTTCCTTTAGCATGGTAGGAGTGCTCCTGTTGTGACCCACCAGGGACCAGACCCACTACCCCATAGTCACCTTTCACTGGGCACCCTTTACCTTACCTTTACCTGACCCACCAGTTGAAGACCAAAAGATAATACTGATCTAGATAGACCAATGGTCTGGTTATTTATAAGGCCACTAAGTAATGTTTCTAACCATCTTCTGTGTTGACAGGGCAGGGTGGACAAAGAACTACTGTACATACTGCATTTTACCCCTTTGGTGTCTTCATTTCTGGGATGCCATCAGGGCCCAAGATCTACATCCTCATGGAAGGGGCAGAGAGATAGTGGGAGGACCTTGAATGAAAGACAGGAAAGTGGAGATCTCTCAGGGTGAGAGGCTGGAACTGCCCTAAGACCTCCAGGTATAGGGTGGTATATAAATTCAATAAAAAATAAAAAATAGGAAAGGGAAGCTGGGAGCTGGGAGGGAAGGAACTGTCATTTTTGGTGGGGGTGGAGTTATTGGACTCTCAATTCCAGCCAGCCAATGGTAGTCCAGCAACATCTGGAGAGCCACAGGTTCCCTGTCCCTGCCTAAAACTATCCTGGCAAACAAAAGGGCAAATGAGGTTCATATATAAGCAAAATGATGCTCATTGTGGTAAAACACTCCCAGCATATATTGGCAATATTTTGGGTTGTGTATAACTCGGTGAAGATGTCACATGTTGCAATGGTGACAAAGTCCATTTCTGTGTGAGGGATTATTAGGAAAGTGATTGAAAATAGGGTGGCCAGTATTGCAATGGGGACCCTGTGGTTCCACAGAGAAAACACTCTCAGTGCATAGTTGTCAGAGCTGCTTCCAGATCCCAGCTCACATAAGACCACGCTAGCCAGCGTTCTTTTTATACAAAGTCTTTATTGAATCACAGACTCCATTTCTGAACTGCAGCGTGCAGCTCTACGTCTTCTCAGCTAGACCGGCGAAGTCCCGTCTGAATCCCCGCCTCCTGAGCACCAGCTTAATACTCTAGCCTTGCTCCACCTCTTGCGCCTTTCCTTCCGTCTCTGGGTCCCTCTGCTCCTCCTGGTCTCCTCCCTCCTAGACTCATCTGAAGCTGAAGACCCCCCACTTCCTTCTGCCTCCTTGCGGCGGGCTTTGGGACCTGGCTCCCTCTCCGGGCTGCTTACTGCGCCAGCTTCCGCTGCATTTGAACTTGGCGCGCGCGCCCAACTCTCTACCTTCCTCTTGACCGTTGCCTCACTCCCTGAGGAGGGCGTGACTACTCCTGACTCATGCCCTCCCTGCTGCTGACCGCCTCCGGAACCCGATGCCTGGTTTCCTTCCTCCCCGCTGCGTTCAGCTAGGAGCGTGGGTCCCGACTTCCAGCTGCTGCTCTCTGAATCCCCTCTGCTCCCTTCCTCCTGGGGTGTCCCCCTGACTCCCCCCCGACTCTGCCCACTGGGGCCCCCTTTTGGGAGTCTTCCGACTCACTGGAAAGACTCGGAGATCTCGGGTCGTCGTCATCACTCATCTTTCCTTCGTATCCCTCCTCCTCGCTCTCTGTCTCCTCCCTTTCCTGCGTCTCTGCTCCTGAACCCCTGACAATAGTGAACTCGTGGAATACACTGCCACAAGATATGATGTTGGTCCCTGGCTTAGATGGCTTTAGAGGGGGACATATATATTTACACAAATGTACAACTGATGCGAAAAGAGGCTTCTAAGCAGTTTACAGAATATAAAAACCAGTTACACAACATTATTAAAATACTTAATTGAAAATGCGCCACAATTAAAATGCGCAATAAAATTGTACCATATAAACATCCACAATTAAAATACGTGGTTAAAAACAATCCCATTAAATCACAGCAAATAAAACAAGAGACTCTGTTCAAGAGATCAAGTGAATGCTTGCATGTGTTGAGCATCCTCCAGCCAAGGAAGGGTCTGATAGCAATTCTTTATTGTCAAATGCGCTTACTTACAGCAGCTCCTAAGGTATCGCAGACACATATGCTTCTAGCATCCAGGTCTAGGCAGCTGTTTCCAGGTCTGTGTCCTGTGAAGCAGTTGCAGCAACAGTGGGACCATGCTTCCCCCCCCCATCTTATGAACCCTCATCTGATGGGGTTTGCGCATGTAACCTGAGGCTCTTACACAGAAGCCATCGCTGCTCTTCCATCTTCAAGCGCCACCTGGTTCTAGGAGACAGGGCAATGGATGGTGGGGATTCACACCTCACCTGAACAGCCTCTTCTTCTGCGTCTGACACATTCTGCACCTCCACCTCTGGCTGCTCTGACCCGTCCTCTTTTCCTCTTTCTGGCTCCTGCTTCATGAGCAGCACCAAACCCCATACATTGCTCGTCTCCTCCCTGGCCCCTTGCTTCTGCCACACATTCACCACAAGGACAGCAGATCCCGGATTTAGATCTTTATTTTCCCCTTGTTCCTGGTGTCATTTCGTCACTCGCTCCTTCTTCCCTGGCAGGGAGTGGGGACACCATTTTGTGGTTCGCCTCAGGTGCCAAAATGTATTGGGCATCACTTTTTATACCCCCTGATCAGTTGGTTCTAATGTTTGTCGAAGAAGCACTCAGGAATGACCCTGCGAAGGAAGCAATGGCGTCGAGCTCTTGGAGAGTGCATTTTCATCAGTAAAAAGGGAAAGTGCTTTAATTCACTTTATTAGTGCTCTTAGCAGTCCCTGTCAAGGACAGAGGGCAGTATTATTATTCAGATGAGAATGTGAGGTTGCAGTATCGTGACTTTGCTTTTCGAAAGCCATCTACTATAGCAAAACTGGGACCTGGATGTTAATTCAGACCAGAACCTTCCTTCCAACCCTGAATGATCGACTTCTAATTTTAAAGGCTGATCTTTCCATCCTCCCACTTTGAAATATGATCTTCCGATTTTGGCTTTGTTCTTCATTGAAGTTTCCTAGATAGGAATAAATCTGGGAGGGGGCTGGAGGGGGTCATGCCTTACTGAACGAGAATATGCTTTGCATATAGATATTACCAGGTTTAGTTCCTGGCATCTCCATTTAAAAAGGGCCAGGTGTCAGGTGATGGGAATAAGACAGGCTGAAGACCCCAGATAACCGCTACATTGCCAGTACTGGGCTAGACAGTCTGATCTGCGCTAAGGAAGCCTCCAGTATTCCTTACTATCTCAACCATGCTGCCCATGAGCAAAGCTTGTAAAATCACAAAGCAGCATTTTATTGGGAAGCCAGTTCCTCTACAAACTAAATTACAGTATACTTTGCAGAACCCAGACTGCTAGATTCTGAGCTCCACACAAGACCTAAGTGCCTTTAATTTATTTATTTCGTAAAATGCATACACTGCTTGATTGCTGTTGTTGTTTTTTTAAAAGACCCCTCAAAGCAGGTCCCACTTGCAGTTTTAAAACTCACTAAAACCAGCACTCCAAAAGGACTATATCACCATAATTTAAAGTTAAAACAGCTTGTGAAGTCCTAAACAGTGCTCCCCCCCCCCCTAGAAAAATAGGTGATGGTTCTCACCATGCAATTGTTACGGTAAATGCCACACTTTTTAACAAAACAAACAAACAAAAAAAAAAGAATGAGGGGGTAGTACTGCATACCCTTGAGTAACCCCTGGAAAAAAGCACTAAATGATTTTTAGCTCACCAAATTGCCATGTCCCAAGTAACCAGGCCTGCCTCAAAGTAAAAGTACTTTTTAAAACCTCAAGTAGTTACCAAATAAGATCTAGGCCTATCTGACTGATGAATGAGCTGGTGTCTGCTTGCTAGATTTGTAATATTTAGCAGTACATGTTTAGCAAGCATATTAAGGTCTTGCCTGATCTGCCTGAAAACCCTGCATCTAAGAGATGCAGCAGCCCAGAATTGGCAAAAATTGATCTCCAGTCTTCAGCATCAGCCACTCTCACGTACCACTGCCATACCGGTCTGTTGTTATTGATCCTATGTGTTGTGGCACCCAGTCAGGCGAATGAAGTGCGGAAAATGCCTACCTGCTTTCCAGGAGAGCCCTATCCCTTAGTTGTAGCTATTGCAAAATAGGCCATTGTTTGGGGAGCTGATGGGAACACTGGTGTGGTCGGCTAAGGCTATTATCTTACCAAAAAAATCTTGTCTGACTAGCTTAGCAGCCTCTTCTTCTAGATTCTAACCTTCACTTGATACGGGATCACATTCCTGGAAGGGATCTAAGTGTATCATCCAGACAGACCCTCCTAAGCACATAACAAAATTTTGAATAGCTGTGGCTTTTCCTTTTCACTATAGCAATGATGGAAGAAGTTACAGTTGAGGGGCTTTTCCTTTCTATGCGAAGCCTCAAGGTAGCAGACTCTCCTCTCCACACCTAGACCTTGTATTTTCAGGGCATATCTGGGCTAGAAACTTTTATAGGCTATGTACAGTGCAACTGTCATGATTCCCCCAAATAAAGGATGGGGAACCTGTGGGCCTCTTGGTCAGGGGTAGCCAACCCAGTGGTCTTTAGGTGTTATTGGACTCCATCTCCCATCAGCCCCCAGCCAGCAGGGTCCATGGTCAATGTCATAGACTGGCTGGATGCAGAGGAGTGTTGGGAGGCACCAGCTGAGGAACTCCCAGGGGAAGAAGACTCATAGAGTCAGGGGATTGGTGGTGGGACAATGATGAGTGGTCAGAGGGAGAAGACGGGGAGGAAGAGGCATCGGAAGCTGGAGAGGTAACAGGGTGTAGTGAGCAGTGAGCGGCCATGACAAAGAGCAGTCCCAGAATCAGAGGCAGAAGTGGAGGCTCTTCTTCACTAGTCAGGCTGGTGAAGAAACCGGGGTGTCTCCCCTTCCTGCTGCGACTAGTTCCCCCCTCCCCTGGTCTCCCAAAACCAGAAGAGGTATGAAGAGGTAGGCGCAGAGACAGGCATGGCAATGGCATCTCAGATTTCTTGGGAAGGATCTGGGGGAAGAGAGCTAAGGGAAGGTGTGAATTTCAGTCCCCACAACTGCCTCATAGGAGCAAGATCTACCAGGACACGTTGCTGTGTTCACTGGGCCCAGCCTCCTGAGTCAACCTGGTTTCCTTGAATAGAGAGTTAATTTCACTGATGCCGTGTGATTGACTGCTGACCTCACACCCACTGCTGACAGTCAAGGATGATGGGAGCTGTAGTCTAGCATCATCTGGAGAGCCACAGGCTCCTCAGTCCTCCCTTAAGTTACAGCCTACATAATTTGGATTCATCACGGATCCTCCCAATAACAGGTTTGTGAAATTTGCTTTCCTAAAAGGCTTAGAAACCCAACCAGCCAGCCAGCCAAATGCACCTGGAAACAAATCACAGTTGGAAATGAGCTACTGGCTGATGCTCAGTTTCCTCTGCAATTTTATTCCTATTGCTCTGCTGCAAAAAAGCCCCCAAAACAACCCAAGCCATAATAATAGCGGGTGCTCATGGGGGAAAGAAACAGCTGGCAAAAATCATAAGGAGACGAGTAAATGCAAAGAAGGTTAAGTGAGTTGCTATGATTGACTGGTTATAAATATATGCCTAAAAAGCTCTTGTGACTTTGAGTAAGCAAAACTTTGCCTTTGGGATGTGAAGAAGGGCAGTGGCATCTGCTGGAGCTTGAAAGGAGAGGCCAATCAGTCATGGCCATGCATATAGGGCTGGAAGTTGCTCAAAGGTCATTCAATTCCAGGCTCTCCCATTCTAAGGATACAGAAAAGATTATCTGAGATGTTAACTGTGGTGTGAATTTCTATAGGCAGCTTGAAAATGGGTGGGATGGGTGGCTCTTGAACCCAGACCTCCAGCAGCCAGTCTTTGGCACCTTGTCTTCTAGGCTCTCATCAAATCAGCCAGAGGAGGCTCTGAGGATAAAGGGGGCCACTGACTGCATAGCCTAAACACTGTCACAAGAGCACAAGAAGAGCCCTATGGGATCAGGCCAAACCCCCAACTTGTCCAGTATCTTGTTCTCATCTGGAAAACAGATCCTATATGAGAAACCACAGGCAGGACCTGAGTCATTTCCCAGCAACTGGTATTCAGAGGCAGATTGCCTCCAGCAGGGGGACATAGCCATATCATGGCTAGTGCTCTTGACAGCATTGTCCTCTAGGAATTGGTTTATTCTTTCAAAGTTGTCCCAAGTTGGTGACCATTCACTACACCTTGTGGGAGCGAATTCCATGGATGAACTAGGTGCTTGTGTAAAGAAGTACCGGTACTTCCTTTTGTCTGTCCTCATTCCTTCAACCTCCAGTTTCATTGGATGTCACCAGATTCTAGAGTTATGAGGAAGGGAAAAGAAACCTCTCTCTGTCCACACCAACTGTCCCCTACACACACTAACTGTCTGGTCAATAGGAACATGCCAGCTTATAAAACTTTCTCATACAAGGGCACAAACAGGACAAAAAGTAAAGTTTATGAGTGAGGAGTCTGAACAACATTGGGACTGCAGGAGGTGGGCAGGGAGAGTTTAACTCTCTCTCGCCACCTCAGTCATGGTACCAATGGAGGCTTCCCTCATGCTGCAAATAGCAGCTTGGGGGGGGGATTTCATCAGAACCCCAGCCAGGGGTTGATGGGCCCTGAGCAATATGTCCACCACCCCTGACCTACCCACCAATGATGTGAAAATGGTGGCAGCCTGTCCCCAGCTTTGCTTGCTATGAAATGCGCCCTTAAGAAACAACAGGATAGATATTAATTGTGAACAGACAGATGGGTCGTTTTGCCAAAATGACTCTCAAACTACCCAGTAAAAGTATCCCCAGTAAACTACCAAGTAAAACTTTTTTGTGATGATTGTTAGAGAAATTGCAGAGAAGTGGCCGACTAAGGAGATACCTTCCCGGGCCATTAAGATGTTCTCCAGCAGTCACCTGTTGATTCTGTTCACCCTGTCCCGTTCACTCTCCAATCAATATTTGGATCGGATTTGAAGGAGGGGTTGAAGTCATGACTTGGAGCAAGTATTAGTGGGCAGTATTAGTCTAGAATGGACCAATGGGCTGACTCTGTACAAGGCAACTTCACATGCTCCCAACACCAATCCACAGCAATATATGCAAACTAGCCACTAGAGGGAGACAACTGCACTCTGCTGACCTGAATTATACAACTTCAGGCAAGGTCTTCTCACAGGTCCGTTTATTGCCCTGGGCGTCAGTCAAACCTTCATCAAAACAGAACCCAGGGTGGCTTAAGTATCAAGGCAGGGATACGTGATCTTGTTAAACTGAGTAGACTGAACTGCAGGCTTGCGGGAGAGAACAACAGGATGGTGGAAGCACAACTATCCCTCCTTTGAGGAAAACACGGTTTTCATACTAATTTGCCAGAGGAATTCAATGTACAAGAATGGAGAGAATACGCTGCTCTCTTTTTCCCCACCCTTTTGTTGTTAGGGATTGCAGCTGAGCTCATGTAAGAGCCATGCTGGCAGGGGCTGATGGGAATTGTAGTCTAAAACATCTGGAGGGGGCCAAATTGGCAAAGGCTGCTCTAAGTCAAAGTTCCCAGCCCACAAACACTGGTCTTTTCACCCAAACATTTTCTGTTTTACAAAAGGCATTAACAGTGCAGTATTACACAAGATAGAGGGACGCAGGTGGCGCTGTGGGTTAAACCACAGAGCCTAGGACTTGCCGATCAGAAGGTCGGCGGTTCGAATCCCCGCCACGGGGTGAGCTCCTGTTGCTCAGTCCCAGCTCCGGCCAACCTAGCAGTTCGAAAGCACATCAAAGTGCAAGTAGATAAATAGGTACCACTCTGGCGGGAAGGTAAACGGCGTTTCCGTGCGCTGCTCTGGTTCGCCAGAAGCGGCTTATGCTGGCCACATGACCCGGAAGCTGTATGCCGGCTCCCTTGGCCAAGAAAACAAGATGAGCGGCACAACCCCAGAGTCGGTCACGACTGGACCTAATGGTCAGGGGTCCCTTTACCTTTTACACAAGTTTACTCAGAAGTGTGTTCAGTGGGGCTGACTCCCATGTAAGCAGGGCTGGCCTGAGAACTTTTGGTGCCTGAGGAAAGGTATGTCACTGATACCTCCTCCCTCAGATCTGGGCCTGTGTCCTGGCAGGGAGGGAGGAGACCAGTGGCAACACAGCTCCCCGCCTTCCACTGCAATGCCTTGCATCTTCCAGTGCCTCTTGAACATTATCTCACAGGGTAGACCTGTGAGCTAAAAAGGTTATAGTGCCACCCAGTGGTACTTTGGTTTATAATGGCTAAATTTCAATATACCTAATCTACCATAAATCAGAGATGTTAAAGATGTTGGTTTGTTTGAGCCTTAAAAATGTAAACAAATTCTCCCCCCTTCCCCCTTTTTGGAGGGCAAAGTAATGAAACACAAGGTATTTTCATTTAAAAAATAAAGAAACTAAGGTACTTTCATCATCAGATATGATGCAATTTCCTGTATTTGAAACAAGCCAATCTGCTTTAGAGAGGATTCGCTGAATGGAAATTTTGATAAGCTCCATTCCATGTATCCCAAGATCAGACGTGGCATCACTATGGCAACGGAAAGGCCTGGAGGCAAGGAGAACGCTAGGAGTCTACTCCTTCAAACACATACACAAATAAATAGAGATCAATAAAAAGCGTGAGGAAATCAGGGGAAGTTGATTTTATTTAAAAATTCAATATATATATCACAACAACTAACTTTATACATTGAGTGGAATTTACGTCCACTCTACCTGTGTAACGGAGGAGAGGGGAGAAGAGAGAAGGCACAAAAGTGAGCTGGCCCAAGCAGAGTTATAATCCCCGCCCCTCCTCCTTGTTCCATACCTTGGCCAATCCTGGCATAACGTAACATGCTTGTTGGAGTCGTTCCATACAGGGAGCCGCTGGCAAACAAAAATGGTCGCTCCTCACCAACTTCAAATGCTATTTACACGGTTCTCTTAACTTCATCAGTTTTTGTGTGCCATTCCCATCCAAAGGACCTGCTTGCTTTTCCTCCAACCCATCTGACCTATCTCCTCAGAGGAATCCTCCACACGTGGAGCCTGTCACGGGGGCTGCAGAGTGCGTACTCTCAATCCCAAAGATGGCTTCCCTCGCTGTAATTTGCTGGCTGCCCCTTTTTCTTTCCGAGGCCTGGGGAGATTTTCAAGGCCGCTGCCTCTTGAAAAGGTTAGCCGGCTGCACTGGCTCTTTTTAACACTGATTAGGCGCTTGGTCACGAGAGTCCTGTTTGTTCTTCATTTGACAACATGTCCCTTTAAGCTGAGCTACCCACGGCAGATGCTGATAATGCAGAGTTCTAAAAGTCCAGCTGCTAATATGAAATGGTTCCCTTACAGTTTTATTTTTATTTTTTAAAAACATAAGGCACAAAGGCCGAGTATTGTTAGTAAATACAGGCACGGAACTAAATGGCCATTGAGATGGGTCTGGTTGCGGCGCTATACTAGGCCGGCGGCTTTGTCTTGCACGTTGTATTCCTTGTTCTTCGTCACCCTCCAGCCGATGACGGTTAAGAGAAGGATGCCAATGATTTTGTAACCCACTTGGAGGCCTAGGTATCTGTGCCAAAGAGAAAAGAGAAGCAGGACTTGAATGGAACAGACCTTGAGATGAAAGCAACCTTCTGTTTTAGAAAGGCACCCAGAAACAGACTGAGTCCTCAGGGACGCATGTGGAATGGTAATCGGGCCTTAGTAGTTAAGTACCCAGACTGCTAAGTTGGATTCTAGAAAACTTCAGACAAATTCACACATGCATGCAGTTGCATGAAAAGGAAGTTTCTGGCACTGGGTGTGTTCTCCTTTGTGGAGGGCAGGAGCGAGGTGGGGAGTTGCACACCTTTGCCCTTTAAGCACCAACAGCAGAGAATAGCTGACTGGGGCTGTCTAATGAAGCGCATTCAATCTTTGCTTTCTCTATGCTGAAGTCAAGTTCCCCATTTTGTGTGGGGGGGTGCCTTTTTAAAAATTACTTTTGCTTGGGCAGGTTTGCAGATGCCAGAGCCCTGCGGGAGCATGGCACCCATGATGAAAGCAGGAAGTCTGGGGATTGTGGAGAGAAATCCCTTCTCCTCCAGTTTAAATCTTGGAGCCAGACTTCCTAGCCTCAGAATAAAATAAAATTAAAGGGGGGGGGGAAGGTCACAACAGGAAGAGCTTCATTATTATTATTATAAATATTATTATTTTCAGCAAAGGCAGCTCTCCGATGCCACTGGATGTCAGTGGCGCGTATGTGCAAATCCTATTTTGTTGTTGGCAAACACCCATCTATCCAAGAGAAAGGCCTTTGCAACATTCCTCTGGGTGAAGGGGTCCTCTCTTAGGCACTGATATGGAGATTTCTCTTCTAAGGAAAGGGAATGACTGCAGGGTTCCTAGGGCGTAGGCTCAGGGGGAATTCCTGGTGCGCTAGTCTGGTCCGTAGACCTGAGTCATGTATGTCTTTCCAAAAGGATTTAATTTTTTTAAAGAAAAAACCAAGAACCACGTAGAGGATGCCAAGCTGTGTTCACGTATCGATGGCCTCAGGAGCTCAGATAATTGGGTCTCCCATGAAAACCATGCATTCCGTAATTCTCAGGTTCAGCAGGGAGTTTTTCTTTCTAAATCACAGCCTCAAGGCAGCATGATGCAGCTGCACACGCAGGTTAAGAGAGCAAGAATCGGAGCGCAGGGTGGAGAGGACGTGAAGATTCAGGCAGCAACCAAGCAAGCCTGACAAACAGCTGTCAGCAGGGATAACTGCAGCCATGGGCTCCAACATAAACAAAGCCACATTACAAGCAGGGAGCTGCCTTGCTGACCCTTCAGCCCTATTGATTCCTAAGGGTTAAAATAGACAGTGCTTCAGCTCGAGATCTATGCCCTAAGTGCAGGTGGCTTTCTGAACATGAGCTGTCAAGCATGGCAGGGGGTGGTGGAAGGATTTGGAAGAGGAGTCTAGCTTTGAGGGTGGAGGACTTGAACACCCTCGTGCCAGCAATTTGCATTAGGAAAAAAACTCCTAGCCAAAGCATATCTGTCTGCACTGGCAATTTGTGTAGGGTTGGGGACTGAACTTAATGGGCATAGATGCGGAGCTAACGTAACATGTAACTTGGCCCCAGTTTTGCATCTGCTCTGCTGGGAGTTGATTTTCCGCACATCAGGTTTTTTACACCTCCCGGGAGATAAACTATACAGGTGGGTTACCTGCTGCGGAGGAAGTTATTGTCGTAGTACGTGCAAGATCCGCTCTTGTTGCACTGTTTCCTCCACCAGATGCACGAGGAGTCGATGAGGAAGCCAAAGAGGGCAGGAGCTGGCAGCCAGGCTTCAAAAGAAAGAAAAAGGGTCCAATTGCAGGCAAAGCATCTCCCCACTGCATCTCTCACAGTTAGTAATTTTTATTATTATTATTATTATTATTATTATTATTATTATTATTATTTCTATACCACCCTTCATCTGAGGACCACCGTAGCGCGCGCGCACACACACACACACAGAGAGAGTTTATTATTTTTAAACACATTTTTATCAATTCTAAATAATAACAAACATCATATAAACTTAAACATTGAAAAGAAAATTTTAAATGCAACTGTAACCTTTTCCATACTTTTTATACAATCAATACAACATCGAAATGTGGGATTTCCAACTCCCTTTTCTTCCCTACCCTCTCCATGGTTCCATTATTTTCATGATTAATTCATGCATGTACAAATTAAATTTTCCATCTATTCGTATCTAATTCTATCTTTCGTTAAAATATTGCAAATGTTATTTAGAATCCTGCTGATGTATCAGCTTGTATACAATGCTTTGATATATATGCAGTAAATATTTCCCATTCATTCCCCCCCCCCCCAGTTTAAAAGGTCATAGATTGCCCCATTGAACACAGCAGGATTTACTTCTGACTGTACATATTTATTAGTCTTGCAGGTCCTGGCAGACACTCACCTAGCAATCTCATCAACAGGAACTGGACTCCAATGGCAAATGACTTTTCATCAGGATTCACCACCCTGAGTAGGATAAAGACACAGTATGTGAGATACTTTTGGCTCAAAAGTTAGTTGGTATTGCTCTGGGAGAAAGTTAAGAAGCCTGATGATGTTTTGTGGGTTCATGACACAATGCAGCAAGATTCAAAGCGGCCAGATCTTTCATACAGCAAAGCTGAAAATGTCCTGTCCACTTGCCATAAATTAGATCCTTGTCGTGTGGTGGCAGGTAAAACATTCTGAGGCCAGCTGAAGGCTAACCTTCCTTATTAAAACATATTCAAACAGCAATGTGGGACTGCAGATTTTATTCCACTTTAGTGATGTTACGGGCAATTGACTATTTTGTGCTTCCGGGACATTTATTCCTTAAAAAAAAATTTTTTTTATACATCACCCTATACCTGGAGGTCTCTGGGTGGTTCACAAACAAGACCACAACATATAATATCTTCTTTTTTTGTGTCTGTGAGTCACCATTTTATGATGAGAAAGTTGGGGAATATATGAGAACAAATAAATATAAAAGCCTGTGGATCCCCTAAATTACAGGCAAGTCTTGCAGAGGTTATCTTCTTGTGTAGTGAAATGTGCTCTGGTCCTATGTTAGAAATGGACGACTCTGTTAATTTCAGTTTTTAATTTTTCCAGTCTTGAATTTAATTCATCCAGTTTCCATGTGTCTGTGATATTATTTTTTTAATCACATGAAAATTCACCTACATTTCTCCTGATATTTGCATTTGCACACAATTTTGCCTAGCACAAGCATTTATTTATTTTTTGCAGCAAAAGAATGGACATTTGTGCATTATTTTCACAGTTACCTGCATTTTCATATGCATTCTTTAGGTGGCAAACTGCACTGCAAAATTCAAAGGTGTGGATTCTGAAGGAGAGCTGTCTTTTGGTTTGCATATTGATTCATTCACGATATGTGAATTGGAAGAGTTAATGTGAATTTCTCTCCGCATCCTCTGCCCTAATGTGCCTACTTACCTTAGCACCATCATGTAGAGAGGGTTGTGACACAGGCAGGCAACCAATGCAGCAAAGGAGATGAGGAAAATAACAGGCAGCAGCAAAGAAGCACAACGGATTGGGCAGGAACCAGTCTTTGCTGAGGACTGGCCATTGCTGGTTTTGATACAGGAGCAGTTTGTGTAGATCTGGTTGGAATAGCAGAGGAGAAAGTCAACTTCATTTCTGGGAATCCATTTTGTTCAGGGAGGGACCACAAGGTCCGGTGCTGGAGCAGAGGGTATTTGCAAGCAGAAGGCCACAGGTTTCAATTCCTGATGTCTCCAATTAAAAGGCTTGGGTAGCAGACAATGTGAAAACCATCTGCCTGGAAAACTGCTGTCAATCAGAGCAGCAATTTGGTCGTCAGGGGAGCGTGGGAATACACTTGTGGAAGGAAGGCAGTACTGCACTAATGTGACTGAGAATTCATACAGTGCTTTTAAAAATCAAATGTGCGATTTGAAAACTTGTGATCCAATCCCTTGAGAGCTTATGGCAGTTCTCAATACTTTGAATATGGGCACACAGGTAAATGAACAGATGAAAAAAAGTACACGTGCTAACATTTGATCCAAATTGGTTCAGCCTAGGTCGCAAGAACAGCAACAACCACAAACATCACGTAGAAAAGGTTGTGACACAGGCAGGTAAGCAATGCAGCAAATGAGACAAGGAACATAAGAGGCTTCCAATAGATGCTCATATTTTGGCTGTGTATGAGACATGCCAGTGATATACTGGTGATATTATTAAGAGGGCCCTTTAGGGTGATCTTAAGTATTGGGGTGGTACATCAGGCTTCCTCTCGAAGATGTAGGGCATGAGCCACTATAAGTCAAAACCTGGATTGTGTTTGGAAGACCATGTAATACCACAGCATCTTACTAGTGGAGCAATCAAATGAACCAGTGGTCCATTTACCCATTCTGTTATCAACTTTGAATGGCAGAAGCGCTTCAAATTCTCAGACACAGCTTTTCCCAAGATGCTGCTGTATTGGGGATGTCTGGAATTGAACCTGAGGAGCATGTGTTCTCCAACAGAGCTATGGATTCCCTGCTAAGTCACTATTTTCAACAGGTAGGCCAACTGGAGCCAATACTGAGTATAACTCAATGGCTCAGGAGCCCAAAGCTCTAGCATATGTTGAGCACTACAGTGGTACCTTGGTTTGCAACCGCTTTGGATTACAACCATTTTGGATTACAACCACATCAAACCTGGAAGTGTGTGTCCCTATTTTTTTTTTTTTTTTTGGATTACAACCCATTTTTGGGGGGATTACAACCAATTTCGGGGGGAGGCCCCACTGGCGAAAGCACGCCTTGGGTTACATACAACCTGTTTTGGTTTACAACTGGACCTTTGGAACGGATTATGGTTGTAAACCAAGGTAGTACTGTATTTAGATTTGAGGCCATTAAGATGAGTGGACATTCAGTACTCCAGATCCTCTTACCAGCCCCTGGAGTTTTCCATCGGTACTATTACATACCTTAACACGGGATGTGGAAGAATTACTGAATAAACCAGTACAACCAGCGTGGCAGGGAGAAAGGTACTCCACGCCATCATCTCCACAGACTGGGTGGAAGAGATAGTCTGAGCAGGAGCACATCCTGTTGCATTGAGCCTGTCCTGGGGAACTTGATGTCCTGCCAGAAAAAGAGAGGCAAAATAAAATGAAATTAAAGAAGATGGGTGAAAGATACTTTTTTAATGCATTGGGTGATTAACCTTTGTTTTCCAGTCTGTTATTGTTGAGTTCTTGCCACTTGGAAGTCTGGCCTCCTGCCTAGGACTTACCCACCCAAGATACGTCTAAGGTTTTTCAGTGAACTCGGTCGTAATTATTACTCACACGCACATGCAGACAAAACACTCACGTACCTGGGTGGGAAAACATTTGATGCCTGGAGGAATCAACCTGAGCTGAGTCTTACCAGTAAAAAGAAGGGGGGGGAACCCCACCATTGAACACCCAAAGCAGAACAAAGACGAAAAAAGCCAGTCAAAAGAAAACGAGAATGAAAACTGGAAACATTCTAGGTGCAAAGTACGATCCAAGGTCAGTATCACATGGGATGTGTGCAATATTGAGAGCTGCCATTTAGACAAACCTTGTCCACTTTGACCCCCATCAGCTCTCTGAGACCTCAATTAGAGAAATTCCATAGCCTTGGAAGCCCTGAGAGTCTTTTATATGGAAGGTGACCTGGAGTCAGTCTCTTTTAATGTGCCAATAACATTTTCTACCACTCAGCTTCCCCGCTCTCTGAAATACCATGGGGAATAGAAAGAACAGCAAGGAGGAAGAAATGATTCAGTGGCAATTGTTGGGGTTTATCAAAGGAAAGTGTGAAGGGGGAAATCTGAGCACCCATAATTTTAGAGTGGATGACTCAAAGTCAGGGATGGTGAATCTGTGTCCCTCCAGATGTTCCTGGACTCCAACTCCCATTGTCCCTAATCACTGGTCATGCTAGTTGGGGCTGATGGGAGTTGTGGTCCAACCATCTTTGGAGGGCCGCAGGTCCCCCACCCCTGCACTAAATTCTAATTCCCCACCCCCACCCCACGGTGCTTAATGGAAAGCAGAACGTGTTACCTGTCTGGATAAATTTCTGCTATCTTCTCTGTAGAGCAACCCATGAAGAACAGAGGGAGGCAGCAAAGTGTGGAGACGAGGAGCACACTGATGGCAAACCGTGGGATAGCTTTGAGGGAGAAAGCAAAACGCTTCATGACAAGGCCTCCAAACAGCATTCCTAGGGCAGCTGCAGGAAGGTTCACAGATCCTGCAAAAAAAGGGGAGGTGGAGAGGAAGCAACGGGAGACAGTGGTTCGTAACTGAAAGCAACTTAATTTTTTTAGCCAAAGCATGAAGTCAATCTTAAAGCTGGAATAGAACTGTACTCTATTTTGCATGGCGAGGCCAACACAGAGTCACTCTTACTGAGTCCTGGCCACTACCCTAGGGGCTGCTCTACATGCAATGGGATTCCTCCAAGGGAAGCACCCTCCTTGTGAGGGTCTGCATGAATCTTGCATGTAACACCTAGTTGCAATGACTTCGTGTTTGTAATTCAGAAAAAGTGTACTTGTTCTGGGTAACTCATCATCATCAAACCTTTTAGTGGCATCACATACAAACATCCATAGTAAACAGGGGCGCCGACTTATAAAAAATATTGGGGGGGTCCATACCGGGGTCCTGGGGGAGGGAGAACACGAGAAGCAGCGCGAACCTCTGAGAGAACGCGAGACCCCGCGCAGCTGCTGCTCCTGCCTGAGCTTTGGCGGCGGCGGCTGCTGCTGCTGCTGTTCGGTCAGCGGCTCCTTTGTTTTGCTTGCTGCCGCCCAGGCCCTGGGAGCCACAGAGCCAGCGCCGCCTGCGGAGGAATATCCAGCCCATTCAGAGACGCTGCTGCTTCTCTCTCTCTCTCTCTCTCTCTCTCTCTCTCTCTCTCGTTGTTCCGTTCGGATTCCCCCTCCCACCCGGCGGCTCCTCTGGCGCGTCCTGGCAGCAGCGGCGGCGGCGGCGGCAGCAGCTCCTCCTGCAAAACACTTTTCCCTCTCCCTCGGTGTGTTTGTATTTGCGTGTGCGTGCGCGCGGCGAGTGAGTGCACTTCCTGCCTCTCTCTCCCCGCCGTGCCATCTCCTCGGGACTCTCCAGTCCTTTTGATGTCGCTGCGGCCGCAGCGCTGGCCCGCCAGACTTTACACGAAGGTTTGCGCACTAATAATTTTCTTAAATTATGGGGGGGGCAGAGCCCCCCAAACAAATTTTTGAGGGGGCTCGGGCCCCCTCAGGCCCCATGGGGTCGGCGCCTATGATAGTAAATCAATACAGAATTACCACCTCCCCAATGTTGCAGAACATTTGTCAAATGAAAAGAGGCAAAACAGTCTAACATGACATATCTAGGTCTCCAGGGAGATCAGACACCTGCAATGTGTTTCTACGACAAAAAAACCAAATAAAGATATTTAGCCATAAACTTGGTGAGCTCCTGATCATTCCCCAGTAATAGAAAATGTATGACCTCCAACTCTGGTTTCCATTTGGGGATGCAGAGTTGATCTAGAAACTGCTGGCGGAGATCAGCATATAGTTTACATTTAAGAACCATATGAGTAAGAGTTTCCAGCAGGTGGTCTTCACATGGGCAAATTCTTTCTCCTTCCACCATTCCCAAGAACCTTCCCCAAAGGAGGTTTGATGGATTTGAATTAAACCTGGCCAGTAAAAATGCCCTTCTTTCTTGCGGGATATGCAGAAATCCAAGATAATTGTGATTAGTTTCATATGCCCAAGAAAGTTGAAAGTAAAGAGGGGAACATGTTTTCTCTGCTGCTACTGTTAGTTCCTGGTGTTCAATGTCCCACAACCTAGTTTTTATTATAGCCTTGGCAGATGGTGGGGGCACCGATCGCAAAAGTTCTGGGTAAATAAGGTCAGCCTCCACTCTAAGGAGATGGAGGACACCTCCTGCTTCCAGCACAGCTTTGTCCCATGTTACAGGCAAGATAGAAGGAGTATTTCCTTCTAGTTTCAGAATGCTTTTGTTGCGTTTTTGAATTATGTAACTGTTTGCCCATACTGCAGGGCCCTCAGCTTGTTTAGAAGGGTCCTAGTTTATCCTGCCTATCTCAAAGGGTCTATCCAAGCAGAGTTTGGCTTCATCACTTAACTGAGGAAGCTGTAAGTGTGTAGTATACAGATACAGAGAGAGAGAGAGAGAAGAAAAGGGAAGCACAGTGAGCTGATTCACAACCAGGATAGATGGAAATGCTTGACCGTCGCCCACACAAACACTGTCCAACTGCAGAAGGCCCCACAGCAACTTCCTTAATTAAATTATTTTTGACTCCATGACTCCAACACCCACAAACATTTAGAGCTCTGCCAAACCAAAGTCTGCCCTGACTCCTGAGTAATGTTCATTGCCTGGTGTGGTTAAAGGGCACCCATTCTTTCCATGAGTGGCCCAAGGACTAGAGAGGTAGCCAATGATTGCCTAGATGCCTTTGACTGCCTTACCCTGTCCTCCTCCAATCAGATTGGACTGCCAGCTGGTATGATACCAAGAAGGACTGGCCCCAAAGCCTTGAGGAACGTAACCTGGCTATAACTTTATTCTGAGAAGGTTTGGGCTGTAATAACTAAAAATCATGATTAGTTGAGAGGCATTGCCATTCCCTCACCAATGAGGAAGTTTGCATAAGAAGAGGTGGTGCCAAACTGTTTCTCTAGGAACTTGTTGAGGAAGGTGGAGAGGCCAGCAATGACTGAGGAGAAGCTGCACTGAGCCAAAACCAGGAACATGAAGAGTGGATTGAGGAGCAGCCTCAGGAAGCCTTGGGGAAACTCTGAAGGCAAAAACAGGGGAACATGTCAGTCATACAGAGGGCCTCACCAGTTGCATGAGCAACAGAGAGCATGCTTTAAAACAACAGCACTCTTACGATCTCATTTATTTAACACCTTTTTATCATGCTCTTCATTCCATTTAAAATGGTCGTGCTGGTTCAAAATTGGTTAGATGCAGCACAAAACACAACAATAAGCCTATAAGGGGAAAATAAAGAGATTCTTAAAACATACACATTTTAAAAATACATGGGTGTACAAAAGAGTTTCTGCCTACCACCAAAAGCACTGTGGTGTCGGGTGCCAGGTGAGTCTCTATAGCAGGGATAGAGAACCTGTGGCCTTCCAAATGTTGTTGGACCACACTAGCTGGGGCTGATGGGAGTTGTGGTCCACCAGCCACAGGCTCCCCATCCCTGCTTTGCAGGGAACAGCATTCAATAGACAGGATGTCAGTACCTAGGAGGCCCTTTCCTTTGTTGTCACATATCTTACCCTATCATAAATGTTAGTTACACCAAAAAGTCCCGTGGAATTCTATTCCCATTGGGCCAGACTATTAAGGCATGTCAAACCTGGCTTCTGTTTCTAAAGTCAGTGATGCCTTGGCTGTACTGATTTAGGTTCTTAACTGGCCTTCTGCTTAAGGGAAAGGTTACATATCAAAAACAGACTGCGGTGGGTTTACATTAACAAGATCTTTTGTAAAAAGAGAGTGCTATCAATGGCTACAAATCATTATGTCTATGGGCTGCATGCCTCTGAAATGCCAGTTGCTGGAAAACAACCTCATGTCCTGTTTAGGGGCTTCTCAGAGGCAGCTGGCTGGCCACTGCCAAACGGGAGGCTGGACTATATAGGGCCTGGGTTTGCTCCAGAAAGGTTCTTTGATTCTTCCTTCTTGTAATATGCAGCATGGTCATATGTAGCTAAACTGATGAGCTTTGCACAAAAGCAGCAGAGGCTGCAGCCAAGAAGCCTTTCAGGAGAACATCAAAATAACAAAATCATACACAGCTGCTAGCTAAGATAAGGAGACAGGTGTGGGTGCTAAGGAATCTTGCATTTCTAAACAGTTCCTTTTTTGCAGTGTAGCCTGAAAGCTGAAAGTTGGTAAGAAAAGCCTTTACTTTTGGTAAATTCTACCAGTGATCCTTCCTCTGCCTTGGCCTTCTCAATCTTCTTCAGGACGTCCACCTCATATTCCGCCTGCTGGGACAGAAGCAAAGAGAAGGGGTTTTTTGTGTGAACAGGAGGGTGATGGTTCGTTTTGTCCTCTGGAAACAAGGCCCTGAACATGCAGAGCAAGCATGAAACAGGATGCAGATCCTGGGAGCAGGCCCAGCAAAAGCAAAAGAGAAATTATTGTGGGGTGTGTGCATGTTCTTCTCCGAGCATAACAGCGACAGCAAAAAAGACTGAGGCAAGAAACAAACAAACAAACAAACAAAAAAAAGGCTGGCTCATCTGGAAAAAAACTGACCTTGCCCACAATACAAATGACATTCCACCTGCTTCCATACAGCTTTCTTTGATTTGGCTATTGGCAAGGCTGGAACCTTTACCCCCATTTTGAACACTGACTTGATGAATACGAAGTGAAGCTATGGCAGAACTTTTGCCTCTTGGTTTACAAAGTGATTGGAACACTTTAGGGCTCTTGAGCTACTTTTTGTACCATCACCCTCTGCTTGGGGTGCCTGCTATGTCCACCTTCAGAGAGGGACACTGAAAAAGCTCATCTGGTAGAGAGCATGAGACTCTTAATCTCAAGGTCAGGGGTTTGAGCCCCAGATTAACTGCTCTCCTGCTGCCATGAAGGGTAATAACAGAAAGGGGAAAGCACACACACACTATAAAAGCCTTCATATGAGATTAAGATGAGGATGTGTATTTCTCCCCTCTTACTGTATTTCAAAGTAAGGAAAGGAGTCAGAGCTATACTGAATATGCAAGACAAAGACTAACACTGGGATGCTTGATAGTATTTCCAACATCTTTGTTAATGGCTTTAAATATATATATGTATATATATACAAGGGGAGTATTTACATGCTGCCTTCCTTGCTATGGAATGGCACCCTTAAACAGAGTTTTTCCATTTCAACTTGTTGCTCATTCTTTAGACACAAGGCAGGCTAGAATAAGGTAATAAATAAGGCATATCCCCTGTGTTGGCAAGGCAGGCATTTAAGGTGTTATGCTTCTATCAACAGCAAGAGGCTCTGCCCAGTGGAATAATCCTACCCAGTGTGCAGATCCTACACTGGAAGTCATGCAGGCCAAACCCAGGACAGGCTTTTCTTCATAGTGATTATTGTAGCACCTAAAGAGCCCAAATTAATAAATCAGAAAACTGATGTACAGCAATAGGGGACGAGACAAGAGTTCTTGCTCAAGCAAGCTGCTACCTAAGAGGCAGGCAAATAGGAAAATGGTTTAAAATAGAAAAATACAGGCCCAATCCAGGACAGGCCTGCCTTCTTCATCTTCCCAGTGGGCCAAAGAGACTTCCCCTCTACAACAACAGAGGTTCCTCAGAGGAATGTTTCCCTTGCAAGGGTTCACCAATCACTTTGGAAAAGCCCTGCTGCCTCTTGGCTGTGCCCTCAACAGCTGTAGTTGGAAAGGGTTGCCCTTCTCTTCACCATCAGCAGAGACACTTACCCTCCCTTTGAGCATATACCGGGGGAAGAAGAAATAGGGAATGGACGTGAGCACCAAGCAGCCCGAGGCAATGAGGAGTCCCAGCCACCAGGCTCCAATCCAGCGCTGGTCTCCTGGGACCAACTGCACATCCTCTGAAAAGAGATGGAGAAATTAAAAAAGAGCTTTGTGAGTCCACTTCCTGGTACAGTGGTACGTTGGGTTAAGAACTTAATTCGTTCTGGAGGTCCGTTCTTAACCTGAAACTGTTCTTAACCTGAGGTACCAATTTAGCTAATGGGGCCTCCCACCGCTGCATGATTTCTGTTCTCATCCTGAAGCAAAGTTCTTAACCCAAGGTACTATTTCTGGGTTAGCGGAGTCTGTAACCCGAAGCGTCTGTAACCCGAGGTACCACTGTATTTAGGTGGTCTGCACTGCACTGTGTTCCCATGGAGTATGAAAGATAGCTCATTGACCCTTGCAGGAAGGGGAACCTGTGGCCCTCCAGATGCTGATGGACCCCAACTTCCAGCAGCCCCAGCCAGCATGGCCAATGGTCAGGGATGATGAGAGTTGTAGTCCAACAACATCCAAAGGGCCACAGGTTCTCCTCCCCTGACCTAGTGCCTCAATTAATAAAATAAAAATAAAAATAAAACAATAACAATAAAATAAAATAAAAAATAAAAAATAAATATAATAATATAATAATATAATAATATAATAATAATTTATACCCTGTCCATCTGGCCGGGCTTCCGCAGCCACTCCGGGAGGCTTCCAACAAAATATTAAAATACAGTAATGAATCAAACATTAAAAGCTTCCCTAAACAGGGCTGCCTTCAGATGTCTTCTAAAAGTCTGGTAGGTAATTAATATCATTCATGTTCTTTTAGATATCACTAATCCCCAAATATCTCCAGGACTGGGGGATCCATCTTCCCATGTGACCAATCACCTTCAAGGGCACATCCAATATTGCTCAGGATTCCTACAAAAAGCGGCAATGCAGCCTCACCAGAGCTGGGCTCCCTTGTTGTTGCTGTATTGAGTCTCTCAATACAGTACTGGAGCTTTTTATTTTTGGCTAGAGACATTTTTTTGTAGCTACTTAGATCTCAGTGCCTGACGCAACACTGATAATTCTGCCATTTCACTAAACTAGGATAAATGAGAGGTTTACCACCTAAGGAAGCTCTGCTCTAAAAACCAGTAGCTGTAAGTTCAGGAGTAGGGAACCCGTGGCCTTCCAGACGTTGCAGAACTACAACTCCTTTCATCCTTCCCCACATTTGCTGGGGCTGGTGGGAATTGTGGTTCAGCAACATCTGGGGGGGCCACACCTGCTACAGTTCGTGAAAACATGTCTCTTTAGCGAAGGCAGGGTATATTCTCCCTGATGATACAGTGGTACCTCAGGTTAAGTACTTAATTCGTTCCGGAGGTCCGTTCTTAACCTGAAACTGTTCTTAACCTGAAGCACCACTTTAGCTAATGGGGCCTTCTGCTGCCGCCGCGCCGCCTGGAGCACAATTTCTGTTCTCATCCTGAAGCAAAGTTCTTAACCAGAAGCACTATTTCTGGGTTGGCGGAGTCTGTAACCTGAAGCATATGTAACCTGAAGCATATGTAACCTGAAGTACCACTGTACTTCATTGGGAAAGTTGCTGCCACTTCAGATCACAATCCCTCTGAAGTTTGAGAAAGCACAAGCATTTGGTGAGGAACGCACAGTGGAAACCAAAGAGCATCCGTACTGCAGAAGGTGTTTCTTGGGAGGGAAGGCTTTAAGCAGGTGACAGCCAAGATATGGGGTTAGAGGAAGGAGCTGGCACATGCAATTCATTTGTGCGATTACAAAGTTAATTAGAGAAACCAACCCTCTTTCCTTTTAGACGCCTAATGCCTGCTGAAACTGTTTCCCCAGCAGTCTGTGCAGACAGGGGAGCTGGAAATGTTAGCTGCCCTCTTCCTGGAAACACTATCCTGTCCCATTGTTCCTAGGCTGGGCAGCGTTCTGCTGGCAGAGAGTCAGGCACTAGCACAGCCACTGACCCCCGTGGAGCAGCCATCTGAATGAGCCTGGCTTTTGGAGTCTACGCTCTCCAGGGACTCTGGAGAAGAGACGCCGAGTCATTTCACTCTGAGAGCGGACATCCTCCAGGCAGGAGGCCTTGCTCAAAGGAGCCCACGCTTCACTGGGGTTGGCATGGAAAGTGTCTCTCCACATTGTTAACGAGTGGGAAGGAATAAACAGCCATCTCCAGCCTTTTGCTCCTCAGCCCAGGCTTCCTGCCCTTCAGGATTAAAGCATGTGCAGGCAAAAAAAACGAGCCCACGCCCGGCAAAAACAATGGGTCAGCTTCCCTGGACGTGACCGGCCCACTCAAGACTGGGCGACATCATCAAGCGGTGGCCACAAAGGGGTAATTAAAGCTGCCTGTCTACATGCAAAAGAAACCCGCTGTCATTTCCGTCCTCTCTTCTCACTTATTTTCTTTATCTTCCACAAGGTATCATTCTGTTATCTCCAATTGCTTGGAAGCAATGCAGGATAATTCTTTAGCACAGAGACACGGATATAGGAAGAAAGCCTCTGTGACACGGTGGGTGGGTGCTGGAGAGAACAGGTAGAAATAGTGATCAACCCTAAGGCAGCAATCTTCTGAGTCCAGTGCTCTTTCAGACGTACAAAGCAAATTTGTGATGCAACAGCCCTAGACTGTCATCACCCTGCCCCACCCCCACCCCAATGACAGGCAATATATGTGAAGCAAGAAATAGCGCCATGGTGTAGATCGGGGGGGGGGGGGCATCAAAGATGGAGAGA
The DNA here is from genome assembly GCF_965113315.1 of Podarcis vaucheri. NCBI lineage: Eukaryota > Metazoa > Chordata > Lepidosauria > Squamata > Lacertidae > Podarcis > Podarcis vaucheri. The sequence goes on from NC_138763.1 coordinate 38,239,391, forward strand.
ATGGCCTGCCTGAAGCTATCTAGCCAGATTACCTGCATTCCAGATTACCTGCATACTCTGCCACAGAACAACAATAGTGCATGAAGCTCATTGCATGCAAGGAGATAAACCCATCCAGTTTCTATAGACAGTTCCACCTTCATGCATTATGGCATCACATATTCAGGATACTTCCCTGCCAACATGGTTATGTGATCTGTGCAAAGTGGATCTGAATCACTGCTGTGCATTGCACAGGTACTATCACCAACAAATGTCCCTGATTCAACAGCAGACACCGAATGTGATGTCTCCCTCGGGTGAGGAGCAAAGGAAGCTATTCTAGTGGATCTCCACACTGCAAATGATCGGCCATCAGATCTGGACATCCCTGCCCCATGACTGGGGTCCTCATACCAGCTGCCTGAGTTCCTGGCTGGCACTCACAGTCACACACACACAATTTTCCCCAGAGTCACAGGTGTACAGGAGATAGCAAGCCAGACAGGAACATCAGGGCCACTATATGGACAGCAGTATGTGAAGCTGCTCAGGAGGAAGGGGCAGCACATGGAAATACGCTGCTCAGATCAGCTCTACTGCTGAAGCAACAGCTCCCACCACAGCTCTAAGCGTTGGCTTTCCTGACCAGGTAAAGTGACAGCATTGCACACTGCATGCTCAGGTCACTTAATGGGGCAACGACTTTGGCAATTGAACCACTACTTTGTGGTGCTGGTTCTAACATTCTTCCAATAATACCTGAAAACCTTTTGCTGCTTTAGGACTTTTAATCTGCAGATAAGAATATGTGGTGATGTTGGTCTTTGGGTACGTAGGGGATATCAGAAAAATCTCTAACTGTATGTAGTCAGGTCATGTCTTTGCCTGTCACCTAGCAACACACCAAGAATCTGCCCTCAAACAAAACCGGGAACCAGTAGCGTGCTTTGTGTGGCCATGACTCAATTTCCATAATCAAGTGGCTCAGACGATGGACCTGTGAATGTGTACGAGTCCAATACCCCCCTCAGCAAGAACAGATACTCACTCAGGTCAACCCTCCCATAGTCCACAAATATCCGCAGTGCTGCAGAACCAAGCAAGTAACCGAAAGCCGGGCCAAACACTGCAATGGCAAATAGGATTGCTGAAAGAGAGAGAGAAGAGGATAAGCAAGTGTGCATGAGTGACATTGCATCCATGTTTCTGATGATGTTTTATTTCTTCCTAAAGCATGTTTTAAGCCACACAGTGTTTGTAGTAAATGAACAAGAAGATGAATGGTGTTGAAAACCAACCAGACAGTTAATACTATTTCTGCATTCCACACATCTTATTGAATGAAAAGCAGCTACTACTGTTCAGACAGGATCCTAGCAACGCTTGTGAAATAAAGACTATGGTAGCACATCCTTTTCAACAGCTTTCCCAACCTGCTTTGGCCCCAGCCAGCTGATGGGAGTTGTAGTTCAAAACATCTGGAAGGCAGCAGGTTGGGGGAGGCTGCATTGAAAATCATGTGGTGAAGAAACACAGAGACAAGCAAAGAAATGTTCTGAAATTTGCATAAAAACAGAAAGTATGCACTTAACCAATTTTTAAAAAATAATTTGCACAATGTTACTTTACTTTTGTGCAGAAATGCACAGAGACTAATTGTTTGATCCCATGTTAAGAACTCTAATTAATAACAATGATAACAATAATAAATTTTGTATTTATACGCCGCCCATCTGGCTGCGTTGCCCCAGCCACTCTGGGGCATATATACCTTTTTCAAACAGTGCAATCCTATATATAGCTACAGAAATGACCCCCTCCCTTGAGTTCAATGAGACTTACTCCCAGGCAAGTGTATTTAGCAGTCCTCCCTAACTTGGTGCTCTTCAGATGTTGCTGGACTACAGCTCCCATCAGCCTTGACCATTGGCTGTGGCTGATGGGAGTTGCAGTGCAAAACATTTGGATGGCGCTAGGTTGGGGAAGGCTGGTGCACAGGATTGCCATCAAAAACCTTGAGGGCAACCCACCAGAGAGATGAGTCACCCAAAGGGAATGTTCTGGAGCTATACTTTAGTGAGAAAGTACCGACAATGGGAAGGTTCAAAGCTTCCTGTTCCAACCACCAAAGTTTTAAAAGCATTTAGCAGAAGATACCAATGTTTTTATTATAGTTTCCTCCCAGTGTTCATTTGCAAAAATGAAAGCTTAGATTTTTCATTATTTTGCAGATGCTGCCATATTCTGCTGGTATGTGTTTTCTCTGGAAGTTGTATTCAAGCATGGTTGTTGTTGTTTTTTCCAAGATTCTGAGCACTATAGCCCAATAAAGACCAGAGGACAATATCTGTGGAAAGTTAGGCTACTTAGAATCATAGAACTGTAGTTGGAAGGGATCCAAATGGTCATTTAGTCCAACCTGCTTCATGCAAGAATCACAGCTAAAGAACCCATGACAGATGGCCATCCAATCTATGTTTAAAAACCTCCAATGAAGGAAGTCTCACGGAAGTCAATTACAGCCTAATCAGAATTGCTGCTAAAGTCCAAAAGGACAGTTCAAATACAATATTGATGTGCTGTGATAGCAGACCTTGTAGGGAAGGGTTGCCCTTGGATATAGGTCAACAAAACAGTGCAGTACTGATTATGTACCTTGGAGCAACAATGAGCTATTTTTTACTTTATTAACACAAAGCTCCATTAAAGCCAATTGAAGTCACCTGCCAGACAGCTAAAAATGTTATGCACTTGGGGTTGAGGAAAAACTGCCTCCAGAAAGGCTATCATTCTTTGAGGCGTGGGTAGTGAAGGAATATTTGACTCTGTCATTTCCAGAACTAATAAAGCTTTATCACCCCCTGTCTCCTGACTACAGGAGACAGGAGCTGCTGTTGTAGGAGGCACCGCAAATTAGTGGGATGGAGGATGCCTCTCGTAAGAATGCCCAAAGTTCAATCCTTGCAATATCCAGTTCAGAGATGACCAGGGGAGCTGGGCTAGATGGACCAATAGCCTGACACAATATACAGTAACTTCTTATGCTCACAGGACTGTTATTTATCAGCTGGTCATTCTGGAAGGAAAGGGCCACAGATAATCTGGGTGTTCCAGCTCTCAAACAATTTCCAGGAAGCACATTCATGTTACCAGTTGTCTGATAACATCAGGGACAGGGAGCCTGGAAGACAACTTCCAACATCCATGGTCATTAGCTATGCTAGCTGGGGCTGACAGGGCCTGGAGTCCAACAACATCTGGAGAGCCACAAATTCCCCATCTCTGGATTACACGCCAATTCACAAGGCAAATTTGTCCAAACAACAGCTAGCCCAGTGGCCCAAATTGTCGAGTGCTGATAGTGGTGATTTATTGCCTACCAATATGACTGAGGTCCATGGTTTCATTTCAACCATCTTTTATGGCTTGCTAATCATCACGCTTATTATGTCCCCCCCCCTTCTGCACCAGAAAGGAACATTATCTGCTAATTAGATTCTCTTTTCATATCTACAAAGACAGATGGGAAACTCGTTATCAGAAAACGCCCCTGGTATCTACAGTACTTGGTGCCTGCAAACCTCTATGACCCTTTCCCCTTTCCTGTAATAAGTACTCTTGCAATACCTTTGGACGGCCAACACCAACAAAGCCAATAAAAAAATAAAAATAAAATCATTTGCATTCTGGAACTGAGGGAAGCACTTTTTCCTTCACCTTGCATTTCAGACTTCTTCTTGGCCTAGTTTTACATAATAGCAGGAGGTGACTAGAAACATTTGAAATCCTGGTAGAGCCAGGTCTTGGGCTTCTCTCCACACCGGAGGATTAGATAAATTCAGGGAGGAGACAGCTATCAGTGGCTAGTTGGAGACAGCAATACTTCCGAATACCAGTTGCTGGAAACCACAAGAAGGGAGAGTGCTCTTCTCCTCAGGCCCATCTTCTGGGTTTCCCACAGGCATCTGGTTGGCCACTGTGAGAACAGGATAGTGGACGAGATGGGCCATTGGGCTGATCCTGCAAGCTATTATTTTGTTCTTATGGAGATATTCAGAATTCTATTGTGGGATGGGAGAGTTTCCTTTCAAAAAGCAACCATGAACACATTTTTACCTCAAAGAGTAGAATTCCGCTGCAAAATCTGAATGTTTTTTGGATTATTATTATTCATAATAATTGCATTGAGTGGATATTTAAACCCTGGTCTCCCAGGTCCTCTAACCACTCTACCACACTGGCTTCTCTGAGTTGCAGGCCCATCCTCTGCGGCAGTGGCAACAGGATACGGCATCAAACGTTAGAGTTGCAAGCACCAGTGGAGGGCTTTGTCCCCCTGCCTCTGGTGCTGGAAGCTGGCCCCACTCTTGGCAGAGGAGCAGGAACAGCCCAAACTGACTGCGCCAGCCTAGGACCTCTTCAGGACTGGGAAGCTGCTAGCGTCTTGGACAGCCCCCAACACTTGTTAGAGGGGCCTCTGACTCTGGGGGTGGGAGGGAAACGATAATGCTAGAAAGAAGCTGGAGGAACAAAGTGGAACAGAAACTAAAAAGGGGTAGAAAGCTGTGTTTGTCCCCCTGCAAATACACATAACATCCTACCATTTAAATCAGTGGTTTAAGATCTATGATAGGAAGGTGGTTGGGTGGTGGTGGTGGGAATTTCTCACTCCACGCCAAAAAAAAAAAAAAGTTACCAATTGAATCCAGCTCTGCCCTCTTTTGAAACTCACCAAAACATATCTGTCAACTTTTCCCTTTTCTTGCGAGGAATCCTATTCGGAATAAGGGAATTTCCCTTTAAAAAAAAGGGAAATGTTGACAGCTATGCACCAAAACCGCCTCACAGCACTGGCAGTATGACTCTGTGATCTCCTGCTACAGTTTCTGCCTATGCAGGTGAAGCTCCAGATTTCGAGGGAGTCTGAGCAGGTAGCACTCTTGACCCCCAGTGTTGACCGGCCTACCCCACTCCACTGCAGAGGTATCTACAGCCACGTGCCCCCCATAGTGTTGCTGCTGCAGCCACCAGCCTTGCCTTCCCCCTCGTGTGGGGTGACCGGGCGCTGCTGCTGGCTAAGCCCAACCAGGAGTGTGACAGAGAGGTCCTATTCTGTGGCAGTGCTGTAATGGGCTTGGAGCAAAAGCAGCCACTCTGCTCCCAAGCCCATTATAGTGCTGCTGCTGCAGTTGCTAAATAAGTCCACTCGCAAGCAGAGCTAGAGGAGGAGGTTTGGTGGCTGCTAGAATACAGTGGTGCCCCTTAAGACGAAAAACTTGCTAGACGAAAGGGTTTTTCGGTTTTGCGTTGCTTCACTAGACGAATTTCCCTATGGGCTTGCTTGGCAAGATGAAAACGTCTTGCGCTTTTTTCTTAAAGCCGCTTGAAGAGGCGCAGTTGCGACGGACCGTGCTTCGCAAGACGAAAAACATCGCAAGACGAAAAGACTCGCGGAACGAATTATTTTCGTCTTGCCAGGCACCACTGTACTGCTGTTAGAGGTGCACTAGGGTCAAGTGGGATCCAGGCAAGGTATTAGCCCCGGTGGGCAGGATCAGGGCGCATGAGCCCCAGCAAATGCCTGGCCATGTTGACTCTTAGTGCACTACTTCAGCTCACCTAGAAGAAGAAATCATTTTCGAAAACACTACAGTTTTCATGCACAGAAGGGCACCCCTAAATCACTCCAACACCATCACATTGAGAGGAGAAAGAAAAACTGGCACTCTCAACATAGCCATGTCAGTCACACAACTAAGGATGGCTTGTCAAGACCTTCCAACATAGTGATTTTCATTGCAGGACCGATGAGCTGCATCAGAAGCTGCTCTTCAGTGCGAGCAATGGAAAGACATTTCCTAAACAGCAGATTCCCCACTCCGCCTGCTGCAAAGACATGGATAGCAAGGCAATGTAAGCTGGATGGCAAGGTGCAACCCTGCTACAGTAGTACACCTTCCCAGGGAAAGGACTTACCTATATACAAGGGAGAGTTGTTTGGCTCAGCAAAGTCATCCACATAGGAGATCCCAAAAGGCTGGATGGGGACTGTCCCAATTCCTGCCAATAGCTGTGCAACTACCATTATTGCCCACATGGTGCTGTCCTCGGCCTGGACACTCACATTGGTGCTTGGACACACAAATTCGTTGTTGTTGCAGAGCTCAGTTCTGGCACTTCCGCTCTTGTTACCTGCATCTTGGAACAAAATGATGGGGGTGAGGAATTAATAGGAAAAACAAACAAACAAACAAACAAACAAACAAACAAACAAACAGTGTGGGAACTCCCAGGCCACTGTACCCAAGTCTGATCTTAAGTCTGGTGCTGGAAACATAATTTGTCATTGCAAAAGAAAAAGAAGCAGCAAAGCATCTCAGTTTGAGAATCACTTTGCAGGGATGTTGCCTGTGCAAGTTCACATGTTGCCTGCAGGTCTAGCTTAGGTCACACTCATGATTCACTGCAGGTGCCCTGGTACACAGCAAACAAATGGGTAGAAGGACAGATGGGGACAATCAAGATACCCCACCAGTTTCTAAGCACCTTTAGGGCCCAGATGACTAAAAGTGAACATGAACACAGGAAAAACCCTCCTGGATCAGACCAAAAGTCCATCATAGCCCAGCATCCTGTTGGCCAACAAACAGGACTGAGTGCAACAGCACCGTCCCTTCTTGTGATTCCCTGCAACTCATATTCAGTATATAGCCTAGGGGACATTAGATCCATGGCTGGCCTATAGACAGGTCCATGAACATGAATGCAAAGCACTTCCACATGCAGTTGGAGAGGGAGCTGATTTTCCTTTCTCGAACCCACCTTGGGGGGGGGGGACCTTTTGGGACAGCCGCTGGAAGGGGAAGGCTGAAAGACCTGTAGAACATCTGCTTTGATTGCCGAAGGTCTCAGCTTCAATCCCTGGCATCTTCAGGTAAGGCTGGGAGAGACAGCCTGCCTGAAACCCTGGAGAGCATCTGTCAGTCAGTATGTAGGTCAGGCATAGGCAAACTCGGCCCTCCAGATGTTTTGAAACTACAGTTCCCATCATCCCTGACCACTGGTCCTGCTAGCTAGGGATCATGGGAGTTGTAGTCCCAAAACATCTGGAGGGCTGAGTTTGCCTATGCCTGGTGTAGGTAATACTGTGGTAGATAGACCAAGGGTCTGATGTGCTATAAGGCAGCTTCCTATGTTCCTATGCAAAAGCTCATGCAGAGGCCCATGTGTGGTCCTTTGTACCTGGCCCACGTCTTTTGTATACAGTACCTTACAGTTTGTGGCAATAGCATTGGAACTCTTTTAAGTGAAATGCATCCTTAGGCTTCCTTAACAACCCCTCATTCCTGGATTCGGAAGACCTGCCAGAACTGTAAAACTTCCTCAATTTAATTAGCAGCTGTCATCACCTTTTTTTCTTTCAAGGTATTACCACAACACTGCTTACAGGGATAAGTTCAGAAAGAGCTTTGAACAAACCTATATCAGTGTGTTTTGTGGGGGGGGGGTTGGGGAGGAGAAAACATCAGAGGCCAACCGGAGAATTACTGAAGGAGGAATAAGGGTGGTTTGTCCAGGACTCCTATTTGCTTTCAAATTACAAATTAGCTTTCATGCTGAACAAGCTGTTCATAGGGGAGCAGGAAACCAATTCCAATCTATTAATCAGAGTACTTGAAGTGCCTTTTAGAGTGAAGAAAACAATGCTTAAATATCTGGAGGCATCTAGGAACCCACATCCAATGCAAAATTAAAACAAATGTTGTGTCCTTGCCACACATGTCAGTTCTCATACATCTTGTGCCTCGTTATTTGTTCGTTTTTACAACTGTTCCACTATTCCCGTCAAGCCAGAGCACTTAATGAGTGGCCCAGAAGACTTGTGGTACTTTGATCATATAAAAGAGCTGAAACAAAAATGTTGACCAGGTAATTTTGGGCTTTCAGCTAATGCAACATCACTTTCCACATACTGCTACACGCTACCACAAACATTCCTGTACACGTTCATCACAAAACCCTTATTACACAAGGCTGGAATGTATTTTCAGAACTCAGGGACCTTCTTAACTATCTTAGATTTACTTCCATAAATTCAATCGCCATGGGGGGCCTGTTAAACGTATCGCCTGCCAAAATAGAATTTTTCTAAGTGAAACTGGTTTAGGGTAAATGAGAAGAGAAATGCCAACTATACCAAGGTTTTGAGGTTTATTTGTTTACATAAATGCTCCCATCTTTGGTTCCTGCCACTTAATAAAGAAATGGTAAGCAAATCTAGGAGGACATAATGGAAAACAGAGAGCTTCATTATTTCCTGCCCTGGTACACACAACTGGCCTAAGTTATGCCTTTGGCTAAGTGTGTGGAGAGTAATATATTTCTGCGCATGGGGATATTAAAATGGTAAATGAGGGCTTCGGGTTCAGAACAAGAAACAAACCTTCTTACAAGAGGATGCCAGGGGCCTAGCCATAAAAATGAAGCCACCCCATTAGTTGTTGCAATACAAATTAATATACTGCTGTGAGTGTTTAAGATCTTGCATTTAATGACATTTAAGCACTTTACATTTAAATAAATGTGAACTATATTACTATGTGAATTCATGTTACTATTCCTCAGCAGTAGTGTAAGTAAGACTGTATTAGAGGTTAATGTGTTGAGAAGCAATAATGCCAATGGGTGGCATATTACAAATGTTCTGTCTTTAATCAGCTTGCCAGATGGAACAATCCCCCCTCCCATCTCTGCTGTTCAGGGGGTTCTCTCTCTCTCTCATGCACACACACACACACACACACACACACCAATTTGGGGGCACGCATGGGCAGGAGAGGGGGGAATACCCTGTTGTGCAGAGCTTCTGCTTACAGGGTTCTATAAATGTACTGCACAAGTTAGTACTGCACAAGTTAAGAGAACATTTGAAATAAAAAGTAGCAGCAAATAGCAGTTTTAAGTAATTTTTACCAAGAAAAGGACATGGGGGAAATGATTAAACCTTTCTCCCTAGGCCCATCGCACTGGGGCACCCACTGCTGCTTTTGTTTTTGTTAAGCGTGTGAACTCCCAATCACTGAATTAAAAAATGCATATAAAGTAATGGGTAGTTTGACCACCAGAAACCCTGTTCAACATTGCAACCCACTTCATTGTATAGGATTCCATGTTGTATAATGAAAGTTTACTTATTTAAGGATTCCACCCATTTTAAAAATAATAAAACTGTTGTTTCTTTAAGAAGGGTTAGATATAGTTTCTCCCCCTCTTGCCTGATTAAATTAATTTGACTCTGGATTAACCACTGATAAAAAGAGAAGTCATTCCATTGAAGGAGGAGGCCTTATCTTTGAAGATAAAATCAAGGCACTTCCTTCAGAGAACTTCCCATTCACAGATCTCAATGAGAGAGGAGCTACCCTACACTCTTCTGACAATTGTGGCAAACTGGGACATCTTCTAAACATCTCTCAAGATGTCTAGTCTTAGTGTGAAAAATCTAAACATCAGAAAATTCATCCTGTACACGTAGACCATTGTATCTTGCACACATAGACCAACTAACCTTTACTCAGAGTAGTCTCATTAAAATCAATGACCATGACTAACTTAGGTTCATTCATCCCAATGGGTGTACTTCAAGTAAAAATTAGTTGAATACAATGCAGTCTGGAGTATGTGTATTTTTTTTTTTAAGGTGAACCTTATCTATATAGCAAGAATGTTACCAATATGTTTGCAACAACGGATAACTTATTCCCTTTGACTACAATGAATTCATGTTGTCATTGGGATTGGTCTTTCCTTTGGCCATTTCTGCAGCAGCAGTCAGCCCACTGGAGATAACAGTGGTTGTGATTTTGGACTAAATTCCATGGAGAAACACTTGTGGAAAAATGTTAGGCCAGAAGTAAAAATCTGTGTAGATGCTACAGGACAGATCCATGTGCTAGATAGCAAACTCCTGCTGGATCCCACTCGCAAGATCTTTCCTGCAAAATCCACAATGATCTTCAGTTCCATGACGTATTCTGTTATGCTTTTTTCCCCATGGGCATAATTCCAACAGGAGAAGCTGTGGTGTAGGTTTTAGGGGAACTCGGATGCAATTCCTGAGCTTGCCAACTACTTTTGACGCCTTGATTTCCCCCCTTTTGGAAGGCAAGTGGGAACAATGTTTTTCAAGCTTACTTCCTGGCTATGCTACAGATAAATATAATGACAGCAGAACTAAGAGTTGTTATTACCTGATTATATTCTATGATTAGAAGGTATTGAAGGAGCCACATGTATGTGCCAACCTTCCTGGAGGAATTGTTCCCCCAACTTTCACACGTCTCTTTCTTTGCAGAGAAGATGGTGACAAGCCTGATTTGCAAACAAATGCCTGGCACCATATCAACTAATGCTGGCTGGTGCCAGCAGAAGCAACAAACCTGCCAGTGTCATTCATGGGCAGAGGGGATCATGGCTTTGCTACCTGGCATGAAAGGAAATTGGGTGGGGGGGAATGCAAGGAAGCAAAGCTGATCGCGTGATCATTGGTGTGAGCGCCACCCCTCACTTTCCCTGATACAGGATTCTGGCAGAGGCGAAAGCAAGCACAGAGCAGCTATGCTAAGCAATCCATCATCAGGTAGCAGCCCTGCACATTTTTGGTGGTGTCAGATAATAGTGACACTTTAAAAGAAGCAATTCGATGCAGAACAGCATCCACTGACACAAGACATGAACCAAAACATTCATTGCCTTGGGCTCCCTTGGCAATGATCTGGTTTGGCACACCCATGACAGGCAAGTCATTGCACAGAGACCGCAGCATGCCTCGGGGGATGTTGGAAGCCTGGATGGGTAAAAGCCAAGTGCCTCTAATGTGCAACATTTGCAGGCTTAATTTCCCAGGGAGAATAACATACCTACCTCACAGGATACTATGAGAACTAAGCTACCAAGGATTCTGAAGCAAAACTGCTGTCGCATAGACCTTGACTAAGGTCCCATCTGCACTATACACCCTGAAGAAACTACATTCCCCAGGATTCTTTGGGGGAAGCCATGACTGTTCCCAGCGGTATGATACTGCTTTAAATGTATCGTGCAGATAGGAGCCTATGTTTTATTAATTTATGTAAGCCACTATGAGGACACAGCAAACATAGTTTCACAAAGTCCCCAAGCCATCAGAGCAGAGAAGGGCTGAGGCATAAGAGATATTTGGAAATATACATACTGGTTTGTGCTGTGGTGTATTGATATGGGGCTGAGAGAAAATGTGGAAGAGTGAGAAGGAAGGCCCCCAGTGCCAACAGCAGGCCTCCCAGGCCAATTATCCTAGGCCGGTGTACTCGGCTGCCAAAGTAGCTCACAAAGATGATGAGGACAACATTCCCGATCTGTGGAGACATAAAAGTGCACAGATGAGAACATCAAAACAGACCTGAAAGAAGACACCAAGCAGACAAGGAGGCACCTCAGTGTCTCTGCTTTTACTTCTGAGTTTAGTTTATTCTGGGATGGCCCACCTCTGCTTTTTGTGTACGAGGTAGCCATTTTTCCCCTTAAGACAAACCAAGAGGCAGGCTTCATGGTATTCCCCAATGAGAAAAATGCTTACACGTAGAGTAGAGTAGGGTTTGGCAACATGACACCCACGAGTGCCAGTCTCAGTAAAAGAACTCAGTAAACATCCTTTCAACAATCCATAACACAAGAAAGACTGTTTGCTCTTTCTGCGTAGTTTCTGTTTGCATGGCTCAGCCTCTCCTACACTGAACATGTCCCCTTAAACATGCCCACGTTTCTGTTCTGAACAGGGACAAAAGTGTCCTGTCTGTGAGGGTGGCAGCGGCTGGTGAGTGCTGTTTATGGGATGGCTATTTGTGGGGGGTAGGCCCATGTAACTTTGCAATCCTATTTCTGCTCTTCCAGATGCCACAACCATTCTGCCATAGCCCTATGGCAGTCATTTGGTGTTGAATTATGCTTCCCCCCACCCCAAATCATGGTACTCCTTTGGCATTATTCCAGGCTCAAAATTTGGCACTCTCTCAAAGTTTCACTGGCCTAAAAAGGTTGCTGACCACTGGAATAGAGGCTGTAAAACATCTCCTACTTATCTTTTGTAGGACCAAAGTGTTGTGGCTGGGTGTAGCTTAAAACAGGCTACAGCAGCGCCAAGAAGAGAGCTCTCCGAACCCCTAGCTTGCTAGAAATGGGATGGGCAGTACAGAATTGGGAAAGAGTGGTTCAGCCATTTTTATCACCTAAGACCTTGCATTGCTGGTGAGGCCTCTTCAGGATACAGCAGTGTAAATAATCAGGATGATGAAAATATAGCAGACATAACTCACAAGTTATTGTGTACGAAGGGAGAGTGAATCTAAAACAGCTTTGTCATCTGTGCTAAACCAATAGCTCTTCAGCAGCATCCGCCACCCAAAATCAATTGAGGGCCGAAAGCAGAGGCAAACAAAAAAGAACAATATAGAAAAGGAACACAACTGTGGAGAAGGCAGAAAGAAATAGATGGTAGTTCAGAGTAAAGGATTAGAAGGGCTAAGGGCCAGTTCACATACAACAAGATTACTCAACATTTGATGGTCTAAAGATTAATGCAAATTATTCTATTGGAAGCACTGCATCTGAGACCATATGAAGCTCCTATCTGTGATCTGTTCTGGTTATTTGATCTGTGAAGGCTGATTCGCACGTGCAAGTCACTGCTTGATGCACTAGCAACCGAAAGTAAACATGCCTATGTTGAACACTCCCCTGGGTGAAAGCAATACCTATGATCATTTAAAGGAAAAAGCAGGGTAGCATGGTTCTTTTAAACACATGACACTTTCCAAATGTTAAGTGCCCACGATTCACTTGTTATGGTTGAAAACCAATAAAGCAGCAGGATAACCAACAAATGCAAATGTATTTCTGAGATTGTATTAAAAAAATTCTCTGGAGAGTTTAAATGAAGGAATTCATTTTATACATTAAACACTCGCACACAATGCGAGCTTAGATGTAAGTATGATCTCACCAGAGATATTTACAATAGGAAAAAAATCCACATACAGCATTCATTTCTATTATTTTTGAAATAAAAGAGATGCTAAAGGTACTTCTGCTCTGTGGAACACAAATGTTTAATTGGTATGTACCTAAATAGTGACGACCAATCAGATTATTGTGTAAATTTGGACTGTGGCAACATCTTCATTTTAAACATCTTCATGTACCAATAATGGCCCCAAACAAACATTATTGCTAAACAATCTAGCATTCTTTTGCGCCAATTTTTTTCCACATAATGCAGGCCAACACAGCTCAGTTGAAGATGCTGGCTTACACTAAAGTAAGGATCTGCGCTATGCATAGTTCAACACCCCCCAAATGCATTCTTGAATGGTCAGTACTGCGCAAGAATGTGGACATGTGATTCAAATCAGTCCTCTTGGTGTCTGTTAAAGGGTCTGGATTTTAAAATCTGTTTGGAAGTATGTGGATCTATGGGTTTGGCATGAGACAATTCCCTTGTTGTCTCAAAACATTTACATGTTGCATGAGATGTAATGGTTAGCCATAACGTGCGGGTTACATAAAGTTAGAATTGCACTGGCTTGGTCCAGACTTTCAGACTAATTTAACATTTGAAACTACAGTAATTGTGCCCAAGTTTCCTTTCTTATATGCTTACATGGGCTCCCCTCCCTGGTTTTGCGGCTTTTGGAACCAATCTAACAAATAAATGGGAAAAACTTTATAATCCCAGAGAGAGTCAGGAAGGGGAGCCCCATATAAAAGTATGAAAGTGCCTGGAAGCAAAAGCAAATGTATTCCGAATGGATGGGAAAGATAACTACTTGTGGGTTGGAATGGCCACAGATATATGACTGCCCAAGGAATCTACCACAAAGTGGACACCATGGAGGTTTCCCAACTACAAGACAACATCTTTTTTGCATAAAAGTACTGAAGAATTTCCTGTGTCCCCTGCTGTGAACGGAGCAATGTGTTTCAGGACCTGGTTAGAGCATTTCAGGGCACCAGAGTTTGTTCTGTTTAATGGCTCCTGCACATTCATGTCAAAGAAGGGGAGGGCTGTGGCTCAGTGGCAGAGAACATGCTTTTTGCAATTAGGAGTTCCCAGGTTCCATCCCCACCATCTCCAGTTGGGGCTGGGAGAGAACAGGGTCTGAAATCCTGGAAGGCCTCTGCCAATCAGTGTACACAATACTGAGCTAGACCAACCAATGCCAAGGCAGCTTTTTATTTTGTTTGTTTGTTTGTTTGTTTGTTTAGCTATTTATTACTATTAATTCTACCTTACTTTCAGGATAGAAATCCTTCTAAGGTGAAAGGTAAGAAACAATAGGTGGAATTCAGCATAGCCTTAAGGAGACCGTTCCATCAGCACAAACACTTCTGCTTGCCCTATGAAACAACCTCTCCTTTCCCTCATCCTACATACTGTTTGGGGGAAAGAAGATTTGGGGGAAACATGGGGGGGGATGGAGGGGAAACCTCATTGAGGTAGCAGCCCCTTGCAAATGGGTTGGTTGAATCTGACCCTATGCCTTTTTAAAAACGTCAACAAAAAATGTCAACATACAAAAAGTAATCAGGATCTTTCCCACAGGGGGAAAGGTACAGCCCTTGAACCTTTTAAAGTAACAATAATAATAATAATAATAATAATAATAATAATAATAATAATAAAAAATCAGCCTCAGTATTAGAGATCTCAATGTAAATCCTGGTCAATGATGCTGCCTACACTACTTGACAAAAGAAACGTTTAAAAATGTGATCTAGTTTCAGACACATATACCATGATATAATGGGGCATAATCAATATTTGCTCTTATTTTGCCCTCTGGTCAAGTTCTGTTACTCCTACTACGTAGGGAGAGGTCCATAAAGATGTTCATTGAAGTAGCTGCTTCTCTAGCTAGATAAAAAGAGTTGCAGAAGCAGTGATTTAGAGTCCTGAATAAAGTAGGAAATATGGATGGCCCAAGAGGTATAACACTGGGGACTGCAGGGCCAGCTCCAAGATATTTTGCTCCCTGACCTAAAAGGACAAGAAGGTGCATCCAACTAGACTGGCAGGTGAATCTTACCTCAACACCACCAGCAGGACGACTGTAACCTTCTCTGTACCTGAAGGCAGCAAGCTACCTTTAGCGGGGCAGGCCAGGCAGCTTAGAGGATTCGGGGGGGGGGGGTTTGCCACCTGAGAGCTGCCTCGTTCTGTCCGGTGGTTGGGCTTGCCCTGAATAACTGTTCAGTTTTGATTTTTGCATTCTGTCCATGTATCCCAGGGGCGTTCAAAGAGAAGTGGGTAGCAATTGACATGTTTATGGGCTTCCTCTCAAGTCTCTGGAAGTGGTTGATGCTGGAGGCAGCAACAGGGTGAGAACCACTGGGAGTGATTTTTCTAGAACAGCCCTCAGAGAAAGGAGTGGGAAACAAATCTAAACAGATGGACAGTCACGCTAACACAGCACAGTTTAACTGGTCTTATGTTCTCAGTTAAGTGTGAGGCTTTGGCAAACGCTTTCCCTCGCAGTGCTATGTGAACCAGCGCTGCTCACCCTGATGGCTAACTGCTGGGCCCTTGGATGTCGGTTCTGCTCCGCTTTCTGCTGGTGCCAGGCCCAGAGGCTCATGTTTCCTTCAGGCCCCATCCATTTTATATTTCTGCCCAAGTGCGGTTCGCGTGCTCTTCGCACGCTGACAGTACAAACTGTGCAAACACAGCAGAGCCCCCGCTAATTAACACACCTATTTTGTGTTTCCCCCCTAGAATTTGATAGCGTCGCTTGCCAGGCTCCAGGTGCTTTGCCAAATATCAAGCTTAAAAATCAAAGCTGTTCCTGATTGAGTCACTAGGGGCCAAGTTCCAACTTGAAAACTGCTCGAGCAGAGCCAGAACTATATTATAGCACCAGCCACTGCAAAACAGTACCACATGGAGAAATTCAAAGTCAAGGGCAGCCTACTGTTGCTGGGTAAGTAGATGGGAGACTGTATTGCAGTCACAGCTGCACTGGTATTAAGAACGCTTTGCTCTTCTTGGACAGGAATATCCGATGGACAAGAACTTTGGATCAGTCCAGACCTCCTGTTTACGTCCTGCTGTCTTTTCCTGCTTGGAGGCAGCAAAAGCAAGATGGTTCCCATTTTAACCTCTGGCTGTCAATGGCCCTTTGCAGGATTCTGCATTGCAGATGTGCCTCTGACATTTCTGATAGTTTTGGATCCCAGAGCACAAAAGTATCTAAAGCTTCTGCTCTCCTGATCTGTTTCAAAGGGAAGACTGCGCTGGAAGTGACAAAAAGATGCTGGGAGTCATTTCCCGCAGGACGATAATTTCCTGGTGTATTAAAAGCTGAGAAAATTTTACAATATTACAAGCTGAGAAAATTAAGCAGCCCCAAAGCTGCAGAGCTCAGAGCAGGCATCCCCAACCTTCAGCCCTCCAGATGTTTTGGACTACAATTCCCATCATCCCTGACCACTGGTCCTGCTAGCTAGGGATCATGGGAGTTGTAAGCCAAAACATCTGGAGGGCGGAAGGTTGGGGATGCCTGGTTTAGAGGTTAGGAAAGGGGAGAGGGCTCTAAACCTGCCAGCTAAAGTGCAATGCAGAGAATTCTGGGAAGCAGAGGCTGCAGAAAATGTTTCAGAAAGGGAATGGGGAAGAACTGGAGTTGGAGGGTCTCCTGGATTCGAAAGCAGGGCAAAAGAAGCAGAGCAAAACCGCAACCGAAGCAGCAAAAGCCGTTGCTGTTGGCTGGGTTCCATGAATGATGTTGACTCCATCCCCGGGGAAAGAGGGATTTCTCATGGGAAACACTGACATAATCTTAATTATGGGGGTACTACAAAGGTGCTGCTATAATAAAGGCTATCACCGTGTGTAAAGTTCTAGACATTAGTTTTGGATGGTGCAGGGGATGCTGTAATGGTCTGACTCACAGCTCCATAACAAATTGGGGGGTTTTCACCTTCTTTTAATATAGCATTAATTAACGTGTAATGCAGCATTACACACCAGATGCGGCACCACTTCTGAGGGCCTGGAAGAAAGCACATATCTATTAAACCCATGGGTGTAGCAGCACTCCACTGCACAGAAAGGTAGGTCAGGCTCTCCTCTTTCTCAGGGAAACAGTCAGAAAGCAGCAGGCCCCAAGGCCTCAAAATCATTCTTTTCCACTGCCCCCCCCACTTCCCAGGATTCTTGTTTCGGAAGGAATTGTCCTCACTAAGTGTCATTCCAAGGCAGCATCCAGTTTGCCTTCTTAAAAACCATCTCTCCCTCGTATAGCCTATTGTTATACGATAGGCTATAGGTGGGGGATGAGTGTTCAGACCCTTGGGCTCTCACTTGTGGGGTGCCTCAGGGTTCTGTCCTCTCCCCCATGCTTTTCAACATCTACATGCAGCCGCTGGGAGAGATCATCAGGGGGTTTGGGCTAGGTGTTCATCAGTATGTGGATGATACCCAGCTCTACCTCTCTTTCAAATCAGAACCAGTGAAGGCAGTGAAGGTCCTGTGTGAGTGTCTGGAGGCAGCTGGAGGATGGATGGTGGCTAACAGATTGAGGTTGAATCCTGACAAGACAGAAGTACTGTTTTGGGGGGACAGGAGATGGGAGGGTTTGGAGGACTCCCTGGTCCTGAATGGGGTAACTGTCCCCCTGAAGGACCAGGTGCACAGCCTGGGAGTCATTCTGGACTCACAGCTGTCCATGGAGGCGCAGGTCAATTCTGTGTCCAGGGCAGCTGTTTATCAGCTCATCTGGTATGCAGGCTGAGACCCTACCTGCCCGTAGACTGTCTCGCCAGAGCAGTGCATGCTCTAGTCATCTCTCACTTGGACTACTGCAATGCACTCTATGTGGGGCTACCTTTGAAGGTGACCCGGAAACTACCCAGTACGTTTCCGAGCACAATTCAAAGTGTTGGTGCTGACCTTTAAAGCCCTAAACGGCCTCGGTCCAGTATACCTGAAGGAGCGTCTCCACCCCCATCATTCTGCCCGGACGCTGAGGTCCAGCGCCGAGGGCCTTCTGGCGGTTCCCTCATTGCGAGAAGCAAAGCTACAGGGAACCAGGCAGAGGGCCTTCTCGGTAGTGGCGCCCGCCCTGTGGAACGCCCTTCCAGCAGATGTCAAAGCGATAAACAACTACCTGACATTCAGGAGACATCTTAAGGCAGCCCTGTTCAGGGAAGTTTTTAACGTGTGATATTTTATTGTATTTTTGGTTTTTATGGAAGCCGCCCAGAGTGGCTGGGGAGGCCCAGCCAGATGGGCGGGGTATAAATAATAAATTATTATTATTATTATTATTATTATTATTATTATTATTATTATTACAACTAATCCAGAATGCGGCAGCTAGACTGGTGACTGGGAGCTGCCACCGAGATGATATAACACCGGTCTTGAAAGACCTACACTGGCTTCCAGCACATTTCCAAGCACAATTCAAAGTGTTGGTGCTGACCTTTAAAGCCCTAAACGGCCTGGGTCCAGTATACCTGAAGGAGCGTCTCCACCTCCATCGTTCTGCCCGGACACTGAGGTCCAGCGCCAAGGGCCTTCTGGCAGTTCCCTCACTACGAGAAGCCAAGTTACAGGGAACCAGTCAGAGGGCCTTCTCAGTAGTGGCACCTGCCCTGTGGAACGCCCTCCCACCAGATGTCAAAGAGAAAAATAACTAGCAAACTTTTAGAAGACATCTGAAGGCAGCCCTGTTTAGGGAAGCTTTTAATGTTTAATAGGTTATTGTATTTTAGTGTTTTGTTGGAAGCCGCCCAGAGTGGCTGGGGAAACCCAGCCAGATGGGCGGGGTATAAATAATAAATTTATTATTATTATTATTATTATTATTATTATTATTATTATACACTCATGGCCTCAATGATGTAAGAAGCAGTAGAAGAAGGTCTTCTCGGTTATCTGGAGTGTGAACTATCGTCCTTCTATTACTTCATCAGCAATGACTGCATAACCACATAAGGTCAGGGAAACACAGGGAGTAATGAGCAGGATGACCAGTTCCACTAGCTTTATGTTGAACCGGCATGCCTCACACACTTACCTCATGCAGACTGGAGATAAAGCCAGAGGACAAACTGGAGAGGCCAAAGCGTTTCTCGATGGTTGTCAGGCTGCTCTTGAAGTAGGCACTGTAGAGGAGCTGGGCCAGCTGCAGAAGGCTATGGCAGGCAACAAACACCTGTTGGCAAAATGGTAACAGAATTAGGGTCATGGCAAAGTGAGGCCGCATAAATCACCAAGATCAGGGCTGAAGCATCCTCAGACTGGTGATCCTGGGGTGTGGTCAAGATATTGCCAGAGCGATAGTGTGCATATAAAACCACACTCACAACCCAAAATACAATTGACTCAATTATTTGAATGAAGCCTTCCCGGTTCACTCGGGTTGTTTTGCAACTTGTTCATGCAACGTTTTTTAGAATCCAGCGACTTCATTGCTAAGCTGAGTCTCCCACCCATGACACACGTCGGAAGCGCCGACACTGAGAAAAGATCCAAACATTGTGACAGGCATTATGAAGAGGACGGGGGAGTCTTTTGCTTTTGTAATTTAAAATGTGATTGATTGACAGGTTTACACAAGCAAATGAGCATTAGACAGAAAATGCATTGTGACTGCTGAAGGCACTGCCTTCTGACTGACAAGAGAGTACCCGTTCCAATTATTACTACTGCTTCACATAAGCATGATGTCTTCATTGCCTCTGTTTAGAGCATGAAATAGGTGCTTGTTAAAACAAACAAGAATGGGAATTTAGCAGTGGGGAGTACTGCTGTTTAGGGTTTCACCCATTTAATCTCATACACATATAATACATATATAATTCCCATATGTGCTTTTTTACAGGGGGTAATCAAGGGTCTGCAGTATCATCACCTCTTGCTGTTGTTGTTAAAAAGTGGGACACTTACTGTAACAACTTTATGGTGAGTACCGGCACCTATTTTCCTAGAAAAAAAGCACTTATTCCCATAGTTAAAACCATGCTCCAGCCAGCTTGCAACGAGAAAACCCAATTACAAGCATAACAAAAGTAGTTATAAGCAATAAATAAACATCTGAAAGTACACAACAAAAATTAAACAATTTCCCATCTCCACCTCCACATTGTGAAAGAAACAATATTGTTCAGAAAACAGGATAAAGACAGCATAATTTCAAATACTGTACTTCATGTCCCCTAGTTCTGGAGATAGGACAACCCCAGCAAGACTGACTGGCAGGCTCCAATGTCCTCCAACCCCACTTTTGGAATGCATGTGCCAACCAGTAATTTTACCAATAAAGGAACATGAGAAAGCAGGACAGGAAATGGAGGCAGGACGAAAGGAGGAACCTTATATTGCATTTCTGTAACAGACCAGGAAAGCAAATACATCATAATAGGCAGTTTAAAAAATGATTAGGTTTTTCCATATTTCTCTACTTTTTAAAATGTCGTGGAAAATAAAAATATGTATTTATTTAGTATTTACAACTTACAAGAGTTGCTCCATTGGACAGGTCTACTCAAAGGCAAGCCCCAGTGTTTCAATGGTGCTTATTCCCAAGCATGGAATTGCAGGTGGAAGTTGACATTGGCAAGGTTTCACACACATGATTCAGGCTGCTCAATCTGCAGTTGCACTCTTTCCATAGCATGGGATTTGTATACAGCAAGCCTGTCTAGGGTGACTCCCCCCAAAACCGCTGCCCCCCCCACCGCAACCTAGCTGTGCTTGTCACATAAAGGTGTGTTCTCAATACTGCCTTAAAGTGCAATGATGTTCCCCTCCCCATTTGTTTCATAGCTCCTCACCCCAGCAAGGCTTCCATTGTGTTTTCTGTTTTTGTACACACCAGGAGCAGGAGGGAACTGACAGGGCAGGGGTGTCTTTCCCCTATGCTAAGGTGTTTACCCCTTAAATGGCTAGGTTAGGTATGAACTTAAGACGCCAGTCAGTGGGAAGATGGCTTGAGCGAGAACACACCAGTCTTTAGTAGGTTACAACAAAGTACAGGATATATATGAATTTTGAATAACACCCCACAATCATAGATTACAGAGACAGCACTGGAAACGCAGCAAGTGTGCAGTAAATGGGAATGTGGACACAGCTTATGCCTTGGGCTTTGGGCTTTGCTTGGAGTCTCTGGCTTAAAGCCCAGGACACAAGGCAAAGCTCAGGAAGCCTGTGGCTGGGCAGCTTTAGGTCTTACATAATTGTAATGGACAAGCCTGCAAGTCTTTTTTTGGTTTTTGGTTTTTTTTAATGTAGCTCTGGAATCTTCCATAAGGAAAACCAACTGCAGGAGTATTTGAAGAGGGGGGAAATGTAAATGTTCTCCCTTAATTGAAAGCTGGCTGGTACTACTTAGGGAGAAAGGAATGTCTCCCAGGAGAGCAACATTTGTTATGCCTTTATTAACGGAAGCTTCTGCAGCTGTTTGATGAGAATACCAGACACTATGATTCGGTGACCTAGAAGATGTGTCCTGACTATTAGTTATTGAACACTGAAGGGGCAGTGTATCTAGAGACAAAAATACATTTTCATTATGTTTAAAAGGAAGTACACTAGGAAGTTATTCATTAATCAGTACAGAACACATTCAAGTCCAGAGGCCTTATGCATTTCAAGAAACCCCATTTTTTATACTAGCAAGTGACTTCGAAAGGCTCCCTTTATCCTCTCTAGGATTTGCTTGACTTAGTATTATATGTGGTACGGTTTAGGCCTACTCTCAGCCTGACTCTTTTAACACCTCCAGCTCATACAGTTAACATCCACTTTCTAGGAGTGGGCAGAATGCATCACATAAAACCATAGATTAAAAACCACCACATAAAACACACTCCAATCTTATGGCCTATTAACCTCCCCACTGTTTATCTTTGTAGAAGAGTCCCTAGTGAAAGGCAACCGTTTCCAAAAACTATTTTGCGTAATACAGAACAGGGTTTCCTGAGTCCATGTCTCTCTTCCAGCACACAGGTTGAAAATACTGTTTTGTATTGTACAGTGGTACCTCAGGTTACATACGCTTCAGGTTACATATGCTTCAGGTTACAGACTTCGCTAACCCAGAAATAGTGCTTCAGGTTAAGAACTTTGCTTCAGGATGAGAACAGAACTCGTGCTCTGGCGGTACGGCCGCAGCAGGAGGCCCCATTAGCTAAAGTGGTGCTTCAGATTAAGTACAGTTTCAGGTTAAGAATGGACCTCTGGAACGAATTAAGTACTTAACCTGAGGTACCACTGTATTAAATGGAACTTCATAGTACACGCTTTAAAAAAACACAGCATGACATTTGTTCATAGAATGACAGTAAAAAAAAACCAACCCCAACATAATCTCTCAAGCATTCTGGAAGCTGTTCCACTTTCATACAACCCTAAACCCAGCTACTATTCAGTAGTCATGAAGGAATTGGGAGAAGAGAGGAGAGATGAAGAGAAGGCAAACAGTACAGATTTATATGTCAAAACAAAAACTTGGATCAGATGCTATTAGATTCTGTGCTAGCATCACACCAGCTAAATGCTACAGTGTCTCATTTGGCACATGTGTGAAGCAGAAGGCAGACAAGCCTTTTCCAGCATGTAGGACCCAGGAGGTTAGCAGCACATTTCTGTGAATATCTGCTCAGAAGTAAGATGCATTAAGAGCAATGAGGCTTCCTCAACATTTAGTGGGTACAGGATTGCAGTCTTAAGTCCCAAGTGACAGAAAGGAAACTCTCCATATCCTGAGGCACAGTAGGCTACGCTAACAGTTTTGATCTATTTTTAGAGAACATTTTTAAATTGGAAGGAAAACTACTGTTTGCCACACCCCAAAAACACACAAGGAGAAGAAGAAACAGGCTCAGAAAGCACCTTCTCTAAGAGAATGGCCTGGTATGCTTGTCACTTTAAAGTTAAACCATAGTTAAATAAACTAAACTAGGGACGTGGGTGGCACTGTGATCTAAACCACAGAGCCTATGGCTTGCCAATCAGAAGGTTGGTGGTTCGAATCCCTGCGACGGGGTGAGCTCCCGTTGCTCGATCCCTGTTTCTGCCAACCTAGAAGTTCGAAAGTACATCAAAGTGCAAGTAGATAAATAGGTACCGCTCTGACGGGAAGGTAAATGGCATTTCTGTGTGCTGCTCTGGTTCGCCAGAAGCGGCTTAGTCATGCTGGCCACATGACCTGGAAGCTATCTGCGGACAAATGTCGGCTCCCTCGGCCTATAGAATGAGATGAGCGCCGCAATCCCAGAGTCGTTCGTGACTGGACCTAATGGTCAGGGTCCCTTTACCTTTATGGTTTAAATGCAAGTGTGCAGCATGCCAGTGCACACTGCTGAAATCATAGGCCCTTCCCTTCTACTCAACTCCTTCTGCTGCCATACTGCTGGAGACAAGTCATAGTCTTGCTTAGAGTTACAAGCCCTCTTTTTGTTTCAGAGACTATTTATTTATTTTATTCCTTAATCATCCCACAGTCTACATTCCCTAGGCCAGGCTTCCTCAACCTCGGCCCTCCAGATGTTTTTGGCCTACAACTCCCATAATCCCTAGCTAGCAGGACCAGTGGTCAGGGATGATGGGAATTGTGGTCTCAAAAACATCTAGAGGGCCAAGGTTGAGGAAGCCTGCTCTAGGAAAACTACAGTTTGCATACATTACAACACTAAATAAATAAAACTGCAAAAATCAGGCTTAAGAGTAAACAAAACGTATTACTCACATTGGGAGGGAACAACTTCCTAACAGGACAAAATGCAATGTAAGAACCATTTTTAAAAGTCCAACTTAGAGTTTCCTGTATTTGCCAAGGATGTTGGATGGAAAGGCTATGGATGGAAATCACCATGGCCACTGGCTGGGGATGATGGGAGCTGCAGGAAGGCAACAGGTTCTCCACTTCTGATCTATGCAAAGCACTTTGTCCCAGGACGTGGTCCGAGGGCACAACACACTAACATTGCTGAAGCTATGTGTCTAGATGTGTCTGTGTCTAGATGAAATGCTGCCTGTGAATTCAATGCACACTGATTGGGAATTCCACTGAAGAAAGAGAAGAGATAATAAATTCGAGCACACAGGAAAACTGTCCTGGAAATATTTACTCAGCTATCACTGTCATCCACTTGCTCAGGAACTGATGCTTTATAAGTTTTCTATCATTTTGCTGTTTTGCTTTTACTCTCTTGGTCTGATTTTTATCTGCTGATGTTTCAGCTATCATGCTTTTAAGGCTGTTTGCTGCCCATAACATTTTAAATAATTTTGTTATGTAGCAAACTGCTTGGTGTGTCCCCCACAACAGAAAAGTGAAATGAGAAGTGATGCATTTGATCTAACCTTAAGGAATGACACACAAATTACTTTTGAGAGGGATTGATGATGTGAAGACAGTGAAGATGACAAGCACATAAGACTGAAGAGAAAATTCTGGAGAAGGTGAAATCAAGAACAGGAGGACATAACAAGGAGTCCGAAAGTCAGGGAAGTAAGAACTGGAAAATGATGGACTAAAACAAGTAAGATGACCCATTTTGTAGGCCTTGTAGGGCTATATACATGAGCTCTGCTATCTTTCCTACTCCCCAAGGCAGCCCAACATGTTGACAGTTTCCTTTGTAGAAACTGACCGCCGTTTCCTCAAAGACATATTCTGCTGTTCCAGGCTAAGGCATTTCCAATGTACTTGGTTTTTCTCCATCAGCAACATAAACTGCAAAGCAACACTTGTGGCTTTCCTGAACTACACAGTAAGAACAAGTGATACTCCTGAAATGGATGCCAGAGATCACAGGAGCTGCCGCAGCTGGAAACTATAAGCTAACTAGCTCAGCCATAACGTTGGCTGGGCAAATGGATTATTCCTGCAAGGCTGCAACGTTACACATGAGCTCAGCCCAGAAAGCCTGGAAGATATCCATATTTTTTTTTTTTAAAAAATGCCACTACATCTGTAAAGATGGCACAGTGATCCTAAACTCCTCTTCATTGTTGAAAGTGATCTCCTGCAAGAGGGAGCCAGGCCATGTCTTCTGACTTCAGGCAAATTTCAGACAACATTCATCAGGCATTTTGTAAAAGAAGCCACACTTCATATGCATTTGTACTTACCTCAGCCACCTGTTAATCACCTTGATGTTTATTTTAAAGACAGATGAATGATCCTATCTACAGGCTGTTTGCATAAGCAGCTTATAAATCCCTCTTCTGAATGGCTTCACCTGCCCTGATTGTGTGATTATGACAGGCTGGTGCAGTACCGTGGTGCCCCGCAAGACGAATGCCGTGCAAGACGAAAAACTCACCAGACGAAAGGGTTTTTGGGTTTTGCGTTGCTTCGCTAGACGAATTTCCCTATGAGCTTGCTTGGCAAGATGAAAACGTCTTGCGCTTTTTTCTTAAAGCCGCTTGAAGAGGCGCAGTTGCGACGGACCGTGCTTCGCAAGACGAAAAACATCGCAAGACGAAAAGACTCGCGGAACGAATTCTTTTCATCTTGTGAGGCACCACTGTACATTAAACAGCGCCAAATCTTCTCTATGGCCATATTCACACCATACATTTAAAGCACTTTGATCCAGTTTGGAACAGTCATGGCTTCCCTCAAAGAATTCTGGGAGCTGTGGTTTGTTAAGGGTGCTGAGAGTTAGGAGGCCCGATATCCCCTCAGAGATGCCTCTCTCAGAGTAGTTTAACAACCAACCTCTGTTCACAGGGAACTCTGGGAATTGTAGCTCAGTGGGGAGAAGAGGGGCTTCCTAACAACCCTCAAGTACCTTTAGCAAGCAACAGCTCCCAGAATTCTTTGAGGGAAGCCATGTCTATTTAAAGTGGCATCAGGGAAATTTTTAGTGTTTGATGTCGTATTGTGTTTTTACTAATTTTTGTGCGGAGCCACCCAGAGTGGCTAGGGCAACCCAGTCAGATGGGTGGCATAGAAATAATAAATGAAGAAGAAGAAGAAGAAGAAGAAGAAGAAGAAGAAGAAGAAGAAGAAGAAGAAGAAGAAGATATGGTGTGAATGTGGCCTTACAGGGCAATGCAGATGCAGCAAACCTATTGAGAAGTGAGCCCCACTAAGATGACTGAGACTTATTCCCAAGCTAATGCAGGGATAGAAGCCCAAGAACTGCTTAGTAATAGGGCTATCTTCTATTTATTTATTTGATCACATTTTAATTTCAACCATCCTACAAAGATGCTCAGGGGCTCTTCCCTCCCTGCTGCATTTCATACTTGCAGCAAGCCTGAGTTATAAGAGGGAGACCGACCAACCCAACACTATTTGCAACTCAGTGAAGATTTGAACCTGGATCTGCCTAGTCCTAGTCTGACACTTTAACTGATGCACCAAAATAGTTTGCTCTTTTGCACTGGAACCAACCTCAAAGACCCCATGAGAACCCGGACTGCAAGTCTAACCTTTGAGGAGCATAGGTTGCCAATAATGAAAAGCAGAAAGGGAGCTGTCTTACTTTTTCTGTAACCTGCTGTCCTTTTCATATATTAAAAATAAACCAGCCTAGCAAAAGGCCAGGTGAAGTCATAGGTGACAGCAGATCTGAAAGAAGGCAAATCCCACTCTCTGTCCAGCTTTTCCCATCCTTGTCATTCTATATAAAGACAGCAAATCCCATTGGCTATCAGGATGGCATTAAAAGTCCCAGGAGGCTTCACATCAGAGAGAAGACATTGGTTATAGCAGCTTCTTGTTTCCTACCTGTCTGTCACATACGCCTCCTCAGTTACATGGAATAAAAAAAGATTAAGATCGTGGCAACAAAAGGAATCAAATTAATATAAAACATTGTCTTTTCATTCACAATTACCACAAAGAGAAAGAGAAAGGAGATCTGGATCCTGTCTATTTAGACTCGATAAAATATTATGACAACATGTAAAAATGGGAGCAGAGTCTATTTTCAGCAAACTGACAGCATGCAGTGTATACACAATAATGTAAAACTGGCTGTATTCTTTTGTCATAAAGGCTTCATCTGACAGCTTATGCAAGGTAATGGGAATCAGTCAACAAGTCTGTTTACCCTTAGACTGCATATAAATGTCTGTTATGAAATGTAAAGCTTGCGAAGGTCTGGCAGAAGACAGACAGCGCTATTGTGGCAACGTTGGCACAGAAAAGCCACGTCTCACACCTACGGTAACCACAGAACTGGTTAATGTTAAAGAAAACCAAGATAGGTCAGAATTGAGGGTATTGGTTCCCAGTGGAAGCAGAACTTCCTTTTCCTGTTCTGCAAGCAGAGAGTTTGAGAGTCAAGGAACATAGTGAATTGAGTCAAACTTGGTTCTCCTGACTCCAAAAGAGCAGTGCTGGTTGGAACAAGAGAGGATCTTCTAGCCAAGGCAGAGAAACTGGCAATGAGCAGGCTGCTTCCTTGGGGCGGCGGGGGGGGGGGGGAGAACAGTACAGTTAAGCCCAGTCTTGAGCTGCTTTTCTGTTGTCAAGAGTGGAACAAAGGGAGCTGAAGCGAAGGAGAACAGCCTCCCTTGGCATCTTTGTGCTAACAGATAAAAAGCACTTTTAGACATAACCCTCTAGAAATCTAGTCATAGGGAAATGGAGGGGGCAGGAAAGGGCAGGGCAAGGTACTGTATTTTTCGCTCTATAGGATGCACCAGACCATAGGAGGGGGAGAACAGGGGAAAAAAAATTCCCTTGTTCTCCCCCTCTAAAACAAGGTGCGTTCTGTGCGTTCAAGGTGTGTTCACTCCGAAGCCTCCCGCCGGGCTCTGGAGGCTTTGGGTTCCTTTTAACCTGCTCTTTGGGGCTGGGGGGGGAAGCGTTGCAGCCTTCCCCCCACCTTCGTACAGCCTTCGTAGCCTCCGCAGGGCAGCAGGATGAAGGCACCCCGCTGCCTTGCGGAGGCTTTGTGTAGCTAGCCCCAAGCTAGAACAGCAAGATGGAGCGCTGCACAGCGCTCCGTCTCCCTGTTCTGGCTTTGGGCTTAGCCGTGCAGCCTGCATTCACTCTATAGGACGCACACACATTTCCCCTTAATTTTTGGAGGGGAAAAAGTGCGTCCTATAGAGCGAAAAATACAGTAATGTCTGAATCTCATCGCCCTGAAAACATCATCATCATCACCACCACCATAATCAAAATGAGACCCAGAGGCAATTGCTCTTATCTGCACTATAATTTCTCCACCTTCAAAGTATGAAACAGCAGGAAGGGAATTGCTGACACACAACGAGTCCATATCTAGTAAGTGGTTGCATGAGTGACGAGTAGTCAGCAGCTCAAAGCATGTACTGACAGCCTTCAAGACATTTTAAACCAGGCAAACTCGGCCCTCCAGATGTGTTGGGACTACAACTCCCATCATTCCTGTCCTGTTAGCTAAGGATGATGGGAGTTGTAGTCCCAATACATCTGGAGGGCAGAGTTTGACTATGCCTGTTTTAAACACAATCAGTATTACAGAGGATTTAATTTTTTAAAGTGGCATTTACAGTAGAAAAACTTAAGAACCTTGCTAGATCGGACCAAACGTCCATCTAGTCCTGTTCCCAACATAGCCAGCTTCCCAAGAGCTCATGGTAGCCAATATGGATGGGGGGTGATCTCACTTTTATCTTCACAAGAATCCTGTGTAGTAGGCTCAGTTGAGAGACAATGGTTGGCCCACAGCCACATAGGCATGAAGATTTGAACTCTTTCAGGGCAGAGTCGAATCACGACTTCACACTGGCTATAGTGCACTTCACATTGGGTCGAATCTAACCTAAGTTAGTCCCACTGAGGTCCCACTTACATCAACGTGAAAAGTCCGTCATGACTTCAGTGTAGGTTCCACTGAAATAATGGGAACCAAATGCAACTAACTTGGGGTACAAGACTATATACACTTCCTTGGGGGTAAATCCCACAGAACTCAATGGAACTTACTTCTGAGTAGACATGTATAAGATGGGATCCAGATGTGCAATCTAATCCTATGTCACACAAATGATTTGCCTTTTGAAAACTCTCCAGTTAAAAAGGCCATAATTTTACTTTCAATGTTTAGTTGCTGCTTTCCCCCACTCAAATCTCCAAAGCAGCTAACAGAAAACATCATAAAAACTCAATGACAAAAGGCTATTTAAGAAATCAGCACAACAAAATAAGCAGCAGAAGTCAGCAAAACAATTTCTAAAACAGCCACAGGAACAGCGGCCAGTAAAACAAACAGATCAGCAGGGACAACAAATTCAGTTAAAAGCTTTGGAAAACAAAAAATGTCTTAAACTAGCACTGAGCAAGATAGTAACAAAGGTACCTACCAGAACTGACTGGGAAAGGCTTTCTGAAAACACACCTTTCTGGCCTTTCAGCTGCCTGTTGAAACGTTTCTGTCTAGCACATACATCTGAAACAATACACTTTCCTTTCCTTTTTATTTTTTACCCTGCTCCCACTTCCTCCCATTTCTCTGTTGCTTCCTCCGTGTTGAATTTTAGTTTGCAACCTCTTCGGGTCAGGTGGTGCTATATAAATAAAATAAAATCCACTTGAAATGAACATAGAATCCCACTACCTTTAGAAGGGTGGGGGAAAACTACCTAGACTTAACACCTAGGTAGGAATTAGGGGTGGAAGGAGAGATTAGATTCCATTCATGCTGAAAGGCAAACCTACTTAATTTGCACTTTCCAAAATGCACGAACAGAAACACAGCCAACCTTTGAAATTCGCTCTTATCTGAATTTTGCAATGCAGTTCTCCAGCCAAGGAATGTGTACAGCATGTAGCAGGGTAAAGTGTGCATAAAAATGCACATATTAGTGAAAATAAGATACAAAAATGCATTATATTAGGGGGAATTGCTTTGCAACAATGTGTACACTAGGCAAAAATGCATAGAAACATTTGTATATTAAGAGAAATTCACTGATGAATTTTCACGGGGACTTAAAAAACACACACCCAACAACCCCACACTGTACATGGAAATGGGGAGAACTGGACTTAAAAGTAGAAAAAAGTGAAACTTGGAGGAACTGACAAATTCCCTCATTCTTGGCAGGAAAAGCAAATCACAGACACTTGGGCTGTAAAAACTCAAGAGGTTTCAAAACTGCTGCAAGCTCTGTGAACCAATATAAGGCTATTTTGATCCAGAAAGATCCAGGTGTCTCTCTCAGTAGCTGTGAGATCATATTTAAATCAGAGAATCAAAGCGTTTGATGGGTGCAAGTGGTAGTTTCTTCTCAAATCACTTATAAGGGCAGAATTTGCCATGCATTAGCCCAGGCATTCCAAACTCGGCCCTCCAGATGTTTTGGGACTATAATCCCCATCATCCCTGACCACTGGTCCTGTTAGCTAGGGATGGTGGGAGCTGTAGTCCCAAAACAGCTGGAGGGCTGAGTTTGGGGGTGCCTGCATTAGCCCAAGCCCATAAATATCTAATTCCCAACTACCAGATACTACTGTGCCAGAAGGGGAAAAAAACAGGAACAAATAAGCAGCACTGAGAGAGAGTTGTTGGCTGCAAGCAAAGATTTAAGTAAACTAAGCCTAAATGACATACTGTCAACCACTATACCATGTCCAGTGTTTGCAAGGATGTGAGTGTCAGCAAAGGCAGGAGAGTCAGTTTTGTTACCATCTCTTACACATTGTATGTTATCTAACTAACAAATCACTGCCTGGTGTGGTTCATGTGATCATACTGTATCAGAGCACTGTCTTGGGGTCAATGGGGGATGCCCAGACACTTGAGAAAACTCTTCAAGCTGTTGTCACCTCATGGAAGGCAGTGATTTATAGCCTGGCTGGGGATGGTTATTATACAAAGAGATCAATTTGCTAAAAAGAAAGAGAGGAATTTCTATGAAGTCAACGTTTAGAAAAAGCACTGGCCTTTTAAGGAAATGTCTGTTAAAAGCTTCTCAACATCTTTATTACCATACAGTTTTTGCAGTGTCTGAAGAGATCTGATCTGAAAAGTCCCAAGACTCTGGATGATTAGGGTCAAGCAGCCTGCAGAAGGCCACTGCGAGAGAATTATTTGGGAGCAATTTTGCATTTCATTAGATGAACTATTGAAAATTCAACATTTGGACTTGAGTGCTAGAAACTGCACAAGCCAGGCTTGGTGGCATTCCACTTATGGCCAACTTCTCCAAAAACCATACTTAAGCTTTGGTGGGCCTTTAACGGAAGACAATTCCAGAAGAAAATAAATTGAGAAGGCTTCCTTGGGATCAGACAGAAGAGAGCTATTAGCTGCCCGCCATATTACAGAGACTCAATTGGCCTCCATTAGAAGTCAGGCCTTTGGTGCTGTTGGTGCCATGCTGTGGTGAACACTTCCCAGCAGAGATTCAGCAGCCATTCCTGCTTTTGACTTTCAGCCCTCTCTTGAAGGCCTTTTCACAAAAACAGGCGTTTGCTGTTGTTTTGACTGATCAGCCAGTCCCTTTAATTATTATTTTTATTGTTTTTAAATAGTGTTTTATGTCTTACTGTTTTGCATTACCCTGATATTTTATGATAAACCAGTACAGAAATATGGCTTGACAGAAAATTGGCACATGGGGCGTTCTCCTGCTTGCCTGGAGTTCCTTCTGCCTCCACCCTCCTCTCCTGTTTTCTTGCCACCACACCAGCAGAGACCCAGGAGCATGGCACTGAACAGCTGCCTTGATTACCAAACTGCTTTTCATCGGCCCCAATTTTGAAGACTGAAACTTTGCTGCTGCCTTATTCCCCCGTTATTTTAAAAGGTTCATTGTACAGGGCATTATTTGTTGCTGGTGTGCCAGTCAGGTTTCTTTGTGTCTCCCCTTCTTTGCTATGGCTAACCTGTTAACAACGAATTACTGTGTAATCTTTATATTCTAAAGAGCTGTAAGAATGTATTACAGTGGTACCTCTGGTTACGTACTTAATTTGTTCCGGAGGTCGGTTCTTAACCTGAAACTGAAGCACCACTTTAGCTAATGGGGCCTCCCGCTGCCGCCGCGTCGCCAGAGCATGATTTCTGTTCTCATCCTGAAGCAAAGTTCTTATTGGGAGATGATATACTATGAATTGAAAAAAAATGTTCAAAATGACATTTGTCAAAGAACCAGAAGCATTTTTGTTAAGGATTTTAGGACAAGACCTGCCAAGAAAAACAAAGAACTTATTTAAGTATGCTACAACAGCGGCAAGTGTCTTGTTAGCACAAGGATGAAAGAATGAGGAAATTCCCAACGAAAGAACAATGGCAAGAAAAACTGATCAGCTATGTGGAGTTGGCAAAGTTAACATATAAACTGCGTGAGAAGGAGAACCATGATTTCAAGGAAGAATGGGAACTATTTACAAACTACAGTGGTACCTCGGGTTAAGTACTTAATTTGTTCCAGAGGTCCGTTCTTAACCTGAAACTGTTCTTAACCTGAAGCACCACTTTAGCTAATGGGGCCTCCCGCTGCCGCCGCGCCGCCAGAGCATGATTTCTGTTCTCATACTGGAGCAAAGTTCTTAACCCGAGGTACTATTTCTGGGTTAGCGGAGTCTGTAACCTGAAGCGTATGTAACCTGAAGCAAATGTAACCTGAGGTACCACTGTATTCATTTCATCAAGAAGCTCAGCACTGCATGTATGGCTTTATTCCATTTAATCCCCACAACCTCCCTGTAAGGGAGATTAGGTTGAGAAGTTGATTTGGTCCAAAATATTTCCAGGAAGCTTCGATGTGGGGTGGGGATTTGAACCCAGGCCTCCCTGGGCAACGTCAATACACTATCTGCTCTGCTGAAGTGACTCAACTAATTCAGTGGTACCTCAGTTTTCAAGCGTCTCGGAAGCCAAAAGTTTTGGCTTTCGACGCCGAAAACCCGGAAGTAATTGCTTCCATTTTCGAACACGCCTCAGAAGTTGAATGGCTTCCACTGTGTGTTCAGTTTTCACCACTGAAATTCTCCCTTTGCGCCTCGGTTATCGAACATTTCAGAAGTCGAATGGTCTTCCAGAACCGATTATGTTTGACAACCGAGGTACCACTGTACTTAACATTTATACTGCACATTTCATGTGCTCAAAGGGTTTAATGAACAGATTAGTGAACTAATGTAGTCATGATCCTCATATTTCAGACTGGGGGCTAACAGAACAGGGGGTTGCCTACTTAGCAAGATGAGTGAATGGGGCACCCCCTGGTTTGCAGTTTATACTCTTCAGTCACTCTGCTATACCAGAATAAGTGTAAAAGGGACTAAAGAAAGAAACGAACCTCTTTATTGTTTCTGTTCCTTTTTAAAGACCTTCTCCTGAAAAATACAACCAGCTGTATGCTGTCCAAGTGTTGTTGGACTCCCATCCCATCCGTTTCATCCAGTATGATCAACAGTCAGGGATGATGGGAGTTGGAGTCCAACATCATCTGGTGGCCCACAGGTTGCCGACCCTGGTATACCTTAGCCTATGCATGTCTACATAGAAGAACGTACAAGGGGACTTGTAAGTGTGCATACGATTGCAGCTTTACTAAAAAAAGAGAGAGATTCCTTTATATGAGAGGTGGGGAACCTGTAGTTGGGAAGGGCCAAGACAGAGCGCCAGGCTGGGGGCTCAAATCCCAACTCAGTGGGTGACATTGGGCAAGTCACTGTTTCACACGGCCTGTGATTTGCCTCACAGGGTCTTTCTGCAGAAAAGAAAGGAGGAACGCGTTGACAATGTTCAGCTAGATGGACCAATGGTCGGACAACATAATGCAGCTTCCTTCACTCCTACAAAAATCCATGTAAACCACCCTAAGCTTCTTGGGTCAAGGGGAAAGATGGTATTAAAATACAATCAAGAAATACCTTAAAAGCTGCAGTTAACAGCAATCATCCTGATCACCTGAGTTAAGTTGGCTTCCCTGATCCTCCAAGACTACTATGGACAAAGCACCGTCAAAGGAATTCTCTCCCTCAGGTTTGTCACCTATTCATTAGGGCTTTTCCTCCTCAGCAAGCGCTGTTCCTACTGCTGTATCACTGCAATAAAGGCCCTGCTGGTTTAGTTACCCAACAATCCACCAGTTTGTTTGCAGACTCCGGATTCCTGGAGTGCGTGTGTGCACGCATGTTTCCATAGTTGGCTCTTTGTACTTGCGCTGTTACTCTGTGCTAGATAAGCGCAGGGAGTGGGGATTACCAGAGTTTCCTCTGTGTTTTCAAATCCCTTTTGTTTTTTCTCTTGACCTACGCACTTAGGCAACCTCCCTTCTCATACCGACACTCGAGGCCATGCCCTTGCCCACAGTATCAGGAGCTCCCGCTGCTTAATTTGCTCGTGCTAGTCTTATCTGTGGTGACCACTCCTTGGTGAGATTTCGGCATGGAGCCGAAACCTTACCCTCCCTCAGAAAAATGGGCCTGCCTGCTCTTGTTTCCCCTGAGTGGTCTGGCTCAGCAGGCAACAGCTGCCCTCTTTGGGCACTTGCGGGTCACTCCGTATGATTGGCAGTTGTCCATGTCCAGGCGCTGGCAAGAAGGCAAAATCCCACGAAACAGAACAGGACAATCTGTAGACGAGATGTTCAAAACACATTTCTCCCCTCTCCCCTGGAATGATCCTGGAAACTGTAATTTCTGAAGGTTGTTCCCTTCAGGTGGGGGAATGTGCTTTGAATGTGCCTTGAATATATGGTGTGTACACAGCCAGAGAGTGTGTGTGTTTGTGTCACCTAGCCATAAGTGGTTTATTTCATGCTTCTGCAAGAGCATCCTCTTTAATGTGCAACTGCCACCAAAAGGTGTGCTGGTCGAGAGAAGCAGCTACAATGGTACCTCGGTTTAAGTACTTAATTCGTTCCGGAGGTCCGTTCTTAACCTGAAACTGTTCTTAGCCTGAAGCACCACTTTAGCTAATGGGGCTTCCTGCTGCTGCCGTGCTGCCGGAGCACGATTTCTGTTCTCATCCTGAAGCAAAGTTCTTAATCCGAGGTACTATTTCTGGGTTAGCAGAGTCTGTAACCTGAAGCATATGTAACCTGAGGTACCACTGTATGCCCAACTCTAAATATGTTTACTCAAGTCCCGCCAAGCTCAACAGGATTTGTTCCCTAATAAGTGTGCATTGCTGTAATGAGGTCGTAATCATGTGCATAATTACTTGGAAGCAAGTCCTGTGGAACTCAGGGAGACTTACTTTTGAGTAAGCTTGCAAAGGCTGCACAACTTAGGCACACCTACCTGAGAGTAAGCCCCACTGAACTCAACAGGACTTCCTTCCCGACTTATTCTCTCCAGCTCGTCTCAGCAAGGCAAAAAGCAGGAAGGTCTCTTTGAAGAGAAAAGAACCAGCTCTCTCTCTCATTTACAGAGATCTCTCCTCCTCCAAACTACCCCCACTTTTGGTGCTGTAGCCAAGATAAACACACACTACATCCTGATTCAATCATGAAGTTATCAACACTCTGCTTTCCTACCAACATTACATGAACCAGGTAAAAAGGCAGCAAGGAAGCCTTGCAACATCAACTGCTGCACATTTGCTCTGAGCAAAGGCTGACATTTCTTAGACCTGGAAGGAATCCGGCTTCCAAGCCTCAGTAAAATGTGTACAATCCAAGGAATGACATCAGAAGCAACTCCACCAGTCAGGCACACAACACCTATGAATGGGTTCAAGGCCATTATTACTTCTCATCCTTACTTTAAATGCTTCAGCTGAAACCTTTTTGAGCTGAGGGTCAAGGAGCTTGCTAACCTTGCAAATAAATTAACAGAATGAACTAGTCTTCAGAGGGTTTTAATAGTGATCCTGTCTTCTACATACCCATGTTACACAAGCCACAAAGGAAGCAACTCTCTTCCCATTCACAGAAATGAGATTGCCCTATCATTGGGGTGCGGTGGGGGAGAATCTCATTCCCCATGGGTGACAAGAAAAATGGCTGCTTGCAAGCCTGACCCAACTGTGGAACAGTTACAATCAGTTCTGGCACTCCAATTACTGGATGCATTTTTTGAAATGAGTTAGCCAGCCAAGAGACTAGCTTCTTGCCTTTCAGTGTCTCATAAGAGGGGAGCAGGGGTGTTCTTTATGACCAGGCATGGAAATGGAGCTTATGCTTGTAAACAGTATCCTTCTAACAAGGGGACTGGTGGAGAAGGCATGATCTATCCCCCACTCTGTCAGTCTATCTTAGTATGAGGGAGCTTCCTATGAATTCTTGGTCATCGTTGAATTCCTGGCCACCATAGACTACAAAGCAAGTGATATTGCAAAGTCGGATTAAGCAAGACTTCCTGTTCTACTAAAAAAAGCAGTGACCCCCCTTCCCCCCTCACAGCACTCCACATGACCAGTGAATTTCTGGTCTTATTTCCCCCAAAGATTTGGGACACTCAGAAACCAGAGATCTACATACTTTTTGACTTCATCCTGTTGCATTTTGCTCCCTGACAAACCCACCCTCAACTGCGACCAGGGGTATAGTGTGGAGGGGGCCAGGACGTCGTAGCCCCGGGCACATGATTTTGAGGGGGCATGAACCAGGCACCCCCATGCAGGGATCCCTGTCCCACCCTGTGTGCCACTGGGGATTTCTGGGCCCTCGAACCCGGCCTGGCCCTGATTTGTATAGTGTATATAGGTCACCAAATTTACTTCTCCTTAGCAAACACATTTTAGATTTTCAGTGCAAAATATACACAGTTTTGGTTTAAGTATGAGCTTCTGTCTCTGCTGATACATATTGAACAAAGATGGGCAATGCCCAGATAGTAGCATCTATGACTGTTGGTGTGAATGGCTGCTTAACTGAATTTGTTGCAGACTGTATACTTTTTTGCATCCGAATGTGTGTATCACACACATGCACACCTACGTAATTGCCAATTGAGGGTAATGCTCCATACATCTGATGAAGTGGACTCTGCAGACCACAAAAGCTGATGCCACAAAAAATGTATTGATATTGAAGGTACGACATTGGTTTTGCTGCAAGAGACTTAACACAGATACCATTCCAGAAGCTGGACTAGGACTGATTTAGCCAGCAATCCTAATCATCCTCCGATCAAAACCTGCCTTTCCTGAACCTTTAAAACAAAAGAACAGCCAATGCATTTGTTTGAGATGGTCTCCCCTTTTTCCCATGCTAAAACAGAGATGAACTTCTAATCAGATCTGGCATTTCTGGTTGCTTAATTCTGAACTGAGGCTTTCCATTATTAGGTCAACAACAATCTTACAAAGTAAGAGCAAAAGCTTTCAGGTTTTCCAAAACTCTTCACCAGGCTAAATTAAAACAAAGCAAAGTGAAAGGAACTCGTGGAAGACACCATGAATTGCATCTGGTCAGAGTCTTATGGCAGAATGTGGGCAGAAGGAGGGGATGTTCAAATGAGGAGGTTGGCTCCCTCCTCCCACACTGGGCCACAAGACTCTGACCAGATGAAGACTCATGGCATGACCGCCAGCTCAGTTTCTCCCCTTTCCCTAAGCCACTTTCTTAGCCATCCAGCCTGATGGAAGAATATTTTTAAAACTCAAAAGCTTGCACGTTATTTCACATGATAAGTTTAATAAAGGGTATTGTCCTAAAATAGATTTTGGATATTTCATCACGGTCCAAAAAAGCTACCTTTACTTTTTTTTATTAACAATCCACTTCCTCAGCAACTCTTATTACTTTCAGCTGCCAATTCCCCAGAAGCTCCCAAATGTCTCCGTGCAGCTTCTTATCTATGAATTTGCCATGATGAGCAGATATCTAAGGACCACGATACTAGCGGTACCAGCTCCCTTCTCTTCCTCCTCCTCCATCACTAGCTGTGGCTAAACATCAGCAGTTAGGGGCCTCTGAGCTCCCACCTCAAGAGTCATGTGGAAGTGATTCAACCTCTCCCACAGCAGATGAAGGATAACCGGGATGGGGGGGGGGGAGAAATACTCAGCAGAGGCCTTTCTCTGAAAAGGCTGCTGTTTGTTATTTCTGGAGTAACTTTTGAGAAAGGCATTCTGTAAACACCGTGCCATAAAACAAATAGGAGCTCCATTATCTTGTGCCGACAGACCAGAGCTTGAGGGGTGTATTTAACAGAGAAATGCCTTGTACCGGAACCAGAGCAATGTTTAGCAGCTGCTGCTGGAGCTTATGAAAGTAACGCTGCTTGTTTAGTTTCTCTGGCACAGCCAACAACGTCTGCGCAGGTAGGGTCTTGGCACTGCCCCAGCTCTCGCCTGGGGAAGACAAAGCGAGGACTAAACCTCAGCTCCACACAGACATCATCCCGCCAGGGGCAGGGCTGCCTTGTTGTCATAACGGAGAGGAACATGGGACTGCCGCTCTCCATCCGCTTGGCTTGCAAGCAAACAGATTGCCAGGTGGAGAGAACCCATCCCAAGCAAACTTGCTGTGCCAATGGAACACAACAACAAAAGGTAGCAAAATCATCATTGTGCCAACACCAGCGTTCATTCTTACAATGGGAAACCAGGGAAAGCTTCAAACTTAGCATGCTGGCTAATGAATTTCTGCAGTGGTCCTGCTGCCAGACTAAACAGCATGTTTCCACATGTGCAGGCGTGCACACACACACAAAACTGTGGAGAAACACAGCTGCTGTGGGATTTGAAAGGTGACTATGACCCCATTCAGAAATGACAAGGTGAAGTTTCCAAAAATCGAGTGGGTGTAGAACAGGAGTAGGGAACCTCAAGCCGGGGGTGTGGGGAGGAGGCAGATGCAGCTTTCTAGGCCAAGCCTGGTTTCCCCAGGCTACACCTCCTCACCCGTCCAGCCTCTTGACTTCCCCAAGTGCCTTTGCCTGGCTGAAATGTGTCCTTTAACTGCTCGCCTGGCCTTTAACTGCTCCTTTAACTGCAGTCCTTTAACTGCTCGCATGGAGAGAAGTGTGTGGGGTGTATACATGGGTGACTATGCAGTCTGACTTCTGCTTGGCTGGAATGCAGCTTACTGTACTAAAGGTATGGATCACATCCACCCTTTGACCAGTTTTTGCCACTGGCATGCGACCCTCTGAGAGGTTCATCATGATGGAATGTGGTCCTCTTCAAAAAGGTTCCTGCACCCCACTTTCGTATAAAAGCCACGGGGATCAAGGTCCAGATGAACCAGCATGGTGAGCAAAAAGTTGGATTAGAAAAAGGGGGACTCGGGTTCAAATGCCCACTCATGGCCTATCGTTTTCTCGCAACACTCTCAGTCTGATCTAGCTCAAAGCCTTGCTCTGGGGACAAAATGGGGAGAGGAAAGAACTACGTATGAGATACTTGGGGGGAGGGCAAGATAAAAATGCAGCAACGATAAATGCAAAGGTAACAGATAAACCCACTGCAGCTGAAGGTATTGTGAAACAGCAAGTGACTGACTATTGGGCTCATGGCAAATATATGTTTATTTACAAACTTCTTGTCCGCTGGCTTGGTGCTACAAGCTTTGCTCAGGTTCTAAATCATTTTACAAAGACCACGGTGTTGTTCAGTCACAGGGTACAGAGTTAGCTCCAGAGGCCCTATGTAGAACATTTGAATCAGACACAAAGCAAACTCATTTGACCTGGTAGGGTAAGCAGTTTGGCATAGTGGTGGCCTGAGAGAGGACATTCTCCATGGCAGCCCCTAAGCTGTGGAATTCCCTTCCCCAGAGAGCTTCTCCTGACACCATCACTATGCAGCTTTCTGCAAAAGGCTGTGTCTTAGTGTAGAACCAGGTCATCAAGCGTGAGCTTCCATAGCCGCTGCCTGCCATGAACCATCATTGGGACGATTTGCAGCAACGGCAGCAGGTATGTTCTATACTTGTGACAATATTTTATCCTCTTGTTAATTATGCTGCTTTACATGTGCATTCTATATTTGACTTCCTTTAGTAACGTTTTCTTTTGAAGTGTTTAGGATAATTGCTTTTGTGTTAACTTTGCTACGTTAAATGTGCATTCTGTACTTGACCTCCTCTGTAATGTTTTATTTTGAAATCTTTTAAGATAATATTTTAGTTCCCTGTTAAACATGTTGCTTTGAATGTATACTTTTTATTTGACTTTGCAACATTTTATTCTGGATTGTTTAATTTGATGCTTTAATTTAGGCTAGAAACGGCTTTGAATATTTTCCCCTTAAAAAATGAAAGCTGTGAAATGAACAGTAATGGTAACAATAAAATGCTGAAAACACACCTCTTTACCCTGCCCTTTGACACTTGAGAAGTGTGTGTTCGGGACCCACCCTATTCCCATGACTGTAATTTATTGTAACTAGTTTTAATTCTTGTAAACTGCCCTGCAACTTGGCGTTGGTGAAGGACAGGCAATACATTTATTGATGTTATTAATATTAATATTAATGATTAAAGGTGCTTCTTCCTACAGAGTTATCCTAGGTAAGCGCACCAGAATGCTCACTTTGTAGGGCCTATCCCAACTCTGAGAATGGGGAGGGAGGAAAAAGGTCAAGCATGTTTGCTTTTGACCCAGAAAAATTCAAGGCAGGGAATATTTGTTCTCACTTGAGGGCTTTCCTCCCTGCACGCCCTGAGCCAGCCAAAGCACTTATAATCGGCTAGCCTGCCTCATGAAACCTCACATTTATTATGGGAACGCTGATAAAAACCCTTTCTGCAGTGCTATTGTCAAGATTGTAAACAGCACGGTTGCATAATGTTAGTGGCCAACATACAACTGCCTCCACCTCTTCACCAGCTCTGGAATGTGCAAGTGAGACTCATTGGAAAAATATGTCCCCGTTGCTGTGCCATTCAAGGAAGGAAATATAAGATTGTGCTTCTCTGGGCATCTGCAATGTATTTACACCCATGACCAGTTCCCTAGGATGACAAGTGTTTATTTATCTGTACCCAACTCTGTCCCTGGACAGGGAAGCTTACAGCAATTTAATCACTGTCCAAAGAGCTCTCAATCAAAACAGGTTTCTATCCCTCCACTCTCATTTGGGATTATGCTACTAATCCCGACAGCTTCCCTTGAAACTCTTTTTCCTCCCACCAGGACTTTTTTCTTTTCTTATTTGCATCCTTTATTCATACAAACTGGAAGTTTCCTCTTGAAACAGTTTCCCTTGTGGGAAAGTTTGCCCAGCTAAAGGTACTTTTTCTCTCTCCAGAGATCTCCTGCTCTGGTTGGACCTGTAAGGTCAAGATAGATGTTATAGATGCAAAGCTATGAGCACTCACTCGGATCAAGTCCCATCAATATAAATAAATAAATATATCATAATGATCATTTTATTGGTGCTTTCTGTTGATACATGCATGCATCTGGCTGCAGTGGTGCCAAACTACACGCTACATTACATGCATGGGTTGCACTTGTGCCATCAAAAAGAGCAGTCAAATGGTGGGGGAAAGATCCAGACAAGGGCCATGGTGGGGGGCAATATGGAAGCACTTAATCCTCCCCCTCCCTGTTTTGTGATCTATTTGCCAGGGGGGGGGGAGAGCTGCTAACTGCACCAGTACCAGTTTCCTTCCCCGTGTAAACAGCACCTGAGGGAGCAATTTTCACCAGGACCACAATGTGCAGGAGGGGGTTAACTCCCTCCTGCTCTCATAAGTGGTGCCATCAAGGCAGGACTTTGGGGCAAAAGACCAGGTCTCCATTCAGCAGAATAATCAGCAAGGCCCCCTAATGCAAAAGTAAGCCAAATAGTTGTTCTTGTTTAGTCGTTTAGTCATGTCCGACTCTTTGTGACCCCATGGACCAGAGCACATCGGGCACTCCTGTCTTCCACTGCCACCCGCAGCTTGGTCAAACTCATGTTAGTAGCTTCGACAACACTGTCCAACCAAAGCCAAATAGTACACATTCCCATCTAAAGAGAGAGTGTGTGCCCCCCCCAAAAAATAAGATCATCATGCCCAGAGCCTAGAATTCCCTATCCACAGCATGGTCCCAAATCAGATTGCCCCACAAAGCTCCCCCCACCCAGTTACAAAAAATACTCAAGTGCAAAACACGCATTCAACACAGCATGCCCCACAGCACTGTATCAAGACCTCCCTCTCGATAAAGCCACTGTGCTTCGCTTTTATTTCCTTTTCTCATTTCTGAACTTCCTTGGTGGCCACC
Organism: Podarcis vaucheri; assembly: GCF_965113315.1. Classification (NCBI taxonomy): domain Eukaryota; kingdom Metazoa; phylum Chordata; class Lepidosauria; order Squamata; family Lacertidae; genus Podarcis; species Podarcis vaucheri. Next base: position 38,281,492 of record NC_138763.1, read on the forward strand.
GACTGCTAAGGAAGGGGATCAGATGCTATACTTCTTTCCCCAGCTGGTTAGCAGCTGCCCTGCTTCTCTTAGCAAGAGGAATATGCTGCTAAGCCAGACTGTCCTCTGCAAAGACAGCATCCTTCAATCTTCTGGATAGGCAACAGCATGCAATAACGACCGCTACTTAACGTATTTTTCGGTCCATAAGACGCACTTTTCCCCTCTTAAAATCTAAGTGGAAATGTCTGTGCATCTTATGCTGGGAATGTGTGACCCCTGGAGCTGGGGGGGGGGACCCGGGCTTCCCCCACCAGCCCCAACCTGCTCTTTGGGGATGGGGGTGAGGGAAAGCTGGGCTTCCGCCACCAGCCCCGTCAAGCTCCTGAGCAGCTCTGGGGTAGCCCGCAAAGCCTCCACAGGGCAGCGGGGAGCCTTCATCCCGCTGCCCTGGGGAGGCTTCGTGTGGCTATCCCTGGCTTTTGCGGGAGGTGGGGGCTCTCTCACTTCCCCCACCTCCTGCAAAAGCCCCCAAGAGCCGCATTATTTTTTTCTTGAATTCTCCCCCCAAAAAGTAGGTGACCTTATGGACAGGTGTGCCTTATGAAGTGAAAAATATGGTACTTCTGAGTGTCATTATTACTCATATATGAGGCACGGAAATGCACACATGTTCAAGAGACAAGGTTCATCCATTTACAGAGTATCATCTCTAATCAGGGGAGGGGAGAGGTAAAAGAGGGAGGATTAAAAGAGCAACAACAAGGAACATCAAGATTTCCAGACGGCAAAAGTAAGGATGGCTTCCACTCCAGAGGAGACGCAATTATTTACAGCACCATCCAAGACATGGTCTTTGAGTTAAAAATCAATTCCCACTGATTTCCAGGTTAACAAATCTGTGGATTGGGATGAAAGCACTCAGGTGCAGGTAAATAAAGCCAGACGTTTGTCAATGAGGAAGGGAGAGCACTATAAATGTTGGTTACAGGTACAATGGAGAATTTATTTGCCACTTTATGATCCCTATCCAGAGTGTGTTGCAACCGGAGCAATATATTCAGTGTTTGTTTAACTCAAAAATAATGGTCATTTAATTATTTAGCATTTAGTTCAAGTAAGTGTGCACAGGACTGCAAAATAATAGCCCAACCCTATGCAAGTTTATTCAGAGATATGTCCTACTGTGTTCAGCAAGGCTTACTATTCCCAAGTAAGTGTGCATTAAACTGCAGCCTTATTCCGCAGTCCTATCCATGTTCACCCATAAGTAATTCAGTGAGGCTTACACACAATCCAAACCTGGAGTTCAACCAGTGGAATTTAAATCAACATAATTTATGCTGGTTTAAGTCCAAAAAAGGGTGTGTGGCAGGGCTGGGACAGGGCAAGGAGAGGCTATTCCAAATCCCTTTCAATCCATCTCATGACCTGGCAAGTCAGCAGAACTTAGCTGGCAAAAAGGGAATTGCAGGTCAAATTCCTCCCAGAGTTTGGAATAGGGTAACTTAACACCGGTGCAATTTACATGGTTTTCCTATAGTCAGGGTTGCGCAGTACAATGCAAACGGTATTGCAGCCTCAACCGTGCAATCCTATGCAGGGCTGCTCAGGATTACATTCCACCTAGTTCAATGGGATTTACTCCCAGGTAAGTGGGCACAGGATTGCATCCAACTCTGGGAATTTAAATCTGAAACATATTGCTGTCAATGGAACCCACGACCACGAGATGAGCCCGGTCCAGTCTCTACCTAAATGCGCTCGGAGGTCGCTCTGAGTGCAAGCGCTTCCTTGGCACCGGGAGTCGGACTGACTGGCAGTACTCGTGCGCTACAGAAGCCGAACTCAAAAGAGAGCCCGAACATAAAAACACACACAGTTTCATTCAAAGTAATGAATGAGAAACAAGCCATTGCACCATCCCCCAAGCAGCAAAGCTGCACCGGGGGACCCCTTACCTTGATGTTACAGAAGGCGCTCGCGGAGCAGGTGTTCCCAATCCTGGGCGCTTTGCCGTTTTCCGGCGCCATCCCCATGGTCTGCTCGGCGCGATCTGGAGACTCCTCGGGAGACAAAGGGCGAGTTAGCCCGGAGCCTCAGCAGCCAGTCCCGCGTTGCCCGCGCTCCTGAACAGCCTCGCTCAGGTGCCTGCCTTCTTCGCAACCTCCCCGCGAGCCAGTACGGAAAGCTGCCCGGGCGAAAGAGCGCGGAGCGTGCCGTTTTTATAACTCTGCGGCGCACTCCGAAGCGATGATGAAACTTTCTTTCTCCTCCCTCTTTCCCTCTAGTGCGTAAAAGCAGGCGCTGGGAAATGCTCCACCGGGCACACGGCGCTTCCCGCCCGAAAAGCAGGTGGGAGCTTTTCGCTCTCCGAGGGGACGGGCAAAATCTCCCTCTCGATCCCCCCCCCAAGAGATCAACCCCGCAGGAAGTCAGACCCTCAGGAGGGAGCGCCGGCAAATCCCTTCCCTCCGAGTTCCTCGGCTCCAAAACCGCGCGCTCCGTGGGGAGACGTGGGGCTGCAGGCTCCGGCTTCTTCTCCGAGGTTTCCGTCGGGGCCTCTTGTGAAAGCGTCGTCGGTGGGGTGGTGGGCGAGGCCGCTCGCAGTCTTCCCGAGCACGGCATGCGCCCTCCACATGTGCGAGGTCAGGCTTCGACCTGCGGTCGGTTTGGCTCCAGCCCTTGGCTTTCCAAAGGCCCCTGGCCGGGGAGTGGCGCCCGTGGCACGGGGCGTTTGCGCAAAAGAATCGATCTCCCCCGGCTGTTTTACGCACGGCCGGCCTCGACGGAGAAGGGCCTAGCTGTGGCCTAGGCTGCTCGCTGCAGCTGGGGGCGAGGCGGGCCGCTGTCCCTGCAGACAACATGGCCCAAGCAGGCGAATCTAGCCGGTGGGGGCTTCTTTTCCACAGCTGCTTGGAAGCCCAGTCGCCCCGCAGTTACCTCGAGAGGCACTGACACAACGGAGGCGAGCGGCCTGGCATGTTCATCTCCGGGCGGCCAACGGGATTGAACCGACTCGATTAAATATTAACCTCCCCAACGTGGCTGAGGTGGCTCTGGGCCTCCTGATCTGTGTCTACAAGTATAGCAAAATGAAGTGGGGGGACTCTGCTATCTTAAATAAGCAAACGCTTGCAAGGAGAAAACTAGCAGATCAGGGAGAAGAGGGGCTAGGACCTTTTCCTTCTTGTATTAGTTTTCTACTGGCAGGGCATTGTGTGTGTTTGTATTTAGCTAAAAAAAAGGGGAAGCTTTCAATGACAGCATCCCTCGCCCCTAAGTAATATTTCCCACCTACAAGTTGAGGTCTCTTCCCTCCTCCTGTCTCATGGGGAGATCTGGATCAAGAAACCCCAGTTATATTCAGGCTGCTTCTTAGTAGAAAATGGTGACGCTTGGGAACCTTCTCCAGTGAGCCAGCTGATACGGACCCTTTGATTGCGGGTCCTTCCCCGTTCCACTGTAGTATGGAGTAGTTAAATAGAGACCAACAAAATGGCATTCCCATGAGTGCTCCCTAATGAAAGCTCATGCACCACAAAGTAATCTTTAAGGAGTCTTGGAGCTTTGTCTGCTACTCTTCAGTGCTTAATCTCAGCTTCTATACATCCATTTATATGGCATTAATTTTTCCATAGCTCAGGCAGCCTGCTGCCCCCTTTCCTCCTGCCCACAGTCTCTTAGTATCTTGGTTTTCTATCCCTCCATAGCCTCTGTAAGAACAACTTGTTCTCCAAGTCCTTTACCAAGAACTCAGTAAACCCCTGAAGACGGACAGCAAAAGGTGACATTTTCCCTACTCCCATTCCTCTGCCTCTCAAGTCAACCTGTAATGAAACGACCAACCTGCTACTTGCATCAACTACTACCTCATGCCCTACCTCCAGTAATGGGGAACAGTTATTCATCATCTCCATTGCAGCTTTTGGAATAGATCGAGACGTGTCCATCTTCTCTCCCTCTCGAGCAAAAGCTCATCTCATCATCCTTTCACTATACTTGAAACCCATTTTTATCTTGATCACCACCTGCAAGATCTCAGCCTTTTGATGTTCCTATTACGCCATGTCCCTAGAATGAAATATTAGCCACTCAAAGTTAAATGATAACTAGTTCTTAAAATAGGTTCCCACCCACCCCCAGTTCTTGCTTTTTTTAAGGTCTCTGGGTCAAGGAGATTTTTATGGCAGATGGATGAAAACATGGCCACAAAAAATGCCTTCTTAAGTGAAGCTACAAATGGAGTGCAAGACTCATGGGCAATGGCACATACTAGATGTTCCCCTTGACTTAGCACAAACAATTTCATAAAAGATGCAGTACAAACAGAGAAATCTTTTCCTCAGAACCCCAGCAGAATCTATGGAAGAATAAAGCACACCACTGGGCAGCTTTCCAAAATCACTTGCCATGTGTTTAACTTGCTTGGAATAAGCCCTTTCCTTTCTTATCCTTTTTACCCGAAATTCAGCATGAAATAACCTCAAACTTGAGTATCCTACACTGCCAAGTTCCAAGTACCATATTTTTCCATGTATAAGACAATGGTTTTTATTATTTAAAAATGTTAAAAATTGGGGGTTGTATTATACACGGATATTGCAGGGGGGATGGGCGACTGGTGGCAGCCGCAAGCAGGAGATTGTCAGTGGTGATTGGGTGGGTGATTGTTGGCTGTGGCAAGGCCTGCTGACGATTGGCTGCTACTACAGCAATTGGGTGGTGATTGGCGACTGCTGGCGGCAAGCAGGCAGACGATTGGTGGCTTTGGGGAGGCGTGCGATTGGCAGAAGTCGTCAGGCGGGTCAGCATTTGTCAGTAACCCCCCCCCCAAAAAAAGCTCAGCACCTCTGGGCAATCTCCCGTTTTCTTAATTTGGGGTCCCAGAAAATAGGGGTCATCTTATACACAGAAAAATACAGTAGTCCATGGAATCATTTCCCAACTATAAGCCATGGAACCTGCTGCACCCTTCCAGTATGGTTTGGAGCTGTCAACTTTTATGAGCCTGTGGGCACATATGCAAACCAGAGAATCTCATAGTCACCATGCAGACACTACAACCACACACAAATGTGTACACGCACATGGCACGCATGACAACTACATATGTATCAAAACCACACACATGTGCACATTAACTCTCCTTGCCAGAAATTAGTTTGTGGGGCAAAGGGTTTGCTTCCCCCCCCAACATGGGATTTGATAGAGATCTTCCTGGAGACTACAGACTAATTTCCAGGAAGATAAACCTTCACTGAAGAGCACACACAGCAATTAGGCTGGGGGGGGGGAGCCTGTTGGCGCCTGGCGCCCACAAGGTCCCATCCTGCCCCCCACGCTGAAATTTGGCTTCAGAATTTTTCAATGGAATTATTTTAAGCTTAACCTCAAAACAGAGAGCATTTTTGGCATGCCCTCCCACACTACAATTATGCTGGGGGAGGGGAACCCAATTCAATCCTAATTTCAGCTGGGGGTGGGCACACAGGTACAAAATAATGTCTCCGTGGGTGTTGACCCATAGATGAAAGCTAACTATTTGAGGCTTGCAAATTGGAAGCAAGGCAAGGTTGATATGAAAGAGATTGTACCTGGATGCTTATTTTCCTCTTTACCCCTTTTCATAAATGGCAAAACGTTATTACAAAATGTAAACAACCAAAGGAAACCTATAATAAATATAGTAAATGAAGAACCCAAGCTCAAAATCCCTGGATGTGTCATAGAAAAAAAATCCTGGGCCTTTTCTTCCCCTATTCACAAAGAGTTTCCCCAAACAAACCATACAGCCAATTGGGAGTCAGGACAGCAATAATTTCCTACTCAAATTTTCTTATATCTCCTGTATAAACCTCTCCCTCTAAAGAAAACCGACACATTGCCACTTAAATCAGTGACTTGTTGTCCTGCCTGCATTAATGGGAAATAATTATCCTACATCATTTCTGCATTGGCCATTGATGTACTTTTCTCTCTCTCCATCTAACAAAAGCCTGTTGTGTCCTTGGAAAAATTGCATGCATGTTTTATTCTTAAACACTTTCTTATCTTGGTTCCATCCTCCGGATTCTCTCCAGTTTATCAGTTCCCCTCAATTTCCAGCAATTAGGGATGAGGAAGATTCACTTTGCACCTAAAGGCAAACCTACCTAATTCACACTTTATGAAACACAAGAACTGAAACACAACAGTCTTTCAAAAGGTTTGTATGTAAATGCATCTAGTAGCGAAAGTTACATACATAAATGCATTGTATTTGGAAAAATTGCTTTGCAAAAATCCGTGTAAGGGAAAATTGCCCAAAAAATGTGTATATGGGGGAAATTTGCAAAAAAATGATCATGAATTTTCATCAGAACTACCCCACCCCCAAATCATAAATGGGAATCATGAAAATATAGAAAACTGAACTTAAGCTTGGGAAAAGGAGAGACTGAAATCGACACATTCTCTCATCCCCACTGACTATTTATAATTCCACATGTTATCTTCCAGCTGAACATATAACCCTCCAGTGGAAGCAAATCAGTTCCAAATTATACATTACAAAGCAGGCAGGTCCAGGAGTCTCAGGGTTCCTTTTAAAGTGAAAACCAGCTGGAACATAGAGGTGTGTGTATGCAATTGGAAGCAGAGGGTTTTCTGCTTTTCCCACCCAAGCACACAGACACCCATGCATTTTTACCTCGCACAGCAGGAGAAGCAGCTGGAGTACTGCTGTTGTGAGTTTAATCACAAAAAAGCAGTCAGGGAAAAGACTTAAGCAGCCCTCTGCTTCAATTTCAGCACTCCCAGCTTCAGCCTTCTATGGCTGCTTTTCATTAAATCATTTGTTTTAAAAGTCAGGATGCTGTTATATGCTTCTGCCATGTAACATCTGGTTTGGTCCACCAGAGTTTTCAAAAAAATAACCCAAGGAAAAATTATTTTAATGATTGTGATCATAGTAAACCTTTAAATACTGGGACTTCTTGGGCATTCCACATAGGCATAGGTTTGTAAGACTGCAATCCTAACCCCACTTGCTTGATTTCAGTGGGACTTACTTCTGAATAGGCATGGCAAGGATTGCAGTCTAGGGGCACTATTTTCCAGTGGGATTCAGTCGCATTCTGGCAAATTCAGGTTGCATGGTAAAAGCTGATATGGAGCTCTTGCAGCTGTTTCCCTAAAACAAACAAAAAACCTGGACTTTGTGAGGAAAGTGTCAGGATAAAACATTGGAAAGTGTGGGAAAACACTTGTCTAATGCAGCATCATTTAACCTCTCTACAAACAGGATTCAAGATGACTTCAGCAGGGTGGAGAAGTGGGCCCAAATTCACAAAATGAATTTCAATAGGGACAAATGTCAAGTTCTGTACTTAGGCAGGAAGAACCAGTTGCGCAAATATAAGATGGGGGACACCTGGCTTGCCAGTAGGACATGTGAAAAGGATCTAGGGGGTCTTAGTAGACCACAAGCTTAACACGAGTCAGTGGTGTGATGCACCAGCAAAAATAGCTAAGTCCAATTCTAGGCTGCATGAACAGAAATATAATGGCCAGATTAAGGGAAATCATAGTACTGCTCTATTCTGCCTCGGTCAGGCCCCACCTGGAGTCTTGTGTCCATTTCTGGGCACCATAGTTTAAGGATATTGACAAGCTGGAATGTGTGCAGAGGAGGGTGACTCAGATGATCAAGGGTCTAGAAACTAAGCCTTATGAGGAATGGTTGAGGGAGCTGAGTATGTTTAACCTGGAAAAGAGGAAACTGGGAGGAGATATGATAGCCATCTTCAAATATCTAAAGGGCTGTCACATGGAAAAGGGAACATACTTGTTTTATTCTGCACTGAAGGGTAGGAACAATGGATCCAAATTATAAGAAAGGTGATTCTGATCAAATGTTGGGAAGAATTTCTTAATGGTAAAAACTTCACATGGAACCAATTTACCTATGCGATGGCCTTGCCCCATATGTACCTACTCAATCACTTCCATCTGCGGAATTGGCACTTTTATAAGTGCCCCATAACACCTGCCCCACATCTGTAAGAACTCTATTTAGTGTGGCAGCACTGACACTTCGGAACTCTGTGCATTGATAACAGAGAGGTGCCTTTATTGTATTCTCTCCGACACCTGCCCAGATGTTTAGAAAGTTTGTGTGAGTTTTTTTCTACCGCGGTATATATATATATTTAACCTATACAGTGGTACCTCTGGCTAAGAACTTAATTCGTTCTGGAGGTCCATTCTTAACCTGAAACTGTTCTTAACCTGAGGTACTACTTTAGCTAATGGAGCCTCCTGCTGCCACCGCGCCGTTCTCATCCTGAGGTAAAGTTTTTAACCAAGATACTATTTCTGGGTTAGCGGAGTCTGAAATCTGAAGCATCTGTAACCTGAGGCACCACTGTATTCAATCAAACAGTATATAAATTTTATGAAATAAATCGCTGTTCAACTGTAAAAGGGACTACCTCAGAAGGTGGTAGACTCTCTTTCATTGGAGGTTTTTCAGCAGAGGTTAGATGGCCATCTGTCAGGGATTCTTTAGCTGCAATTCTTGTATCACAGGGGGTTGGACTAGATGACCCTTGGGATCCCTTCGAACTCTACAATTCTATGATTCTATTAACAGAACTTCTGGAAGTGACCTTAGATGGCATTTGGGGAGAGAGACCAGAGAGACAAGTGAACAGCAACCTCCCACCCACACCGTCTTTCACATACTTTAATGTCCAGCCTTGTTTCTGAATGCTTGAATAGTATAGCATTTAGCTTTGAAGTTGCCATTTACCCTTTGAAGGCTAAATAAGCCGCCTGTGGTTATTTCAACATAGGACACAGTGAGATACCAAAATGTGCCAAATAACAAACCTGAGGTGGAAACTGTGGGGCATATCCTTCCATCCTGTAATTTTTACCCTGGTTTCTGTGATCGTCCATTTAACCTCCTACTAACCTCCTTACATGCTAGGTCAATTAATTATTATGTGATGCATTTGTTTCTAGACAATAACCTACCTGTCGATTTCCACATCTTTTCAGCAGCAGGAAATAGGGTTAGAAAGCAGTCAAGAAAGCTGAAGTATTTCCCCATTTATTTCTGATTTTTTAGATACTGCATTTCAGGAAGGAGTTCAAAGCACTTTGTACAGGGATATTAAAACAGGGAGCACAAATGATTAAAGTAATAAAATGGCAAAAGCAAGTTATAAGGGGTGGGGAGCTTTTTGAAAGCTAAATCCTTCCTCCTTTTAGAGTCTCCACAATCTTCTGATTGACAGTTGCTGTGTCCTGGGAGCCACAAGAAGGGAGAGTCCTCATGAGCTCAGGCTCTGCTCGCTGTTTTCCCACAGGGAATAAGGTGGCCACTGCGAGATCAGGATGCTGGACTAGATGGGGCATTGGCCTGACCTAGCAGGGGTGCTCTTATGTTCTTACATTCTTGAGACGAAATAAAAAAATTCCTTCCAGTAGCACCTTAAAGACCAACTAAGTTAGTTCTTGGTATGAGCTTTCGTGTGCATGCACACATCTTCAGATACACTGAAACAGAAGTTGCCAGATCCTTCTATATAGTGAGAAGGTGGGGAGGGGTATTACTCAGAAGGGTGGTAGGGATGGGAGATTGGCAGAATCTCTGTTTCAGTGTATCTGAAGAAGTGTGCATGCACACGAAAGCTCATACCAAGAACTAACTTAGTTGGTCTTTAAGGTGCTACTGGAAGGAATTTTTTTATTTTGACTATAGCAGACCAACACGGCTACCTATCTGATTCTTGAGACGGTTCTTGAGTATCCCTGTGGGGGGCCTTTGGGAAATGGAGAAGCCACCTCAGCAGGAAGCGGGGTGTATTCGTTGCATGATCCTGTATGGACCAATGATCTGGCCTAGTGAAAGGCAGCTCCCCGTGTTCCTAATTCTGGCTAGAGAGCTATGTGTGTCATGGGCTCTGAGTTTTAAGCGACAGGCTACCTACACACCATACATTTGAAACACGTGTGAAGCACACAACTTTCCCCAGAGTATCCTGGGAACTAGTTTGGGAATTGTAGTGCTGGGGGGGAGGGGTAAACCACAGTTCCCAGGATTCTTTGTGAGGAGACATGTGCTTTAAACATATAGTGTGTACACAGCCTTTAGAAACAGAAAAAAGAAGTTCTTCCAACCAAATATTAAAAATATGATAAAACATCAAACATTAAAAACTGCCTTCAGATGTCTTCTAAAAGTCAGATAGTTGTTTATTTCCTGGACATCTGGTGGGAGGGTGTTCCACAGGGTGGATGCCACTATCGAGAAGGCCCTCTGCCTGGTTCCCTGTAACTTCGCTTCTCTCAGTGAGGGAACCAACCGCCAGAAGGCCCTTGGAGCTGGACTTCAGTGTCTGGGCAGAATGATGAGGGTGGAGACGCTCCTTCAGGTATACTGGGCTGAGGACTGTCAAAAGCAGTCCTGAAAAACGCTAGGGCCACAATTTTGTCGCCTGGGTTCTCCCTTTTCATCAACCACCTCCCATCCCATTCATACCCTCATCTACCTTCTGGTGAACTGAGCTTGCCTCCCAGTTTGTGCTGGCCAACATACACCCTGATAAGGATTTATTTTTTTATTGCCCACAGGAAGCAAAATACATTATAAATACCTTAGTGCAATAATAGGCATAAACCAGGCTGAATTTCCTGAAGTGCAACCAGTTCCACAGGGATACAGAGGGCATGCAGCCTGCTCCGATGCACGTCTATTTGAAAGTACAGTATGTCCCTTTAGGTCCAGGAATACTCCCTTGAAAGTATCCACAGGCTGGTAGAATAAAGTGTAGAGAGGAAACTTTCAGGGAGAAGCACCCTCCACTGCCAGCAAACTGCTTAAAGGTGGTCTGCCCTGTCAGCACACTTGGCATGAGAGCTCTTGAATAAATGTATCAGTACAAAATATTTGCTTGACCGCAGGACCTTTTAGCGATAGCTAAAGTAACAATAACTAGGAGTGTGCATATACCAAAGCACATACTATGGGAGTGATTACAGAATTCAGCTTTCTGAGCCTCATAGCATTTTATATGTATAAAGAGCAAGCTGCTAGCCCTCATGGCCATAGAAATAGGCTTGATGGTACGTGAGGAATGCCATGTGAAATGTCAGAAGCCAGAGGCATAGCTGAATAGACTGTAAGGCTCCTAGACCCGTGGCCTGCAAAACCTGTTCTTTATAAAGCACCATGTCAGGAAGTGGAGCTATATAAATATGAATTGATGCTGGTTCCAATGTTTATCAAGATTCCAGTATTTCTGTGGTTGTATACCAGTACTTCCTTGCCCATCTCCATGATTGGGAAAAGTAAAATGAATTATGGAAGTAAAAAAAGCAATACTTCATAGCAATACTTTTTAAATGTGACGGTCTCCAGTTTTTCTTTGAATCACAAGGAATTTGGGTTATCTTTACATCCATAGCTATAACTTTTGTGGAGAAGGGACCTAAGGCAATAAGTGGAAAGAAAGGCAGGCAGGGTAAATGGGTTGGTTTTTTGTCTTCCTGAATCTTCCAACATGGTCCAAGAAGAAACTTCAAGATGATAGGGTGGGAGGGCAAGGGGAAGAGAGGAAAGAATTACACTCATTCTTCACAAATTTCATATTTTTATTTGTGCCTTTATGTGGGGGTTTTTTTGGGGGGGGTGTATGGGTGTGGATACACACGCACACATATATACACAAACACACACCTCCCCATTTTCAAGCCTTAGCAGGTTAAGCTGTGTAGCCTGTGGGTTTAAATGCAACAGACTGCATTTAACTGAGTTTCAAGCTCCTTTTTTTATTCAGTTTCCTTAAGTTATGCAGGCATGTACCCAGCAGCAGAATAGAAAATTTATGATTATTGGTGCAATTACATTTTAGAGTGCCCCAGGGGCTGCTGCTTCTTGCCTTGTTAAACCAAATTCCTCCTAAGCTGGGGCTCTCTGTCTTGCCACAGGGCGACACTATCGGTGCTTCTGCATGTGCTGGTAGCACTCTGAACAGAAGGGGAAGCTCTCACAGCAATAAGCCGACAATGAAACAAAATCAAGGGATGTGCTCCCCTCTGATAGGAAATCCTGATTTTACTTGGACATCATTTAAAGGTAACAACATCACAGATAAAAATACAGAGAGCAAAAAAACAACCCACTTTGGATAGATTGGCATGCCTTATTTTTAGGTTGCCTGTAGCGAAAAGTTATTTAGGCCACTCGTGGAATAAAACTAGCAAGTGAAAAATATAACAATGCAAAAATACAGCAAGAGAAAACATCATTAGAACAAATAAGGTCTAAACCAGATAAAACGGGGGGCGGGATCTACAGAGCTAAAACCACACAGCATGACTGGGATAATCAATCAACATATTAAAAATCCTTGCCTGGCACCAAAAACGATAAAGTGGGCACCAGATAGAGTTTTTTGGGGTGGGCATTCCACCACCACCAAAAAGGGCCTTTCACTTGTGGCAATCCTGCTGCACCATCCTTGGGGTGGGCACTCAAAGAAGGGTTGGTGATGATCTCAGGGTCCGAGTAGGCATGTGTAGGGAAAGGTCCCAAGCCAGTGTGGTGTAGTGGTTAAGAGTGGTAGTCTCGTAATCTGGGGAACTGGGTTCGCGTCTCCGCTCCTCCACATGCAGCTGCTGGGTGACCTTGGGCTAGTCACGCTTCTCTGAAGTCTCTCAGCCCCACTCACCTCACAAAGTGTTTGTTGTGGGGGAGGAAGGGAAAGGAGAATGTGAGCCGCTTTGAGACTCCTTCGGGTAGTGATAAAGCGGGATATCAAATCCAAACTCTTCTTCTTCTTCTTCTTCCCAAGGTGTGAAGGGTCTCCAGCACTTTGAATTGGGTCTGGGAAGAGACTGGATGTCAGTAATCATGCCTAATGCTGATATTACCCCTGTCCAGGACACCGAAGGGATTGAATACTTTTCTTATAGCAGGGTGGAGTGCAGGAATTTGTTGCTGGAATGTGACACTTCAGACCACTTCTCATTAAGGACACCCTTAAGGTTAAGGGTGTTAAGATTTCAAGAAGTCTAGACTCCAGAAGGCCACTTGGAAGCAGTTTGCTCCATTATGAGGCACTATCTATTATTAAGAGGCAGTGTAGTGTTTAGTTCTACCTGGACACTGAGGTCCAGTGCCGAGGGCCTTCTGGCGGTTCCCTCACTGTGAGAAGCCAAGTTAAAGGGAACCAGGCAGAGGGCCTTCTCGGTAGTGGCACCCGCCCTGTGGAACACCCTCCCTCCAGATGTCAAAGAGAAGAACAACTACCAGAGTTTTAGAAGACATCTGAAGGCAGCCCTGTTCAGGGAAGCTTTTAATGTTTGATGGATTACTGTATTTTCATGTTTTGTTGGAAGCCACCCAGATGGGTGGGGGGCTGGGGAAGCCCAGCCAGATGGGTGGGGTATAAATAAATGATGATGATGATGATGATGATGATGATGATGTCAGAGAGGACCTGGGGGCCAGGGTTCAGATCCCCACTTGGCCATGAAGTTCCTTGGGTTACTGCCTCTCATCCTAACCTATCTCACAGGACTGCTGTGGGGATTAAATAAAGAGAGGGAGAACCATGTAAAGCACTTTGAGCTCCTTGGAGAAAAAGGTGGGATATACAGTGGAACCTCTAGTTACAAACTTAATTCATTCCGGAGGTCCGTTCTTAACCTGAAACTGTTCTTAACCAGAGGCATGCTTTTGCTAAAGGGGCCTCTTGCTGCTGCCACATCGCCGACACACAATTTCCATTCTCATCCTGGGTCAACTTGAGGTAACTCTTCCAGGTTAGCAGAGTTTGCAACCTGAAGTGTTTGTAACCTGAGGCGTTTGTAACTCGAGGTACCATTATATATGCAAATTTCCCCTTATCATAAGTCTGTTGGTCCTCGGAGACTGTCACCACTACCTTTTGGGCAACTTTGGAGGGGGATGATGAGTGAGTGAAATTATTATTTTCACAAATAAGAAGCCCATAATTCCAAAAGGAAGGAAAGCATAAGCATAGGAAAAATGTGATGTTTACTACTACTGACACAATGTGCAAAAAGAAAATGGAGATGAAATTGAATGTGGCAAGTAGTGCTGCTGGAGATGTGCCAACTATAGCTGCTTTTTGTCTGGCAGTGTGCTGAAAGGTAAATTCAGACATAGACTAATATTCTCCCAGAGGTTTGGACCCTGGAAATGGAAGGGCATAGCAAGCTAGACTCCCAGCCTCAGACTGGCCAGCAGGCTGAGCTCAACACCTCTCCAGAGAAGGTTATGCAAAAAAACATAGCCATAGTCAAGACAAATGAGTGTTTGTGTTCTGTAATACATTCTTCAATAAGCTACTAGTTATTTGATTTTTCTCTTTTTTATTCAAGTAGATGTGTGATTGTGATATCTCAACAATATCAAATGTGATTGCATATAGCTTTCTTTTTATCCCATTACCTAAGCAGGTATTATTTTTTATTAAGTTTATGAATAAAATATGTTGCATATAAATTATAGCAACATTTTAACAGTCGTTCATAAATAACTATCATAATGGCCGTTGAGTCTGTAATACCATATAGCATCCACTAGTAATCATCTCTAACTTTCAACAATATATAGAGAAAAATGTATTGCTGTATCTCATTTATATAGTTATTATTTCAATAAATTATGAAAACAGACTCTTTCTCAATACATCTATTTTCCTGACTTTTATAGTAGCTCCTTGAAAAGTTTTCAATTTCTTCTTCTTCTTCTTCTTTTAAAAAAGCCAAACCAATACCCCAAATCTTTCTGGTATATGTGAAGTTGTCAGAGGCTTGGCAGTATTACAAATGAATTACATGACCTCTAAATACATTGCTTTTTTTCTAGAAAAATAGGTGCCAGTCCTCACCATGAAGTTGTCACAGTAAATACCAAACTTTTTAACAATAACCAAAAGAGGTGCCGGTACCGCGTATCCTTGAGTATCCCCTGAAGAAGAAGAAAAGCGCTGTCTAAATCAATTGGTTCAATTCTGCCTTTTAGGTAACTTTGTTTAATCAAAGGTGAAATGTTCTGGAAGGCCTGCAAACACCATCTTGGTAGTCAAGATAACCCCAAAACTAATTGGATGTTGTTGCAAGAATGAGCTTATATATTATTATACTATTATACGTATTATACTCACTTGCTTTGATATATGCTAAATAATAATAATAATAATAATAATAATAATAATAATAATAATAATTTGTTATTTATACCCTGCCCATCTGGCTGAGTTTCCCCAGCGACTCCGGGCGGCTTCCAATCGAGTGTTAAAAACAATACAGCATTAAATATTAAAAACTTCCCTAAACAGGGCTGCCTTCAGATGTCTTTTAAAAATAAGATAGCTGCTTATTTCCTTGACATCTGATGGGAGGGCGTTCCACAGGGCTGGCGCCACTACCGAGAAGGCCCTCTGCCTGGTTCCCTGTAACTTCACCTCTTACACTGAGGGAACCGCCAGAAGGCCCTCGGTGCTGGATCTCAGTGTCCGGGCTGAACAATGGGGATGCCTATATGCTAATAGGCTTGCTTTGATGCTGGGCTTATCTGTGGACCCTGGGATGCTGGGCTCTTGGCCCAGAGAGGGGAGCTGACTAACTTTTGGATGGTTGCCACCTGTGGCCTAACCAGTCAGGTGAATTTATCACTTTGACATTTTTGACATCCTTTCTTTGGTATCTCTGCAGCAAACAACTGTGACGAGCCCTTCTTTGGGCTGGCGGATTGGGACAATAACCCAAAGGAATAATGGGTCCAAAGAGATGTAATATCCTGATATGTCCCGAATCTCATGTAAAACATTCTTCCAAGAAACAGGACTTATAATACACCCGAAATGTAAGCAATATGAATCATGACCTGACCACCCTGTGCCTCCACCAACCTTAAAAATACTTGTGGTCCCTGAAGAATAGGCTGAAGACTCCCAACACTCTGTTATTGCTATTCCTTCAGCTACTTCCCCCTTTGAGATGGTGGCTCATGTTCTCTATGCTTTGCAAACATTCTTTACCCAAAAGATTGTGTCACCTGGTGTGAGTCAACTGTTTGCAAGAAAAACAACAGCAGCAAGAAGTACCCAGAGTGGAACTTGGAATACAACTTAAGGCTATCCTTTACTTCATTATCCATCACTCACCTTATGAGTCATCAGCAAAAAAGGATGCGTCCAGGATGTTTCACCAATAGTTGGAAACTAGAGCAATACAGTGATGCTTCATGTTGATGTAATTATTCAGGGTGTTAAAGTGCATAGAAATCAGGATTGTAATCTGGAACATGAACAATTATTGGACACAATGTTGGGTTCAGCTTGCAAGTATCTTGATGTCTCCGTTTATAATATCTTATTATTATTTATACTGCAGCATCAGAGTGCAAGTGGACAAGTCCCTGCCCTGAGGAGTTTACAGTCTAATATTCACACATCACATAGGTATTCTGAGAGGCAGCGCAGCATAAAGGGCAGCAGGGAAGAAAGGGTGGAGTCATTTGAGGGAGCCTTGGGGCAGTGGGTGGTGGTGGAGCTGGTGGAGCAGACCTGTATGGAGATATAGGAGCTGAGGGATAAGGGGTGGAAATAACCCACATGAAGGATTTCTAAGGTAAAGGCAAGGAGCTTGTGCTGCACCTGGGAACATAGAAAGCCAATGAGAGAATTTAAAGAGAGAGGTTGCATGATTATAAGGGGGGAAAAGGTGAATGATTTTGGCAGCAGAGTGCAGAATAAGCATGAGGGATCAAGGTGGGACAACAAATGTCCAGTGAAGAGAAGGTTTTGGTTGTCTAGGTGAGTGTTTTTGCCAAGAGTACAGGGAGGAAAGGCCATATTTCTGCACTGCAATGTAAAAGCAGAAGTGGCAGGACTTGAATACAGACTGAATATGGGAAACAAAGGCAAGAGTGGGGTCTCAACATGGTAGCATCTCCATGTTGACAAAAGGGTGAACAGAAATCTTTTATCCCAGTGCTTAAAACAGACAGTGATGGAGCCAGGAAAGTTTCCCTGGGTAAAGCATTCCATAAATGGAATTGCCATCCTCCACACCTACAACAGAGGAGGCACCGGAGAAGGGCCTCTGTTGACAATACACTCGGAGCTGTCTGTGGTGCTGCAACTACTGACCTGTCTGGTCCCATGGACTCCTCTGCAGGACCAGAACAGGGCAGCTACCGTATTTTTCCGTGTATAAGATGCCCCCTATTTTGGGGGACTCCAAATTAAGAAAACACCCCTCAGCACAATCCATGTATAAGACAAGTCCCAATTTTAAACCTAATTTTTTGGTTTAAAAAAAGACCTGGTCTTATACACGGAAATATATGGTAATTTGGCGCGCAAACTGGGTAGAGTTGTTCTGACTCACCTTTGCCCACCAGGTTCTTGGTGCATTCCATCCCCCATCCCAGGAGACCCCTCCACCTTGGGGCAGCCACCTGGTGTTGGGCCATAGAGACATGCTGCTGGCATACTGCTCAACTTGCTGCCTCACAGTGTCCCTGGCTGAGATGGTTCCGACAGTTGTGTTGGAGGAGCCCAGTAAGTGCTCCTGGATGATGCCAATAGCCATGCTGAAGTCACCACTAGGACTTCATGGCAACCATGGATTTGTCTCAAATAGTCATTGGTGCAGCACACAGAGCAGGAAATACCCATATTTATTTATTTTTGTCCCAGATGATGATGGAGGCTCAAGTGGCCTTGGTCTCTTGGAGTGCTTTTTGCCAGCTTGGATTTGATATCCCGCTTTATCACTACCCTAAGGAGTCCCAAAGCGGCTAACAATCTCCTTTTCCCTTCCTCCCCCACAACAAACACTCTGTGAGGTGAGTGGGGCTGAGAGACTTCAGAGAAGTGTGACTGGCCCAAGGTCACCCAGCAGCTGCAGGTGGAGGAGCGGAGTTGCGAACCCAGTTCCCCAGATTACGAGACTACCGCTCGTAACCACTACACCACATTGGCTCTGGTGCAAGTTTTGGGTTGTTGCAATGCGCTGTTTGTGAGGCTGCCCATGCACTTGGTCCAGAAACTGCTGCTGGGACAGAATGCAGCGGCAACAGGTTGTGAATGGGGTTGCCATGCAGCAGCATATCCAATATATCACCTTAACCCCCTACCCCAATATAACCGTTCACTGTTGTTGTCGATGGGGGCCATGTGTGCCTGAAGCTCATTTTACGGCAGCTCAGATTAGCTCCTTCAGTGCAGGAGCATCTGCCTTGTGGACCACACAGGCCATTGAAGCTAGACAGATTGTACACACATTTCATGGTATGCGAAAACCATTTCCATGGGCATTCCTGGAAGGATGAGTTGACTCCAGATGGGCAGTGGTGAATTTCTCTTCAGGGGTTGTTTAAAAAGAATTTTTATACTTCTGAAAAACTTGGGTTTTACCCGCCAAGGCTGTTGATACCACCCTCATGTGTGTCAGCATGTGTGGTGCTGTTTTGATTACACAATCAACAGCCCTCTCAGCCCAATGATCAGAAATGGAGGGAATTATGAGGAACTGAAGGGGGAACTTATGAGTTGGATGTTTTCTCCAAAGTAGGTAAAAGGCCATAGAGCTGGCAGCAGTCTTTGACAGAGCTCCCCAGGAAGCTTTAATGATCAACAGATTCCCCCCTCTCTTCCGCTTTAATTTACACACACACACAGCTTTGTGTATCCATGCCTGCATGTATTTAAGGACCCAGGCTGTTATTGGCTGGTCCATCTGCTTTTAATCCATCACTGGACAACTGCTGGATTTTGGGCCACATTTCACTCCCTTCTCCCGACCTGACCTTCCCTCTAAAAGATTCTTGGCCTTCAGGCTTATGCAATGGGTACACCGTGTGTAGGCACACACAGGCGCAGGTTACAAGGCGTTAACAGCACCAGCCAGCACTGCTGCAGGAAAGAATAATATTTCTTGTTCCTGGAGCAAGAAAAGATACTGGTGTTTATTCTCTGGGAGGGAACCCTGGCCACAACAGCAGCAGCATTTTCACAGTATTCAGTACATGCTGTTTAGAGAGGCCACCAACTGGGTTTTGGAAACAATAATTGCAAATGCTGTTTTCATTAATATTTTTTTTTAAATTAATACCATTTCATTCAATGCATCCTTCCACTTCACTCTCGGCTTAGTGCTGGCACTGACTTTTCCGGTCATGGTCATTTTTCTGAATAAAGCCAGGCAGACATGATTTTTTAGGTTGTAAGTCAGCCAGCTGGGCCTATTTCCTGAGCCATAAGCAGTCCTTTCTGCTGCTACTAGTATTCAGAGACATACTACTCTACTCCTGAACATGGAAGGTGCAACTTACTAAAGAAATAATTTCGCCTGTAAAGCTTCAAATGGTCTACCATTGAATTATAGAGTTGGAAGGCACTCCTAATGTCATTTAGTCCAGCCCCCTGCAATGCAGAAATATGCAGGTGGCTTGTATGGGGATCGAATCCATGCTTTGGCTTTATCAAACCCACACTCTAACCAGCTGAGCTAACTGGCGTTGATCAGAATACACTGAGAACTGCCTTCTCCCATATGATCCTTCTTGTACACGTCATTTTCAGAAGCCCTCATATGCTTTTTTGATTCCTTAGAATCTTCAAGGTTCTTGTTGCGCAACCAGCACTTTTCTGAGGAATCATAAAAAGCAGAACTGACATGTGCCTCTGTGATTAACTCTGCATCACCTCACAGTGCGAATGCGCACAGAATAATGGAAGTGATCATCAAATGCAAATGACGTGACATTAGGCAGCCATAAGACTACTGCAATGTGCTCTACGTAGGGCTACCTTTGAAGGTGACCCGGAAACTACAACTAATCCAGAATGCAGCAGGTAGAGTGGTGACTGGGAGCGGCTGCCAAGACCACATAACACCGCTCCTGAAAGACCTAAATTGGCTCCCAGTACATTTCCGGGCACAATTAAAAGTGTTGGTGCTGACCTTTAGAGCCCTAAACGGCCTCAGCCCAGTATACTTGAAGGAGCATCTCCACCCCCACCATTCTGCCCGGATACTGAGGTCCAGCACCGAGGGCCACCTGGTGGTTCCCTCGCTGCGAGAAGCCAAGTTTCAGGGGACCAGGCAGAGGGCCTTCTTGGTAGTGGTGCCCACCCTGTGGAATGCCCTCCCATCAGATGTCAAAGAAATAAACAACTATCAGACTTTTAGAAGACATCTGAAGGCAGCCCTGTATAGGGAAGCTTTTAATATTTGATGAATTATTGTATTTTAATATTTTGCTGGAAGCCACCCAGAGTGGCTGGGGAAACCTAGCCGGATGGGCGTGTTGTTATTGTTGTTATACAGTCATCCACTGAGAAGTTTTCCTGCTCATGCTCCACTGAAATAAGTGTGAGATGTGCAAGAATTCACGTTCATTTCAGTGGCACTCACTCAGCAAAACTTTCCAGGAGATTGTGTGTCCTGAGGCGCTCATTCTTTATCTCTACCACAGGAAGCAAACTATAACAGATATCATGTGACAGATAATGTGTCACAGGAGGTCTCATGAGGGATCAGGGGTCTCAGGTGTCCTGTGACAAGAGGTTTTCTAAAGCAAACAGTTGCACTCTTTGAGTTTTAAAAATAAATATTTTGATAGGGTTCTTCCGCTCAGAGATAGTGCGTATGGGCAACATACGCATGTGCTGTGTGAAAGTTTGGAAGGCAGTTGTAAAATCTGTGATGTAGGAGTTTTTTAAGGCATCTTATTATTTGTGAATGAGGAGGAGATTAGAGGGAATGCATAGGCCTGTCTCTCTCTGTGTGTGTGTGTCTGTGGAGCATGTCAGCACCCCTGAGAGCAAGCCAATTTACTGCCCAAGTTGAAGGACAAGATGGTGGCCCTCTCATTCCATGTACAGAAGCTGAACAGACTGGTATTTGGATCTTATTTCAGCAGACCTAATGGCAGCAGAGTGGCTTAGAAAGCACAGGGCAGGCCATATGGAATACACAGATCAGCTCTCCAACATTTCACTGCCATTCCCCACATCATCTGCCATGTTAGGCCGCTTCACTTTGACTAATGGTAGAGCCAGTCCTGCCTGAAAGTCCCCTTTTCATGCTGGACCGGTTTACATGCAAATATTCAACACATCCCTTATTTTTAGTACAATATCCCCTGTTGGAAGACCAAAATGCACATCCTTCACAGAAACACAGAATGTGTATCAAGGTTTTGCTGGGAGAGAATACTGAAAATGTGCAAGAATTCTCAAAGATTATAGACAGGCTCCGAGATGACATTGTCAAGGTCCATTAGTACTCTTGGGTGCAGCTCAAACATAGCCCAAAAAAACCCTTAAAAATTTGTTTTTAACCTCTCTTGCAAACCTGAGTTGTTGGAGGATAGGGCTATGTCTGGGTTGGGGGTTTCCTTAAAAAAGTTCAACAACTTTTGGGGTTTCCTGGATTTTTATTAGAGGAGAATGGAGCTTTTTACAGATGACCTGCTTATTGTGCATTCATTCTGACCTTCTTGCATGAAGTTTGTAGGGAGGTCATACAATGTCTACTATTCACTGAACATTTTTTCTGATTTGTTTTGTGGGGAAGTTATACAATGCTGTGTCATGCATTTTTTACCCCACATTTCCAATGTATTTTTTCATCAGTTTCCTTGAAGTCATGTCCAATTTCTTTTTTTTAATTTTTTTTTAAATTTTCAATGCAAAATTACAACAAAAATTACAAACATTGAATCCAAAATAAAACAGTACTTTTCCTTGTTTGTACTGTTTCAATTTCATTTTTTTTATTGCACAAGAGCACCAAAACCACTTTAATTGCCCAACCTAAATTTGCCAGTATATGTTTAGGTAAAGGTAAAGGGACCCCTGACCATTAGGTCCAGTCATGGCTGACTCTGGGGTTGCGGCGCTCATCTCGCTTTATTGGCCGAGGGAGCCGGCGTACAGCTTCTGGGTCATGTGGCCAGCATGACTAAGCCGCTTCCGGCGAACCAGAGCAGCGCACAGAAACGCCGTTTACCTTCCCGCCGGAGGGGTACCTATTTATTGACTTGTATTTTGTGCTTTCGAACTGCTAGGTTGGCAGGAACAGGGACGGAGCAACGGGAGCTCATCCCATCGCGGGGATTCGAACCGCCGACCTTCTGATCGGCAAGCCCTAGGCTCTGTGGTTTAACCCACAGCGTAAATAGTGCCAATCTGGAAGCAGCTGGAATGTCAAGGGCTGGTCATACACAAACAAATGATCCATGCTGGTGACAACAGAGGTTTAAAACTGTTGGGAGTGAAATCTTAAACTGCATATACACCATGGCTTGTCTCCAAAATAGCATAAAGTCACCCACTCCATTAGTATAAGGATTTCTGCATGTGCAATAGAACTTCTCCTCTGCTCCACCCACGTGCCCTCTAAATCAGTTTTGGGTTTTGCTTTCTGGAGAATATTTGGCAAGGAGAAGAAATTGGCACGTATGGGGGTGGGAGTTCTGTTGTGCAAGTGCAAATACTTGTGCTAATGTAACAAAGGCATTGGGTACCACTCTGTACATTTAAACTATGCTCCTAAAGAAGCCTGATAAAGTAGTTTGTTAAGGATGCTGGGAATTGTAGCTCTGTGAGGAGTAAACTATAGTTTTTCCAAAGAATCATATGAAATGTGCTTTAAATATATGATGTGTGTCCGCTGCCTTAGAGGAGAGTACCTTTCTCTCCTTGCTTGCAAAACAAGTGGCCGGCCTCAGCCTTGCGCTTTCTTTTGGACTCTAAAGACTCAAGGGACAATATCACTTTCTCATTTCACTCTTTTCTTGAGTAAATATGCCCAGTTGGTTCAACATTTCTTCATAGGTTTAGCATTCCAAATACATCTTATCTAAAGCTTCTTATCTGAAAACCCTTCCTCTGAACCTTCATCAGTTTGTCAATGTCTTGTGTGAAGTGTGCAACATCCCAAACTGGGGGAAGTAGACCGGCTGAGGCCTGATTAGAGTACAGCAGAGCAATGACCTCTTCATGTGCTTTCCTCACAGTGTTCCTGGCTATTAGTGAGTCGGGAGATGGGGGCTTCCAGATGTGGACAATATAGAAGAACCTAATCACTGCTGTTCTGCTATAAGTTGGAAGTCGAATAGCGACTCTGCTTCCACTGAGGTGTGTATGGGACATCATCTACTAAAGATGGCATACTAGTCCTTTACTCCTGCCTCACCTCAAGAACTAGTTGCACAAATTGAGGCAAAAATAACTTGCCCTAACAGAACATAAGCAAAGTTGTCTTGAACTCCAAAAATACAACTTAATTTATTTACCTGCACTTGATAAATTCTCTTTCCTTCTTGTGAAGGCTCTGCATATGAAGGCTTAGTGGTGTGCAAAGGTCTGAGGCCTGCTAAGGAACACATAGTGGTTATAAAGGATTTGTTCCTTCAGTTTAAGCAGGAAATCTCAGGTGAATTGCATTAAACAGCAGATCATATTTGGGAG
This sequence comes from Podarcis vaucheri, assembly GCF_965113315.1. Lineage (NCBI taxonomy): Eukaryota > Metazoa > Chordata > Lepidosauria > Squamata > Lacertidae > Podarcis > Podarcis vaucheri. The sequence continues at coordinate 38,304,984 of NC_138763.1, forward strand.
CAGATTAAGGCCATGATGCCTGGAAGAATACCTCTGATTACACTTAGCTCTACTTCTCCATAACATCTGAGCCAGGGGAGGCTGTTTGGGATAACCAGCCTCATACAACTAACATGCTTCAATCAAATTAATGCATGAAGGGGTTAATACCATAGAGTAAGCTGTCCTGCCGGGTTTAGCTAGGTCCACTTTCCGTCATCTTGGGAGGAAATGGGCAACCAAGCGTATTGTTGACCTTCAGTCTACCTGAGAATCTCAGTGTGTGAAGAGGTTTCAGCTGGTTGCTCCACCTCAACTGCAGGGCTCCCACAGTTCTTGAAATTCTTATACCAATAATTTAGGAATTTTCACTACTTTGTAACTAAGCTAAGATTTACTGCCTGTGCAACTTTTCTGAAGCACATGAATCTGATCTTTGGAGAGTTTGTAAGTAAACCATTTTTAATGTACCTAATATGTGGTCTTTTCCTATGCAGGGGCAAGGGGGGAGATGGAAACGTTGGAAATAATTTTTTTAATACAACGTTTTGGAACTCACTTAGAAGGGCATATTTTAAAGATCTAACAGTCTATATTTCCACATTTTACTTAGCTCCATAATTTGTGGCTTTAAATCTCTGCTAGGGTTCCCACACCAAAAAGTACTTGCCCCAAACTTGGATCTTGACATGCAGTAATGTTTCTCATATATATTTGAGAGTATGTTTGTAATCTATATTTCCTCTGGGAATAATGTAATGGTTTTTGTTTTTGTGTGTACTTAGGAAGTAATGAAGAATCTTTGGAAAATGCCTCTCCAAATGTGGTTTTCAGGGTGGTTAATCAGCATTGTTATTACAAAGTTACTGCAAAAGATTGCAGGAAATATTGACTCACCATTTCTAAGGGGTGACTTCTCCATTTCTATAGAAAAGTATAAGTTGAATGTAAGACCCCTTATTTATGTCTTATTTCCTGTTTCTGTTTATTTCATTGACTTCCTAGGCATTTCTCGTTTTGTTGGGAAATGGGTTAATTCATTGACAGCCCTTCTTCAAACCACCACTTGCTTTCCTTTCATTCCATAGACCTCAATTTCTGTAGAAAGCCGTCTATGGACTAAGGATTTCTAATTTCCCCTCTCATCCTGCTCAAGCCTCTTCTGTACAGCTTCCTCTTCCCCTTCTTCCTCTTCCTCCTCCTCCTTCCTCCTCTCACTTCAGGCCTGACACTGCAGTCCCTTTGAGGGATTGCTTGCCTTGAGTCAGCAGAGTCTGCCTATCTTCCTGTCCCTGCTGATCTGTTTTGCGAGTTATTTAATGCAAATGAGGAAACAGAGAATGACTAGCAAGCACAAACACAGGAAAGCAGCAGGAGACAAAACAAGTGCCTTATTTTCCTAGAAGTCCATACCGCCCAACTTTTTCAGACCCCAAACTGGGATGTGCCTCTTCTGAGATGTGCTCTCAGCTGAGTCATGTTACCCAGGGCTGGATTTAGGTTTAATTAGGCCCTAAGCTACTGAAGGGATGCTGGTGGCGCTGTGGGTAAAACCTCAGCGCCTAGGACTTGCCGATCGCATGGTCGGTGGTTCGAATCCCCGTGGCGGGGTGCACTCCCGTTGCTCGGTCCCAGCGCCTGCCAACCTAGCAGTTCGAAAGCACCCTCGGGTGCAAGTAGATAAATATGGACCGCTTACTAGCGGGAACATAAACGGCTGGCCACGTGACCCGGAAGTGTCTGCGGACAGCGCTGGCTCTAGAGTGAGATGAGCGCACAACCCTAGAGTCTGTCAAGACTGGCCTGTACGGGCAGGGGTACCTTTACCTTTTTAAGCTACTGAAGGTAATGGGGCCCTTTATACGTCCAGCTGTCCTTTGTCAACAACAAATTGTCGCTGTTTTTTGTGTTGAATATATGCTATATGGTAATTTATGGACCTAATAGGTATCTAAAGCCATTTGCACATAACAAAATATGTATTTTATCAAAGGAATTGTTGAACTGAAATACAATTGGAAATGTACATCCAGCTTTTTTTCACCTTTAATTTTTTTTGGGGCCCCCAAGAGAGTGGGGACCTAAGCTATAGTTTGTTTAGCTTATACGTAAATCCGGCACTGATGATACCCGTGCCCCCACCCAAGTGCTTTTTTCAGGGCAGGAGCATAGCACAAGATTGCAGTACCCAAAGTGGCTACTGTGTTCTCACATGAAGAAACAGGATGTCCCATTTTTTTCTGGGGCACTTGGCAGGTATGGAAGCCTCAATCCTGACAGCAGGGGCAGACTTTGGTAATATGGTGCCCTGAGCAAGGACCTAAGTATTTCTTATTTTCACACTGATTCCTTTTGGTACAGTTTACCCATATATTGGTATTTACCCATATATTGGTATTCCCCCCCCCCATAGTCCTCTAGACAATATTTTCCATCATATTTACATCAACCACCATTTTAAGGCTCCGATCCTCTGCAGACTATATTCAGCTGAAGTAATCGGGACTTATTTCTATTTTTTTTATAAGATATTTATTAAAGTTTCAGAAAAGATTACAAAAAGAAAAAGAAAAGAAAAGAAAGAAAAGAGAAAATACAAAATACAGAAAAGTAAAAACAGTTAAAAACAAATCAATCTTTCCATGTCTTGTCTTTCATTTACTTGTTTCCCTGACCTCCTCACACCTCCCTTTTTTGTATTCCAATTCAGTTAGTTAATTCAGCAAATCCTTTCCCTCTTTGTTTTTAATCTTAATCCTTTATCTTAATATATTATACCTTTAGATTCTCACCTGTTAACAATCCATTTTTAAATACTCCTTTGTAACATTGCTACTAAAACCACTTAGCTTTATTCCGACATCATTCTAACATTCATTAATTTTACAGTATTTCTGTAGATAGTCTTTAAATTTCTTCCAATCTTCTTCCACCGACTCTTCTCTCTGGTCTCGGATTCTGCCAGTCATTTCCGCATATATTGGTATCATCATCATCATCATTGGCTTTATTATTTTGTGCCCCCTCAGCTCAGTGCCCTGTGAATGGGAACCCCCCACAACGCCCTAAATCCGGCGCTGTTGATAGTCTTGGTCTGCTAGTACAGGTGCTAAGCAATAAATGTTCCAGAGACTCTTTGAGTGTTTCACAATCTCAAACAACGAAAGGAATAGCTGCCAAGTCCCACAAATAGAATCATCTTAGGATATCTACAGCCACCATCTCTGCTGTCGTGGAGCTGCAAAAGGTTCCAACCCAGATACATACTTTGGGCTAACCCAAAGTCCAAACAACCCAGGATTGTGGGGTTGTTGAGGTAGATTCAACAGTTGCTTGTCATATCAGGTCAGGAGACCTTTCCCTTCTGTTGGGAGCATAAATGTGAAACATAGATTTACTTGCCTATAATACGTTCACTTTTTAAAAATTAGATTCTAACACAACTGAGTGAAAGAGAAATCAACGGAATTCTGTGCCCTTAGTTTGATAATGTTCTGAAAAAGAAGTTCATAAACCCAGTAAAAGCACAGCAGTGTGCCATAACCATCTGCCTTACCTAGGCTTGGGAGCATCTCTAAAGGATTTTGCTCAGGAGAGGGCGTGCTGATGCAATGTGCCCTTAGCTTTTACCACAACAGGTGGTAGCTTTGTATGAGCATACATAAAATTCAGGACCTCCCAATGTCCGAGGATGGCATGGCGAGACTACGTACGGACTGCTGAAATACCCATAGAGATGGATGAATCTGTCAATTTCGGCTTTTCTCGTTTTCTCATTTTTCCGACCTTAATTTCAGTTCTCTACATTTCTGCAGAAATTAAAATTCTGCATAAAAAAATATTTATGAAAATTATTCAGCATTTTAAAGTGAATTTATCCTAATGGACACACTTTGCATGCAGTTTTGACTCATATATACATTTTTGCAGTATGTTGTGCATTTCACATTCCCGATGTACCAAACCTTCATGAAAAAAAATGACTGCTTTGGATGTGCGAGTTTGAATATGCACTTTCCCCCACCTGCACCCTGAACTGGTTCAACCCCAACAGTCTATGCCATGCAATTATTCTGAAGGTGTAGATCAGTTTTAAGGTATGCCCAATATTCTCTGGAATGGAGACTTGGCAAGAGGTGTTACTGTGCAGTAAATGATGATTCACCCATGTTATACCTGCCCTGAATTTCCTTGAGAGGCAGTCTGATTCTTACTCTAATCAGGCCTGCCCATTCCCCTAACTGGCGCCAAGAAGTCAATAAAACCATCCATCTTTATGTTTCCCTATCAAATAGCATGGGAAAACCTATGACTCAAGCCCAAGCTTTGCAAAATCTCATTTCCACTTCGACTTTTCCTGTCGTTTGACCCCTTGATCCCCCACCTTTTTCTTTTCCAAGGAGAGGCATGTTTGGGAAGATCTTCCCTAAATGTTGCTGCCTAAATGTGTCTTTCCTTTAATATTGTTCTCTTGACTGGAAAGACTAAGTAGCATCTCCATACCTCAGTGGAAACAGACACCAGTCACCAGCTTCCTGTAGCCGCAGCGTCCTCCCTGTTCCTCCAGAGAGCCATTATTAAGGAAGAAGAAAAACGTACTTCTTGCAGATATAGCTCGCTGGATTGGGAGCTGCTTGTAACATCTATGAAATGACTCGCTGCTTTTCTCCTTCCTGAAATAGCTTTATTTTTAAAATATCTAATAATAGCTGATTGCAATTCATTTAAATAAACACTACAAGGCACCAGTCGTATTCCCCGTTTTAGAAACAACTTTCCGTTGCTTCCACAAAAAAGTAAATCCACACAGTTAATCGGGGATAGCACAGAAAAACCAAGAAATATTCTGACTGATTCCCCATGGAGCCTCAATAAGGCACACAGTGACCACCTTTTCATAGCCAACACATCACAGAAAGCCATGTTGTCCTGGACTGATGACAGCAATCCAGAGATGTAGTGGGGGCAGCCCTACCAGAGATTAGATTTGCCAGATAACTGCTGAGTGGCAGAAATGTTTGCAGAGCTTCTCTGAGTTCAAATAGAAGTATAAGATGCATGTGGGACAGGAAATAGTGTGTGGCATGGAGAATTTTGGGACTATGTGTGTTAAAAATTGCTTGTGGGAGGTTGTGTCCTCGCAACCCTAGTGGAACAGCCTCCACTGCTTGAATGGCAAGCAACTTGTAAATGCAAATGAGCAAATACTTAGCTGTAGAAGAAGGATAAACAGAAATTTGAATCTGACTGAGGTGAAAGAGATTGTTTGGATGAGATGAAAAGACAATGCAAGGCAAGGCTTACAGGCTTGGAACTGGAGTGGCAGAGAAGGCAGCCAGAAGGACGCTTTTCTTCTTCTTAGGAAATCGGTCTAATAAGGATCAAATATTCTACATGGAAACAGCAAGTCAATCCATGGTAATAAATGTGAATGCTTGACCAGTAGCTAACAGATCTACAAAGGGGAAATCAAAGTGGTTCTAAATGCAGTAATATAACAAATAATGCAATACCTAGTTGGGGAAGAATAAAATTTTCCCAGTTTTACATGACCTACCATTTTTACAGGGATCCAGAAAGCTTGGAACTCAGCACTCATAGTATCTGCCCACTGAATTACATAATCATTGAGAATCTGGTTCAAGTTGACGTGATCAATGCTCTTCAGGGAATGTATTTATACATTTTTATTTAGAATATTGAACTATTTATCAGAAAACTCATGTGCCTATAAAATAGGACCTGAATTTTTAAAGCAGGGGTGCTAAGCTACGACCCTTCAGATGATGCTGTGCCATCCCCGACCATTGATGGTTCAGCAACATCTGGAGGGCCACAGCTTCCCCACATGTGTTCTAAAGCAGAGACCTGTGGTCCTCCAGATGTTGTTGGACTGTAGCTCCCATCATCCCTGACCATTGGCCATGCTGGCTGGGTCTGATGAGAGGTGGAGGTCAAGCACATTTGGACAGCCACCAGTCTCCACCGCTGTGCTAAAGAGAATACATTTGGGCCAATCCAAGCAAAGAGCAAACTGGCTGATCCAGTTGCTAAGGTGGGTGTCATTGCTGCTCATTGCTGCTGTGGATTTGGTGCCTTTCTAAGAGGCACTGTGGCACAGTCCAAATATTTCCCCCTAAGAATTCTGAAATATGATTGCGGCAGTTTGACGTATGCTTTTGTGTTTATAGAGGCAGAAGTACATGATTTTGTATGTGCTTATTTCCTCCCATTTAATTTGCACAATAGTTCCACAGTCAGGCAAAACCTGAAGGTTCTGAAAGATATATTAGAGGGCAGGGACCAGCAGATTGGAGTAGGGCATTTCAATTGTGGGGGCAGGGTTCTTCCTATTGTTGTTTTTGCTTTTTGTGAGCGTATTTGTAACATACCTCACATCATCTCTCTACCATGCAGCTGTCATGGCTGAAAAGAATAAGTTGGAGTTCTTGTTATTAAATATACCAAGAAAAAAGCACACCAAGAACTCAGGCCAATGTAAGTTTCAATAGTGGGAGTGGTCCCTACTCACAAGTCAAGTCAATAGTAACAAAAACTAATCCGTTCAAAAGTATGTATTCTGACAAGAAATACAAACTCAAGTAGAGATTACAAACTCTAACGGAGATTACAAACACAAACTCATAAAGATACGTATAACACAATAATTCGTTAGAAAGATTTTCTCTTTTTCACTCAACAATAATGTTGATCCTTATAATTTATCAGCTTGCAAATGGAGATTCAGTTTCAATCATAGAGCAGAAATCAGAAGTCAATTATGGATTAGAAGCCAGGACAGGGCCCTGTTTCGATGTATTCACAACATACAAATATATAAAATTACATTAATAATGTAATAAATATAACAAAAGGTTTAAAAACAACAGTGTACAATTCATTAAAAAGAGCCCAGCATCTGTCCTACTTTAACAAACAGACTCTTGTTTTCAAAAAGCCTGGTCAATGTCAGCACCAGCCTAAGGTGTAATTATATATTTTACACCCCAACATTAGTTTCACCTGTAGCGTTATCAGCACAGCTACGTCATGGGAAATGCAAAGCTCAAATATGGCAATCTTGCACAGACACCTCTTTCCAGTGCAGTAGAGCATGTTCTACCAGGTCCATAGTGGGAATTTATTACCTCCATACTTGATAGCACATGGCCAGTTGTAAACAGCATGTGGTGTTCCTTTTTGCTTTGTCCCAGAAATCCTCAAGACTGCATGGTTATTGTGTTTGCTTCGGCAGCACATATACTATACTAAAAGACTGTATGGTTTTCAAGCCCATTATTAGGGGATGATTAGCTGCTTGTGCTTAAAATGGTGCCCCTTCAGAGTTTGTGCGGCCCCACAAACCTCTGTGTGTGACAGAGCTCCTCAGACATGTCTGCTCTAGTCACTGTTAGAGTCCGACAGTGGCTGTTTGCGGAAACGCCTCCAACAAAGAAGTTCCTTAACGGAAACACGTCTCCTGGACTCACGACGTGACAGCTTCCGACGAAGCATGGGTCTCCCTGCAATTGCTTCTGACACCTCCCCACTATTTTCACTGGACGTGTCTCTCACCCCTTTCTCCCCCCTGCTTCCTGCCTGCGCTGCTGCATCTCTCTCAGTATCCCTGAGATCCTCCTCCAGAGACCCCGCGCTCCCCCTGCTGGTCCCTGCCTTGGCTGTTGAGTCTCTCCCAGTCTCTGGGAGCCCTATCACCTCCTTTCCCTCTGATGTCAGTTCCCTGACATCCACCTCCCCTCCAGGGCCCCCTTCCCCCCCGCCCCCTCCCTCTCCTCTGGGCGGTGAGGAGCTGAAACCCCGAAACGAATCCTCTTCATCTTCCGACGTCTCGAACATCTCCCTCCATCGGTCTTTGTTCCGACTCGCTGAATCCTCCTCCACCTCGGAATCAGAGAACCCCTCCAACTCCTCTTCTTCGTCTGTGGTGGCGAAGTATTCCCTCCGGAACCTCGCCACTGGCTGGGGTTTTCGAGGGAATCTCTGATGAAAAGTTTCAATTAGAACCTCGTCATCTACATCCTCTGCTCTGACCCAGGTGTTTTCCGACTCCGGTTCCCCTTCCCACATTACCAAATACTCTACTTGCTCTCCTTTCCACCTGGAATCTAGGATCTCCGCTGCATGGTAGCTGTGTTCTTTTTCCTCCATCGCTGGTCCCCTATTGACCCTCCCCTCTCTGTCCCCTATATACGGTGACAGCAACGATCTGTGGAACACTGGGTGCAACTTCATGTGGTTCGGTAACCGGAGTCTGAAAGCCACTGGGTTGACCTGTTGCGTGACTTCAAATGGGCCCAGTCTTTTGGGTCTTAACTTCTTACAACCTCCTTTAAATGGTAACCCTTGGGTGGACAGCCACACCTGGTCTCCCACCCTAAGGCTTTCCCCTTCCCTTCTGGTTTTGTCTGCCTGCCTCTTATATTCCTCCTTCGCCCGGTTTAAATTAAGTTGGAGTTGGCGATGGATCGCTTCCATTTCTTCAACGAACTGTTCTGCTGCTGGAACGCTCCAGTTCTCCCCCTCCCCCCCTGGGAAGGCTCGGGGATGACACCCGTGATTGGCCAAAAAAGGGCTCATTCCCGTGGACACGTTCTCTGCATTGTTGTAAGCAAATTCTGCCAACGCCAGCTTCTCCACCCAATCATTCTCTCTGTCATTAACATAACACCTCAAATATTGCTGGAGGACACCATTAGCTCTTTCCGCCTGCCCGTTGGTCTCTGGATGACGGGCAGTAGAGAAATTAACCTCTACATGCAGTAAGCTCATGAGCTTCCTCCAGAACCTGGAAGTAAATTGTTTCCCTCGGTCCGAAACCACCCTCAAGGGGGCGCCATGCAACCTAAACACATTTTCCACAAACCATTTGGCGGTTTCTTCTGCTGTGACCGCATGTGAGCAGGCTATAAAGTGTGCCATCTTGGTTAACAGATCTACCACCACCATAATGGCTGTTTTCCCTTTGGACCTGGGCAAATCAGTCATAAAATCTATTGCCACTGCCTCCCACGGTCTTTCCGGCGTGGGTAGTGGTTCTAATAAACCTGCCGGTGCCCGCCTCTCCCCCTTGGCTCGTTGGCAACGGTCACACCCTCTCACATATTCACGCACATCTTCCCTGACCTTGGGCCACCAGAATTCCCTGGTAACCAGCCACATGGTTTTGTGTTGCCCAAAATGCCCTGCTGTGGGGTTATCGTGCAGTTGCTTGAGTACCTTTTCCCTCAATTCCCCTTCAGGTATGTATAACGCTCCCTTGTAGTACAACGCCCCATTTCTCTCCTCAAAACCCCCGGGTTTGTCTCCCTCCCTCCTAAGACTCCTGAGTTTGTCCTGGGCGTATACATCCTGCCCCGTTCCCTCTACCAGTTCCCTTTGCCCCACCAATGCCGCCCCACACACCCAGCGGTCCTCGGGAATGACATGGGTCTCTTCGGGTACACCCTCTCCCTCCAAATATTCAGGTTTGCGTGAGAGAGCGTCCGCCCTAACGTTCTCCGGGCCTGGTACGTAACAAATCTCAAAGTTAAATTTGGAGAACTCCTGGGCCCATCTCAACTGCCGTTGGTTGAGCACTCGCGCAGTTCTCCAATACTCTAGATTCTTATGGTCCGTGCACACTTGCACCTTCTGTTGTGCACCAATTAGTAGGTGCCTCCATCTCCGGAAGGCCTCATAAATTGCAAGAAGTTCCCGGTCGTACACCGTGTAGTTCCTCTCAGACTTGTTCAGCTTCCGCGAAAAGAAGGCACACGGTCGCCACTCCGACCCCTCCTTCCCCGGCTGCAGAAGAAGCACCGCCCCTATGGCTCGGTCCGACGCGTCTGTTTCGACCCTCAGCTTTTTTTGTAAATCCACATGTAGAAGTTGTTCGCCAGAGGCGAAGGCCCTTTTCAGTTCCTCAAACGCTCGCTCCGCCTCCCCCGTCCAAACAAACTTCTTTTTGCTGCTGAGACAGTCCGTGATGGGCGCCGTCAGGTGGGCGAAGTTGCGGATGAACTTACGATAAAAGTTTCCAAACCCTAGGAACCTCTGCACATCCTTCTTGGTCTTGGGTGTTTTCCATTCCAGCACCGCTTGAACCTTGCCGGGGTCCATGGCCAACCCTTTGTCTGACAAGCGGTACCCCAGGAATTCCACCTCCTTGGTATGAAACTGACACTTCTCCAGTTTCACCCACAGTCGGTTGGCTTGCAGCCTGCTCAACACTTCTCTGACGTCTCTCACATGTTGCTCCTCATTCTCCGAATACACCAACACGTCATCTAAGAAGGCCACGCAATTCTTGTAGAGCAAAGGCCCCAGTACGTGGTTCATGAAAGCTTGAAAACACGCGGAGCCTGTTTGTAATCCAAAAGGCATAACTAAGTATTCAAATGCCCCCAAAGGGGTGAACATGGTGGTCTTCCATTCATCCCCTTTCCTTATACGTATCAGGTTGTACGCCCCCCTTAGGTCCAGCTTTGTAAAAATCTTTCCCTTCCGCACCCTGGTCAAAATATCATCAATCCTGGGCATGGGAAAAGCCGCCGGCTCTGTCACTGCATTTAAGGCCCGAAAGTCACATACCAGCCTCGGCTTGTCCGTGTTTTTTTTGTCCACAAAAAACACTGGGCTACCCCCCGCTGCCTTGGACTCTCTGATGAAGCCCCTCTTCAGGTTCTTGTCAATGAACGCTCGCAACTCCTGCATTTCCCTGTCTGACATGGCATACAACTTGCCTACAGGAAGCTGTGCTCCAGGGAGTAAATTGATCTGGCAATCAAAGGGTCTATGCGGAGGTAGTTGGTCAGCTTCCTTCTCGCTGAACACGTCGCTGAGATCAGCATACTGTGGTGGCACCTTCCCCTTCTCCACTACTTCAGTCCCTGCCAGGGTGGCTTGGGCCCCTGCTGACCCCTTTTCCCCCCTGCAGTGTTCTAAGCAATGTGCGGAACCGAAGGAAACCACTCTTTGATGCCAGCCCACCAGCGGATCATGTAGGGCTAGCCAGCTCATTCCCAAAATAATGGGAGCACCTCCCAAGGTGGCCACATTAAACGCTATCAGTTCTGTGTGCCTTGCCACCCTCATTATCATTGGGATGGTCTGCAAGCTGACTCCTCCTCCCAACAGTTCCCTGCCATCGATCGTGGTCACCTGCAGGGGGTTGCTTAAAGGGATAGTCTGTATCTGGTGTTCAGCAGCAAACTCCTTGCTCATAAAATTGCAGGAGCTGCCTGAGTCCAACAGTGCCTTTATTTTTAGGGGGTGTCCATTTTGCAGCTCTAGCGACACTTCAATCACTAGAGCCGGTCGAGGAGCTTCTGGTACTGGCACTTGGGGAAGGGGCACTTTCACTGCTCTTTGGCCTGGCTGCAGTGCCCTGATGGCAACCAGGCGTTGGCTTTTACCTGCTCCGTTTCTCCCTGCTCTTCCCCCTCAACAGTTCCCACCATCCCTTGCCATTCCTTCCTCTGGGGGCAGACTCTGGCAAAGTGGCCTGGCTGTTGGCAGAGATAGCATTTCCGGGCTCCCTTTCCCTCCTTCTTCGCCCCCTCACTGGGCTTTGAAACTGCGCGCGCGCGGGCTGTTCCGATTTCCATCGGCTCTGCCGGCGGGAAAGCTGGCTCAGGAATGTCTGGAATGCGTAACTCCTTCCAACGTTCCCCTCTCCCTTCCCGCCTCTCCAAGGCTCTTGCCTCCTGGCGCGCTCCAATGGTCAGCGCAGATTTGGTCAGCTGATCCATAGACACCGCCCTGGGGCTCCTGGCCAGCTCGTCTTTCACAGCTGAAGAAAGACCTTCTTCAAATAGCATCTGAATGGGTGCTGCCGATAAATCCCACCCCAATCTGTGAATCAGCATGGTAAATTCAGTCCAGTACTCACGGACAGATCTGCTTCCCTGCTTGCAAGCCATTAACTGTCTGCGCACCGCCCCTTCCTCAACGTCGCTGGAAAACATGATATCCATTGCACGAAAAAATTTCATAGTGTCCTTTAGGATATCGTTGTGCGTTGCCATCAGGGGTCGAACCCAGTCTCGCGCGCCCTTCTCAAGATGCCCAATTACAAAAGCAACTCGAGATTCCTCATCAGGGAACTCATCAAACTGGACATTCAGGGCATATTGCATTTCAGTCCTAAAGGCATGGTAATCCTTGGGGTCCCCCCCAAACTTCTGCACCAATCCTGGTACCTTTCTGGGGAACTGAGTGGTTCTCCCCTTCTTGTCTGCATCTTGAGCCCTCCTCTCCTCGAGCCTCGCCGTCTGCAGCGCCAGTTGGACCTCCAATGCTCGGCATCTTTCTTCCAAGCTTGGATCAGCTCCTCCCCCTGCTCCGGCTGGGTCGCTCATGATGCTTTCTCCTGCACAGGCAGCGTACAGAGACTGTCGGACTGCTATTAGGGGATGATTAGCTGCTTGTGCTTAAAATGGTGCCCCTTCAGAGTTTGTGCGGCCCCACAAACCTCTGTGTGTGACAGAGCTCCTCAGACATGTCTGCTCTAGTCACTGTTAGAGTCCGACAGTGGCTGTTTGCGGAAACGCCTCCAACAAAGAAGTTCCTTAACGGAAACACGTCTCCTGGACTCACGACGTGACAGCTTCCGACGAAGCATGGGTCTCCCTGCAATTGCTTCTGACACCTCCCCACTATTTTCACTGGACGTGTCTCTCACCCCTTTCTCCCCCCTGCTTCCTGCCTGCGCTGCTGCATCTCTCTCAGTATCCCTGAGATCCTCCTCCAGAGACCCCGCGCTCCCCCTGCTGGTCCCTGCCTTGGCTGTTGAGTCTCTCCCAGTCTCTGGGAGCCCTATCACCTCCTTTCCCTCTGATGTCAGTTCCCTGACACCCATGTTTGGTTTTCATTTTATTTACTCCATTATTACTTAGAATAAGGCCTGCTGAGATGCAATGGCCTCAAGTCACAGGAACATCCAGTTATCAAACAGGCAGGGTTAAGTCAACATTCCAGGAGAGTTCAACAATGGCAAGGCAAATAAAGGGCAGACCTCTGTTGCGTGCATCACACTGACCAAGAACAGAATTGGCCAAGAGAGCCAATGGAAGCATTAGGAAATGGGGTCTTTCAGATGTCCCCAGTCTTCACCACTGATGCTAAGCAGGGAACAGTCCACTTCTGCTGTTATCATCTCAGCTTGGCCTCCACTGAAATAGCATTTTTAAGGAACCAAGATAAAAGTGAATGACATTTAAATACAGAAACAAAGAACTTCCTGTTTTCAGTTGAGCATCCTAGAAGCCTTGACTCTACTATTCTGACACACCCATTACAGAGCACTGCAGCGCTAGATTTACCAGAGGTCCCAAATAAACCAGGATAAACTGTAGGTCATGTTGTAGGCCCATCTGAGTCCCATGGCTAGGAGTCTCCAAGGAGCATTTGCCTGAGAGCAGAATCCACATGTGAAGTCAGATAGTCCAGAGGTCAGGGAATCAAGATGATCACAGAGCCAAGGGTCCAGATGGAGAGCAGGAAGCAGCAAGGTAGGTCCTGGAAGCACAAGCATTGTTTCCAGCATCTGGCTGCTGCTGGAAGCTCTGCTTAAGAAGGCTGAAGCCAGCTAGTTCTCATCAATGCCTTCTCCTCTGTGTCCTTGCCAGCTGATCAGCTGCAGATGGGAGTCACTTCTGGGCCTTCTCCACCTTCAGCAGGTGAAGCTGACTCCTGGGCCATGACAGGTCATCTCCACATCCATTGAGCACAGTGAGCTCCGCTTTTGTGACTTAATGAAGGAAAATAATTAAGAATAAAAGAAGATGTCTCCTGAATGAAAACAAAGGGCCCTCTAGTACAATATTCTTTTCTCACAGATGCCTATGAGAAGCCTCCCAAACAGCATTAATATTAAGTGTGCCTTCAGCAGCAGGCCTTGGAATCTATTGGCATGTAGCAAATTGTTGATTAAAAGCAGACAGTACTCTAAAATTTTTACTATTGGCTATAGGAAACAGACGAGCAGCAGGTTAAAAACAAATACTTTAGCTCTTCTCTTTGCCAATGGAAGATATCAACATTGCTCAGTAAATGCCTCAGGGGCATACCTAGGGGTTGGTCAGGTTGGCCCCCGCTGCTCAGAGAAGTGCGTTGATTGCACCGTATTTTTCTTTCCCTCCTCAGCAATGAAAAACGATGTGTTTCTTGCTTGTCTGCATGGGCATTGTGTGTGTTCCTTTGGTATCTAGAAGGAAAGAAGCCTAAGAATGTTGCGGCAATGGGGGAATCCAGGATTGGGGTGGCTCTTCCTGGAATGTGGACGGCCCATCTGTCCATTGGCCCATCTGAAGGCAGATGGATGTGGAGCTGCACGGAGTGAACGTGGATCAAAGGGACTGGATGCACACTGTAGCATCACTGATGCCAGCCCAGTCCAAGACAACAGAAGCCAATCTGTGATGCAAACACACAAGCCTGGAAACTATCCCAGTACATTTGAGGGCATAAAAGAATAGAAAAGGCCTAGCTTGTTCACAATTATTTTTAGCCACCCGCTTCCACCCACTATGACTAAGGTCAAAAGGCTGTCGTCCCTCCTGGGAGCCTGGTGGTCTTTCTTTTATATACAGGGTGGGGGAAAGTATGAGATCAGTGGCTTTTCTCCTTTGTTTGGTTGTTTTGAAGCTATCGAGAAAAATCTACAAGGTTCCAAAGAAGTGGATGTGGTGGGATCATCTTACTGAAATCGCTAAATTAGTTCAAGCCCATTGAATAGAATTGTTTCGTAACTTGGTGTTTAATAAGTGCCAGAAAGCAAGAGTTGGACAGTGGGAAAAGGCAGCAAGATCTGATTTATTCAAATTATAAAAATTATATATTTTCTGCTATGGATGTGTACACATGTTCAGGGTACTTTTGGATATATCTACAGTGACACTTCACCTTGGATTGTCAGTACATGATGCGGCTTCTGTACTGTTAATATAAAAGGAAGAATTGTAGCAAGAGCAGTTTTCCCATGAGCACAAGAAATATGACAGGAGAAGAAGCTACATGTGCAAAAAGATTCCCTTCCAAGGGGATAGCCAAAGGGGGGGCAAGGGGGGCCACTGCCCCCCTAAATCAATAAAAATACATGGCTAACTGAGGTTCCGCCTTCCCCTAACAAAAATCCTGGCTATGCCCATGCTCCCTTCCATGTGATTATCAAAGACACAGGAGCCCTGTCCTGCACTGCACTGAATTTGGTAACCATACATCAGGGTTCAGCTGAAGGCTGCAGTCAGAGGGGAGCCATGAGTAATGCAACAGAGTTTTGAGCAGGCAAGCACACCAGAACATGCCACTGCCAGGAAGACCATTGCAGCCCAGATAAACTCTCACCCCAGACAGGAAGTCCTTTATTGCCCTTTCTGTCTAACAAGGCCCAGTGGCCAGCCTGGGGAAGGGCAGTGCGTAGGAACATAGGAAGCTGCCTTATAATGAGTCAGACCATTGGTCCCTCTAGTTCAGTATTATCTGCACTGACTGGCAGCTTTTCTGCAGAATTTCAGACACAAAAAGTTTTCTCCCAGCCCTACTTGACACCCTATGTATAAACTACTCTAAATTCATAGTATTAACAACACAGTTTATATCATTGTGAATATAGCTCCTTCATAAAGCAATTCTAGACTGACTGCGCTGGCTGCCAGTCAGTTTCCAGGCCCAATTCAAATGCTGGTGTTGACCAGCATTTGAAATTAACCCCACTCAATGGAGTAGAATGTGGTCTAAACCTCTCTTTAAGTCTGTATCAGCCAAAAGAAGGGAACTCACTCTGAAACTCACCTACAGGTGGTACGTAATGCCATGGAAACTGGTGCTGATACGCCCAGGAACCTCATGATGTTGGAGAAGCAGCACCTCCACAGGCACATACCTCCACATGTGGTGGGAATGCCCTAAAATCCAACCCTTCTGGATAGCAGTCCTATAAGAGATATGCAAAACAACTAAACAGGTATTAGAACTCATCCCAGAACTGGCCCTACTGAACATCTTCCAATATCATAATGACCACTCACATTATACAGAGCTTATAACCCACCTACTCTCAGCAGCCAGAAGCCTCAAAGCTAGACACTGGAGAGACCTGTCAGGAGTAAACATGGACCAGTGGTATCAAATTGTATGGGGAACGGCCTTACTAGAAAGCTAACAGATAAACTGAGACTGACCTGAGGACAAATAGAAGAGGACACCTTCACCCCAGTATGGCTCCCCTTTGTCACATATATAGCCCAACAAGACAGCAACAGGAATCCACTGGCAGCATACGATTCAATCTGGCTTACCTGACCCAACAAGGCCTCCCCCCCCCATCACAAATGCAAACAAACCCCACTGCAGCCAACCACAGACAACCAACCACACACTGCCCCCAATATCTCTCACCACCAAGGAAATGTGAAAAACAAATAGAAAGAGAACCTACCCAGTTGACGCTGACACAAAACCCCACATTTACACTATACAAAAGAATATAAGCCTCCCCCCTTTCCCCCCTCTTCTTCCCAAACCTTAAACTGTACTCAACACTAATGTATCACAACAAATATAATTGATTTGTAAGAAAGACTGTACAACCTGAAAAAAGGGACAAGACATGTCTTTTTGTAAACCAATAAAAACTTTAATTAAAAAATAAAAAAGTGATTGGGATTCTCTTATGTTTGGAAGCTCATTGATGAAAATGAATGGAAGCCAGTTGGATAAGCCAAGCTTGCCTTTTCTGATAAATTAGCAGATACCCTCGAGTGACAGTTCACAGCACTGCATACAGAATTAAGTGCACTTTTAAAATTAATGTATTGTGCAATAAAGTATAAAAATCATTCTGTGGCCTCAGGCAAGCACGCACCATGTTACTGATCTAGAGGAAACTTTTATCAAAAGGTAGATGCTGTAATGGGATAGTAAAGTTTGTTATTGTAGAGGTTTTTTTTTTCTTTTTTAACATGTGGACTTTCTGATCTTGCCAAGTTAAGAATCAAACAGGACCCTGAGGCTTTTCGTGCCATTGATATCAGCATCACAGGTGCTGCTGCTGCTTTTTCTCCTGCTCTTTATGCAGTAACCCGCCCATCAAGCTCCCAGATCTTCCTGGTCTTAAGGCATTTCCACAAGCAGGCTTGTGTGGAGGCTTGCCCACATTGCTCTGGAAAGCCCCCTGAGCCGTCAAACTGACGTCAAAAGCTGTCAAACAATGGAGATTAAAACTTGGCAGCTTAAACTCATCAAGGATTTGCCCTTGAAGGGTCTGGGGGTGTGGGGCTTCTTGCTTTCCAAGAAATGAGAACAGATACATTAGATGATGCAGGGCTGCTGTGGAGACCTGGGTTGGCAAATGTGTTGGAGGAAAAAGCAAAACATGACCCAACCTGATGGCCTTCATGGAGTGAAGAATTTCCCATCTGAAGTGTAGGTGGGCTCCCATGAAGCAAGACACAGTGATAACAGCAAGAACCTTTATTGAACTAATAGAACTGGACAACAGGGGCAAAGCAACTGCTTATATACCTTTCTGAAGACCTGGGCCACTCCCACTCTCAACATGATTGGCTGTCTAAACTCCCAAGCTGTGAATCATAATTCAGAGTTTAAGGGCCAATGGCAATAGCCCAAATCCTGAAATGTTCTGTGACTGGATATCATGTATTGAATCAGAACACAGGGGCTCAGAATCCTTAGTCCAGACTCAAGCTCAGGCAAACACAGACCACTGAATACATAACACCATTTATATTTGAAAATTCAAAAGGATTTTGATCCCATTCCTGAAATAAATACTCAGTCCTCTCTGGGACACTGCTGATTCTAGGATAAACACAAAGCCAATTAGCTCCTGTGTTTTTAAAATAGTTGCGTAAGTTTAGCATATGCTAAATGCATATTAACAGGTTGTTCTGTCTATAAGGGCATACCATACTTATTGCACACACACACACAGGGAGAGAGAAAGAGGAAAAGAGAGGGGGGGAGGGAGGGAGAGGGAGAATAAATTGTTGGCCCAAGGAAATATTTCATTGAGGGGAGATGATGCACCAGGCCAAGACGAGGAAGTTTACCCAACCTCTTCACTCCACTCCAGCTGTCCAGCTCTAGGGACAACTGTTCATCTCCTTTCTTCCCTTTAGGGCGCTTCCAGACCACCACCATTTTGTGGGTGGGATTCAATTGCATACTGGCAAATTTAGGTTGCACACTTGAACGGGATTTAATACTCTTGTGGAATAAAACCCACTTTTGAGGTGGTGGTGGGGAATCAGAGTTTTGTGAAAGGGAAATTCACTGGCAAGTGTGGGACATGAGTTGATTGACACAAACATAACAGAATAAATGCTCTGTAAGCAGCCAGCAATGTATAACCTAGCTGCAAACTTTGTGCTATTTTATTTATTTTTTAGCAAAATTTATGTACCTTTTGACCTCAAATAAAACCTCAAAGTGGTTTACATGCACAAAAAGACATTAAAACTGCCAATAAATGATTTAAATTAAAAGCATTCCAAATATTCGAAATTAAACATCTTTGGATGAGCTTGGATGGGCTTTGGATGATTTTAGCAGGTTCTGGAAACAATAGAGTGAAGCCTGACTGATGTCAACAGGCAGGGAGTTCCACAGTGTGGGTGCTGCCATGCTTAAAATATCAAAATGAATGGTCAATGAATGGATTACCTAGAAGCAGCACATGTCTCTAAGTTCCAGAGGCCTTCTGTCTGCATGGTTCACTTTGCTACCTGGATTTCCATGACACCAGAAGGTAACACACCTACACAGGCCTCTCTACGACTTTTTAAACAAGGAAGCTCTGCAGCTTGTCTCTGGTGTGCAGAGCCATCGCCTGCCTTCTCCCTGGGCTCATCTTAACTCCCAGCATGTCTGTACACACAGCCTCCAACTTACTGTGGTAGTGGGGAATGAATGATATATCTGGCATCTCTTGGTCACACTCCAGCTTGACCCAAAGGAGCAGTGGTAATACGTAAAGCAAAATGAGACTTGATGTCCACCTCTTGTTCAACTTGTCTCCCAGACCAGACCAGCAACTGTATCCATGAGGGCTGTTTTTCCCCTAAGCACAGACACCAAGCAGGGCTGTGAACTGAATCACTTGGGTTGGCTGATGCTTTCTTGCCTGACTTCACCCACCCTATTTTTTAAGCTTCAGAAGCTCATTTCGCAGTCACTGTTTACACAAAAAAACCCTCTCTTTGCCCAGCTTCCTGCTCCTCCATCGCTGACAGACTATTTTCTGATTCAAACCCCTGTTGATTTATCATTTGCTCTCAGACGGGCGCATTTCCTCAGTTTGCTACAATCTACCAATTCAAGTCCCCTCATAAATCTCTCATCTGCGTGCACACTTTTGTGTGCGCATATGCGTACGCGCACACAAATGAATCATGCAATGGAGGTGGAACTAATATCGAGGGCAGGGCGGGGAACACGAGGGATGTTTGCTAACTGGGTGGCCTCTCCGGGGAACAAGTGTGTACAGAAGGCTTTCTGATGCGCTCTTCAACATATTGGACATCTAAATAGATAGGAAAGGCTCTTTCAGGTAGCTTCAATGGAATACTGCAAGGCGGATTTCAAATGCGATAAATTATGTGGTTTACAATACAAAATTATACAATTTTATTATTATGTGCTGTATTTATAGTTGACTCTCTACTTATGGCCTGTTCACACTTTTGCTTGCCTCATGTTTTCTTCCTCTTGACCTGTAATTTCTAGTTACAGGTCTGAGAACTTTTTCTTTCGTCCTGCCACTTTCCTCGGGGAGGCCTGCTGTTTACCGCTGAATCAGAACAAATCTCAACCCGCAGAAAACTTGGTTTATTATGATTCAGCGGTAAACAGGAGGTTTTCCCAGGGGAAAGCGGCAGAGCAGATGAACCACCTCTAGAAAGCCTGCGACAAGCAGAGGAGTGGACGAGCCCTGAATGTTTCCTGACTTATATCACTCTTCCAGTGACTGCTTTTGTTTGCTCATGATTTGTTTATCCTGGTGCTTTTGTGTTTCTGCCAACTGCTTAATACCTTCCAGGGATCTGATCACAATGGTAAACTACTTATTGGTGTTTTGATACAATGAGCTATTCCAAGGCTCTGCCATGATTGCAAGAAGAGATTAGAATGTAATAGTTGACTTAATATCTATTTCTGCAAATTTGGGGCTGTGTACTTTATCATCACTCTAGAGCACATTTCTTGATGTAAAATGAAAGTAGGGGAGAGAGAATAAACTGATAATTTCCAGATGCCAGAAAGTTCTAAACCCAACAGTTCTAAACCATCCACAGACTATTTGTTGGACAATAAGAACACAAGAGCCCTGCTGGATCAGACCAAAGGCCCATCTTCTTTTCTTTTAATGAAAGTCAGCCTCTAGGAGACTTAAAATACACATTTTGTAAAGACTGAATTAATTAACTATCAAAACGTATGCTGGCATCTGTCTGTCTCAGGAGAAAATGGAGGAGTGTGCCTTGTGGGTGAAGTCAACCTATTAGACGGTTGCAGTGTCTGCTATGGTTGTGGAGACTGATACATGAGCAACATGTTTTGTTGCAGCTGGGGCAGATGAAGGTGACCATTAGTCAAAACATAACCAAAAAACCCCAACCTAACCTCTAAAAACCCCAATACAGTGGTACCTCTAGTTATGAACTTAATTCGTTCCAATGGTCCGTTCTTAATCTGAAACTGTTCTTAACTAGAGGCGTGCTTCTGCTAATGGGGCCTCTTGCTGCCACTGCGCTGCTGGCACACGATTTTCGTTCTCATCCACTCAATAGCCCTCTCTCACTAATCCCTAGTATCTGATATTCAAAGACATGCTGCCTCTGATCTTGGAGGCAATGTATAGCCATTGTGACCAACCACTTTGGGCAGACCAGGTCCATTCACACACAATTAAACTCTCTAGGCCAGGGCTCTAGTCAGTGAGGCAAATCTCCTCCTATTCTTCAATACAAGGTCTGACCTGCTACAATATAACGGTTGCCACAAAATAAGGAAATTTCACTACAGCTAATTCTTATCATGTGGTATGGTGGGGGAAAGGCAAAAGTACACCAGGAACCAAAGACAGAGTCATACCTTTTTTAATATCAGTATTACACAGTATGGTTGGACAGTGTTCCAGGCACTAACCAGACCTAAACCCCCTTAGCTTCAGCAAACTGTAGCTTCAGCAAACTGGCCACATCACATGCCCTCAGACCATACAGGAGACTTTCTAGAGCCTCTGTAAGACCATTAAGCCCAGAGTCTAAAACCCCCCACTGTATTGGTATATTAACATCAGCCAATGGGGTGGGGGTGGGAACTCGCCTGAATGGCAGCTGAAAGCTTTGCTGTTTGTAGCTGGTAATAATGGGCCTTCTTGAAAAGATACCACAGCACAGCCATGAGAAATGTCCTTCCCTGAGTTGGACCAGACGTTCTAGCCTGGCCATAGAAAAGATCAGCCCGATAAGCTTGTGCCCACAGCACAAGGCCAAAATAAGTGTTTTGCTTCCTGCTTTCCCAAGTGTCTCTGAAAAGAACTTGATATCAGGAGAAAGGGCTTTCTTTTCCTCCCCTTGGGGATGTTGCCTTCAGCCAACATGCCATGTACAGCAATGTTTTTTTTCCAAGAAGACAAGTGACCCTGTCTGTTATCGCAATGGGCAAACAAAGGAATTTTCGATCAACAATTAAATTGCAAGAGGCATTTTTTCTCTCTCCAGCAGCTATGGCTTTTCCTCAATGAGCACACAATAGTGAAACTGGTTCTGTTGACGTCTTTTAAATTGTAATCTCCCAAAGACCAGAACCTGCATAAAGAAGCCAAGAGTGACTAATCCCAGGCATTCTCAGCACCTGCCTTTGTCAGCACAGTCAAGCACAGTATTTTGCTGCCTGAGGTGAAGATGCAACTCCCCATTACATCCGGGAGACAACCAGACTGGCCCAACTCTCCAGGATTTGAACACCTCCCAGAATATAATTGAATAGCACCTGGAGGTGTGGAACAAGCACATCCTTCTCATGGTTTATAAAATTCCCAAATGTAACCATCTTGTCCCAGAGATCTACAGTGGTACCTCAGGTTACATACGCTTCAGGTTACATACGCTTCAGGTTACAGACTCCGCTAACCCATAAAGAGTGCTTCAGGTTAAGAACTTTGCTTCAGGATGAGAACAGAAATCATGCTCCGGTGGCATGGCGGCAGCAGGAGGCCCCATTAGCTAAAATGGTGCTTCAGGTTAAGAACAGTTTCAGGTTAAGAACGGACCTCCGGAACGAATTAAGTACTTAACCCGAGTTACCACTGTATTTGGTTTAAGCCTCTTTAAAACCTTTTGTTCCATAGATATGGGTTTATCCATAGCTTTGGGATAACCTGGATTCCAGCTTGATAGTTAATAATATCCTACAGATTAGTGGCGGAAACCTTATACAAGTTTCCTAAATTTATAACAAATTTATCAATAATGATGACAAGGTCAAAATGCCATATACCACCTTCATTCTTTATAATTCAGATTTTAGTATTGGCCTTCCTTTTTGTAAGGTTTAGACCCTTTGTGATCATGTTTTTTAAAAGTATTTTGTATATGAGATTCCCATCATAGTTTTATGGAGTTCCAGCCAGCTGAGTTCTGTCTTCTTTTTATCCATTCATTGCCTTATTTTGACAGTTCCAGTTGTTCCATACAGCACCATGAGGTGACTGATATCCTGCACTTCTTTTGTGTTCTTATGCACAAATCTGACGCAATGCTGAGGCACTCATCCATCCATGTTTCAGCAGATAGTAGGTCTTACAGAGAAGGAATTTGAATCTTATGACCTAAGAAGACTGATAGACATCAACAGTGTTTTGGGAAAACATATTTACTGATGTCAAGCCCAGCCCCAGCCAATTGCAAAACAGCCATATTCTCTTGATTTTGCATCAAATGACAGCCTGTCAAATCACACCTTATTCTTAACTTGATTCATTATCCCAGTGGTGTAGCAGCTTTGTAATATCTTGCTGGCCTCTTCTCTTTGCTCACCCCCAGCTGGTTGGCAGCTTGAAAAGCTTCCTGCTTTCTTGATTCTTGGCAGCTCCTGCTTTTCCTTTGCCATTACTTTTACAATCTCATTTTCGTCACAATCTTATCTCTAGCGCTACCAAAGACCCAACTGGAGCAAGCACAGTCCTGCAGGACCCTAGGAGTAAGCACCAGGTGGCAACTGCATTGTAACAAATGACATAAAGGCTGGCGTTCAGTTGTTGCACATTGTCGAAACACCTGCTTTCCAGAAAACGTTGCAGCTGTGATATGAGACATAACCGACTCAAAGCTCTTCTGTTTATAGTAGCTACCTGGATTTCAGGAGAAATGCCAGGTTCAGATTCCTCAATAATGTTCATCTTTTTTTCCAGGGCTGGAGGGAGAGGCACCACGTTGCATCACAAAGAGGATATGCAACCCCACTCACAGATCCCAAGGACGTCCAGCCTGTAACAGATGGGGAACTTTTACTCTCCCCACTCCCCAAGTTAGTCTAGGTAGGCCAATAGTGTAAGAGATTCTCAAGTCAGCTGCCGCCACATTTCCCTTCTATTCCCTCTAATCCCAAACTGCAGTAAACCCCAAGTGTGCAATGCAAATACTTGTGAGGGAAAGCACCTGGAGAAAGACAGTCAAGTTGTGTATCCAGAGCAGAGACCAGAAGAGAAATAACCGCTGGGAGGAGCACAGAGAGAAGGAACGCCATGGTGCATCTGCAGAAGCACGACTAGATGTCTTCACCTGCCCCAGCTTTAACAAAGCATGTCTCTTCCGCATCGGTCTCTACAGCCACAGCAGGCGCTGAAACTGCCCACAGCTTGATCTCACCCCCAAATGTGCACTCTTCCATTGTCTCCCGAGACAGATGGATGCCAAATGATTTATTCTTCACTGGAGCCCAAGGAAGCAGAAAGGAATAAATCATTATTTATGTCAAAAAATGGAATCCACCAAGGACTAGTATTGAGGCCTGTGCTTTTTAAATAATCTAGTTAGGGATGAGCAGTGAAATTCCCTATTAGCTGATGATGCCCATTCATTCAATGTTGTTCAAATGAAATGGAATTGTGGGAAGCTCCAAAATGAGCTCTCCAAACTGGGTGAAGGGCCAGAAAAATGACAAACGCAATTGAATGTAAACAAGAATTACGTGATGCATATTGGGATTAAAAAAAACCATCAGCTCCAGCTAGCTTGGCCAAGGGTCAGTGATGATGGGAGTTGCAGTCCAACAACTTTCCCTAGTCCTGCTGTAGCTTCTCAGCTTTCAGCTAGAAAAGGAGCCTGATTGACACCTCATCTCTTAAGCCTTTGTGCATGCTGTGTATTTTGCCTGCGACTGTACCAGACTTAGTTGCCCATTGGATGTGCACAAACAAGCCCAATGAGCACTAAGTTGAATGCTGGTTGCATATCCGATTGGCAGCCAACATACCCAGCCAATGCCAAAGACAAGTATGATCATAGTGTTAGAACCTATAACGTATCAAAAAGTTATTGTGGTGCCAAGTTATCCCAGGTCACATCATTCCTCTTTAAGCAAGTATATTTTGTTGCAGAATGATTTATTCCATTGACGTGCCAGCACAAACCACAGGTGCTTACCACACCACACCACAATGCTATTAAAGCAAGAGCTTTGGGTCAGTTCTAGCTACCAAAGCAACTGTTCCTGCAGTGTTGAAAAGCAAAATTTTTTTTCTTTTTCTTTGCACCGCTTGCAAAAATATTTACCTCTTAATATTATCTTTTCTTCCCCTGACTAACTTGGCCTCGTGATGTCATAATGAGACCAAAATCTGATTGGCTGAGGAGCATGAAAAGGTCACTTTGCTCAGTGTGTGATTCCAGGTTTTCTGGGTCATCTACATAAGCAGTTTGGAACTGTTTGGAAGCTACAGCTGCAGCAGCCCAGTCATACTGCATCTATCCCCCTGATCTGCAGTGTGTGCAGATACCTGTCCTAAGTATACTTCCCATCAATATCACGAGGCAACCTCATTCTAGTAGTGGTACCTCGGGTTATAGACGCTTCAGGTTACAGACTCCGCTAACCCAGAAATAGTACCTTGGGTTAAGAACTTTGCTTCAGGATAAGAACAGAAATTGTGTGGCCATGGCGCTGCGGCAGCAGGAGGCCCCATTAGCTAAAGTGGTACCTCAGGTTAAGAACAGTTTCAGGTTAAGAGCAGACCTCCAGAACAAATTAAGTTCTTAACCTGAGGTACCGCTGTATTCAGCTCACTTTCCCCACAGCAGACATTTTACAAACCACCTCCTATACACCTTACATCTCCCATCATAGGGAAGGTACTAGAACACTGATAGTTTGAGACACCATTTTCTGCATCTCTACAGAAGAAAACTCCTGTAGTGTACATGATGTTCCAAATGTAGCAATGGCCTTAAATATGTTCTACTGTGGAATTTGTCTTTTTGACTGGCAACACACAGGCGAGCTTTCCTCTGAGCTGTCCACAATCAAAAATTCTTTCCTTCTCTTTCTTTCTTCGCTGCCAGTTCAGGCGTCATCAGTGTACACATGGAGTTTGTTTTTTGACTGCTATCTGGACAGCATTCCATTAATTTATATTGAACTTGAGTTGCTATTTTGTTGCCCATGCATTCAGCCTGGACAGATGTTTTTGGAGGTCTTGGGTTTTCACCGTCCTGAATTTTTTTCCTTGCCAATTGTAAGCTTGATCACCACACAGAGTACACTTCTCATTCCTATAGGTGGATGCTCCTTGAGAGGGATCCAGTATTTAATTCCTTTCATGGTAAGAACTGCTTGCTTTGACCCCCCCCTATTGTTTAATCAGTTACGAATCCTAAACATGTCATATTTAATGTATTCTTCCTTAGTATAGCTAATAGTCACACAGTCCCTAAATGAGAACCAAAGACAGAGAGCAATGGCTTTTGAATATTCTGTAGACTAAAGCAATCAATCAGCTGCTACAAATGCTTCCTCTCCTTGAATAAGCTAAAATAATAGCCCTTTCTTTCAGTCAGGCCCTCTGCTATAACAATTTCCTGTGTTAATGCTGTCTAGGAGTAAATGGATTTATGGGGTAATTTATCATTGCAAGGAATGTTTCTTAATTTCAAAAAAGCCCACGTCTTAATTTCCACTTAAAAGAAGAGGACGGCGGGACCCTGATCCTCTTGATAAAAGTAGCAGCATTAGTTGCCACTGGCATCCTATCCTAAAAAAAGAGAAGGGGCAGTTAACCTCTCCTGTCTCTGAAATAGCTTCCAAGACACGAAAAAGCAAAAGAGAAAGAGAGAGAGGAGAGGAGAGGAGAGGAGAGGAGAGGAGAGGAGAGGAGAGGAGAGAAGAGAAGAGGCTTGTAAGACATCCTGTATGGGGCCAGGTAGAAGTCAACAAGGGGGGCGCTGTGGGTTAAACCACAGAGCCTAGGACTTGCTGATCAGAAAGTTGGCGGTTCGAATCCTTGCGACGGGGTGAGCTCCCGTTGTTTGGTCCCTGCTCCTGCCAACCTAGCAGTTCGAAAGCACGTCAAAGTGCAAGTAGATAAATAGGTACTGCTCCGGTGGGAAGGTAAACGGCGTTTCCTTGCGCTGCTCTGGTTCACCAGAAGCGGCTTAGTCATGCTGGCCACATGACCCGGAAGCTGAACGCTGGCTCCCTCGGCCAGTAAAGCAAGATGAGCGCCGCAACCCCAGAGTCGGCCACGACTGGACCTAATGGTCAGGGGTCCCTTTACCTTTACTAGAAGTCAACAAATGTTAGCCTAGCCTTCTGGACATGTCATTTTTCTACAATGAAGAGGTGTGTATTTATTGTACAACACAGGTGGGGCAGGGTGTGAAAGCCCATCTATGTTCCCATATCAACTGCCCCACAGGGAAAGTTCCGCACCTTCATGTTGAATAAGGTTTACAGGGGTCTTCTACCCATGTTTGCTTGATTATGGGTAGAACCTTCTACGTGGTCAAGGATCCAGGGTCCTCAACTTTACAGAGGAGCCCATTCATGTTCAGACCTTCCCCATGCAACACTGAGGTCAGGGACTGAGGGGATGTATGATGTCCCCAAGGAGGTTGGGGCAGGGCTTGCCCCTGCCACATGTTAAGCCTTTGCCTGTTGAGGCAAACACCTGAACACACCTAGTGATTGGGCTGTAGTCCCTGTTCACCTCAACCATGGTTTGCCCACTGGCAGCATGTGACCTTGCCAGTCTACAAAGTTTAAGTTGTGGTAAAAGTTTGGTCTGTTTTACTTTGAAGGGGGGAAAGGCAACGAATCTCGATGTATTTGGTAATGTTTTTTATTCCTGGGTCATGCACTCTTTGGGAAGTCAAACAGGCATTGCCAATGTGTCTCTTAGGAGCACAGACCTGTGTGAGAAGGGTCACAGCTTAGTGGTACAGCATCTGTTTTGCATGCAGATGACCCCAAACTCAATCCCTGGCATCTCCAGTTATGGCTTGGAAAGAATTTGCCTGAAACCCCAGAGAGTGTCTGCCAGCAAGTTTAGACAATAACTGAGCTACATAGACCATTGACTATGTACATAATGCAGCTTACCGTGTGTCTAATGCCATGTCACACCATTTATCCATCTGGTCCAGTCCATTTATCCATCTGGTCCAGTCTTGTCCACTCTGCCTCACTGTAGCTGAGGTTTCAGAACAAATGGACCGACCTTTTTAAGGGAACTTCCAGGAAGTAATTTGTTGCTGTTCCAGCCTGCCCCCCACAAACTGATGAAATACCACCAAAGTGCAAAACTTTACTGTTAAATCATGTCAACTTATTTGTAGAGCCTGATTATTCATAAGTGAGTTGGATTTTTCCAGCCCTTAGACTAGAGGCTGCATAATAGAGGCCCTCCGCAAAACTAGCCTAATAATGTCCTCTGTTTTTATTTCAATGTGGGGGAAAGCAGAGATAAGAACGGCTGCAGAAACGTTCAAGCAAGTCACCTTGGTTCATTAATGGCTACTAGTCATGATGGCTATATAGAATGCTATGGATTTTTGAGAGCCATGGGCATCACTGCCTCTGGTAACCTCTTCCCACCTTCCCTGGATCAGCCACCTGCCTGACAGATACGGGCAAAAAACTGGATCTAGAAGTATTGACCTGAGCTGAAAGGGGACATGGGAAAGTGTTGCTCTTTCAACTTCCTCCTTCAGCTCTATGGACTTCTCAAGGGAGAAGACAGTAACCATCCTCACCACCTCAGAACCAGAGGGGAGGTGAGTGGTGGGCAGCTCAATGGATCTGTAGGTGCCAGGGAAGACCTCAAAGGTGTTGTGATGCCCACAAGCACCATCTGGTATGCATGTGCCAAGGAATACCAATTGCTGGGGAGCAACTGCTAAAGGTTATGGTCTTCACATCCCGCTTTTTCTTTGTGGCATCTGGCTGACTAGCAGAAAGAACCTATTAGACTAGATGGGCTGTCAGGCAAACCCAGAATGTCCTTGCAAGAGGCAGGCTACCTGCCACTGGCTGATCAGCCTTGTGGTCATCTGGCTGCCTAGGTGGAGCTGGGTTAACTACACACACAAAACCCTTTCCCCATATTTGTCCCAATTCATGCTGTTTTTGCAAAACCCAGCGCTCTGGAGTTCTGAATCCGTTACTGCCAGTGCTGTGGCCTGTGAGTCATCTTTGGAGATAAGGACAACTTGTTTTTAACAGGCACTCCCTGATTTTTGCTTATTGGTAAGATTTGGAAGTAGCTGCTCATGAGAAATTGGCAGCAGGGAAAATTTAGTCAGGAAACGAGCAGAAAACTGTGTTTTGCTCAAAAGACTAAGAAAACAAAAAGACACACAAAACCATTCCAAATTGTGCTACGTCATGAGATGCAGAAACAAATCTTCAATACAGAATCAGAACTACGGTGGCCATGTGCCCGACTTTATGACGAGGCTGAGGCTGGCAATTTGTTCACCCGCTACAATGCAACCTACCTGCACAGTTCCACATCCGCACACGTTCTTACCATCTTGTGGGCATCTCAGTAGTACAATGACCACATATCTATCTATCTATCTATCTATCTATCTATCTATCTATCTATCTATCATGCACCACTGCTCATTTATATGTATAGATGAAATTTTCTATAATTTAAGTAGAAATGCATCAAACTATAGCGGAGACTACAAGTAGGTGACCTGTGAACCTACTAAAGGTACAATACAAACCCCCGGGAGCTGGAGGGAGCTCTGCCAACGTCTGCTGGTATGGAAATCTTAGTGGAAGTGCTACCAACAGAACAATTCTTAGAGAAGCAGGTTGCCTTTATACTGGGTAAAAAATAAGGTATATTATTGCATTTTCAACTCTGCAACAAATCATCCCATTAAGAGTACCAGACTATTCCCAACTCACTAAGAATTGATTGCAATCTAAACAAAATTCAGGTTGTGGAGAATTTGGATTGCTACTTATCGGTGTAGTATAATCAACACATTAGGCATTGCAGCCTTACTGAGCTGTACATGAATCTGAACACAAAAAAGATAGCCGTCAGGGGTTTTCTGAAAAGGTGTCAGTAAAAAGGGAATTTTAAATAGCCTAAATATGGGCATCTTAGATTAAGGGAGGAAGGGCTGGTGCCGTCTTTTACCCAAGGTCTGCCCCAGAGATAATGATGAGGCAGTAGCTGGAGTTAAGTGCCCATCCACATGGGACAAAAAAGTAGTTGTAGTTGGAATCAAAACCTTAGTTTAAGTGATACTTGGTTAACAGAAATCAGTATCTCCCATACATCATGGATCAACTGGCTCACATTTGGAGAGCCTATCTACTTGAGCAACAAACACACTCTCAAGCCACCTCTCATAAACTCTTAACCCACTTGGTAGCCCCTCCCAACAGCATTTGTCAATTATATGCCCAATGTTCCGGCACAGAATGCAGTTAAATATTTTTGCTATTTGACAGCTTAATTCAAAGCTAGTCTCACTTGACTTCACTTGTGATATTTCTTTTTTGCTCATCCTTCATATCAGACTTTTGGGATCTCATTTTTCTTTCAGCACCTTTCTGGATGTCTTATTAAAACCAGAATAAACTCTTCTATCATGTTCAGACTGTACCAGCCAATTTGCTTCAGGTATTAAAATCAAAGGCATAAATCAACAATGAGAGGAGTTTACCAATTACAGATTGGACTTCTCATTTAAGTTGACTGGATGCCATTGTGTGAACTGCCAGAAATGGATTGTGCAATTTTCACGTACATAATTCATTCTCAAGAAGCATTGCTGCCCTGGAGCTAGAACTAACCACGTAGGATGGAATTTTTCAGAAGTGCTTAATGTTGGCCTAGGTCCATTTCTATTAAAGGCAATAGAAAAATATGTTGACTAGAGCTTTAGATGAGCATTCATTACTCTGGAAAACCACAAATTGCAAATGCTCTCAGATGTATTAGGTTTCTAAAGCACAAACTCACTTAATACAGCTTCTGATCTGGATCCTTGTTCATAGTACATGAAGTAAACCATTATAGATCTATGTGCTCCATCTCTCTCCTCCTGTTCACTGAATTTTGTTCTACAACCCTGCTATACCACAACAAATGTACAAAATCAGAATATATTCCCTATTGCAATTACAAAGTATAGGACTCCTCGTCTTTCTGATTCAAGGGATAAAAAAAAAAAAAGACTGCTTCCTTCAAACGAAGGAAACTTTTGGGCCTAGGAGGTGAATTTGCCCCCTCCTGAAGGGACAGTCCCAGGTGATGATGCTGGGGACTTCTGTTCTGTTCTGTGGTTCTTTGGCGCATGCTGCATATCAGAAAAGAGGATTAAGAGATAAGATGTTGATCAGGCTCCTGTTCCAGTTGAAAGCCAATAAGAAGCTAGAGCAGGACTTGGGAATCTGTGGACCCTCCAGTTTTTGTTGGACAACAACTTCCATCACTCCAAAGTGCTTTGCTGCTGTGTGTAAGCGTAGTCCATAGGTATCCCAGGTTCTGTGCTATTAGCACTTGTCTGGTTGAAAGTTTGGAGTTTCCAAAGCAGGTGTTCTTGTCTCAACTCTGCTGCAATTTCAGTTGCCAGAGCGTCTTTCAATTTTCTGATGAGGTCTGAAATGACTGCTGAATTATTTTGCTGCTGTTCTTTGTTGTGTTGTATCAGTGTAAGATACCTCAGTTTGTTGTTGCTGCTGTATTGTAATATTAGAAAGTAAACCATCTTGTTGATGCAATATAGTTACGGGCTCATCCACAGGTCAAGGGACAGGTCCCTATGCACAAGTCCAGGAGGTTTTTCGTTTGCCCAGCTGCTTTGGCCAGGAAAACCACATTTACTGCTGAATTGTAACAAATGTCACTTGGGTTGTCTGCAGATTGACACTTGTTTTGATTCAGCAGTTAACAGTGAGTTTTCCTGGCAAAAGCAATGGACCAAATGAAAACAAAAAAGAACCCCAGACCTCTGCCTAGAAATCATGAGCCAAACAAAATAAAACACTGACCAAACCAAAGTGTGGATGAGCAGTGTCTTTTTTGATGGTGCTGTATTTTGCTGGCGTAATACTGGTCTTCAGCCAGTGGTGGCAGCAGACATTACTGTAGCACACTGCTTGACCCATAGGTGGCAGTACAGTGTTGATAATGCAGTCCCTGCGGCAGCAACAAGTTATTTAGATGCAATGTGTCCCTTTGGCTGGTGGTTGGAGGATAGGGTTGTAATACCCAAACTGCCTGAATTGGTAGCAGCCGACCACCAGGAGGAGGAGTGAGCAGTGTAAGAGAGTTTGTTTTCCCCAACGCCCGATATTGTGAGATGTCAGTTTGCGGTGCCCCTCCCTTTTTCTGTTTGCTTTCTCCAGGTATGTGTGGAAACAGTGCTGTGTCAAAATTATCACATTTGTTTTCCACTTAGTTTGAGGTTTCTCCAGCACCTATTTGCTGTATCTTCAACATGAATTGTTCATCCATCCCTTTGTGGCCATTCTAGCATGGGCACCACTAATACAGTCATACCTTGGAAGTAGAATGGAATCCGTTCCAGAGGTACATTCAATTTTCAAAATGTTTGGAACTCAAAGCGTGGCTTCTGATTGGCTGCAGGAAGCTCCTGCAGCCAATCGGAAGCCACGGAACCCCTGTCGTATGTTCGGCTTCCAAAAATAGTTTGCAAACTGGAACAGTCACTTCCGGGTTTGCAGCGCTCAGGGGAGCCAAAACGTTCGAGAACTAAGCTGTTCAAAAACCAAGGTACGACTGTATAGGAAATTTGAAGGAAAGGTTAACTGAAGATGATTCACCAAGTAAACACTCTGACGGTTAGACACTGGGGAAAAAGTAAATGTACATAAGATGAGGGTGGAACAGCAGGACAATAACAGATATATGCATGCCTCTGCTGGTCCTGCAAGCTTTTCTGTGCACAGTGGCACAGCCCAGACTGAACAGTTTGACCAGCCTCATTTGGGTAGCTGTTTCATGATAGCGATGATTTATCCATAACGTCTACAGTTTCAAAGTTTGTTCATCTGTGCCATGTGACTGCAAGCCTTTCAAACAAAAGGCAGAGCAGTTATTTATATATGAAAAAAATACTTGAGTCAGCAATCAGCATACGTTAACTCTGTAGGCATAATAAATCAGTACAGGATCAGAGAAATAACATTTCTCATTATCTGTGACGGCTTCTATGCTCAAGAGATGATCAAGTGGCTTTACAGCTATCCCCAGAATTTGCATCAAGTGCTGATTAATGCATAATCACATGGTAAGCTTGATACAACCGAACAGTATCAGGGATGAAGTTTCTCATTAACTCATAATATACAGATATTTTTACTCTTCAAATGCGGATTTACAAATATATTTATATATTTATATATTTAATTCCTTTTCAGGTCATAAAAAATCCTAAACACATAAACCAGTACCTTTTTAACAAGAAAATCTGCATTCTACAGTCCGAGGTGAAAGGCTCCTAATAGAGGGCTGCTTTGGCACTTCTCTGAAGGCCTCTAGCACTTTTCTTTTTTCCATAAAATTTATATACCGCTTGATTGCAGAAAAAAAACCTCTAAGCGGTTTTAGCCTTGCAACATGAGGCTCCATTTTACTCTTGAGGTAAACTGGAAACAGCATCGTAGAACTGTCTGTCACTTTTAAAAGGGGAATAATGCATCTTGGAGGTAAGCCCCCCCCCCAAAAAAACCATTGTTTAAGAATGGGATTAAAACATAATAAAAAGGCCACTTGTGGTTCCAACCATATTGTGCTGTCGTCTTTAAAAAAAAAGCAATGGATACTTTAAAAAAAAAGGCTATTCCAACTACAAACCTGAACACCAAAACCAGTCAAGTCATTTTAAATAGTTTAAGCTGCAGCACGAGTCTTTTTGGGGTGTGGGGGAAGGAGAAATTCTTTTTGCCACTTTAGATTTTTACACAAATGCCCCCATACATCAGTTCAAGCACCTGTGAAATTAAGTTTGCATCTTCTTTAACAGTGCCAAAAATTCATCCAATTCACATTCCAGTCTCTTATACTTACGTTTCAGGTTGGGAAATTAAAAATGTCTGATTTCCAATTATGTGACACGTAGAATAAAACCTAACCTTACAAAAAACGCCAGACTGCTTTATTAAGGCACAGTGATTTTGGAAGAAGGCAATCTTCTAGTTAATGTCTCTGCTTCACACATGGGCTCCCTGATCCCAGTGATCTGATCACAGTGTGAAAAATCCACTGAAATCAGTGAAGCCTACTTCCAAATAATGTGTTTTAGATAGACGTTATAGTGTATATAAATAGATGCAAACGCCACGTTTCACTGTTACATGGACACAGCGTCTCTTTCCAAGTAGAGCAGAGTGTGTATGCCTGGCATCAGACATAGGCTCCCAATGCTGCATGGAATTCGGTGAGGCACTGCACCAGCTGCTGAAATTTAGGTCTCTCCTCGGGGTCCAGTGCCCAGCAGCAAGCCATCACAGCAAATCTGGGCGATTAAAAAAAAAAAAAAAGCAAACAAAGGTAAGTTAGCTTGACACAAGTGGTAAGCCCTTTGGCCACAGGTTTAGTAACAGAGTAATAGTTCCTTATTTATATGCCACCCATCTGACTTGGGTTACCCGCAGCTTCCAACAAATTAACACACAGTAAGTAAAGGTATTTAAAAGTGTGATATTTTCATCCCCTGCCACACGCTTTAATGTGTGGTAAGTATTGGAGACCTTAGCAACGTGGAAAGCATTTCACATTTTCACCTGGGTGAAAATTAGAAATCTACGGCAGGTGACGTCCAGTGAAGATACTCCCCAACCTAATGTCTCATAGTTGGTTACCCTTTTAAAGAACACAGCTTATCTTCTCTGTTCTTTTCAGATTTCTTTTCTTTTCAGTATTTGAAGTTTTTGCAAGATATTTAACATCCACTTTAAATTTATGTGTTTTGTTAGAAACAACTTTATCAGCAGCTTATAGCAAACTAACTTTAGCACAGACTTAAAAATGACTGCTTACCTCTGGAATACAGTGGGCAGAAACTGAACCAGGATAGGAATCTAATGACTAAGTTTTGCTTCAGTGCATAACAGGCTCAAAATTTAAGCCTCAAGTGGTCAGATTAGTATAGTTTTTGAGGGTTACTAAGTAAGAAACTGTAATGATTTCTCAGAAGATTTAGTGCTATATATGTGCATGTATGCATGAACGGTTTTAGGAAATGTAAAATTACATGCAACTTCACAATCTTCCTTTTAAAAGCAGCCTCAACTCCTAACAGAGTAGTTCCAAGGAGTACGATAAAAAAGAACCTGAAACACCACTATCATCAGTATGAGTCAATTTAAGACTGAGATTAACTGCTTATGTCCCCAAAAGAAGGAACCATGAATTGTGACAAAGCACTTCAGCAATGAATGGAGGGATAGAACTTTATTCCATAGCAACAGAACAAGTGGAACAGGAACCACAGACTACTACAACGTCAGCCACAGTAATCTGTATCACACATATAAGAAACAGGACATATTCTCCACCTATTCAGTTGTTCCCCACATGGTCCTCACTGAGTCAAGAGTATTAGTTGCACTTTACTGCATGTATCTAATGTCATTCTTTTGATCACTTTTGAGGACTTCACTAATCACACCATATTTCCCAGTCTTCAAGACACAGAGGGATAGAAATGCCAACATACAGGCAACCTCCCATTTACGAGCATCCAATCGACGTGTTACCACGCACACACACATTGTGCCGAATCCTACTATACCCAAATGAAGTCCAATTAATGTAGAACGTATAATCCTTTCAAACACAGCAGTTCTTATTAGTTCGCACCGACTAATCATAGACATTATTTTCCACCTACATACACAATCTTAAGAATTATTATGCAACTCTAACAGTCACTTACAATTCATCAGGACAGTTGATTGGCTGAGCTATCCTGTATCCATCTTTTAGATAGGCTGCCATCTCAAAGGGGTCGATATCTACATATGGGGTTTGTCCCAAAGTCATCAGTTCCCATAAGGTTACTCCAAAAGACCACTGGAAAGAGTATCACATATAATAACTGGTTAGATTTTAGGAATGTTTCATATTTCTTTCAAACAAGTATCAGTTTCTTGCAAATAAGGGGCTCAGTCCATCTTTTATTTCAAATAAAGCTTGAAAACAAACAATTGTAAATTGCTGTGGCGAAAAATGGCTTATCAGACCTACTAACAGTTACCAGAGATATTTGTGCTACTGCTTTTACTCAGGTATGACTCCAAAATACAAAACATGTGTGCTGCATGTCTCAATATGAATTGCACATATTTTTAAAGGATTCAACACTTGTGTGTGTATTGTTTCCTATTTTCATGCCACTAAACTCCAGTGCTCATACCTAGAGTATGCCTACTGATTTCAATGGGTCTACCCTGGGTATGATCAACACTGGATATCACTCCCAGTTCTATTAGCCTCAAATTTCTTTTTCTATAATCTCCTCAACTTAACTTATTAAAACGAATACTAGGATATTCAGTGTGGGTTTGCTGTTTATCCAAGGGCTCCTTACCTAACAAGCAAGTTGTTCTGTAAGAAGATTTTTACAACTCTCATTGTTGTTTTAATTTTAAAATATACAGGAGGAATTCTACATCGTGCAATTGTTCAATCAAGGCAAGCATTTTGACTTGCAGGACAGAACGATTCCCACATCTCCTCTCCTCACTTGCTGTTCTGGGGTACTTCTGACCGACTCAGAGCCAATCTTGGGGGTTGTGGGGGGAGGAAGGAGGGAGGAAGTGCTGTAGCACAAGCCGAAGCCTGATGGCACTCAATAGTTGATTCCTGCCCTGTGTTTTTGTTCTCCTACCATATCTTAACTTACCACATCACTAGCGCCGGAAAACTCATTGTTAACCAAACTTTCAAGAGCCATCCACCGCACTGGCCTGTTTTCATTGTCTCCGAGGCAATGATAATCCATGGGAAATAGATCTCTGGACAGGGCATTGTCTGTAATCTTCACCTGAAGTGCATCATCAATGCTGTATATTAAAATACACACAGACAACCACTTAGATGGGTAAGTTAAGCTCTTTACAGTCATATTATGTCACGTTTGCAGCACTACCTAGGTGACACTCAGGAAATGACAATGCATTTTTAGACATACTCTAGCCTACTATGCCTAGTGCAAAAACAATTTGGAGTAAGACATGTATCAAGAACCTTGATGTCATTTTAAAGTATTTTTTTTTCTTTTTAAATAAAAACCTAACAAACTGCATATTGGTAGCGTGATACCTTCCTATTTCATTGCTCCATTTGTCGGTCAAAATATAGAATGACAGCATGTGCGGGAATGTAGCCTATTGCCAACTGTCAACTACTACAAATTCTTAACAAATGATGGACGGATGCCCAAAAGTGGTACTGCATAAAGGCAACTGTGAACCTTAGCTTTCCCTATTAAGACAAGGGGGGTAGCCCTAGTGGCCCAAATGCTAAAAATCAAAGTACCCCCTATCTACAATATCTCAAGCATAGTTTCTGTTTCTTGTCACATTATATTGAGAGAAAACATTTGGAACTGGCTTTTTATGGAATAATGGCAAGCAAAGACAACAATTCATTTGCATAAGCAACCTAAAACAACATGGTCATATTTTCCACAAATATGGTAGATGCTGGCTGATACCTACTAAGTTGTTCTAGTGCTGCGGTACCTCATACTTTGATTTCTGGTGCTCTCTTTATTATGCTGCACCTTAAACATAAAACTAGCTGTGCCAGACAGGTGCAGCTATCAGTTTGCAATGGGAAAGAGAGACTTGTACAGTGAATGGACAGAAGACCCATTAGAGGAGCATTTTACATTGCCCCCAACTGAGTGTCTTTAGCCCTTTACACTTCAGTACTTACACACAATTTCTAGCAGCCAGGTCTTTGTGAATGACCTCTCTTCGGGACAAGTAGCTCATTCCACAGGCAATCTGAATAGCCATATGTACAAGATCTTGTTGTGAAATTGCCTATAGAAATAGAGATTACAATTACAAACCTCCTTGAAATGAAAAGGTGGAGCTAATTTTTTAAAAAATAAATATGCTTGAATAAAAAATCCTAGCTTAGTCATTATTTGCTACCTGTCCAAAGTACAAGCTTTTCTTACTGTCAATTTTCACTGATAAAATGAAAACTGCTGGTGCTTGTCCCAAAACATCAGGGACACCATATCTAATTAGCTTTCACAGTGGCAAAAACCAGAGTTAACAAAATTTCTGCTGCATTTCCTGCTACCACTTCTGTGAGAAGGGAGAACAGAACCATTTGTGTGTTAGGTACAAGTCACTGTGATCTGCTCGGTTCTAGCTTTCACAAGGCACAGGAGTCTGATTATATGCACTGGGCTCATAATTCAGCATCCTGAGATACAGGAGTATGTAAACAAGCACATACTGTGAAGCTCTTCCTGCTAGATGACATCTACTGTGTCACAAGCCTCCTGTGATGGAATTAGTTTGTACAACAACATATGCTGGTGGCCCTCTGAAGAATAAGGTGGCCCCAGAAAACACAAATGTTGGCTTTCCCAATCTGGGAAGCAGAAGAGATTAAGACAATTTTGAGAAGCTGCCCTAGCAGGACTGGGAATATTAGGATTACACCTGCTGTTTCAGCCTTCCCCTTGTTGTTACACTACTTTCCTATGTTTGTATTTAAGAAGCAACATGTATTTAAGCAGAGAATGAAACATTAAAGCAAATTGTTTTTAAAATATTGTTAGCATGTCTGTTTCCTACGGCTCTACTGATGCTTTCACTGACCTGGTGTCCTCTGGGTGTTCTGGACTGCAACTCCCATGAGCCTTGCGCTGGGGTCGATGGGACTGCAGTCCAACACTTCGGGAGGACACCAGGTTGGCAAAGGCTGTTCTACTGAATGAGTTTTTCATACCTATGAATCCCTTGGAAATTCACCATGATCTCGACAGTTTGAATTTTAATTAAATCTAAATTGGTGACCAACCATCTTATATTCTAGATTAGCCACT
This sequence comes from Podarcis vaucheri, assembly GCF_965113315.1. NCBI lineage: Eukaryota > Metazoa > Chordata > Lepidosauria > Squamata > Lacertidae > Podarcis > Podarcis vaucheri. The sequence continues at coordinate 38,343,554 of NC_138763.1, forward strand.
TCTTACCTGAGGATTGTTAGCTTCTACCAGTTTGCACTGTCGCAAAAACAGCTTGAGATTTCCCCAGTTCATATAAGGCAACAGTACCATTGGTTTTTCTCCTTCCTCTATACAAACGTGAGTAATGGGAAGCAGATTTCTGAAAGAAATATAGTTCTGGTTGGTTCTGGTGGTGGTGGGGATTCCATTAGCTGTTCAACCAATAGTCCCACAATTGTACAGTGGACCCTAGGGTTACGTTACCTTCGGCTAATGTAACCTTTGGGTTGCGAACGCGGCAAACCCAGAAGTGTATACTTCTGGGTTTTGCCGCGCGGGCATGCGCAGAAGCACTCTATCACGCTGTGCACGTGCACAGAAGTGGTGCTTCTAGATGCAGACTTTTCAGGGTAAATACGGACCCTCAGAACAAATTAAGTTTGTGTCCAGAGGGTCCATTGTACTGCACAATTACCACCATGTATCCCATTTCCTTGATTTATAATTTAGGAAAATGTATACCCCCTTTTTTAAGTACAAACACTGCTCGCAATCATAGTCAAATAGCTTTTCACAATTGCATTATAGCCCAAATATGTTATCTGAGAATTCTTGAATGAAGCATATGCAAAGTACACTTCAATTCCAGTCACCTTCAAGTTTGCACTTTGCCCGACTGAAGATGGCTCACATGAAGACTAAAACTGAAGTCTAGTGAAGTGTTTTTGCAGAATAAGCAATAATTAATAACTGTTTTCAATAGACTGTTGTGAAACTAAACTTTAGGTGATAAGCCATCAAATTCCCAAATACAAATGAAAACAACTTTGCTTTCATTTTGAAGAGCGCTAACCTGTGATGAAGACCTCTGAGTTTACAGCTTTCTGTTAACATCATTGTCACTTGAACTTCTGAGGCCTGATCTAAAAAGGCAAAAGCTTGTTAGAACAAATTTGCATAGGCAAAAAAACAAACAAAAAAACAGCTAACAGACAGACACACATAAAATCCAAAATCCTCAAATAGCAAAATCACATACTAAGATATTAAACATTCTTGATGAACAAGATCCAGACCAAGTTAATTGCATTAAAAATCCTATTGAAATCAATGGGATTTAAGTTAGACTTTGTGAACTAGGTCCCACTATTTTCAACAGGACTTAAGCATGAGTCACATAGCTTAAGATGAAATTGACAAAATGTTGCAGTGTGGTGGGTAAAAAGGAAAAGGCTGTCACAGTCCCTTTTAAGAGATTGTGGGGAGAGATCACAGAGAGGAATATATGAAGCTGCCTTAGAACAACGATCCACCTAGTTCACAAACTCTTTGTTATGGCCAGTAGTACCTCTCCAAGGTCTTTCCCTCAGCCTTGATACCCCAAATCTTTTAAAGAGATGCCAGAATCTGGACTTGGGAACTTGCGTTCTGCCACGGTCTGTGGTCACTAAATCTTTATAATAAACTTAAGGCAGTGGCTTGCCTTCCTTGTCCTTCCACAAAACTTCTGAGGGGACTGAGATGAGGGGCCATGAGATAGAGCTTCATGTGAAAAAGGACCAGTGAATTCTGGCAATCAGCTGAACATTGAAAATAGTTCACTCATTTTTAGATGCTGGGACCTGTAACTTCCTCTCTCCTCGGGGCTATGAGCTTCACATTCCACACTAGACAAAAATTAGCTAGTGCTATGGTCCCTCTTTACTTACCATTCAGGCCTTTTTTCTTTCCTGTGTCCCCTTTTATCTCCCAAGCTGCAGAGCTAACCTACTAGACTATGGAGTAGTCTTCCCTCAACCATATATTTTCCCAAGGCTCAATGGAAGCCAGCTGTCTCCCAAATATGTACTAGCTCACCAAACCACCCCCTCTTTACTTCTTAGGGGGTCTCCATGTTTGGTTCAAAATACATACCTGAAATATACACACCCAATTCAATAAACTGAAGCCAGAGGCAGAAAAATTACTAGAACGCGACCTGTTGGAATTCTGCGATTGTGGAAGAGGTTTAGCCCCAACATTCATTTTTCAATACATCTAAGAAAGAACTGTTTTGCAGAAGCAGTGACTATCCTATAACCTGCCTAACGCTGAACAAAAGTCATGCTGAAAGCCTACCTTTTACTGTTTTTACAAACATCTGCTTTTCTTTAGTAGGGTCTTTTTCTTCTATTAGCATTCCATGGAAAATTCGACCAAATGTGCCTGAGGATGAGAGCAATGAACGAAGAAAATGAGGTCAACAGAAATTTGTATACACATTCAATAAATCAACAGTGAAGGGAAATCAAGGTTAGCAGTGGACTCTCCTCTTGTGAAACTTCACATCCATCCATGGCCTCTTTGTTCAGCATTTCATCAACCTTTTCATAGTTGGCACTTGAACCATTATTTGCCAATCTAATTTAGAGGAGTTCAAAGGGAGATTGCCAACATAAGCAATAGAAGTTTTAACATTTTCGTGAAACCCTCTTTTGCTAACATAGTGGATTAGTAAGCTTACCTGCAAAAATGTAGCTCATAGATTAGTAGAGAAACTGATCAAACCTTAAAAAATATGCTAGTTTACAAGACTGACCAGAAGATTAGGAAAAAATAAAATGAGGCCCTGTTTTCCCCACTTTAGTTTCATTAAGCAAGATTTCAGAGCAATAAGATATATCATCAGAAATGTTTTGAGATATATTTGCCCAATTCAATTTCCCCATAATATTCCCTATACCAAGGATAATTAAGCAGCAATGAAAATGGTATGCTTTTCAAAAACGGTATGGATAAAATCATTATGTACAAAACATAATCATACACATCTAACCTCTTAAAAATGGAATTGCACACTTATCAGACACATCAGTCTAGATTAGATATAATGGCCGAACCATTGTTAGACATCATTGTTAGAAACCTGCCCATTTTTTTTGTTGGTTATTTAAACAATCCACCCTACTTATAACTACCACCAGTCATTTGAGGTATCAACAATACACAGAAAAGGCCAAGAAAAATGAAAAGCATATCATGTGATTGATTGCATATTGACACATATGAGGAACTGTTTACTTGTACCTTCTTGAAGAACATCTTTTAATGTTATCCTCTCTCTGGAGATTGCTATGTCCTTTACTTTAGCCTTTGCCTCCATCAGCGTTACACTTTTAAGATCATTCTTCTCTATTCGTAAAGTAGGATAACCTGAGGAGCCAGCAGATCCAAACAATACCAATATAAATACCAAATGTAAATAGGAGTATTCATCATTATCTAGAGATAAAATTATGCTGCAAAAAAAAACATGCAGGAAAAGAAACCTATGGCCCTGGATAGTACCTTTAAATTATTTAATGTTTTGCCACAGGATGCAATAAGAATAATGATCTTCTGGTTAATTACTGAGTATCATACACATTACAAGATTGAAACAAACAAGAAAGCAAAGACATTGCCCTCTTCTGGGCTTTAGAAGACATTGCTAGATGCAAAGTGAATCCTGTGTTTATAATTTTTTAAAAATTGGTAAAGCATCTCAAAATTATTTTGGTTTCTAGTAAGAAATGTTCCAACGCCTTTCACAAGGACTTCTGTTTATGTAGACTGGGCGAAGCTTTATGCAGCTGGTCAATCTGGAACATTCATAGCAGCAAACTGAGAGGTCTCTTCAGCAGGAGGAAAGGTTACATAAACGAAATAAACTCTCCTGCCCCAATTCTTCCCAATGTCTCAAAGAGCTGCAGTTGCAGAGACTGATCCTTTACTTCCAAGAACCGTTTCTTGCTGGTATTCCATTCTAGTCTAATGGGCTCAGACGATCTAGACACTCATAGATATTACTGTTTTTTGAAACCTCCTTGAGGTTTTTTAGAATCAAACATTATCCTAATTGTATGAAATTGCTAGAGCATTGTCCTTTCAAACAGTTTCTGATCTAGCACATCTTAATGGTTACCTTGCTGCCCCATAATAGGGAAGTGTCAAAGAGAAACTACTAACAGCAGTGCAGTCTAACGAACTGTTGCCCCAAGAACAGTAGCACAGAATATTTGGCCCCACTGTCTGGGGATGATGGAGGCTATAGCCCAACACCATTTGGAGACCCAGAAACAGAACACAAGTGAAACAGTAACCTTCCCATCTGTGATTCCCTGCAATTGGCATTGCATACTGCCTCTAACAATAAAGTTAGAACACAGCCAAATCCACTGATAAGAAAATTACTTACACAAGCAGTGATGATGGATGCTATCATTCAACCCACTTTGGGACCATTTGTCGTATTGTGCTACATTCTGGGAACCTCTTGAAATTGTGGGGTGGGCACCCAGAGTGTAATGGGACAGGAAACATTTCTTTTCCCCCTACGCCTGAACCCACATCATTCAGGGGGATCCCCCAATCTTTTTGAAGGAATACGGGTTGGGGTAGCAAATTGTCCTTCATGAGCTTACTGAAGTTAACTTATTTTAGGATCCAAGTCAATTGATTCAACCAATTTAAAAGTATGGTGAAAATTAACAATTATGCATATACAGAGAAAAGTTTGAACACATGGCAACAGTGTCTGCTGCAGTCTCACAAAGCAGAAGGGCAAGGACATGTCAATAATCTGAGGCAGCACAGAAGAACACACAGAAAAAATGATTTGCAGGTCATCATCCTACCCGTACACATTAACTGTTTTTCCAGCAGTCTGAAAATAAGTGCAGGCTGAGATCTAGGAATGAAACACAGACTCCAGGCAGAGCTACATGCACTTGGCAAAAGCATGTCATCTCTGTGTTAGCTCCTTCAGGGGGATTGAACATTTATATAGGAGAATCAGGGAGGAACCTTTGAAGAAAGTCAGGGTTCTCTATGGGTTGAGAATCCAGTTTCTCATACAATGTGCAGTACAGTGGTGCCTCGCAAGACGAAATTAATTCGTTCCGCGAGTCTTTTCGTCTTGCGATGTTTTTCGTCTTGCGAAGCACGTCCGTCGCAACTGCGCCTCTTCAAGCGGCTTTAAGAAAAAAGTGAACAAACTTGCAAGACGTTTTCGTCATGCGAAGCAAGCCCATAGGGAAAATCGTCTAGCGAAGCAACACAAAAACCGAAAAACCCTTTCGTCTAGCGAGTTTTTCGTCTTGCGGGGCACCACTGTACTGTGATCTTATAGCCCAGAGAAACAAAGGTCACTAGGATGCCAACTCTAGACTTTTCACACATTTTCCTGCTAGTCAACATCAGTATGGTCTCTTAGATCACTATGACTAACACTCATACATAGAAAGTTGAGGTGTGTGGGTATCTGTAATTAGATTAACACTTACTAGTAATTGGTGTTGCATTGTTTGGAGTGTCAGCTCTCAGGTACTGTGTTGTTTGCGTTGAGGGCTGAGATAAGCCTTGAGAACTACTGCTGTCACTAATGCTGTTTTGGAAAAGAAAACACAATCATTTTCTAATTTTCAACCACTTAACTTTTGCTGAGGCTAAGACCCCACTTCAGTTGTGCAGCTAAAAAAGATTAATGAAACCAGACCTCTCCAAAACTCAACCTGAATGTAGCAAAAATGTCAAAAGCTTGTAATACTTTAAATGAATATCAGAACATGAAAAGGCAATCAAATAGCATTTTGATTAATAACGTTTTCAATCAAATCAACCGTAATTTAAGCAATTACAGTGGTGCCCCGCAAGACGAAATTAATTCGTTCCGCAATTTTTGCCATCTAACGAATTTTTCTTCTTGCGAAGCACGGTTTAAACGGCTTAACAAAGTCGCAAGACATTTTCGTCTTGCGAAGCAAGCGCATAGGGGAATTCGTCTTGCGAGGCAAATCGCGAATGAAAAAACCTTTCGTCTAGCGAGTTTTTTGTCTTGCGAGGCATTCGTCTTGCGGGGCACCACTGTACACCTTTAACTATTGCAAATCTTGCCGAAAAGGAAGACAAAATCTGTAGCGTAGTGGGGAAAGTCCAAACTTTTAAGTTCGCAGATTGAGTTCTGATGTGTTATAGGTTTCAAATACATTAGAGCAGATGTACGGGAAACTATACTGGGCCTAGCATTTTCCCAGAGTTTTGCTGGTGATATGTACAACGGAAGTCAGAATGTTCTTGTTTATGTCCCCAGCAGAGAAAAGGGGTTGGACTGTGCTTATATAGCACTTACGGGGGGAAGGGGGGGACACCTCTATTAAGTATTTGCGCCTAACTGTCTTTGTAAATTGACTATGACCACAATGAAGAAATGCATCCATTTTTAAAAAAGGAGTAATAGCCACACATTTTAAAACATATTTTCAAGTATTATTCAGTGATGTTAGAGGATCTCCCCACCCCAATAAATCACCCCTTGCTCCAAGAATCTTCACTTTCAGTCCAACTGTTAGGGATGTGCAGATTGTAGGTAAGGAAATGAAGCTTAAGAATATTATTTAAATGGAGAGAATCTAGGGGTGGGAGAATCCCAAGAACTATCCTTAACCAGTGTTATTTGGAACCTATTATGATTAATCTTAACTCTACAGCACAGAATATGCCAGTCCCTTAGAGCAGCCCCACTAGATTAGGCTCAACACCCATGTAGCTAGAAGACTGTTTTCACAGAGGCCAGCCGGATGGCTATGTGAAGTCCACAAACAGGAGGACATGAATGCAATAGTACTCTCCACTTGTGTTCCCCTGCAACTGGTATTCAATACTGCCTTTGAAACTTGAGGTAGTATTAAGCCAACATGGCTAGCAGCCTGATAACTTAGTAAGTCTTGTATTGCATTATCTGGGAGCACTGAAAAATAAGTTATATACTGCACTGACATTAAGTTCTCAATGTCAACTCTGCCAAAGCCTAGGAGCTACCTTTAGTGCATCAAGAAGTCCATATAACGTCTCAAACATGAAAACTGGAAAGAAAATTGAAGTCCACGTTTTTTCTTTACCTGTCTTCCAATTCTATTCTCTTCATACTGTGAAGATGCAAAACAGCTAGTATTATTGCTACCAGGAATATGACTGCACAGCAAACTCCTACACTGATATAAAACACACGCGTAGAAGTGGTGGGAGCTGCATTTACAGGATCAACTGAAATGGAAGAGCAAAGCATTACTGCAACAAAATGGATATAACATCTGCCAGCTTCAGCTAAGTTCACATACAAATGACTAAGTAACATGTTTATTTTTATTTTCCTATTATACTGCAGTATATAATTTAAGCTTATGGTGAAGGAAAAAAGTGACTTCCAAGATTAGTTTTAGAAGTCTAAATATAAAATATTGAAAACAGTCACTAAGAGATGCCTAGAAAAACTAAACATCATAGCCTTTAGATACAAAACCTCTACATTAAAGTCTTCTCTAAGCCTTGTTTTCCTTGAAGTACAAAAAGAGAAGACTGATGAGTACCAAGGACAGAGAGATGCCCTCCACTACAAAGAACTCAGCTAATTATGCTAATAACTCAACATGAAAAAATTATGAAATTGCTTCCACCAAAAGGCCAATGGAGTTTTTTGTAATATAATATCTTCACTAGCAAGTTGCCGTCTCTCTATTTACTGTTCACAGGAATTCAATTCATATACCAAAATATTCAGCCATGTAACATGCAAATTCAAAAATACATTACATAAAAAGGCTGATAGCAAAACTAATCTCTTACAGATCTGCTTGGTGGAGTACCTGGTTCACAACATGATAATCAATTAAAAAAAGCATGAAATACAAAAATGCGAAAGTACAAGCTGCTGGGGATTTATACTTTTTAATTTCCATTAATGAACAAAAAGTTTGTCTCTTAAAAAATCTGACCAATTTTCCTTATGTAACAGCAGAAGGGGAAGAAATGTGTTTGAATTATGTAGACTGATGATTTTAAAAGAAAATGACAAAGATCCTCAACCTCTCCTGTATGCTGCATACGAATAATGCTTTCAGGTATATTTCATTTAAAAATACGAAACACATTTACTTACAAATAGCTTTGCTGCTATTTTTGTCCAATACTGGTGGTTTTACTTCTAGCTCAGGTTCTAAAGACAAAAGGGATAAAAAGGGACATTTGATATCACTTTTCCTCTGAGTTTTACTTTTCATACCAAGACAATGAACAGAAGAACACTTTATTCCATCTTCTATCAATACTAGATCAAAAAAATGTCTATCAAGATCTGGCAAACCTAAGAATTCAATGTAGTTCACCTACTATAAGGAGGAAGTAACATACCACATAGTAACACCAACCACAAGATTTCAGTAGCATGGAGACTGGTCCTTTTACTTGCCTTGAAATAAAAAATAAATACAATGCTAACTGCCAATGGTTGACCCTTGTTTAAACATGTGCCCATTAAAGAACATAAGCTGAACTTTCAGATGTAAAACCCAACAACAGAATGGGGGTAGATTTAGCACATGGATACATTTGTATTTCATCCTTTGTGTTTCATGGGGACACAATATTTAACTTTCAAGCTTTCCTGTAATCACTGCCACTATTCATACCCATGAGTAGATGCTATCAAGAAGAAATTTATTTACTGTATTTCAAATCCACCGTGCGACCCACACTTTCTCAGGCCATGTAAATGTAGCCAATTATGTTAACCCTTCCCTAGGTTTCCACCTTTCTAGAGGTCTGAAGCATATTGGTTATAGGTAGCTTCTGTTTCCAGTCATGCGTCTTGGTTTAAATATTGATTTCCTGCATTCCCAATGCTAGTAATGATCCTTTCTGGTTAACAAAATATCCCTTTTACTGAGATACTGAAGCAAAGTTTTAATACTGGTAAGCAAAGCCCTAAAATCACCTGCTCCCCTTGAAGGCCAGACCCTGTACCAAGATTGCCTGGGCTTGATAAATTTACTGAGGTTTGGCTTGAAGTGCAGCAGGGAGAGCCTTCTTGGTGGTGGCAGAAATTCTTTTGTCCACATTTATTGGAAGCTCTTTTTGACACATTCTCTGCTCTAGTACACCCCTCACATCCCACACCTCACACTGCTCAAACAGGTCTGTCCAGTACTCTCAAAGCCAATCAAAACAGATCTGAAATGTCTGCTTCCAACTAGGCAAATTACAGCTCCCAACACTGGTGGCAGCTCCTACACACTTGCTTTCTCTGGTGTTGGGTGGGAAGGGAAAGAATAGAAAAAGGGTGGTGGTGGAGCGACTCTAGCTGTGTGCAATGCAAGTGAAAAAAATTACAAAGCTGTATTGCCCCTTTAATATGAACAGTGAATAAAAATGTCTTACTTTTGTAGCACATTTTCCTTCGTTTGAAATTTAAGACTGTGATATTTTTGGAAGCATTAACGGTCATGTTGAGCTGCATTAGTACCGTAACATCAGAGTCTAATCTGCCTGTGCAAGAGAGTTCCACCCGAAACACTGTAAATAGAAAAGCCACATATATACATGTTTTTAAATGATAAAATGAAAAACCACACACTTTAAATCAGCAGTGCAAAACTGCCTTAACTCCTGAATATTTTTAATTCCTTTGTTACAGCTTTCTTTTGTTACACGATTTCTTGATTCCTCCTTTCCTGTTCCTTAAGAAAGTTAAGAATAGCTCTGCTAGATGAGACCAAAGTCCTTTCTAGTCTAGTATCCTGGTTCCCACAGTGGCTAACCAGATGCCTGTGAGAGGCCACAAGCAGGACATGAGTGTAACAGCCTTCACTCACTCTTGCTTTCCAGTAGTTGCTATTCAGCCACTGCCACTAACATTAACACTGATATTGGAGACAGTATATAACCAGCAGAATTAGGAGCTATTGACAGTTGTATTTTCCATGAATTTGGCTTGAATTTAGACAAACCGCACTTCGGCTAAACAAACTATGGTTTATATTCAAATCATCCTTTTCTCTAATCCCTTCTTTTCAAATTAATTTTATTGTACAAAATAGTGATATACAGACCACCTTCAATATATGAATATGTAAATACCCCCCCAACACACAGGTATAACACATTGACTTTATAAACATTGTATTCATAAAACTAGGAATTTCAAAATTGGCACATGGACAATAACTTACCTATCCACATAAAACACTGAATTATTTTCAAAGATTAAGAAACCAAGATTTGAAACTTGACAATGGCTTATATAGGGTTTCAACTAACATACTCAAAGTGGACCCACTAAAATCAATGAAGTTACTTGAGTCTACTCATTTCAGTAGGTCAACTCCAAGTATAATTAGCTTATTTTTATTATATTTCCCCCCAAAACAGCTTAATACTTAAAATCTCTAAGCAAATCTCAAAAATACAGACTTGAAAACAAGTAAGAGAAATCTTGGAAAAACAGGGTCCAGTTTTACAAGTCAGGGAAAGCCTGATGTACGTTTTTCAACACATCTGAAAAAACTGATGGGATGGTGCTTCACATACAGTGGACCCTCAGGTTACATTACCTTTGGGTAATGTAACTTTCAGGTTGCGAACGCAGCAAACCCACTAGATGTGGACTTTTTGGGGTACGCACAGACCCCTGGAATTAATTAAGTTCATATCCAGAGGGTCCACTGTATTTCAGAAGGAAGGGCATTCCACGGTGCATGTGCAATGGGTGGAGGAAATGTCCATTTTGGGGTCACTGCCTTGTGATATTCTGTAGGGTTTGGTGCTACAAGTAAAATTTCTCCACGGAATCAAAGTGATCTTACAGTCCTATACATGGGTAGGCGGTCCATTAAGTAAACCTGGACCTGAGTTGTCCAGGGATTTATATTAATTTTATTAAAAACTTTACATTCCTTCTTCCAAGGATCATATGCTAATAGCAGACCTTCAGCACACCCTAGTAGCTAACTGGCAGCCAGGGCAATTCCCTCAGCATGTGAGTAATATCTGCACATTCAGGTACTTCACTCCACAACTGGGTCACAGTGCTCTGCACCAGCTGCAGTGTGCAGATCAATCCCACAAGAAAAACCACATGAAGCACTTTACAGTAGTTCAACCGTGAGGTTACCAACACATGAATCAAGTCAGTGAAGGTATCCCCATCAGCACATAGCATTACAGTTTGTGTAATGAAAGACTACTTACCTGATAAAGTACGAGGGACTTCTCCTTGTTCAGAAATATTTGCTTGTGGCATATCCATAGCCAATAGATTATCAACCTGAAATCCCAGTTTATATTCAATCTGTAATGATGTGCAGAAAAAGCCAAAAGAAAATATGCTCACTAAAAGGGTATGTATTTGCAGTGATTTCTACATGAGATAAATTAAGAACCAAATTATCAGAAGCATGTTGCTAAGTGTCCAACAAAAATGAACAAGGTAAATTCAGAGGATGAAATCAGACATTGCCTTAATCTACGTGCATCTCAACCAAGCAATTATTAGGGGGAAGGGTAGAATCTGGATCAAAACCAGAAAAAGGGATCTGTAAGCAGAACAGATACTAAACCATATCAAGATGTGGAGATGACCAATACAAAGTGACAGGCGGGAATCACTTTCTGCCAGAAAAACACATTTCCATTCACCCCCAGAGATCTACCTAAAGACCTAGTTTTCGATACTGCCAGAACAGTTAATATTTCAGCTTTATTAAGCTGGATGCCAAAATACCACTGTTTGAATTATATTTAAGTATTCAAACCAAAAGCCAGCTATCCTTTTAAATGTCAAACAACTTTTCTGACTCATGTGTGTACTGATAGCATTTAATACATGTTGTATGGTTTCCAATCCTGAACTCAAGGCAAAATTATGGTTTACAGATATCTGAATTGGGCAAACTATAGCTACTGAGAAACAGGGAGGGAGAGACTCTTATGTATTTAAAGATGAAGCAGCACACAAGCCTAAAGCTTATTCATGAAAACCAAACTGTGTTTAGGACAAGTCATTTGAATCAAGCCTATGAAATGAAGAGAAAAACCTTCTCACACACCATACTTCTAAAGTGCAATCCTAGTGTATGTCTAATAAGAAATAAATCCCACTGTGTTCAATGATACTTTCTCCCTGGTAAGTGTACACTGGGGTTTTATGGGTACAATGGAGTTTACTTCCAAATGGACAATATTTAAGAATGGGATGTTGATCATGGACACACGCGGCACATTCTGCACAAGTTCATGGACTTCTGCTTCCTTCCCCCAGCTCCATGCTTGAAGCTGAAGAGGGGGTGGACAGAATCCATGAAACTGCTCCAGGCAGCAAAGGGTCTCAAAACCCCACCACAACTGCTACAGACAAAGCTGCAGTGTGTTATACCAGCTGTAGCACACTTTACACATGTAGCTTCAGTCTTAGGTTACCCACCCTGGTTAAGCCCTCCGGTGCCACACAATAAATACTGTTGCTTACTTCATCTACATAAAATAATAGTTGGTGCTTACCTTGGCCTTGGAATGCCAACTGAAATGGAGGCTGTTTGTCTCACTTGGTACCAGCAGATTAAAGGACAGAGCGTAGTGATTGATAAGGTCATTTCTCACATAATAAAGTTCTGCATCAATACCTAAAACATGTTTAAAACAAAGAGGGGGATGGAAATGAAGTTAAAAGCTAAGCTACAGCCACAGGCAATTTAGTAAACAAGAAATAAAGATTACTTGTTTAAGAGGAAACTAACATTCAGTGCCAGTTAAGTCAGTTTGACCCAATTTACCTTCAACATTTAAAGGAATGTTTAAAATCAACTACAACCCCCACCCAAACACCTCCTTCTCTACTCCTTAATGGGGGAGGAAACAAGCCAGAGCCTGGCTTGTTGTGGAATGGGAGCACTCTGAGCAATAAGCCTAGAATAAACCTTTATTATAAACAGCATGCAAACCAGGCTTTGGAAATGATAAAATCTCAGGTAGAATAGATTCATGAGTCCTTAGCATCAATGGAAACTTTCCTGCTATTGTGTATAGATGGTGCAGTCTCCTCCAATCCCACATCAGTTCCAATTGGGACCACGGCAGGAGCAAAGGACTAAAGCATTCCTCTTCCCCACAGCTCTGATGAGGCTAAGGGGTGTGTGTCAATGTTTGGTTGTAGTAGTAGTAGTTGTTTTAAAAAGCTGCTATGAAATACGTAACTATGGGCTAAGTCATGTCTAGTATGGAAGGAGATAAGGAAAACACTACAAAAAGTTATGAATGTCCAAGGAAATGTGTACGCAGACTCTCTGATCAACTGCAGACAAAACAACAGAATAATAATTGAATAAATTATTTAACTGGCATAAAGAAAAAACTTTTCTGGAATCAACTAAACAAATCTACTTTAAAACTCTTCTGACTTGCAGACCCCATTAAGCAAGCTCATATATAGAAAGCTTAAGGCTCAAGGATCTAGTTTCTTGTTACTGGATCTTACCTAACTTAAAGCAAACCACATGACAAGGCCTGCTTTTTTTTTGCTTTAGATTTTAAGAGGAAACACTGTTTTGCACAGGCAAACCCTAAATCACATTAACATATATCTTTGTGCTCCACACTTGGACATAAACCAGAGAGAATAAATTAAATCAAGCATAGAACAAGAAGGTAGGCTTATGCCATACCACAGAAATACAAGGTCATTCTTTAAAGATTTTAACATAACACATTATGAAGCAGACAAGGAGAGGCAGGGATTTCATTCTTAGAATGAAGGATGCTGAGGAACCCTTGTATTCATTACAAAACTGGATCATGTCACTCTAGAAGCCTTAACAAAACCGTGGCTTTTTCAAGGGGCTCTTGCATAAAAGAGCTTTAAATCTTTGCAGTTTTAGAAAATACAAAAAGCTCTCCTCAATTAGCATGGGAAAGTGATTTTTGTTTATTTAAGAGGGGCTCTTGTGAGAACTCCCCTCTTGAGGAGCAAGACAGACAATAGGTGGGTTTCATTTTCTAAACGTTCAACGGAGTTTGAATTACTAGAAGCAATTCTAGTATTATCTTCATCTTTATTGCTTATGTTCCTTGTGTCTCCTGTAAATTAAAACAATTTCTACGTGCCAGTTTAACTTTCTTTTTAGAAAGTGGGTGGCTTTTTAAAAGTTAGGAATGCGTTATCAGAAATTTAAGCTATCATCCATAATCATTCAGATGGGACTTTTCTAAGAAAGCCTTTGTATGTAGACTTGGAAACATGCAATACAAGTTTTCCTCTTAACCAAGTATGCACAAAATCACATTCATTACATTAATCACCTTCCTTTGACTTACATATTCTGCTACAATTCACATCTTACCAACAACCATGCATAGCAAGAGCTAATATCCACTGAATGAGCTACAGGAACTGGCACGATCCTAACAGTTCACAATTCTATTCAGTCTCATGGAGCAGAAGATATTTCCAACTTCTATTTTGCAATCCAGTTCATGTGTGCATCTTATGGTATGAGAAGGTGGAAACTGCACAAATATGTCCCTTTCCTCTCTCACTTGATGCTGTGCAAGGCCAGCAGCCAACTGATTTCTCAGTTTTGTTTCCTTGGGGCTTACATCATCATGAAAATTTATGCTGCTCCCAACCAATTAATTTTGTTTGAGCTTCACCAAGTTTCGTAGTTGAGACATAAATGTAACAAGAGATTTGAGAACTTCTGGCACAAACTAAGAAGAAACACAACAAATATAAATTCTCATGGATACTACTGAATACACAAAACATAGGAACAAAAATCCTAATGTAGCTAAAATTCATGTCTTCAGTTGCCACAGTAGTGCCAAAGGGACCCTTCAGAATGTCTTTGTTTCTCTTCCCATCCACTACAATGCAATTCATGACTGAATAAATTTGTTTACTATGAGGTATTAGGGCAGGGTTGTTAGTTGTGCCCGCTGCAACAAATCACGCTAAATAGAAAACATTCTACATCATTTAGGCTGTGCACCATACATTTAAAGCAGATTTCTCATCTCCAAAGAATCTTGGGAGCTGTAGTTTCCCTTGAAGACAGTTGCAATTCTCAGCCCCCTTCACTACAGTTCCCAGGATTCTTTTTGGGGGGGGAGGGAGATTAAAGTTTGAATGTATGGTGTGTACACAGCCTTTCACAGCTAATTAAAGGAAGTTAAGGAAGAGATCCTGGATCTAAGAACTAGATAACTCTGACTAATTTCATGTTGCTTTTTGCATCTTTTAAAAACAGGCAAGCAGATATCAAATTGTCTTATATTATGCTGCCCCTATCTTTGCTCTTTTTTCGCACATCTAAGTTACATTGCCTATGGGTACGTTTGACCAAAATATTTACTGCATGTCAGATACGTAATGTCAATGAATCCAACATGGGGAATTGACTTCCATAAATCACTCCCCGCCCCCTGAAATCAAGAGACAGAGCACACACATGTACTTCACTTTTCCAAGCAATCCGAATAAAAGTCAAGGAGAATTAATCAGAACCATTAAAAACACAGAGCTGAAAGAGGAAGTGAGAAAGTGCACCTCTTACAACTTCCTTCTTCAGCTCTATGTACTTTTTCAAGAGAGAAAAGGGGGACAGTGAGGGGGGTAGGCTTAGAGGTTTCATGGGAATCAAGTGAACCTCAAGGACACCACTGTGCACACAAGCATCATGCTAGTTTTTGCTGGGCTATATAGCTAGAATTGTACAGACACAATCTATCTGAAGGCAAAGCATAACAAATTAGTTTCAAATTTTAAAATCCATTATTAATTACAAAGACAACCACTGGACATCTCATAATCATTCTTCAAATTTCAGTAATTATTAATCAGACTCAAGACAAGGCTTCTTCAACCTAGTGTCCTCCAGCTGTACTGGCTTCCAACTCCCATCAGCCCCATAAAGCATGGTCAGGGATGATGAGAACTGTAGTCCTAAAGATTAGAGGGAACCAGGTTGGGGAATACTACTCTAGGCACTTTAGTGGGTTGAACAAGGTCACCAAGAATACAAAGGGACCTAGAGACCTCTGCATCTACTACAGTCCTTCAGGAGTAGATTCCCACCCCTATAGTGTCATTCACAGGTCCAGAAGAAATATGAACCACTTACTGAAAATACACACTAGACACTGCATCCTGTAGGCACCATCACATAGAGTAACTGAGCACACAAAAGGTTTTAGAGCCTCCAGTCCCTTCTGGAGTCCTGACTTTAATATCCAATGACTGTGTCTGAGAATTCTGAAGTTTGGCACCGACTCTAAAAGCAATTGTCCACATTATATAAAACATACTCAGAAACAGCACACTGCACTAAAATTTATGAACCATGAAGGGGGAGAGAAATCACGACAGTGTAATAAACCATCAGCACTGAATTAGTAAAATGATATATTTTATTAGACTACTGAGTGTTCAGAAATATAGTAAACATTCATCCTTTCAAAATTCTTTAGGCATGAATATTCAGCCAAAGTACAATAAAGATCTAAAGTTCTTTCAGGTCCTGGTGTGTCATTGCTCATCCCATGACAACAAATACTGCCAAAGATTCATTCTGCTGCATCAACATACTTTTACATCTAGAGTTGGTAAGCATATTTCAAATTTGTGGGCATCAGAATGAAGTTCTGGCCAGCATTAATTTTCTTCATGCCCTAACAATTTGGCCTCTGGAATTTATCCAGGCACTGTAATCTGCACAAAATGATCTTTATCTAAGCTTGAGTTCCACTCTGCCTCGTGATCCCAGATGGATATAGGCTGCCTCATCAAGAGCAATGGGAACCGTGAAACACATCTGTATCATGCACAGCTCCTTTGTACAACTGGAAAACATATTTAGCCATTTTAGCATCTGTCTCTACCATCTCAGACTTAGATATTTAATAAGCTGGAGCATCCTCAAAGAAGATAGTCAACTTAACAAAGTAAGCTCCTTCCTCAAGGTTGTTTTTGCCTTCAGTAATTGTTACTGCGTAGTCATCTTTTCTCCCTGAGCACTATGTTAAAGGACAGTTTTCAGCTAAGAAATAATTGTTCTGCAATATATCACACAACTCCAGGCGGATATATTCAAGTAGGACCATACAACTGATGAGATGGTGACATACAAAAATCTTAAAAGATTAAGTATTCAAAAGATTTTAAAAACACCTTAGCCTTATACACTAAAAGCTGCAAGTCTTTCAATGTGCAGTATCTTCATATTTTGTTAAGAGAAGCACTTAATTCAAATTAATAGCCATATCTTCAGATCAAAATAGAACAATAAATATAGATAGTACGTACGTACGGTACTTTATTCAGCACTTTATTCAAACTTAATGGAAAATAAGACACCTAACAAGCATTGGCTCTCTTCACACATTAGAATGCTAAACCATTGTTTGGTGCTACACCAACAAATATTCTGTTTCCTCACACACCAATTCAATAAATTAGTCTCTCAACAACTGCAGCACCCTGAAATGCCTTTCCACTGGAGAGGCAAGAATGTGGTGCCCAGGTGACTGCCATGGGTTAAGAGAACAGCTGAAAATCAGGTTAAAACAGCTCAGTTGAGTGGACATTTGGATACAATTTATCAGGCAGTGATAAGAGATGTGAACATATGCTAGAGCTTTTCTGAGTTTCCCTCCCAGCTTTTGCTCCCCAAAATGCTTTTGAAAAGAGCATTTTATAAGCTGTTTGGGTATTCAGTAATGAAAGCTGCTGAAAGGGAAACTGCAAGTACTCCAGAAACAACTTTCAGTACCTGTGCATAAATCATTAGATACTGTAAAACTTTGCAGTACATTATTACCAGAAGACTCCCCAATACCATCTGAGCGGTAAGTTGCAATGTATCAACTAAGAGATAGGATGGCTTTGAAAATGTTAGGTGAAGAGAGGCTACGACAACTATAGCAATAATTATAAAGAAAACAGGCCTTTTCACTTTTTGTTTTATAATTTCTCTGTGATACGATATTCTCTGCACAAGTCCCCAGGAAAGCAGAGTTACAGCTGAAGTAAATAGCATAGATATGCAACAGAAACAGGCAACCGGTGATGTACAGGCAGAAGTACTACTGACATGCCTGGACCCCCCCCCCCCCAAAGCTATTTTTAGAACCTTAAAGGTTCTGGTTTTGTAATGATTTCTGTCATCCTTGTTCCGTAAATAAGTTTGAAAAAGTGAAGACAATTACATTACTAGGATTACAAAGGTGTGAGTAAAGGAGGTCTTGTAATAATCTTAGGGACCTACCAGAGAAAATAATGTCCTGCAACCATTGTTTGATAGCTTTAAAAGAGAGAAGTTATGAACATTTGAAGTTGCCACATCAGTCTAACTGGGAAGTCCTAAAGTGCCTTGTGTACACCTACACAAGACTGGAGTGGATTTACACCACTGGATAGCTCAGTTGGTCAGAGCATGGTGCTGATAATGCCACAGTCACAGGTTCAATTCGCACATGGGACAGCTGCAGATTCCTGCATGGCAAGAGGCTGGACTAGATCATTCTTTCAGTCATTTCTTACTCTATGATTCAATGAAGAATATTTTATCCATTCACAACTGTGAAAACTTTCCCACAAGACATTGTGTGTACCTAGTCCCAATCCGATGAGTCTGAGATATACACAACCCTATCAAGTAGAACTGCCAGGCAAACATATAGGAACACATTGTAACACCCCTGTTTCTGCAGTTACAGTGGTACCTCAGGTTAAGTACTTAATTCGTTCCAGAGGACTGTACCTAACCTGAAACTGTTCTTAACCTGAAGCACCACTTTAGCTAATGGGGCCTCCTGCTGCTGCTGCCACGCCGCCGGAGCACAATTTCTGTTCTCATCCTGAAACAAAGTTCTTAACCTGAAGCAATATTTCTGGGTTAGCGGAGTCTATAACCTGAAGTGTATGTAACCCGAGGTACCACTGTATACCCATCCTACAAAATTTAACATGAATCCATCTTCTGTCAGTTTCTTATTTAATCACGCTTAGCACCTTCCTCCACATAAGTGGTTCTTTTCTTCCATGACATCCTGGTCAAAACCTATTCTCAGCCCCCCTTGAAACTATAGAAAGCCTCTGTGACCTCAGACAAATTACCTAGTTTAAGGCAGCATCAGGAGAGCAAGCCAGCACATCTAAAGACAAGCATCTGGCTAAAAACCAAATGTTGTTAATAATATAAATTTCCAAGCTATGAAAATAGACTTGTACAGAGAACAGTTATACTGTAGCAAATTTATATACAAAATGTGAAAAATTGCTTCTTTCTTTGACAGAAGTTAAATCACCTACATCAAACTACCTTTATTTATTGGCAAATTTCAGTTTTGAAGATTGCTTACTTTAATTATCATTTCTCCCCATCCCAACATCTAGTTAACCAGAGACTCAAAAATATGCACTTGTCTAGTCACCTGTTTCAATGAGAAAACTAGACAGTTATATTTTAATTTTTGTAATGTAGAAGAGACAGAGGGAGGAACATGAATGTATACATGAACAAATGAGTTAATAATTATTATTTTGAGCTAGTAATGTTTGCAGACATATTTGCAGGACTACTTACTCCTGAGTAAAATATGTCTTTGTAAGAGTCTGTGAATATTCATTACTGCATGTACAAATCAACAGCTTCAGTAATAGGTATCTGGATATACAATGTGCCATTCAAATGTTTTCAAATTCATTTTTTGAAAATACATATTGGAATAAATTGATGTGCACATAAAATTTTATTTCTGTAACTTGTGTTTTAAACTGGGATTTCACAAATTTATTGTATTCCATTAACAAGGCTTAAGCAGGACTAGGGTGACAAAATGAAGGCCATCACTGACCCTTCCATCCAAAAACACATTTACGTAAGAATTTCAGTGTTGTTCACTTTGGGGTGTAGGCAAAATCTGCCATATTTTGGTACATTTCATAAAGCAGTCAATATGCCAGGACCAAGATAAACAAATTAACATAAGGTATAAAGTGTTTACCCAGTCAAGTCTTAAGGATTTAGCATCTCACAGCATGAACTTCTAGGGCACAGCTGCATAAAATAATTTATTGTGTATGCACTGTACAAGCAGTACCACAAACCAACCCCTGTAGCACGTAAAAGGGCTGGAGTCTGAACTGAGTGCGACCGTCCCTATTTGCAAAACACACCCACCCGCCAAGGAAAGTCTGCTGCTGCTGCTGCTGGCCTTGGTTCTAGGCTTCTCCCGCTCCCTCCTCCTTCACCATGAAGTGGTTGGGGTGGCTTTTTGGGTGGAGAATGTCAGCGCCTCACCCGGGCTCAGCGCGGATTTGGGAATTTGCACCGTGAAGCACATTTGAAGCCATTAGGTCCCCCCCCCTTCTCCCTCCCCCAGCCACGTATTTTGTTTCCACCCCGAAACCCAAACCCAGCCCCCTCTCATAAAGCCCTGGCAAGCAGGCGAGTCGCTGAGCGGCATTAGCAGAGCAAGGCCGTACAAGGAACGAAGGCAGGACCAGCCGGGGAGAGGCGGGGAAGCGGGTGCCTGGCCAGACGCCCCCCACCCGCCGCCGCACGGCCCTCTCGGGATCCCCCTCCCCTCCCGGAGGAAGCCGAGCCTGGACGGAGACACCGCGGGGCCCCTCCCCCCCCTCGCAGGCGGGCGCGCACGCGGAGAGGCAGCCGCCGCCCCTCACTCACCGATGAGGCGCCGCACCTCCTCCTGGCTCATGTAGACGCTCAGGCCGGGCCCGGGAAGGGGCGCCTCGTTGGACCCCCCCGGAGCCTCGGAGGCCGCCGCCGCCGACAGCAGGAGGAGGAGGAGGAAGGGGCGGAGGCGGCAGGGCAGCCTCGCCTCAGCCGCGCCGCAGCTTCCATCCCCCCGGCCACCCCGCACCATCGCTCGCTTCCCGGCTCCCTCGGCGGGGCGGGGAGGGAACCCGGCGCCCCTCCCCACCCGCGAGCCCCTCACACTCGGCGGCGGCCGCTCATGCTCCGGCCGCGGCGCGCGCCCGCGCTCTCAGGGCCGGGAGCCATGGAGCAGCCTCTTTTCTTTTCCCTACTCTCTCTCTCTCTTTTTCCCTCCGTGCGCGCGCGCGCCCCCCTTTTTCCGCCCGCCCCTCCGGCGGAGCCGAGTCAGGCGAACGAGCGAGGCCTATCCCCCCAGTCCAGTGCGCGTGCGCGCAGCGCCGGCGGACGCGGCAGCCCGCCTCTCTTTCCTCCCGCGCTTGCGCAAAAGGGGCAGGCAGGCGGGCTCCTGCGAGCTAGAGGTGGGGTTTGGGGTTTTTTTGCCCACCGCGCCCCCTCCCTTCTGTATACCGTGACGTCCCATTTAACTGAACGCTGAGATTCACCTCCCCGAGATGGGATCCTGTGCGCAATTTCCCCAGGAGTAAGTAAACGCATATTGGATCGTGCTGTTTACCTCTCTGGTAAGAGTGAGAGCAACTCAGCTGCAAAGCTGATTTTAAAAATCACTGCGAAGGAACCTGCTCTGTGTAGGAGCAGGGCCGCCTGCACAGTGTCATCGCCGATTTCTGACGTTGCGAAGGGTCGTTTTGCATATATATTAAGTGCTGGTTGAATTGTCACTGGCTGCGCTTTGGCATTTCATTGCTGTTAACTGGAGAATGACACTCCGTGCACCTAATGCAGTGAGTTCTGGTCCACCGAAAAATGTTATACCATGATAAAATGTTATACCATGATAAAATTGGTATCTGAAGAAGTGTGCATGCACACAAAAGCTCATACCAAGAACTAACTTAGTTGGTCTTTAAGGTGCTACTGGAAGGAATTTTTTTTATCATGATAAAATTCGTTAGTCTTTAAGGTGCCGCGGCAAGAGACTTGTTTTTGTTCTACACCGTTATGTATGACAGAACCAATGTTTGTATAAAACAACAACAAAAAGAAATAAATATGAAAAGAACAACATGTCTGCCAAATAAAATAAAGTGTCAGTAAACATAAACTGAGTTCTACTGTCATCATTCTCATTATTGGAGGTAGCCCCGCCATTTTGCTTTTGGGGGTGCTGGTGGCCTAGGGAGACTGGGATTTATTAATATAATGAATGGAAACCATGTAACATCACAATCATCCCATTTCGCTTTACCCTCAATGACTCGCCTTTGTTGGAGCCAATGTCCAGATAACGCTATGTCCCGAATTGGGTTGTATCATCCCACCTTTGTGGGCACAGAGGCCCCCCCCCCCGTGACTAGCTAGTTCCAGCCACACTGCAGCCAGTAGCATTATTACTAGCACTTCCAGCCAGGAAGAGTGCTAGAATCAGATCTAACTACAGCCGCAATCAACTCTCACATATATATGTGGCACCAGAAAATAAATAAATACATTCAACTCCTGCAGATAGAGCTGGAGAGTCCTAGTGGCTTGCAAGGAGATTGTCCCTGGAGCCCAAAGAGGGCATCAGTGAGGGCAGAGGAAACCCTGAAGAGACTGGAGGCACAGCGCGGCTTTGCTTAGGCTGCTCAGCCTCCTTGCCTAACAGCTGACGTGTGGGGTAGCACAGCAGCCGCAGCTTTCGGCCTCAGAGCTACAATTCTAGTTGTGGATATATTTGGATACAGTGTTTTTGGTCTGGATTGCAGACAGGGCATTTAAAGGGTGCTCCCGCATATACATGGGAGGACGCCTGGAGAGGTTTTGGCTGGTCATTTTGCCTAGTTCAAAAAACGCCTTCCAAAATTTTTGATGTTTCATTGCTAATTTTAAAAGGACTAAACTGCTGTTTAAAATAGTTTTTATTTTTGCCGTTTTTGCCTGCTGCCTCATCAGAGCATTTATTCCACAATATAAATGTTTTAGTGATAATAAAGTAAAATAAAGTATTGTGTTTTCAGCCACTGCCACACAGCACTGGTTGCATTTTCCTGAATCAGGCCCACTTTATGGTTGCAACAGCGAGTTAGCAGTGTATTAAAAGCTCATATTTGGTCAGGTTTCTACTGATCTAATTTATACAATCTACTTTCTCTTAGCAAATTGTCTTTAATGAGCTAGGTGGGCAAGGCAGCTTTCATCAGAGGACAGTCATGCTCCGAACACCTCGGCACAGAGGGTTATTTATTTATTTATTCAGTAAGCCTGTTTGTTCCCAGAATTTTTTCCAGGATGGACGTGGTGTAGAAAAACTCAAGCATTCAGGCAGTTAGTATTTCACACAGAGCAGATTCTGGAGAAAGCATTCTAGGAACATTAAGAACATTAATTGAGGGCTACAACTGTTACTGCAACTGAATTAAATAAGCAGATGCATGTGGTCTGAAGCTGGAAAAGAGCAGAGCATCTGCACATTATTACAGCCTGTGGTCGGGAGCCTACATACCATTCCTTTGTTTGCCTTATAAGGGGAGCGGTGTGTGGTGTAATGGTGCTAAGCATGAAAGGGCTTTTCCTCTGGGATTTTACATGTGGCCATTGCCTATGCGCCTATTTCTGTATGTGTCTGGAATGTTGGCCAGGCTGCAAGGTAGTCTGAATATAAATTCATCCTACATTTCTGAAGCATTTTCATGGTAAATAGATGACCAAAGCCATTGATTGTCCCGACTGCTAGCTGAGCATTACGTTTCCAATTACACATATGATTCTGTTTTATGTTTAGCAGACTAGAGCATAATTCAGTGGAAAAGATAAAATGTCTCTTTCTCCCCTGCTCCTTGTCCTCCTTCCTCAAAGGAAAAATGACAACATTGCAGACCAACAGTGCCCTCCGGCTTGCTTAGTTCTGCAGCTCAAAAATTTGACATGCTCAAAGGCAGGCATAGATTTACATGTCTCCTTTCCTCATATGATTGCTAAAAGGGCATTGCTATATCCAGGAGACAGTGAATGTGCTATACTTGTATCTTGTCCATCCTTCAAGGAGATCCGAGTTGCATTTTAGTTTCACAACAACCCTGTGAGGTAGACAGGCTTGCTATAGGTTCTCTTTTTCCAGAACACAGTGTTTTTCTCATGGGTATGTAAAATGAGAGTCATCATGGTGATCCATAGTTAAAGTAGAAGTCGGCAAATGTGTCCTCTTTTTTGCTCTTCAAAATATGGCAGCCCCAGAACTTCAGTGAACATTAGTGTCATGTCTTGGGCTATCTATCTATCATCTATCTATCTATCATCTATCTATCATCTATCTATCTATCTATCTATCTATCTATCATCTATCTATATCTATCAACTCTCTCTCTCTCTCTCTCTCTCTCTCTCTCTCTCTCTCTCTCTCCCTATACCTATACCATCTATCTATATCTATCTATCTATCTATCTATCTATCTATCTATCTATCTATCTATCTATCATCTATCTATCTATCTACCTATCTAAGCCAATGCACAAGTCACTGTATCTCAAGTCACTGGCTGTCAGTTGTCACTACTCATCTGTTTCATAATGCAGAAGAGTTGTTAAGCAGCTGTGCTAATAGTGGTGCATGTAGCACATTGGGAATTTGTGTGGAACTCCAGTGCCTGTAAGCAGAGTGGCAAGTATTTTTGCTGCCATGTAATGTGCCATGTAAAAAAGGAGGTAGAGGTGGGAAAGAAACCAGTATGTATGAGCAGTAGTCAACAAAATAGTTTCACTAGTGCAAACATTAGCACTAGCACTGTGGGATTCCCCACTCCTGCACACACACGACACCTGTGGTTCCCATCCGGTGGTCCACAAACCCCAGGGTGTCTGTGTAAACCCACCCGGGGGGTCCGTGGCACATACTCATCAACTGTCCAGGATATCCCATTCGGGGGGGGGGGCTGTGCTCTTGCATGGGTCATGTGGCTCACATGGGAGCATGGCCCGGAAAACACACGTCCCAGTTTTGCATTGCGACATGTTGAAGGGTATGGTGGCACCATTCACATAACAAAAACTACCACAGAGATATCAGTGTTTTCAAAAGAAGGGGTTCCATGGCCCGGCTTTTCAAAAAAAAAATGGGTTTGCAGTACTTAGCCCATGGGGAACCACTGCTCTGTTCCATTCCTACATCTGCTCCGGAGGTTTATGGGGAAACCCAGAACAGATTTAGGGGCCACACATGGAAAGCAGAGGGAGATATCATTTGATTGCACAGGGAGAATTCCTTGTGCTGACAGAACAATCCGCTCAACACTGCATTGAATACAAGCCTGTATGTCACAAGGCCTCACCTTGGCCGGAGTATTAATCCTGCTGACCATACATGGATGGTGGAAAGGAGACCAACACACTCCATTCAGATGTTACAAAGACATGGGTTTTGTTTTTCCGTTTCTTATTATTTGCTTTTTTAAGATGGGAACAAGAAAGTTGTGGAAAGCAGCTCCTCGGCTGTAACCCACATTACAGCTCTAATATGCTTAAAACAGAAATTGGCAAACCCAAGCTCTTGCATTACATTCAAAACAGTGAAAACATAAGGCTAACATGCTCTGTCTCATCAACAAACAGGCTCTCTCCTTAACAGTCATGTGTCCTGCCGCCACATCAAACAAGAAGGTGCGTGTGTCTTGTAATATTTGGTGTCAGCACATCCTGCCACAGGGGAAGTGGGGAGAGGCAGCAGGGAGGGGGAATTGCAATATTCATCCAACATCTGGGAAAATTTGTCTTGTGAAGCTGTGGCGGAAATGGCAATTTTCTCATTGTCTTGACACCCTGACCCAACAAGGGGGATCTGCATGCATTCCAGCTTCTGCAGGCAGGTTCGCTTTCTGGCTTCAGAGAACCGTACACATATAATAACATTTCCTCCACGTACTGGTACCAGAAGCAGTGGAGCGCAGTGAGGTAAGTTAGGGAAATGACTGGGTTTCGCTCCCATTCTCCATACACTATTTTTGGAGTTAAAAAATTAGCTGTCTCAGCCCCACTTTATAGCTGAACTAGCATATTTTTTAGTAATAAACTCAACACATGACTGGTTTGGTTCTGCAGGTCCCACCAGCTGTGATCTCCACCCATATGGCAATTTGTAGGTTTCAATACACTTTCTCATCCAGCCCATAATTTACATGTGGATGCACATCTTCAGCTGCTGTCTTGGGCCACTAGCCCTGCTTATCTTGGTGTATCGTGGGTGACTACCTGCAGACAAGGATCAGAGTGTTTCTCTATGTGTGTATATAATTAAAAGTATATCTTCAGTATATTATCAGTTAAATAATTTATTAATCAATTTTAAATGATATATTGAGTTGTTCCTGTCTTTAAAATAGGAAACAAACTTCCAGAGCTACTGTCCCACTCATTTCATGCCTGGCATTTTGCAGTTTGCATCCAACTGAAAATCATAACTGCACTGCCACCTGCTGTTTTAACAGGGGGTTAAAAATTTAAAGCACTACTATCACATACAGTGGTACCTCGGGTTAAGTACTTAATTCGTTCTGGGGGTCCGTTCCTAACCTGAAGTGCCACTTTAGCTAATGGGGCTTCCCACTGCCACGCTGCTGCCACACAATTTCTGTTCTCATCCTGAAGCAAAGTTCTTAACCCGAGGTACTATTTCTGGGTTAGCGGAGTCTGTAACCTGAAGTGTATGTAACCTGAAGCATATGTAACCTGAGGTACCACTGTACTTAGCAATTTTAAAATCATCATCATCATCATCATCATCATCATCATCATCTTTATTTATACCCCACCCATCCGGCTGGGTTTTCCCAGCCATTCTGGGCGGCTCCCAATATAATAATAATAATAATAATAATAATAATAATAATAATAATAATAATAATAATGAAGCGATAAAATATCAAACATTAAAAACTTCCCTAACAGGGCTGCCTTCAGATGTCTGAAGGTACCTATGATCTGCACCAAAAAGTTGTGGTGTAGAATTCTGCTCAGGATTCCAGCCATCTACTGTACATTTGCTTCCACAATACTCCCTTCCATTTCCTACCCCACAACAGACAACTAGCATTTATTTGACAGCCAGCTTCATTGGATTGTTTTCTTCCCTGTTACTTATTTGGAGATGTATTAATACTATTTTTTGTAGTTTTCATTTACCTTTCATATATATTTTGTACACACACACACACCAGCAACACCACCACCACTGGGAAACAAATAAGAGATTCATGCAGAGATCTTAGGCAGGCTTGTTTGGGTGGAAACAGTCCTTTAGCTATAGGAACACAGGAACCTGCCTTTTACTGAGTCAAACCACGGGTCCATTTAGCTAACTGTTGTCTACACTGACTGTTTGCGGTTCTCCAGATTTTCAGACAGGGTTCTCTCTCTCCCAGTGCAACCTGGAGACGCTGGGAATTGAACCTGGGAAGTTCTGCATGCAAGGGAGATGCTTTGCCACCAAGCCATAACCTGGGCCCAAGCCACTTAGTGCTTTGAGAGCCAGTGTGGTGTAGTGGTTAAGAGCGGTGGACTCGTAATCTGGGGAACCGGGTTTGAGTCTCCGCTCCTCCACATGCAGCTGCTGGGTGACCTTGGGCCAGTCATACTTCTTTGAAGTCTCTCAGCACCACTCACCTCACGGAGTGTTTGTTGTGGGGGAGGAAGGGAAAGGAGAATGTTAGCCGCTTTGAGACTCCTTAAAGGGAGTGAAAGGCGGGATATCAAATCCAAACTCTTCTTCTTCTTCTTCTTTACATGTAATAATCATCACCTTAATATATGCCTGGAAGTTAATCAAAAGCCAGCACAGCTATTGTAAAATATGTGTCGCATCACCTGCGCGATGCTCTGAAGTGGTACACTCACCAAAATCCTTATTGCCACAATGTGGACCAGATGAAGTTTCCCAGAGACTATTCATTTTTTAAAAAAAGATATTTATTAAAAGTTTAATAGTTACAAAAAGAAGAAGAAAACAGTAAAAAGTTCACAATACATCAAAAATAAAGAGAAAACAAACAAACAAAAAAACAAAAAACAAAACAACAAGAAAAGCAAAAACTTTCAAAAAACACATCCAATATCTCTATATCTCTACCTTTCATTTACTTGTATCATCGACCTCCTCATACCTCCCTTTTTTGTATTCTTGTTCAATTAGCTATTTCAGCAAATCCTTTCCATCTTTCTCAATTTTTGTTCTATAATTTATCTTAACACAATCTGACCTTAAATTTTACACTTTGGCCCATTAACAATCTATTTTTACTTAGTTCTTTATAACATTTCTGCTAAAACCATGTAACTTCATTCCAGCATCCTTCTAACATTCATTAATTTTCCAATATTTCTGTAAGCATACTTTGAATTTTTTCCAATCTTCTTCCACCAACTCTTCTCCCTGGTCTCGGATTCTGCCAGTCATTTCCGCCAATTCCATGTAGTCCATCAGCTTCATCTGCCATTCTTCCCGGGTGGGTAAATCTTGTGTCTTCCAGTGCTTTGCGATAAGTATTCTTGCTGCTGTTGTAGCATACATAAAAAAAGTTCTATCCTTCTTTGGCACCAATTGGCCGACCATGCCCAGGAGAAAGGCCTCTGGTTTCTTCAGGAAGGTATATTTAAATACCTTTTTCATTTCATTATAAATCATCTCCCAGAAGTTCTTAATCCTTGGGCATGTCCACCAAAGGTGAAAGAATGTACCTTCAGTCTCCTTACATTTCCAACATTTGTTGTCAGGCAAATGGTAGATTTTTGCAAGCTTGACTGGTGTCATGTACCACCTATAGATCATTTTCATTAGATTCTCTCTTAAGGCATTACATGCCGTAAACTTCATACCTGTGGTCCATAACTGTTCCCAGTCAGCCATCATAATGTTATGTCCAACATCTTGTGCCCATATGATCATAGCAGATTTCACCGTTTTATCCTGAGTATTCCATTTCAACAGCAAGTTTCCCAGAGACTATTCAAAGGAATCCCTATGTAGAGTAGGTTGCAGCAATTCAGTCCAGATATACGGTATGTAACCGGGGTGTGTGCCTCTATTGCCAGTCCTGATCTTCCTAAAAATGGGCTCAGCTGGTGGTTCAGCTTAAAGTGCCATGCTGCTAGCTAGCCCTCCAGAAACAAAGCTGTGTTCTCTTTGGTCACTTCTAAGTTGGGTCCAGAGACTTTGCTGGGAAAGGAGCTCTCTGCAGCATAAGCTGACATGAGATGGGAAAAGTAGGAGAGTGGAAAACATACACATGAAGAAATGTAATAATTGCAGGCCCAGACCATGCACTCCCTGCCCACTGCTCAGGTGAGCTACCAATAAAGGAAACAGCATAGTTGAATGGGATCAAACCAGGCCACAACTTTATTGACTACAGATAAAGTGGTTTGGCAAAGGCATTGGGGAAGCATTTATTTCCAGGTTGCCTACTGGATATGACATCAGGATCAACCCAGCAGCGGGGATTCCTATGACTTACATCAAATAGGGGGATCCCGGCAGGGATCACTGTCTCTAGGCCCAAGCCCCCCATCTGGGCAAACAGACAAAAACAACTCCATCATGAATCCCTTTAAAGGGAAACCCTATTTCTGGAGGGGAAGGCAAGGGTACAACACCCTCTCCAACCAAGGCTAAGGTTAAAGGTAAAGGGACCCCTGACCATTAGGTCTAGTCGTGGCCGACTCTGGGGTTGTGGCGCTCATCTTGCTTTATTGGCCGAGGGAGCCGGTGTACAGCTTCTGGGTCATATGGCCAGCATGACGAAGCCGCTTCTGGCGAACCAGAGCAGCGCATAGAAAAATGCCGTTTACCTTCCCGCCGGAGCGGTACCTATTTATCTACTTGCACTTTGACGTGCTTTCGAACTGCTAGGTTGGCAGGAGCAGGGACCGAACAACGGGAGCTCACCCTGTCGCTAATCCCCTGGTCTTGTGCTGAACTTGATCCAAAGAAGCCCGTCAATCTTGATCTGTTGAAGAAGAGCTGGGCATTGGGGGCTGGCGTGGGTGGTTTTAAATCCCCCTGGGAGCAGTCCTGAGGGAATCCTGATTGTTCCCTCAAGCCCATCCCTGGACAGCCCAGCCCTCTGCACCAGCCTGCCATTGGCCAATTTGGCAGGCTGGTGCAGAGCAGGATTTCAAGGCGGGAGCATGAGCCGAAGCCTGTGCTCCAGCAGGGATCAGATCCTGACCCCCGGCCCTGCAGCATTGGCAGGAGAGGAGGCGCTGTGGGTAAGTGGACTTCTCTTACAATGTAGCACATTAGTCTTCAGCTGCTAGGTATGGATCCACTACCAGGTTGCAGCGTGATCTGAGGTGGGTCACAACAACAGCACTGCCACTATATAAATATATTGTGAAAGAAAGAAAGAAAGAAAGAAAGAAAGAAAGAAAGAAAGAAAAGGTAAAGGGACCCCTGACCATTAGGTCCAGTTGTGGACAACTCTGGGGTTGCAGTGCTCATCTAGCTTTATTAGCCGAGGGAGCTGTTGTACAGCTTCCGGGTCATGTGGCCAGCATGACTAAGCCGCTTCTGGTGAACCAGAGCAGCGCACGGAAACGGCGTTTACCTTCCCGCTGGAGCGGTACCTATTTATCTGCTTGCACTTTGATGTGCTTTCGAACTGCTAGTTGGCAGGAGCAGGGACCGAGCATCGGGAGCTCACCCCATCGTGGGGATTCGAACCACCGACCTTCTGATTGGCTAGCCCTAGGCTCTGTGGTTTAACCCAGAGTGCTACCCCAAATTGGGTCCCCAAATGCATGTTAGAGATCAGACTACTGTGTGATATCATAATCTAAATTAAACCAAGCTCTGGGACCACTAGGTGTCAGTGTTCCCTAAGGCCCCAACACAACAAGAAAAAAACAAACCCTTATTAGACTAAGAATCCTATCTATAAGAAAGCTTGAGTTTTCAGGCAAATTCTCCATCTCCACATGCACTAATGTTATATATTTATAACATGGGTGTACAGAATAACATGACCCCCATTTTAAGAAGTGAGACTTCATTTCCTTATTTCTTTGGAAACACCAGAAGAAGCTTAATTTCTTTCATTCATGATCAGATGGCTGAGAGAATTCATTGCTGAAGAAGCTGCTGTAAATGACCTCTAGAAAAGCACCACCGCTTTCCATTAGTAAGAAAACATTATGGTTTCGTATGCATCAATGGTGTGCCTGCTGATTCACTGATAAGCAGCCCTGATCACTTCATCATTTTCTAAAGGATATGGGAGAACTAGGAAGAGCACCCAAAATTAATTCCTTCCATATGAGTGAAAAGCCAGCATGATCCAGTCTTTCTGTGTGATCAGTTTTTTTTTTTATTCTGTCAGTGTACATACTTTCCCTTTAGTTGCACATATTTTGAACAGTTCCTTCGAAGTACAGTATGTTGTATCTTGGTACAGTAATTCATTTATTGCCCTTGTAATTGTTGTGCTGAATATGGTCACAGGCACCTAGTGTGTTGTGAGTAATCCTGAGCCACACAATTTCTCTCTCCATACTTAAATCATTTTGTAAACCACTGTCTACTTTTATTTTCTATTTTCTATACTCTTTCTAGTGTCCAATCATCGGTTTTGAAGCTTCTCAGAATTTTGCAATGCAGTTCTCAGCTCAGAAAATGTATCAAAATGCATATAAAAATGCACATCTTTAGTTAAAATGCATACAACTGCACATTTTAGGGTGTATGCCAAGCTGTATGTTACAGAATAAAATGCATACAAAACCTAGAATATTTTGTGACAATAATATTTTTGTGCGTGCGTTTTAGATTGATGTGGAGATGGGATGGAACAGATTTATGCCTGAACACATGAGAAAAGGTCACATGCTGGAAACAAGCTGCTCTGTCCATCTCTTGCTCCTGCATAGCAAGAATAACAACCCCCCCTCAATCTATTAGACACATCATGCCAGCAACATTTGGGCAAGCTGCTTCAGATACTCTGTAACATTTGAAAGTGCAAGATTGCTCCTAAAGAAGGAACCCCTCTTGGAAAATGTGTTCTGCTGCAATAAATTTAATGGGCCACAATTTTGAGGACTAGTTTCTCCTCCTTGCATTCTTTTCAGTTTCTTCGTGTTCCTCCTGTTTGTTATGTGAAAACAGCTGCCAGCTTCAGGGGGAAGCAGATGGGCAATGAATGGCGTGATTCAAACAAATTGGTCACATTTATGCACAGTTCTGTACAGCATCAGAGTTTAAAACAAGAATCAAAAAAGTATCTTTCAGCAGTTGATTTTGCCTGGTTTTAGCCAACTTAGGTGCATTCCTGCTACTGTCAGAGATACTTTTTTTAGGTTGATATTTAATTAATGTATTATTTGCAGTGGAGACTGGTCCTCGCCAACCTTGGCTTGCCCTCAACCAGTCCTCATCTGGTTCCTGCTAAGTGGGTGAACCCTGACACCTCCTTCTCCCTGGTGTCAATTTTCCCCTTATAGAACTCAGCAGGGAGGAATATCAGAGATAGAATCAGTTGGCTCTGACTGTCTTTTGCTCTGGCTCCACCTACGATTGGCCTCCCTGCCTCTTATCCTAACAGTCCCAAGGGCACTGCCACCAAAAAGCTTTGGATGCTGTGTCAAGAAGGCAAGGTAAACATGAATCAATCCAAAGAAAAGGGAAGTGACTGTTTCTTCATATGGCTCATAAGTGACCTTTGAAACTCAGCTACAGGCCAAGGCACATTCCAATAGTATAATTAGGCTTCAGGAAGCATAAAGCCAGCTGCAAGGAATATCAGTGGTTAGGGGATCCATCCAATTACTGATGAATCCATGATCTTAGACCGGGGTGGACAGCCTGCGTGCTAATTTCATGTAGTCCACATCCTAATTTCATCTGGGTGGTAAGGAGGGGGGGGAAGGGGGTGGCAAGGAGAGAAAGGGGTGCCTGCCCATATTTGGCTTCAGCCCTGCCCATCATGTTCCCCATCCCTCTCTTAGACCATGGGAAGCTGGGTGTGATTAAAAAGGCAGGCATCCCAAAACAAACAGAACAATTGACCATTGTGGGAGAAAGGAGAACTTGGCTAGAAGGATTGGGAAGAAGTTTCTGATGGTAAGAGCAGAACAGACTCCCTCGGAAGGTGCTGGACTCTCCTTCATTGCAGGTTGTTACGCAGAGGTAGGGTGGCCATTTGTCAGGGATTTTTGGCTGTAATTCTTGCATTGCAGAGGATTGGACTAGATGACCTTTGGGATCCCTTCCAACTCTGCAGTTCTATGTTTTTTAAATCTGATGTGGGTGGGCTACTTTGTCCAGCAACATATGCCTCGCTTCTACCTGACTGTGATTTTCTTCCCTTCCATTGCTTTCTTGCTGTTTGGCACCATGATTCGCATGACCAATGTTTGATATACTGTACATTCTGAAAAAATTATGTGGCCAACAGACTGAGGATTTCAATATTTGGGGGAAACTTCCTTATGGCCTAAAATTGGGGTGGGGAGGGAGGGGGGAGGGGTTTGTGGAGGCGAGCATTCCAGCAATTCCCTCTGGATAGTATGTGTTGTAAACACAAAGTGCTCTATCACAGTTTTCAGCACAAAAACAACAATGACAATTTAATATATGTTTTGAAAACACCCTCCTGTGTTTTTAACTGGGAATCCTCTGTCCTGGGCAAAAGCAATGCTCCTGCATTCTCTCTGGAGAGGATCTTGGCATTTTTGAGAGCAACATCTTGAAGGAATGTGGCCTCTGGCATCAGAACAGGACCTGACATTCCAGCCTTGCATCCAAGAATGTGGACAGAGTGTTCGCTCCTAGATCCTGGCACACGAGTTCATTCACCTTCTCTGCACTGTGCTAGGAGATGGGAGGGATATTGCTGGATAGGGTGATGGGCTTGAACTGGAGAGACTGGAGGGGTGCTGTAGATTTTTAGGCGGAGATGCCTGTTTTTGTCCAGCTATGAGCGAGCACTGGTGATCTGCCAGATATTCAAATCCTTCCTCCATGTCTGGAACTCTTGAACATTTTTCCTAGTGTGGGTTACACACTGGTTGGGAAACTGCTTCCCAACCATCTAACTTGCTCCTATTTACAATTGCATAAAATCTCCCTTGTGTGGCAACGGCAATTGCTACGTGGAATGTAATGTTGGGAGGGAAAACTAAGGGCATTTTCAGTTCTTAAGTGATGGAAACTCAGAGTCTAGTTTATTTATCCATGTCTCTACGTACTTCCATTAAGCTCTCTAGGGAACAACTGGCAGGGTGCAGACCTTAGCGTGACTTCAGATGTATCCTGTTTTAGGATTTCATTCAAAAATGTAACCAGGCCATTTGGGGTAGCTGTATTGCGAAAGCGTTGAGAGAGGTTTCTTCAGAGATAGGCAAAGCCAACTTTTGGCTTAAATCCCTTCTTTCCTCCAGTGATCTTCTCATCTCGCTGCCACAGCACGCCTCTCATAAGCAGTCGTTTCTCATCATTACAGAGCCAACTACAAGTGTGAGATAATTATTCTACCCTTCACAACACACCCCTTGGGAATCAGCATATTATCTATTTATTTGTAAAACACTTTACCCATAACTTGAGTTGTGTCGGCATTACAGAATATTCTTGTTGAATTTGGTGCGATTTTGTTTTTACATTCCTTTCTGAACATTTGCATTCTTGTTGCCTGTTCCTTCCTGTGTTCTTTGTACATACTGCACATTTTCAGATGGTGAAATCAGCCCATAAGAATGACTTTTTGCTGGTTCAAATCAATGGTCTGTCCATCTATCTGGTTCAGCATGACATTTCCAGCAACAATTAGTTATCTGCACCTGGAAAATTCAACAACCAGGTCATGCTGGTGGTAGGCACCTCCTGTTGTTTCTCTCTGGAGCTGGTATGGAGAAGTCCTTGGAACATAAAGGTTCCATTTAGTTAACATGGCAAAGAGCTCTTGAAAGACTTAGCACTCAGAATTTCTTTTAGGATATATATCAGGGGTGTGAAATATTTTTCAGCCTTCCCAGTGGGCAGAGTCACGGATGTGGCTTCTATCTTTGTACACATTCTCTCCAGGTAAAAGCACTTGAAGATGGTACACAACAGGTGAGGAATGTGGCCTGGGGAGAAAAGTGTGGCCTAAGGACAATCCGAAGGCCTGGCTAGAGAGGCCTACATCTGGCCCACAGGCCTGAGTTTTCCCACCCCTGATATACCCCATGGGTGGCCGGCATGCGACACGAGTGCCAGAAGTATTAATGTCAGCAGTATTTATGGCATTTCCAGACAGGACCGGGAGAAACCTGGCTTTGGACCCTGCCAAGACATAAATGTGCAGGCTGCGCTAGTTGGTACCTTGCCAACTGTGCAGTGGCCTGCTCTGCAGCTCAGTAAACTAGAAGCAAAAATGGGTCCACACTCCAAAATGGGGCAGGGGTTGAATATGTACGGTCATGCACATGCATTATCCACTCGTGTTTTTCCATTTGACTTGTGGTATGCACTCTGAGGCCAGCATATAACTGAGAGCATGGCCAGCCTTCTGGTAAAAGTCAGGGGCCCTTGAAATGTTGTTGGCTTTCAACCGCCCATCATCCCTGACCATTGACCATGCTGGCTGGGGCTGATGGGAACGGGAATCTAGCAACATCTGGAGGGGGCCCAGGTTCCCCATCTTTGGGGTACAGAGTTGGCAAGAGGCCTTTGATCCTTTCTGGCGCTTTGAATACTCGACCTAGCCCAAATGACGGCCACCAATTTATTTATTTATTTAAACGTTTGCACCCACAGGTGATGAAACACACCAGCTCTGGACCTTAATGTCTGGAGGAGATTGACCATTTCCTTAGCATAAATCATACCCCCCGCCCACTTTATTATTCCTAGGCTTCTGCTATGATTCACTAATTCGGCTGAAAACAATGTGAAGCTGGATGCATGGGAAGGCCAAACAAATATGAATTAGAAATGATTTCAATTCCAAAGAAAGAAAGAAAGAAAGAAAGAAAGAAAGAAAGAAAGAAGGAAACCTCACATTTATTGCAGCCAGGCTGTGCTTGGAGAGCAAATTGCTTGGCTGCTTTCTGCATTTCTCAGGCTCAGCCCCAGCTGCAGATGACACACCCCATACTTCCCACAGGTTCCTCATTCCTCTCACCTGATCTGCTTTGTGAGGCAAAGGTTGACAGTTGATTGAGTTTCACAGGTTGGGTTTTTTTAATGTCATCTGAGTTGCCAACTTTTATTACTGGCTTCAGTCCTGTGCCTTTTAAGAAGAACTGTCTGTGCAGCCATTAGCAGATTATCATGCTTATCTCCACGCTTCCATCTCCTGATTCCTCCATGGTCAAACTGCTGTCGGAGGAGAAACCTGTGGCCTTTCAGGTGTCACTGAGCTGCCACACCCATCAACCCTAGCCAGCAGGGCCAGTGGCCAGGGATGATGGGAGTTGTAGTTCAACAGCTTCAGGAAGTCCAGAGGTTCCCCACTGCTGGTGCAGGGAAAACCTAGGCCATTTTTCTTGTAGCCAGTTGGCAATTCTACACAGTGCCGCTGGTATATGGAACACAATGGCGCCCATTTTCAAAGCGCAAAGAGGAGCTTGAAGTATGGTGCATTTGGGCACATCTATCATGCGGGCATAAATTGGTTTAGGATGATAGAAGATATGTATAAACTTGCAACACATGAACAAGTTGAGTATAAACATAGATTTGCCATGGACAAATTCAATGATATTTGGAAATTGTTTGCATTGTTACACTGTACAGTATTCGATATAGTTCAGGATGAGTATAATAACAATCTTGTAAGTGTGTGTGTGTGTGTGTGTGAGAGAGAGAGAGAGAGAGAGAGAGAGAGAGAGAGAGATATTCATTCTCTCGTTCCCTCTCACTCTCTCTGTGGAACGGTCTTGCTGCATGCAGATCTCTAACAGAGAATTGTCAGCATCCTCACCAAACTACAGTGGTACCTCGGGTTAAGAACTTAATTCGTTCTGGAGGTCCGTTCTTAATCTGAAACTGTTCTTAACCTGAGGTACCACTTTGGCTAATGCGGCCTCCCACTGCTGCCGCGCCGCTGGAGCACGATTTCTGTTCTCACCCTGAAGCACAGTTCATAACCTGAGGTACTATTTCTGGGTTAGCGGAGTCTGTAACCTGAAGCATATGTAACCCGAGGTACCACTGTACAATTCTCAGGATCTTTTTGCAGACTCAAAGGCAGTTAAACTGGTATAAATGGATACAAGTATAGGTGTTTAGATAAGCCCTTAGGTTCCTCCCTGCAAGAGATTAGAGAAGGCTGCAGAGGACTGGAGGTGCGATATTCTGCAAACTGATAAAGCACCCTTGGCTGCTTCCTTTAATATCAGGGGCCAGCAAACTTTTTCAGCAGGGGGCTGGTCCACTGTCCCTCAGACTTTGTGGGGAGCTGGACTATATTTTTGTGGGGGAAATGAACAAATTCCTATGCCCACAAAGAACTCAGAGATGCATTTTTTTTTAAAAAAGGACACATTCTACTCATGTAAAAACACACTGATTCCCGGACTGTCCGTGGGCTAGATTTAGAAGGCGATTGGGCCAGATCCGGCCCCTGGGTCTTAGTTTGCCAACCCGTGGTTTAGCTAGTATTGCCTGCTGCACTGGAGAAGACTAATACTACAAAAACAAGTGAAAATGTGATCAAAGCCGGTTTCAAATTTCCAAGGTGGTAGGCCAAAGTGCAAGGCTTCTTGCCCTCTCCTAAAGAGATCAGCTACCTGAAATCTGGTGAGATGGCAGGCTCTATTAAGTCAGTGTTTATATAAACAGCATCTGAAGCAGGCCTTAGTCACTATCAACGTGCACAGCACTTTCCAGTGTGGAAGAGGACAGGCTCCTGCTCCAAGGATCTTACAACCTTTTTTAAAAAGGGGGGGGGGAGCCACTACTGAAAAGGCTCTCCTTTTATTTGTCACCTTGAAACAAATCTCTGCAGGCTGCAGGGTAACCAGAAGGCAAACATTTGTGTTTTCACAAGACAGTGTACATTTATTCATATACTGTAATGGATTTATGTCCAGCCTTCTCCAAGGAACCCAGGGCGGCAAACAACAGATACACGGTATAAAAACAACAATGAAGCAAAAACATTGCAAAACAAATCCTCACTTGGCCATGAAGCTCACGGGACGTCAGCCAGTCACTGCCTCTTGGCCTAACCCACCTCACAGAGTTGTTGAGCAACTTGGAGAAAAAGGTGGAATATTAATGCAATAAATAAATTAAATAAATAGAGCCTCCTGGTGTAGCGAATGAGCATTAACGGGCCTCTTTTATGGGATTCCTGTTTCCATTGGCTTAGAGCTTTGATTTTCAAATGTATTATTTTTATTTTGGAAGCGTTTCTTCAAGAATGGGAGCAGGGAGCTGAAAGAAAAAGCTCGCCTGCTATTTTTCCAGTTTATTTCATTTTCTCAGAATTTCCTCTCTTGCTTTCTATTCCAACCCGCCCCCCCTTTCAGATTCAACATTTTTTGACAGCTGGAAAAAATAACATGTTTCCATTGCCATGGCAATGCACTTCTAAACCTTGGATGGGCTCTGAGGAATGCCAAGAGCTCCAGGCCATTCGGCAGCCTTTTGGGGAGAAGTTATTACAGTTTCCATAAAAGAACATACAGCTCTGTAAGCGGTTTTGGTGTCCACACTTCATCCATGCAGGTGGGCGGTTGTGCGCAGGGCCCTGACGGCAGCTTCAAAACCACATTATGGGATCATAAGACTGAGTGCCAAAAAGCGTGGCATGACTTCACGCTGGTTTTTATGCTAAAAGCAAAGACCGCATGTTAAGGCAATTAAAATGTGGGTGGGTATATTCTCCAGTGAGTGTCACTTTCCACTCTTGGCATATTACGTTTATTTTTATGTCCCCAACACCTAACAACCCTCCAGGGTTTTATTGTACTTTTCCACCACCCATGGTTTTGAGCACGGCCAGGAGGATTGTAATCGAAGCCATATTGATACAATGGGGGAGCTATTGGAACAAGTGGCATGTCATTTCTGTAGCTAGTACATCTCAGCACAGGTGCTGGTTTTAACTCGTGAATTCCTAAATGGCCAGGGCCCAGGATTCCGGACTTAGGGAGTGAGAGCTCCTAGGTGAACCGACCTACGTGAAGATCTGGGTCTTCAACCAAAGCCCTGCTTTACAACTCTGTGCCATCTGATGCAAGGGACGTCATGTGGGACAGAGCCTTCTTGGTGCTTACACCCAGCGTCTGGAATTCCCTTTCACAGAAAGTCCACTTGGCCTCTTCGCTTCTCGATTTTCACTGTACTGTCATTGTTATTTCCAGAGGGTGTTTAAGAGAATGGTCAATTGAGTATGATTTGATGGTGCTAACTCTCCATATGAAGATAGGAATCTCCCTTATATTGGAGCCAGATCATTGCTTTATCTAGTTTAGTACTGCCCACACTAACTGGTAGCAACCCTGCAGTGTTTCCTCAGCTCTACCTGGAGATGATAACAACAACAACAACAACAACAGTAAAGGTAAAGGTACCACTGACCGTTAGGTCTAGTTGTGGACGACTCTGGGGTTGAGAGCTCATCTCGCTCTATAAGCTGAGGGAGCTGGCGTTTGTCTGCAGACAGCTTCCGGGTCATGTAGCCAGTATGACTAAGCCGCTTCTGGTGAACCAGAGGAGTGCACGGAAATGCCATTTACCTTCCCGCCGGAGCAGTACCTATTTATCTACTTGCACTTGACGTGCTTTTGAAGTGCTAGGTGGGCAGAAGCTGGGACCGAACAATGGAAGCTCACCCCGTCATGGGGATTCGAACAGCCTGACTCCCTCCTTCAGCAATCTTCGCGGAGCTCTGGCCCAATGGTTGCCATTGGTTTGATTTGAATTAATTTTATAATGAATGATTTTAGAGTGTTATGTTGTGTTGTACTGTTGTACTGTTTTATTGTTGTTAGCCGCCCTGAGCCCGGCTTCGGCTGGGGAGGGAGGGATATAAATAACAA
The DNA here is from genome assembly GCF_965113315.1 of Podarcis vaucheri. Taxonomy (NCBI): domain Eukaryota; kingdom Metazoa; phylum Chordata; class Lepidosauria; order Squamata; family Lacertidae; genus Podarcis; species Podarcis vaucheri. The sequence continues at coordinate 38,383,222 of NC_138763.1, forward strand.
TTTATTATTATTATTATTATTGACCTTCCGATCGGCAAGCCCTAGGCTTTGTGGTTTAGACCACAGTGCCACCCATGCCCCTAATAATAATAATAATAATAATAATAATAAGTTTATATCCCGCCCATCTGGGTGGCTCCCAATAGAATATTAAAAATATGATAAATATATCAAACATTAAAAACTTTCCTAAACAAGGCTGCCTTCAGATGTTTTCTAAAAGTCAAGTAGTTGTTTATTTCCTTGACAACTTATGGGAGTGCGTTCCACAGGGCAGATGCCACTACTGATAAGGCCCTCTGCATGGTTGCCTGTAACCTCACTTCTCGCAGTGACGGAACCGTCAGAAGGCCCTTGGCACTGGACCTCAGTGTCCAGGCTGAACGATTGGAGTGGAGACGCTCCTTCGGGTATTTGAACCTGCAACCTTCTGATCACTCTGTCTTGCTGCTGAGTTTTCCTTTTTGAGGATTGTGCTACTGTTTCATGTTATCGTTTAAATAATGTGATAGTCTAGTGTCTTGTTTTGTGTTTACATTGGGATGTGTTAGCTACCTTGGGTGACAGAAAGGAAGGATCTAAAATATTTCCACACATAAAACTGCCTCAGCTTCAGGAAATGAGACCCACACGTAAGGTCCAACTTTGGATGCCAACACCATCTAAAACAAGATGGCCAGAAAGAGCACTAACTCCCTCTTTATTTTGGCAGTTCCATTCATGGCTTTTCCTCCACAGCTGCAGTGGAGCATTTAGAAAACCAGTCAAGACTGTTTTCATCTTTGAAAGCTGGGAACCAGTTATCCCGTTCACTCCAGTTATTGCTTGTTTAATTCCCCTGCTGTTGTTAACTCTTTATACAATGAACACTTCAATTTCATTTTGTGTAAGTTTTACTACTATGGTGGTGTCTTCTTCATCATTTATATTCATGCCATCTTGATATCCCCAGAAGAGATCAAAGATGTAAAAATGAAAAAATAGTGATGTGTGTTTGGAAGCAAGTCCCCTTGCCTCCTGTGAAACTTACTTTTTTAGAATAAAAAATGCTAATGGGCAGAGGAATCCTATACAGTGGTACCTCGGAAGTTGAACGGAAGCTCCTGCAGCCAATTGAAAGCTGTGGAAGCCGCGCCAGATGTTCGGGTTCCAAAGAACATTCGCAAACTGGAACACTCACTTCCAGCTTTGTGGCGTTTGGGAGCCAAAACGTTCTACTTGCAAGGCGTTTGGGATCCAAGGTACGACAGTACTCACATTACAGTGTTCCTGGAGATATGCCACTGCCACACTGGTGAAATGGCCACAAAAATCTGGCGCATGTTCAACCCAAGATGGGAGGAGACAACACAGAACTGCCTGGCCCTAACGTTAGGCAGAGTGAGGCAACTGCCTCAGGTGGCAAAAGTTGGGGGAGTGGGAGCGGCAGCCCCAACTGCTTCTCCTGAGGCCTCCCGCCCCCCACTTAGAAGTCATTGCATAGAAGATATAGCCTGTGCTGCATCATCTAAGTTCATTTGCTGCCCTCTGAAGGGGCAATGGAAGAGACTGTTCTGCCACCAGTGCTGAAGGAAGGTTCATCTGCGAACCCACTCAGCTCCTGTGCATCAAATGCTGGGAGTGTTTGCCATTTTGCCCTTTGCCTTAGGTGACAAAATATTTTGGGCTAGCCCTGGGAAAACACCCCCACCCCAAGGTGTAAAATGATAGGAATGTCCACAGCATCCTTGGAAATGCCATCATTGCATGCCAGCCAGTCTGTTCCACACACTTAGGCAGACAACAAGCTCGTGAGACACACACCACTGCATCACAATAAACAAGATGACACCACAGTATTCCCCACCCTGTCGACCTTAGAGGCACAGTCCCCTACTGCATGTCCCCAGGCGTCCCATTCCCCACTCAGCAGTGCTACAAATCCTCCTCATGCTTCTCTCAGCCACTGTTTTGTGACCACGGAGCATAAAAGGGAGGAAGGAGAGGTCAGGGAACACAGTTCTCTCCCAGCTCCCTGGGCAGGACATCTGCAAACATAGCATACCGCCAACAGAGCTTAGTGTCTTTCTAAAAAAGAACACTACAGGAAAGATCACTGACCTGGCCACAGACAAAATGTCAATACCATACTTCAACTGTCCTGTTTTTGGGAATCTGGTGCCATCTCTAGACTTATGAGCATTATGTCTTGAACTAGATGAGCAGAAATCAGTGCAGGATAGGAAAAAATGATGTTGCATTTAAATTATATAACCACCTTTCTATTATAAATCAAATTTTAAATGCATTTCAAAAGGTTGGCTGTTGCTGTTTTTTTATTAAAAAAATAGAAATGTATTGGCCAGAACACAAAATACTCAAGATTGCTTGAAGGTTAGGAAATCTGGCTATTTGTTTATTGTAAAATCTTTCATTAATTTGAAAATACCTTTAAAAAACAGTTTGGGCTTCTAGCTGCAGATTTGTCCTTGCCATATTTTAGAGCAGGTTGGGCATCTGATCTAGTCTGCCTAGTGTGATGAAGTCTTAAAACTGGGTCACCCTGCCCTTGTAGATGGCAAGTCATTAACCCTTTAGAAGTATTCCTGATTCCATACACAGTGAAATGCATTCTCATCTTTTTCCAGGAATGAAACGCTCAGGAATACTATTAACTTTAAAATACAAGTCATGTTAGCTATGCACTGTTTCCATCTTTGTCAGACATCCAGTCTCCTAAATCTGCCCACAAAGAGTCATCTGTGTTCCCATTTGATTCCCCACCCATCCTTCTACCTTGTCTGCAACCAATATTTGATTTCTAAAACCAGAGGGGGTGAGGTTTGTAGGCCTGGAAATCACAGGTCCTGTTATGCGTGTACAGTATCTGATGCGAAGTGTGTGGTGAGTGGGATTGCTTTTGTGGTCACCATTCAGTGATAAGAGAAATGGTATGTTCCCAGGATTGAAAAGAGACTTAGTCAGATGAAGCTCTGCATGGAAACTTGTGAGGGGCAAAACTTCCAGAATCTTATTCAGTAGCACAGCAGCTTCTAGATATACATGTCCCCTATGTGGATATCTTATACCCAGTGGTGTAGCATGGAGGGGGCCACAGGGGCAGTTGACCCAGGCACAAAATTGTTTGGGGCACAAAAATTTAACACCCAGTGCTGTCTCAATACAACTGCACTCTTCTGTCGCTGGGCTCCGTTGAAAACAGCTTCTCCATGTGAACCAGGAAGTGACCTCTCCAGACAGCGGAACGATGCTTGTGATCTCTGTGGCTGTGATCTCTTGGGTGATGCAGACACCGTTAGGCAGTTGAATGTGCATGTATACTTTGTCCATTTCCCTGCCACCCACTCCTCCATGTGGCCCCGGGCACTGACAACCCATGCTACACCACTGCCCATACTGTTTTGGTGGTGGAGTGGAAAAGTTTATTAACACCTTACAGACACAATTCAGCAGAGATCAGCTGAACAGCATGAGCTCTGATCACCAACACACGATGCTGTAAAAGATCATGTACCCACTATACCTTTAAAACACATTGGAAGCATATTCTTTCCCTCAAAGAATTCTGGGCACTTTAGGTTACCCCTCACAGAGTTACAATTCCCAGCAAGCCTTAACAAACTACAGCATCCAGAATTCTTTGAGGGGGGAAATGTGCTTTAAAGTTATGGTGCATATAAAGCCCAAGATAGAAGTAAAAAGGAAAGAACTATAGACTGGGAAAAGAGCAAACCTAGCAATCTAACTCCCAAGTTTACTAAATTCATAGGTCAGGAAATGTTTCCAGCATCTTTTGCACCTGGCTGATTCAGGAACTTCGTAACATGTATTTTAACTTTTTAGGAGGTGTTTATTCTAATGATGTTGCCTACAGGAACATCAACCAGTCATATCGGAAAATACATTTTTGAGGCTTGTTGTTTTTGGGAAGAGCCTGGCTTCTTTGTGGGTGGGTGATTCTCTGAACCACCCCCTCAGAACGAGTCTCAGCATCTGTGGAAATACCCAAGAGCAGGTTCCTTTTCCTCCCAGACAAGGTGGGGCCACAAAAGCAGTCACTGCATATTGCTCAATGGACACCGAGCATTCAAAATATTCCAACCATTTTCCAGAGGTTAAGCAAACAAGGATTAAACCTGGGCCCAGCCTATGCCAGCACCAGCCTTTATTTAACAGAGGCAAAATAGCAGAGTATCCAGAGAATGTTCTCTTAACTGTGAGCAGAGCACAGAGCAGGCAAAAGATGGAGAGGAGATGAGGAGGGACAGCAAAAATATTGTTGAAGGACAGCTTCCCAGACCTGAGGGTGGTTGACAAATATATAGGAAAAGCAACCAGCCTCATCCTGTGCATTCCCATGAACATCTGGAAACATAAATTGTTGTTAACAAAAGGTACAGTTAGTCACATGTCTGCTAGTGGATGGGAACTGGAGTCCAACAGCTTCTGGAATAGTTGTATTATCAGCAGTCTCACAGCTGATTTAAACTAGTTGAGTCAAAGGTGACTGAGATGATTCAGAGACATTATTGAGGTGTCTCTCTCACTGCTTGTTTAGCATATGTGCCACACCATATATTCACTATATTAGCATAGCAAGCTAATAATAACCTTCCATTAAGAAAAACCCATTGGCATCTTTGCCTTTTCGTGGAATAGATGTTGCCACATACATTATAAAGATAAGCTCTGTTTCATTAATGAAATATGTGCAGAAGGCGAGAGGCTTTTAATTATGGATGTCTTCCCCCCACCCCACCCCACCAAGTCTCCTACATGTGGGCGGCAAAGGACAGAGGGTTGTTTTCAGAACATCTCTTGTGATGACTCTACCAAACTTTTCCATCCAGATGGAGACTTATGCACCAACATAGGCTTTTTAGACATGCACAAATAATTCGAAATTTCTAACCTGACCACAATGAGGTCCCAAAAGCATATACAGTGGTGCCTCAGGTTAAGTACTTAATTTGTTCCGGAGGTCCGTTCTTAACTTGAAACTGTTCTTAACCTGAAGCACCACTTTAGCTAATGGGGCCTCCTGCTGCCGCCGCGCCGCCGGAGCCCGATTTCTGTTCTTATCCTGAAGCAAAGTTCTTAACCTGAAGCACTATTTCTGGGTTAGCGGAGTCTTTAACCTGAAGCGTATGTAACCTGAAGCGTATGTAACCTGAGGTACCACTGTACCTTCAACTCAAACATCTGAAAATCCAGTTTAAAAAACCACTGGATGCTGATAGCTGATCTCCCAGAACTGATACCAAGTGTGTTTTCTTGGCAATTTGCTACAAAGCCATAGTCAAGACCAGGATATTCCTTGCAGACACAGCAACCCCAGACTCTTGTAAGCTACGTATATAAGGGAGGGACCTTTCTCATAGCCCTAAAAATAGGGTAAGAGACTCTCCACCTCAGCAAAGACCGACTAACAGCTTCCATCTGTGGGAAAGGCATGGTTAGGCCTGGAATGACTTGTATAGCAACTTGGCTCTGGGCAAAGAGGGGCTGACTAATTTTCTTTGTGTAACAAGTAGAGTTGGCACCTTCCCCCCATCCCGACGGAGATTTAACAGTTGCATCACAGACAGAAATCTAAAAAGTATTACTTTCCCATCACTGCAGCTCCAAGCCTGGAAAGGTTGTGCAAGTTGTATTTCTGACTTCTATACAGACAATAAAGGCACACTTTCTGTGGTGGAAAACAAAGGTGCAAAACGAACTACACCCATACTGTTCTATATTGTTGCATGCCACCCCAACCTCTGAGCGGTGAGAGACTCCAAGGGCTCCTCCAGGGTTTGTGTTTCCTTCGGAATGGCATGTAGCTGAGCCTGTGGTGTCGTTATATCACATACATTTTATTTATACATATATACAACCTGAGCCTAAATAAATCGGCCTGACATATATACACCAGCTTTAACCAGTCCCTCTGTGGAAGTGGACTTTTAAAGAAAGATAGATGAGCACAAACTGGGAGGAATCTAGTATTCCCTGCTGCCCTGCACAGATCTTTCCTGGCAAATCCTTCCTGGAACTTCAGTTCTGACTTAACTTTTCCACATGTACTTCTCTACTTGAGTATTTCCAAAACTGCTGGCTGTAGGCTGATCATATATGCAGCAGAGGCCCAAGGCTCTCTCTGTATCTTAGTAAAGGTAAAGGGACCCCTGACCATTAGGTCCAGTCGTGACCGACTCTGGGGTTGCTACGCTCATCTCGCTTTATTAGCCTAGGGAGCCAGCGTACAGCTTCTGGGTCCTGTGGCCAGCATGTCTAAGCCGCTTCTGACGAACCAGAGCAGCGCACAGAAACACCATTTACCTTCCCGCTGGAGCGGTAGCTATTTATCTACTTGAACTTTGACGTGCTTCTGAATTGCTAGGTTGGCAGGAGCAGGAACCGAGCAACGGAAGTTCACCTTGTCACAGGGATTCGAAGCACCAACCTTCTGATTGGCAAGTCCTAGGATCTGTGGTTTAACCCACAGCGCCACCCGCGTCCCTTCCTGTATCTTAGTACATAGTAGCAATTATTTAAAAGAGGGCATTTTGGGGCGCAAGCTGTTGACCCTGTTACTCTTTTGTGTCTGGTTGCTCCCCAAAAGCCAATACCTATCTTCAGGATATGCATACTTGACCTGGGTAAAATTACCCAGAGGAGCCGCCTGTATCTTTGAGAGATGCATAGGAGAGAAGATTCCTTTCCTCCAGATATGCGTCTCTTGTCACTCAAGCACTTTGCTTAGAAAAGCGGCACTACGTGAAATTCTCCCTGGTGCACAGCTCACACAGGCGCTCTGGGAGCTTGCCCCTGGCAATGAACCACCAGTGTGCACAAGCAGCAGGGTGGATCATGGGAGCACATGCTCTGGGAAGAGTATTCGCCAGTTCTGACTCATCACAGCTTGCATGCCGCATCTTGAATATACCTGCCCTTCATGCAGGGCTGGGAAGCAGTGTAAGCCTACACACAAAATGGACCAGGCTACATCAATGAAGTCTACACATTTCTCTGCTTGGGAGGGAAGCGGGTGCGTTCTAAATTCCATTCATACTAGGGTTGCCGGTTTTCCCTCCAGCCAGCATAGCTGCGCCTTGAACCCCAGCTTAATCCACAGACATTAGCAGGTGCTGTTGTTTTTCTTTAGAGAATCATAGAATTGTACAGTTGGAAGGGATCCCAAGGATCATCTACTCCAACCCCCTGCAATGCGTGAATCTCAGCTAAAGCACCCGTGACAGATGGCCATCCAACCTCTGCTTAAAAAACTCCAAGGAAGTAGCCTTTGAGTAAACTCTGTAAATAATATATATTAAGGAAAAAGACATAGAAATCGTAAATATTGTGCTATTAAATAACTAGACAAATTTATGCAATATGTTTATCAAAATGAAAATAATATGGAGGGGATGGGAAGTCAGGTGTTTTCGAAGAAAATTTATTGTTGGAAAATGTATGTATTTTTTGTGACTTTTGATGTTTTTGATAAATAACAATGATTATGTTTACGTTGTACAAATGCGATTACGAACAATAAAGCATTTTTAAAAACCTCCAAGGAAGGAGAGTCCACAATCTCCCAGGAAAAACCCACTCTCTGGGTTGGACACATAAAGCTGTTGTTAAAGACACATTAGCCATAGCTCATTTTCTTGCTCACTTGACAACTTTTACTGTTTTTTTTTTAAAGAACACCTAGCCTGTCTTATATGCCAGTCATACTACTGGGAGTTAGCATAGTTTTGCGGCTAAGGGACTGAACCTCTTTTCCAGTTTTGCCTCTGCTAGAAAAGCACTGGGAGGTTTTAGCCAAACGTTCTGCATTCTCTGCTTTCCCATCTGTGGTGTGCCACTTCTACAGGTTGGGGTGTTGGGAGCAGGGTCGGAAGAATAGGTAGCAACTCAGCTTCCAATGTGCCACAGCACAGACTGATCCATTTCTGTATGCACAAACAGTCAGACGGCAGTTTGCGATGCTCAGTACATCTTGCCATGCTAAAATGATGATGTGAATTGACCCCTGGTTGCTTGCAGAAGGAGCCTACAGCTGAACAACTCACAATAAATCATGAGTAGAGTCTGGGGGGGTCTCCCCCCAGCCCACTCCCCTGCTCAGGAATGCCTGCAAATAGCTTTCAAAAGTAGCCCACCATTATTTTTATTACATGTTAAGCTTATCTCATCAGTGGCTAGCATCTGCAAATATTTGCTGCACCAGCTAGTTCTAACTAGCTGCTGGATTAGACGGCATGGAATTGTTTCTTTTTTGTGTGTATTTATTTAGCACAAGCACATTTTGGCGTGAATACTTGCATACACATACCACTAGAGGTGGAATTTGAAATTCTAGAGACAATTGAATTCAAGGAGATACGGGAAACTGCTGCTCATTGTATTTCAGTACTATTTGCCCTGCCCTGTTAAGAAGGCATGTCTGCCTGGAGCCTGCAAACATGGCTTGGAGGTGCTTCATATACCGTACTCACTCGCTTTGCACATTGTCCAACCAGTTAGACCAGACGTGGCATCTCAGAAATGCTCGTCAGTGTCTGCTGCTGGCATACCAAGGTTAAACTGGGTGGACCGAGTCTCCCAAAAAAAGAGCAGGTTCCCCAGCAAAATTTAATCCAGCCACACTGACTCCAACACACATCGTCAAAAGCTTTTCTCATATGGGGAATAGGATGACACCACAGCAAGCATTTGAGGACTCTGGTTTTAATAGCGTATGAATAAGAACCGTTTCATGTAGGCCGATTCCATGCACACTCACTTAAGAGCAAGTCCCATTGAACCTAATGGGGCTTACATTTGGGGGAAAAAACTACGTGTGTATGATTTCACTGCAATGTGTCATTATGGGCATCCAGTGCACATAAATATGGGTGTTTGTTTAAGGGGTTGGAGAATGTTGGTGAAGTTATTAAGGTTCACTGTACTAATCTCATCAGAAACTAGAGCTGGTACTGGGGAAACCGGTAAGGTCCCTCCCCAACCCCCCCAATATTGTGTGTCTCCAGATTGTCCCTATTATTTTGTGAGAAGGATTCAAGCTCATACTCAAACTTTAGGCTTTTCGAGCACTCTGTGGCCCTAGCACAATAATATTACGCTTTTTAAAAAGATAAGTTTTTTGTGTGGTTAGGAAAGTGACCGGGAAATGCACTGGGAAGTGTGAGATGAAGGAACGGTCAACTGAAAGATGTGTAAACACCCAGCCAGCCAGCAAAACAGGATGAATCCTCATTGCAACCCTCAGTAGGTCCTCTCAATGAGTTTGGTGGAATTTATTTCCAAGTAGGTATGATTGTAGGAGGGCGGCCAACATTGCAGCCTCTACCAGAGCTGCTTCATATTACAGCTCTTCTGTACGGGAATCACCTGCTACCTGCATGCAGATTGTTGTACGATTATCCTTAATGTATATACATTTCTGCATGCCCACATACTTAGTGGTTATTGCATAAGATGGTCTACACATCTTTGCAGGGAGACATTCATTTCCACACAAAAAGAACTCTGGAATGTATAGCAAGCCCTTTAAGCAGTGGCATACAGTGGTACCTCAGGTTACATATGCTTCTGGTTACAGACTCCACTAACCCAGAAATATTATTTCGGGTTAAGAACTTTGCTTCAGGATGAGAACAGAAATCGTGCAGCGGCGGCACAGCAGCAGCAGGAGGTCCCATTAGCTAAAGTGGTGCTTCAGGTTAAGAACAGACCTCCAGAACAAATTGAGTTCTTAACCCGAGGTACCACTGTATCTTAAAGCAGCAGCAATGCTACGAATCTAACAGGGGAAATGGAGGAAGAAGGTTTCTCCCTTGCCTTACCCCAAGGTTGCGGAGGTGGTGGGAAAGAAAGATTGAAGGAGCCGGCTCCAAAACAGCTCGCTCTCATTCTCTCTGATTTCTTTTTTCTTTTTTTGGCCTTTTTAGAATTCTGGGAAGAGAGAAAATAGCCACAGTTATTCCAAGCATGTCAGGATAATAACAGGCTGTTTACTGTTTATACGCGAGGAATGTCAGGCGGGCAGTACAGTGCAAGCAAGGAGGAGGGGAGATTTGGCAGGCTTGTTCAGACATACAAGATCTTCTGCTTATTCAAGCAAATGGAGAGAGATGCGTAGATCCTGGCTTTGTTCTATCTGGGACGCACAGAGCACCAAACGCTCTTGATATTTAGGTCATATACATTCCTATATTCTGTGATTCAGCCCCATCGGATTTGGAAGCGACGTGATGACACGTCAGGCAAAGCGTTGCCAAACCCTCAGAGAAAAGGAGCCCGTTCATAAGTCTTTGTGAGGTGACGAACCTGTGGCTTGCAGCTGATCCTCTGTGCTTTTGTCCTCACGGCCCACTCTGACCTGGTGGCAGCTTACACACCTCTGCCATCTTGCTCCTTTCCCCGAGGTCAGATACCGTTTCTTCTTCACCATTTCCTGGTGAGCCATCACATCGTGACGGGTTCAAGGAATTTGTTTCCTTGCACGTCCTCATATTTCAAACGCTAGCCTAAAGAAGCCTGCTATCACCATTGTGTCAACAATTAACCTCAACGGCAAGTCCGCCTGGTGGTTGTGAAGAGGGAGGGATATATATCTAGATACTACTGTGTCTATATCTAGACACAACACTTTGTGTCTACGCACATGCCCTGATATTTATTCTATCGTGTTCTTACTATGGCTGCCTTTTAAAAATAATAATAAAATAAAATAAAATAAAATATTCTGGCACTCTGGTCTGAATACTTTTGAATATGCGCAGGAATCCCCTTTCCTCTGTAAAATAATCTAGCTTCTAATTTTTAAAAAATGGGTCTAAGCAGTGGGCAAAAGGCCTCTGAATGGTTTGGATTCATACTTGGACATGTTTAGAGTAGACCCGCTGAAACGAATGGGATTTAAGTTAGTCATAACTGAGTTAACTTGCACTTGTTGTAACTGATCTACTCCAAGCTTGGCTGAGTCTGGCTCCAATCCTATATGTGCAAAATGCCTCTTTCCTCTGATAGGAAGCCTTCCCCCTTTATATCAAACTAAGGACATAATACATCTGAGTCTATGCAATAGCAGAGTCTCTTCTGTAGCTTGCAAAAAAGGTCCCCTGCTTGTGTTAGCCAACATGTCCAGTGGTGGAGTTTCATGCTCCGGCACTGGGGGTGGGCGTGGGGCGAAGAGCAGGTGGGGGTGGGGTTGGCGTGCGTCCTGGGGGCGGGGTGCCCAGCACGGGCAGGGAGGCAGCTGCGATGGCAGCCTGCCGGGATCGTGCTGCAGGGGGCGGTGCGCTCCCCCTGCGCTCCTCTTCCTCCGCCAGTGCACATGTCCAAGGACAAGAGTGAGGAACCTGTGGTCCTCCAGGTGTGGTTGGACTCCCATCAGCCCCTGTCAGCATGGCCATTGGTTGAAGTCATGGGAATTGTAGTCCAACAGTCCAAGAGCTATATAGTCCCCAGCCCTGTCTAAATAAGAAGAATTTTCATATTTCTAATAAAATAAAAGTAGAATGAAACCGGTAATGAAGTGATATTAAAGTACAATAACATAGGTAATAAATATAGATTTAAAAAGGTAATGTAAAAAAAAAAGCTTCTGTACTTCTAATAAATATGTAAAAGAGGGAATTTTGGCAGGTGCAACTTGTGGTGCATGAATGGGAAAAGTTGCAGCTGCTAAGATTCCCTCTTATGTATTTCTACTAAAGACACAATTCACTTGCCCTGCCCTGCTCTTCTTTGCATCTGGGTTTCCACATGTTGTTGGACTACAGCTCCCATCATCCCTGACCACTGGCAATGCTGACCAGGAATGATGGGAATTGTAGTCCAACAGCATCTGGGAACCCCAGGTTGAGAAAGGCTGAGTGGGCATTTAGTGATGAAACTGCAATTGTGGGAGCTATCATCCATAAAGAGCCTTCAAAGACATTCAGGGGTGGATTTTGCGATGGAACTCCCTTGCGGCTGAACTATCTTAGAGTCACATTCAAATGGTAGCTTCCTATGTTCCCAGGTGGGAATTCAGTCAGAAAGTGTCCCCCCAAAAGGCAGGCACCTTTTCCTTTAAGATAATGAGAAACTGTGGAAAAGACTTTATTTGTTTTTCTAATGTTATCTTCTGAGGTCAGGAGAGTACATGATGAACCTACGTGCTGCTCAAACAGTGCAGCCTTGACCTGTAGTTGCATGTGGTCTACCCACTAAAATGCAAAATATGAAGCAGCACAATGGAGTGAGGACACTTGGTGTTTTCGCCCTGGTAAAACTAAGCAAGACTCACCCTAAGGCAAGGTGAGGTATCTGTCGTTAAAGGCAGCAGAGGGGGAGATAGGTCTGACCCAAGTGGATCAATCAGAAGTCCCATCAAAAGTACTGCCTTTTGGACAGTTTCCATTTCTTTCCATTATGTTTGTGTGGAAAGTGCACATCCTCTGGTGTAATGCGGCCATGGAGGGTAACGATTTGGGTACCAAAATATATTTGGTTGGCTCTGCAGACAAACAACAAAATATAGGGGTGATTGATGACCTTTCCAACTGTTCTCCAAGAAGCTCAAGGTGGAATACATGGTTCTTCTCCCATTTCATCCTCACAACTATCCTGTGAGGTAGGTTGAGGTAAGAGATATTGACTACCCAAGTCACCCTGTTAGCATCGTGGCTGAGTAAAGACTTGAACCTGGGACTCTCCAGTCCTAGTCCAACACCTTAAAGCTCACAGTGTCTGTAAAGCATAAGCATACCTATTTTAAAGCATAAAGCAATATGATTTTGATTTCATTTCATCTATTACATCAGTATCCTGCCTTTCCTCCTTCTGTCAAGGAACACAAGGCAGCATCCCAGGTCTTCTCAACCCAGCACTGACCTTTGACCTTCATTTCTCAAGAGTAGGATGAGTTCCTTGACTTAGGATAAGGTAATAGAAAGGATGGATGTACAAATGTCCCATCTCGGTATTCATTTGTCATAACCTACCAATCATTCCATTCTCTTGCAATTCTGCTTCTGTCCTATTGTGTGCTATCCATTTCATCACCACTGATGCGGAATTGCACTTTAAAACAACAACAACACCGTGAAGAATGCTGATTGCATTCGCTTCGAAGAATTATGTTTCTGGTCACTAAGCGAACAGGCAGACAGAGGGGATTTCTGCATCTGCAGCCACTTACAGCAGAATCCTCTGCCGTCACTAAAAGAGAATAAGATTCTGAATTTGGTCACCCTTTCTCCAGCTTGTAGCAAGTGATATGTGGAGGATTACATACGTCAGTCAAATTCACCACGTAGTCTTTTAATCTTGAAAGGTGCGATCTTTTTTTTTAAGTGGGCCTTAGGGGTCGCTCACAACTGGCCAACCTAGCAGTTTGAAAGCATGTCAAAGTGCAAGTAGATAAATAGGTACCGCTCCGGCAGGAAGGTAAACGGCGTTTCCGTGCGCTGCTCTGGTTCGCCAGAAGCGGCTTAGTCATGCTGGCCACATGACCCGGAAGCTGTACGCCGGCTCCCTCAGCCAATAAAGCGAGATGAGCGCCACAACCCCAGAGTCGGTCACGACTGGACCTGATGGTCAGGGGTCCCTTTACCTTTACCTTTAAGCAACACTGTCATTATAGAAAATTACATCCAAAAAGTGGGCAGTCATGGTTTGGGAGAGCTGCGGGGGACCATGAAGGAAGACCTCATGGCAAGAATAAAATGCCCCCTCTCCACCCTTCATTTCACATACAGAAAGCAGCTGGCCAGGCAGTTGAATCTCATGTCATCATTTCTGATAGGGCCTCGTATCCCATCACATCTGAGAGCAGCAGACTTATGTAAGGGACACAGAGCAGCCCATTTGACATTCGCAGTTCTGTCCTCCAACATCTCACCATCGGGAACAGCAGAAGGTAGGCAGAGGGACTGAGGGGGAAAGAGATACCTCCCTCCCTCCCCCTGGTTTCTACTGACAGAGCTATAAAATAATCACCAGGTGAATTATTTTTTATTTTATTTTGTAAATACCACACTGTTGTGTCACAACTAACGATGGCAGCCAGTTTTTTACAGCACATCGAGAGAGAAACGTGCCTCAGAAGCTCGGTGGAATTGTTTTTGCATTTCACAAATAACTAAACAGTGACTACCGAGGCTACAGATTTCATTGTCCCCGTGGGGATCCTGGCTCAGATAAGGGGGGGGGGGGAGAGAGAGGACAAGATTAAAAGTGATTCCAGTCTACCCGCCCCCGCTCCCTGCCTCAACTTTGTCTCCATACACATGCCCTAAACGTATGGAGAAATTTAATGGGTCGCTGTGTAAATCTTTTCTGCATTCTCTTCATACCGCTCTGTCTCCCAGTTCTTTGGGAGTTGAAACAATCAATCTGTGTAGCAGGCTGAACATTCCAAACCTTATATAACAGAGATAATGAACACTCATCTGTAGCACAGCAAGACTCTCATTCCAACAGGGATTTTGGAGTCATTGTATTACTGCTTCTTCCCTGGTCCTGCATGTCCTCTGATATACATCAATGGATGATAGAATCAAAGGGCTGAAAGAAACAGAGATCTTCAAGGCTTGTTCTCCCTGCCCTAAGCATAGATTCTCCACCCAGGGAAAATGCCGTAGACTAAGATGACTACCGGTGGGACTTCACTGAAGCCTGAAACAGCTACAAATGTGTTTATAGGACAATAAGGAGTCACACTGCACTCTCACATGCCGCCAAAATGCATTATTGGGGTTGCATTCCTGATTACAGAGCAATTCCTTTTCTAGAACTGTACCAAAAATGTGTTTTCCCCCACCAATCATTGGGTGGGTGGGAGCAAAATGAAACTTTCCTGGAAACCGTGGGGTGTGAAAGATAAATTTACCTAGAATTGTCAGGAGAGGGTTGTGTTACTTAACCTTAGGAAGTGGCCAATGAGTTTCTTTTTATTATTATTTCTTCCTTGACTTTGAAGAAAGGCCCCATGCCACTCACAGTGGTGCAAGGTGAACCTCAAGTTTCCCACCAGCCAATCTTTCTTAAGAGTGTAATGCCACATTATATTGCATCACTTTGAAGGCATTCTGGGAAGTGTGGCTGGTGGAAAGGGGCACAAAGCTCTCTCTCCACAGCTTTCCACACGCCACACTTCCTGGTGAGTCCCACGAAGGGCTCATCCATCTTGTACCTACATTAATTATCTTCTGTCCATATGATATTCCCCTCTAAATCACCACTTTCCCACACTTTCCCCTCCCTCAGTCTGGATTTTCTTATGCCCTCTCCCTTTCAGAGTATCCCCTTTATGAGAAAACCAGGACTGAGGGAGGGGAAAGTATAGGAAGGTAATAATTTGGAGAACATCATATGGGCAACCGAGAAGTAATAGAGGTACAGGACGTTTGCTATCCATGTTAAATGACTGTGTGGGTGAGCTCAGTGGTAAGTTAGCAACAACCTCCCCCCTCCCACAATATTTTTGAAAATATATTCCCTCATTCAAGAAAGCAGCAGAAAATTGTGCCCCCCCCAAAAAAAAAACCAGGGGGAGAATAAATGGGCAGGACTTTTTTAAGCCGGAACTTGGTGGAACTCAGTTCTAGCACCTCTTAGGTAGGTTCTGGCCCGTCTCAGGTGGGCGCCATTGCCAGGCTAAGAGAACCAAGTGAGTTCCAGCACCTCTTTTTATGGACATATAACACTGCTTATGGGAAACGGGGGTGGAGAATTTTGGCTACGCCTGGCATTTGAACTCCAAAAGACTTCCTTCCAAGCCTTTCCTGGGGAGCAACAGTAGAGGGAAGATGCCCCTAAGCTTCCTTTGCAGCTGGAATATCTTACACGTATATAATGGGTTGAGTCCCTCTTTACGCTGTAAGATTAATGGCTTCTTCCTTGCATGTCTACTTAGAAATGGAGCTTCAACACTCCACCCTTTGATACTCTGCTGGCCTTGGAAAGCCATAATCTGAGGCCTTGAAATTATGCTTGGAATTCAGTCAGTCAATGAAGCAATTGGGATGAGTGCATTTACAAGAATTTCAAAACCATCTGATAGGGCAAAATAAATAGAGATACTAGGGCAGGATCTCAACAAAGGCCAAGATCTCAGGGTGTTAACTAATGGGAGAAAAATGCTTCTGTATGTATCAAAGGCATCTTTCTTGTGGAAAGAAAGTCACAGCCTCTTGCCCAAGAAAGCAGATTTCCAAATAACTTGGCACAACTGCCTGTGTGTCTGTCTCTCTGTGTATGTGTTTGCATGTGGGTGCAGGGATTTGTGGGTGTGTCATTTGTCTGCGAGACGGTAGGAAAGTTTCTGAATCACCTTTATTTTCATCGTAGACCAGTTTGACAAAATCCCCACTGAACTCCCTGCCCTGGGCCAGAAAGGAAGCTCTCCAGACCCTCTTCTGTTTTCATGCACAAGGGGAAATGGGTGAACTGAATAAGCATATGAGTCCAGTCTGTGAAATAAACAGCTCATAGCTATGTGCATGGGGCATGGCAAGAAAGACTCATTCCTGCCAGCCTCGGCAACGTGTTGGTACATGTGGTATTGCACTCCAGTTGGAAAAGCCGATGGAGCACAGGGCAAAGGCAACTATTTCCCCCCCCCCGCATGTGTGGGAATAACAAGCACACATGACTTGATTAATATGCCACCAGTGTGTCAAGGCTGAGGCTGTGGGCAGTTGATCTAGAATACAATATTGGGACTGGTATGTGGGAGGAGTGAAAGTAACAGGCAAGATCTACTGGGAAATAAGGACAGGAAATTTAAATGTGGTGAGGCTAAGGCTACATACATACCATACATTCATTTAAAGCACATGATGTCCACCAAGGTATCTTGGGAGTTGCAGTCTACACACAGAGCTACAATTCCCAGCCTTAACCTTAACATACTGCAGTTCCCAGGATTCTGTGGGGAGAAGTAATATACTTCAAATGTGCTTTAAATGCCTGCTGTGTATGCAGCCTGAGGCTATGGATCTACAATATATCACAGATCTCCAGTCCATGATTGCCTCATTCAACCTTATGCTTTCACACCAGGGCCCAGGCTGATAGCGGCACTCCTACAATGCATCTTAGGGTTATCTGGGCCAGCCCTACCATTAGGCAAAGTGAGGTGACTGCCTCAGGTGGCAGGTTCTAGGAAGTAGCAGAAGTCTCTCCCAGCTGGTCCTCCGAAACTACTGTGTCCACATGGCCTATCCCAGGCCCTCTAATATGGCCTGCCACCTCAGATATGGTGCAGGACATTATCCCATCACCAGTGCTGACGTTAGATTCAACTAGCTGGCTTCTGAAAGTGGAACAAGGAACAGGCAAGATATTGTCTTTCACCTCTGACAGTAAAATATATTGGGCCAACATTTTGTGGTGATTTAATATGGATTTGCTGGGATAGACAGTATGGTTGAAGACAGCATGGTAGAATGGTGGTAGAAAACCACTGGAGCTCCAAGATTTTTGGACTGTAACTCCCATCGTCCCTGACTAATGGCTATGCTGGAAGGGGCTGATGCAAGTTGAAGTTCAACAACAACTGGAGGGCACCAGCTTCCTCACTTCAGCTGTAGCGCTTATAGTCCTTGCTCACCTCCTCTCCCGCAGGAATACTATCCATGCCTCCATAGTTCTCACCAACTGGATTCATCTGACTATTCCAACATAGTTTCCTTGCATTTTTTAAGCCTTCCCCTACAAATTCTGCTCTTCCTGTTCTGGATGAGGTTGCCCTCCTCACGAAAAAGCAGGTATACAGTCTGTTGGGTACTTGATCTTGTTCTGTTGCTGGAAGCTCAGTTGGCCTTGGTGGTCAACTGACCACCTGACATAACCTGATTCACCAACTGTGGCCATTCCTGCATTGTGATAGCTTAGCTAAGGTGATCATTGCTCTGGTAACTTTGCAGCTGGAGTACTGTAATGTGTTACAAGTGCGTCTGCCTTGACAATGTGTTAAATGTAAGTGTACTCAGAAGTGTCAATTAGTTCTGAGTTCAGCTACACGAATTCTGTCTGATGTGGGTAAAAGGTAAAGGTAAAGGTACCCCTGCCCGAACGGGCCAGTCTTGACAGACTCTGGGGTTTGTGCGCCCATCTCACATCTATTGGCCGGGGGCCAGCGCTGTCCGAAGACACTTCCGGGTCACGTGGCCAGCGTGACAACGCTGCTCTGGCGAGCCAGAGCCGCACACGGAACACCGTTTACCTTCCCGCTGGTAAGCGGTACCTATTTATCTA
This sequence comes from Podarcis vaucheri, assembly GCF_965113315.1. Taxonomy (NCBI): domain Eukaryota; kingdom Metazoa; phylum Chordata; class Lepidosauria; order Squamata; family Lacertidae; genus Podarcis; species Podarcis vaucheri. Next base: position 38,401,468 of record NC_138763.1, read on the forward strand.
CTTGCCCCCGGGGGTGCTTTCGAACTGCTAGGTGGGCAGGCGCTGGGACCGAGCAGCGGGAGCGCACCCCGCCGCGGGGATTCGAACTGCCGACCTTTCGATCGGCAAGCCCTAGGCGCTGAGGCTTTAGCCCACAGCGCCACCCGCGTCCCCTGATGTGGGTAGGTCAAGCCATATTACACCAAATCTTCAAGAATTACAGTTCTTCAAGAAATAAAGGGAGGAGTGCTCTTTCAGGTAGGCCTATGCAATAACATCAATGGAGGCAGTTCTTTGAGTGCCATCAATGCTGAAGTGCATTGTGCTTGCATGAAGGAGGGGGCCCATTCTCTGATGTCCCATTGGCTTTGGAATATGTTCCCTTGAGAGACTAGATTAGTGTTGGCCTCCTAATCTTCGCAGCAACAGGTTAAAACTTCCTTATTTACCCAAACATTTTAAGTGGGTTACATTTGTCTCTGATTTACCTTTGGGCTAGTCACCACTCTCTTTTAGGTTTTTTAAAAATAAATATTGTTTTGTTTTTGTTGTGCTTTGTGACTGTTGTGGTTGTATCCCGCCCTGCAACCGACTGGGATGAAAAGTGGTGTGAAAAACTCCAGTTCTGATAAGATCACTCATAGCCTATTTACCATCTCCCAGAGAGAGTTAAATGCTGTATATTCCAGCTTAGAGTTTGGCTTTTGGAAGGCTAACTCATCCCAGAGGCCCAAGCTTTCACTACGCCTGTGCCCCCACTTAATAAAGCTGCTCCTTAGCTGCATAACCTCCCCTGCCATCCTCAGAAAGCAAAGCTTCACCTTGGTCTTCATTACACACAAGCATCCAGCTCTTCCTCTTTGTGGCCTCTTTCTCCCCTTCCTACCTCCTCCGTATTGTTTTTATAGCAGCCACCAGGGCTTGGGTATACGACTCATGCCTGGCATCTTGCCCACAGCGGTTTCTGGAACAGCAACACGGGGGCCAAGCCTCCAGCCCTGCCCAATCCCTCGCAGGCACTTCAGGGGTGGGAGAATTAAAACATATAAATGAAATGCAACCATTTGTCTTAATCTCAGTGTTTGGACCAGTCTTTTCTGCAGTTCGAAAGCAAAAAATATATATCAATATTTTCATTTTCATTTAACCTACCTGAGTTGTAGACATTGGCTTTCCAGTAGGAGGTGGACTGGTGGTGCAAAGCATAACAGAGCCTGTTTTGGGTGGGGGCTACGACAAGAGAGGAGCTGGTGGGACGAAAGTAAATAAGCTGCCACTCCACGAGATGCAAGCTATGTCTGGAATGCAATAAAGCACTTTGCTGGCGACTGCCTTGAAATTTACAGCAAGGAGTGTACAATTTTTCCAGAAAGGCGCATGTCTTGGAGTGCACAGCAGGGCTGCTTATGGGACACTGCTGCTGTGTCCTCACAACATTTGATGTGATCTTCATCATTGTCATGGGCTGAGTCTCCTGGTGCAACATTCTCCTCTTTGCCTTGGCTGTGTACACACTCCTGTTTCCTTTGCATTCAGTGCACTCCCACTGCTAGTTTGGGAAGTGGCGCGTGCACATTGTTAGCCACAATCCGTACCTATCCTATCTCTATCCTGATGTTTCTTGTGGAATATTGCAAGTGTTTCCCTGCAAACCGGCTTCAATCCAAAATGAGGAAAGGAACAACCTAGCTGCATTTTAAGATGATGGTGTGTACAGCCTCTCTAGACTCCAGTGGGAGTAAGGAAAGTGCCTCAATATCCTGGGGTATCGAGTAGTATGGACTGGTGGCATTGTCCGTTTCAGGGTCAGGGCTAGTATCTCCCTGGAATATGTAAATAACAATGGAATTTCCCCAGTGACAAAGAGGAGGTTGTGGGTGACAGGAAAAGGCTCTGCCTGGGACCTTGGAGAGCCATTGACCATCAGTCAATAATGGATGAGATGGGCAAAGTGTTTGACCTGGAAGAAGGCAGCTCTTTCTGTTCTTTAGAAATTATCTATTGTCTGGACTCAAAATACATCACCATCTTTTTATCTGCCTCCCATAAAAAAGATTAATCCCAAAGAGACTTTTTGTTAGGAATGGGAAAGAAATTTGGTTTGGTGCACGTTCCCAATCTGTACTCCCTGAAGTAATATGCCAAGCAAAACACAGCTATCCTTCAAAATTCACACTTCTCTGAATTTTGTGGTGCGGTTCTCCAACAAAACGTTGTGTTTGCTAAAACGCGCCTATCGGGATGAAAATATGCATAATCGAATATAGAAATGTGGGTTGTTATGAGAAATGAACAATAAAATACAGATGAATTTTCATGAGGAAACGCATCACAGACCGATTCAGAAATGTGGCAAACTGACTTAAAGCTAGAAGAATGAGAAACTGAAATTGTAATGGCTTGGTCCCAATGCCCCACTGAAACTAAGCTGAAGTAAAGAAATGATGATTCTTTCATTCCCTGCTTATTCCTCTGTCTTTTTCCTCCCCTTCCTCTGTTGTTTCTCTTGCATCTGTTTTTAGATTGTGAGTTCACTGGCGTAGAGACTTCTCAACTCCATTCTTTGTAGAGCACCATGTCACTGCAACTTTCTGTTTGTTTGCTTAAAGGTGGTAGATTTCCAGGGAGTGCTGAGTATTTATTTATTTTCTGAAAAAGGGGTAGTAGACCACGTTTAAGAACCTCTGGACTAACAGAACTACCTACTTCACTGAATACAGCCCTTAGTGTCTGGTGATAGAGACAGGGCCTTCATGTGATTGCTCCGTATCTTTGAGATTTCCTTCCCAGAGTGGTTCAGCTGGAGCCATCTTTACACTTCTTGATGCCAAACAAAAAACATTCAATTTGCTCAGGACTTTGCTTGCAGATTTTTAGCTGAATAATTATTGCCTGTTGCAATTTGTTGTATATGCACTTGCTTTATTGAATTTAAACGTTTTGTCTGTAAGCCGCTCTGGGAGCCATGGCGGAAAATTCGCAGCTAACAACTGCTTTTTAAAGTATTGCGTCCATTGGATTATGAGCCTGCGGGAAAAGACTGTTTTATCCTTTAATTACTGCGCAGTGTTTAGAAAAAATTAGGTGCTTTGTACATAGGTGGTGATGGCAATGAGAACTACTCCAGCTGCCTGTTGCCCTGGGAATGAACAACTGAAGGGAGACACACTCTGACCACTGGCCAGGACATCAAGGGACCCTGGGAAGTTGCACCCCCTTCCATCAGCCAATAAAGATGCAGCTGCTCTCATGCTTGCTTTCCTCTTTCCTCTTTCCTCCCAACTCCTGTTTCCTTTTGTGTTGTGTCTATGAGGGCTATGATGATGTAATGAAATCAGACATATTTTCAAAATTAATATTTATATAATAACAATAATAATATTGTACTGCACTTTAGCATGTTATGGGAATGAATATTAACTAATACAATTACAGCTATCACTAGGAAACATATACAGTGGCACCTTGGTTCTCAAACACCTTGGTACTCAAACAACTTGGAACCCAAACACTGCAAACCTGGAAGTAAGTGTTCCGGTTTGCAAACTGTTTTCAGAAAATGAATGTGCTCCATTTTGAGTGTTACGCTTCCAATTTGAGTACCACACTTCCATTTTGAGTGCCACACTTCTGTTTTGAGTGTTACGCTGAGGCCTGTTTTTGCTATTTATTTTGCGTTTTTGTTTTTGCGGCTTTTCTGTTTTGTTTCTGTGACTGTGCAGAACCCAGTTCAGCTACTGATTGATTGATTGTGTGACTGCAGTACATTGCTTATTGCTTTCATTTTATGGATCAGTGGTCTCGTTAGATAGTAAAATTCATGTTAAATTCCTGTTTTAGGGGTTGTTTTTAAAAGTCTGGAACAGATTAATCCATTTTGCATTGCTTTCTGTGGGAAAGCTCGCCTTGGTTTTGGAACGGTTTGGTTTTGGAACAGACTTCTGGAATGGATTAAGTTTGAGAACCAAGGTATCACTGTACACAACTAATGAATAACTAATAAGCTGCTTTGGGGTCTGTCCTGGAGCCCTAGGGCTGACTGGGATTCCTCTTCCTCTCTGAGCTTGTTCAATAATGTTTCTGCCATGGGAGATGGTCTTCCTAGGCTGGCACATTTCTTAATGTCTGGGTGGTTATTTTTAACGCAGGTTTATGCAGGGAAACCAGGCATGCTCTTTAGAGAAAGCATCCATGTGTCCCAAGGCACATCTGCCTCATTCTTGGAAACAGGGTCAGATTCCTCGGCTCTCTGAAGGGTGATGGCCATCGCTTGAAATACATGTCTAGTTGCTATAAGCGGCTTCAAGATCATGTACACACAGACGACTTTCTATTTTCTACAAGATCATCTCCACTCCTTGACTCGGGGACATGTTTATAGCCCCTCCTTGTAGGGACATGTAATGGCACGTACCTCACTGATGGGGAAGCCCAGAGAGAAAAGGAATGGGTGGGTATCACACGGAAAGATTTGTTGGCAGATAAATTGACCTGGTTTTCTTGCTTGCCCCACTTTGAATCTTTATTATCACAGAGATGATGTTGTAATGAATCATAGATCTGAAAGAGATCCAGTGGTTTCATTAGTCTAAACCCCCACGTGCAGTGTACAGTAGCCAAGGGCATGGGTAGGCAAACTAAGGCCTGGGGGCCAGACCCAGCCCAACAGCCTTCTAAATTTGGCCCACGGATGGTCCAGGAATCAGCGTGTTTTTACATGAGTAGAATGTGTCCTTTTATTGAAAATGCATCTCTGGGTTATTTGTGGGGCAAAGGAATCCGTTCATTATTATTTTTTCAAAATATAGTCCAGCCCCCCACAAGGTCTGAGGGACAGTGGACCGGCCCCCTGCTGAGAAAGTTTGCTGACCCCTGGCCAAGGGTGTCAGCTGTGAGCCAGCATGTCCTCAGTTCAAGTCTTACCTTAGCTGTGAATTTCTTAGGCAGCCTGAGGCCGGAGGTGGGCAGATGTTAGAAAATGATCTATTAGTATCTCTCTGGGTGATTTGCAGCAGATCAAGAAAGTTTTCTGGCTCTCAATAACACTAGCAATAACAAAAAGGCTACTAAAATAGAGATAAATGGGAAAACCATTTGTGTGTAAAAGGACTGTGAGCTAAGTTCTGCTACCATAAACACCTTCTTGTGTTAAATGCCCTGTTACTTAATTCTAAGTCACTATTGTGCATTTTGGCCACCTAGTGATTTGCTCCTAATAAAGTGTTGAGCAACACTTGACTTTCCCCATAAGAATTAGTGGCAGCTGACAACTTACTCCTGGTCCAGTGCATACATATGGTTCAGGGGAACTAGTAAGGCTCCTGCTCTCCCAGCCTCAGTTGCTCATCCATAGAATGGGAACATTAGGAAAGCCATTTCCGGCCTGCCCAGGAGGTGGGGTTGCGGGCTTCACGCCCACCCCACGTGAGCGGGGGCTGGTTTCAGCCCCTGCGAGAACAGGGGAATCTCGGCCGGGTCTGCCCCCCCAGCCAGCCAATTGGCTGGCTGGGGGGGCCGTGGCCTGGGCTATTTAGGGCCAGCGCGGAGGGGGCTCGCCCTCTTTCCGCCGGCTAGCCCTCACGTTTTCCCACCCTCCCTCCCTCTAGGTAGGCTTTAGGCAGGTCTCTGACTTTGCTATGGACTTCGGTCTGTCGCCGCAAGGGGCATGGTAGGAATTTTTCCCCAATTGGCAATTTACAGCCATTTGGTTTTTTGCCTACCTCGTAGCAACTCGTCACAACTCTTCGGCATTGGCGGTAGGCATTGGTAAGAAGGGGTTAAGAGGATGTGTGAGGGGGGAGAAACACCATCACCTCCCCCCAGTGAGCGAAGGGTGGTCCGTTAAAGGACTCCGGGGGGCGTGGCCCTGTCCGAAGCCTATGGAGGTGTGGGCCAAAGGCACGCCCCAGAGCGGTGACCCGGGGGAGCTCCTAGTCGACGTGCCTCAGCAGGAGACTCCCCCGATATAGTGTTAACCTTTCCCCGTGTCTCCAGCAAATGGGCTGGAGCCAGATAGTCGATAGGACCAGTGCCTAAGCCAGTGTTTCCCAACCTTTTTTGGGCAAAGGCACACTTGTTTGATGAAAAAAATCTCGCGGCACACCACCATTACAGCCCCGTGACGTCAGCGCGCAGCGTCACGCCGGGAGGGACGCACGAAAGTGAAAGTTTTCAATTTTTCCCCCTCCCCCTTGCCGGGGAACCTCCAAGCTTTGGGGGTGGGGGGGGAGGAGGCAGCAAAGCGAGGGACTGAGGGACCCTAACCCTAACCCTAACCCTCACCGATCACCCGGGAAAGCATGCGAACGAGGAGCCCCCGTGTCCTGCTCCCGGCAGCGGACGGCACAAAGCGAGGAGGCCTGGACAAGGCAGCACGCTCCCCGCTCTCGCTGCATCGGGGCTTTTCTCCTCCAGGCCGCTTTCGAAGTCCCCTTCTCCGCTCCCAAGAGCCGGAGCCGCTGCTTCCAGGCCCTGTCCGAGCCCCGACTTGTGGCCTCACTTCGAGGAGCACCTGTTGCTGGGGACGGGGCTGCATCCCCCTCAGCCGCCGCCTCGCTTCCTTCCAGGAGACCCGACGGCTCCCCCTCTCCCGCTCGCCCTCCTGCGCCCGCAGCAGACCGAGACCTCCCCGCCCCCGCCCGGCTCGGCCCTACCTGGGTGCCTCCAAGCCCGGCCGGCTCCGCGTCGCGCTCCACGCCGGGCAGCAGCAGCGGGGGGGCGCGGCGGCCCGGCTGAGCGCGCCCCGGAGCTGCCGCACCGTCGCTCGCGAGTCCCTCTGAGAGCCCTCGGGACTGACTCCGGAGTCGCGAGGCGGCGCGTCGCCCAGGGAAGGGGCGGCTTCCCACAAGTCCTCCGGGAAGCAAACGCCCTCGCCCGCCTCCCTCCAGGCAACATCTCGCGGCACACCAGGCAACATCTCACGGCACACTTGTGTGCCGCGGAACACCGGTTGGGAAACACTGGCCTAAGCCAATGCCTCTCATTCCTGAATTCAATAAAGTTGTGGCCTAATTTGCCCAATTAACCTTAAATTATGGTGTCTTGTGTCTTTATTTACCCTGGTGGGGGGCGGGAACTCGCCACGCAATCAGGGTGAGGTTCTGGAATTTCCACCAAAGGGAAGATCACTTGGCCTCCTTTGTTTAATGACTTCTGGTCTCACAGTAAAAAGCTTCCTTTTCAGGAAGCTTTCAGGGTCAAGGGGCTTTAATTCTGCAGGAAACTGTTTAAATGGGTGGTGTTTTTTTTTAAGAGAAGTGTTCAGTGCTGCTTTAGATTTTGCCTTCTGCCTTTAGTTTTTCCATTTGTGTGATCACAAATAGATGGTTTTTATGGGTCTTTTGTTGTTGATGCATGTAAGCCATTTTAGACTCTTTTTTGAGGATGAGTAGGATCTATCTATCTATCTATCTATCTATCTATATATATATATTAACCAATTGGGTTACCCCCACTTTTTCTTCTTCTTCTTGTGTGGCTCCTGCACTTTGAATTGCCAGGAATTCAGCAAGTGAAACTGTTTCATCAGTGCATGGCAGCAAAAGCTTTGCCCACTGAATTCCTATTTGTCATGTGGTGGCGCAATGCACGAGACGAGCCCTGCCAGAGAGGTGGGGGAAGCGGCAACACCTTCTTTGACCCACTTCACAGGGTTGTTGCGCATAACAACATAATAAGGGCTGTCAATGCCTTTGCAAGTTACAAATGTTATATAACAATAAGTCATAGCTATGGGAGCCGGTTGCTTCTCGTAGGTTTTCCTCTTCGCACTAGGCGGTTGCTTGCAACACACCCTGGTTTGCAAGTTGAGAATAGAAAGCTTTCCCTCCCTTCGAGGAGAGTCTCTCTGCCATCATCATCGTGGATCCTGCCAGCTCTTCTGCTCCTGCTTTGAACTTCTGGAGGTTGGAACCTTACATTCCAAACTAAGCTTGGAATCAGCCATCAGTGAGATGGTGCTGATAAGAGCTTGCATTCGGAGAGATAAGGAACTTAGGAAGGCATGGGTGTGAATTCTGATTCACACAGTTAGGAAATCTTTGAATGATTCAGAAGAACTAATGAAGTTGGACTGGCGAGACCTTACTTACTTACTTATTTACCTACCTACCTACTTATTTAATATACTTCCGTATACCTGGAAGTTTCAGGGCAGTTCACAGAACAAAATCAGAATATAAAACCACAAAATAAAACCACCCTACATAATTGATCACAAGACGCAACACACACACATCATTTGAATGGCAATGCCCATCAACTTTGGGCTCCCCCAGCCCCCTCAGATTTTTTATAGGTGGGCAAAAGGACCTCGGCCCCTAGCAGTTGGCTCCTATGGTGGGTGGGTGGGTGTGAATGGGAGGGAGAGAGAGAGAAAGGGAGAGAAAGAAAGAAGACTTCAAGATGTTGCAAAGGTCTGGTTAACTTTCCAATGGAGTCTCTTGAGTCACCGTGATATGACTGCTTCATCATTCATTGAAGACTAGGGCGGCGTGGAGATCATTTGTGGTCAGTGATGCAAAGCACAGTGAAGCACCAACAAAATATGTGCTACACACTCAAACCTCCTTCCCATACCACTCTTTAGACTACAGGGTAGTGTTGTGCTGTGTACTTGTTGGCCCTGACCCAGCACGGACTGCACACGGGAAAAGGTGATTAACTATGTCGAGAATGTGGATGGGATTTTCTATCTCATTAAGAGCAATGCGGTGTAGCTGGACAGAACCTGCACTCAGATGCTTATTCACACTGCATAATACCCACAATTCCTCACCAGTGAGTGACACTTCCACAAGCAAGTCTGCCTTACCAGATCAAGGCACTTGCCTTTTTCAACTGTGTGAATGTTCTGAAGAATATGATTTATCACAGTTCCCTCTTTGCTTGACAATTCCTGCCAATTTTATTAAGGGGAACTACTAAAAATTAACCTGGACCTCCCTTACTAGCCTATGTTTGTCGAAGAGACCAGTTACGGGGTTGGCCCTACCATTAGGTAGAGTTAGACAACTGCTCCAGGTGACAGGTGCTTCAGTGGTGGCAGTGAGATGCTGAAGAAGAGAGCTGTGTATCCTACAGATCCTGCCATGCACCAAGTTAGCTGGCTATCCTCAGATGTGGTGGAGGAGGCTGTGTTATGATCAGTGTTGAAGTAATAGTCAGCTGCCTCTCTCATCAGTTTCTGCGTGTAGACTAGGCAGTGCCATTTTGGCCTATGCCCCAGCAGCTAAATGTCTTTGGCTGCCCATGACCAGTTACTTTTGAAAAACAGGAGTATATTGTCACAGGCTACATGCATCCAAACTTTCACATGTACATGGAAACAAGGAAGGAAATGTGAGCTGCTATTCTCCATAAACGTGATTTATGCATTTAGACTTATGAACATTTGTTGTTCTCTTTCTCTCTTTTTTTTTAACTACCAAAAAAAGATGGGTGACCCAGATTTCAGGATAGGAGGATCTGTTGCAACAGAGCTCAAGACTCTTGTATCTTTATCAGCTACATAGAAGAGTCAGGTGGCCATATCATATTGCAGTACCTGCCCAAATTCATCTCCCTAACCATTAGAGGCCGTTCCTCTATTATATATGATCACCCTTGGTGTTGGACCACTTATGATCATTTATTGGGCATTCCCAGAGCTACCAAGTAATCTAAAGATTCCAAAGGTCCATCTCTGAGGTAAGCAGGCTGTGGCCTAGCCAATATCTAGAGAATAAGCCACCTGAGACACCCAGGTAGTTTAAGGGGGAAAGGACAGGATACCAATGCAACAAACAGATAAACAATGTCCCCATTGCCTTTAAGAAATAGGCAAGGGCCTCCATCCCTTATTTTTATATCCAAAGGGCCAATCTTTTACACCAGGGAGGGGGAACCTGTGACCCTCTGGATGTTGTTGGACCCCAGCTGCCATCAGCCTCAGCCAGCATGGCCAATGGTGAGGGGTGATGAGAGTTGTAGTCCATCAACAATAGGGGAGCATAGGTTCCCCATCTCTGATGTAGATACTTATCTGGAAATAAATCCCATTGAACTCTAGAAGACTAACTTCTGAGTAGACATAGATAGTCTAGTGAAACCTAGACCTGAGCATCTTTAGTGATTATATACATTCAGAGAAACTGGCTTTTAGGACCTAGGATTAAAACATGGGCATGGGGAAGAATAGGACTTTATAACTGGTGGGAATGATCCAGCTGCCCACTCTGTCCTCCTTTCCTCTTCCAATGCATGATGCTTCTTGTGCAGGAGATTCTTGATAACTTCCTTTTCCGGTTGGCAGTCATCCTACAAGTGGAGAGCTGTACTCTCGGGAGGACTATGCAGTAGCATTTTTCCCAGAAGATGCACGACTTGGCAATACAATACATGTAAATGAAACCACAGGGTGACTCATGGCTTCTTCAGACCATTTCATATGAGACTCAGTAGTGAGAGGCTCAAATATGAATGAGTCTGTGCTTACTATACATGGATTAAAACTTGCAGAGCTGTTCAATGGCTGTTCCTGCTGTTACAGAAACAGTGGAGGAAGGCATTGTTTGTTTATTTCATGAAATTTATGCACTGGTTGATTGTAAACAAAAAACCCTCAAAGTGGGTCAAACATTGAAAACAACCATTAAACAATTAAAAACAACTATATAAAGCATTCCAAAAAAATTAAAATCCAATTAAAGACAGATTAAAACATATCTCAACTTTCTACATGCCTGGGTAGGCTTCCCTAAGCAAATTTTTTTTTTTATCAGGCACTCCCTTCCATTGGCTCCCAAGACAGACAGGTGTGTCAACCAATAAGCTTTCATGATTTGCCACCAGAGTCCTGGGAAATGGGATTTTCCAGGGGCCATGTGTGTTAACTGTGCTTTAAGGGTATGATGTGGATGTGAACACAAAGGGTATCTCATTTTTAACAGCAGAAGAGGTGCAGAAGAGGTGCGAAGGTGTCAGAAGCTTGGGGCTTTCAGCTGGCTTCATTTGCAAATGAGCCTCAACCTCTTACCTTAATCTGAATACCTCATCACTTAATGTTCTGCTTGACTGATGGCACATTGCTCATTTGCTTGAGCATCATGTGACAAATCTTTTATTTATTTTTTTAAAAAAGAAATACCGTAGATATTTCTACACACATATGCTTACATTCCATCTATATGTGGAGCGCAATCAGTTTTTAAAAAGCTTTGTATGGAGAGAGACCACTAACAGTCACAATCGGGTGTCGATCAGTGTTCACCTTGGTGAAAGCTGAATGCATCCATATCGCTTTGCTCGGGTCTTATAATAGCTAATCTTTTTTTATTATTACAATAAATAAGGTTGTCCAGCTTATCACTGTTTATTTCGGAGAAGGAAAGGGCAGAAAGATTGTTTAAGCATTGTTTTCCTCTCTTTAACAACCCTGTTGGCTCCTTACTTGAATTCTTCAGGTTAATCACAGCACATACCAGGGCCAAATGCATTGTTAATAGTTACAGATTAACCACCAAGGTCAGTGTCTGCAGGATACAAACTGCTATGGCAGAGCAGAAAATGTCAGTGGACCTTAACAGGACATTTTGGACGTGTACCCTTCCCTGCAGTGGAATGCAACTGTAAACTCTATGTCTGTTTGCGCCTATCGCTGAGGGCACAGCGGTTACTATCTCCACCAACTTGGTGGAATCCGCCTAACACACATATAGTGTTTCCACAGCCACACAGATTGTTCCCTTGTTATATTTATTTTGTTAACACTTAGGAGCCCAACCAGAAACTAGGCCCTCGGGACATAAAACGAAAAAGTAGTCGGTGTCTTAGCTGAATTCTAGCAAGGGCTGGCAACCTTTTCGGGCCTGTGGACACATTTGCCATGGGCACCCGTCACTATCTGTTTGCTGTGCACGTTTCGTAGCAAAAAATGGCAGCTGCGAGGCTGTGGCATAATCAAAGATGGCTGCTGCTTCTAAAAGAGCAGAAAAAGAGACAGGAACAAAAACTAGTGCGGGCATTGTCAGGGACTGGCTGGATGACAAGGAGTGGTGGGAGGCACCAGCCAGGGAATGCCCAAGGGAGATCCCGGAGGAGGAAGGCTCAGAGCTTGGGGATTGGTGGTGGGACACTGAGGAGAGGTCGGGGGAGCAGTTTGGGAGGAGGTGCTGGATACCGACGGGACAACAGGTTTAGTGAACAGGAGGAATCTGTGAGAGGGAGCAGTTCAGACTCCAAGGCTGAAGCAAAGGAGGAGGGTTAAGATATTGAATAATCTCTGAGGTCCCCTCTCCTGTTGCGACAAGCTCCCCTCCCCTCTGGTCTTCAAGAACGTGCAGGATCATGAGGAGAGCAGAACAGAAGCCAGAGGTGTGCAGACACAGTTTGAGACTGCTTGGGAGAAGAGGAGCCTTAGCAGGAGTGGAAGGAAGGGACCTCCAGTCCTGGCAACTATTCTATAGGAGCAAGACCTACTGGGAAGTGTTGCTTATTTATTATGCAATTTACGTGAATAAAGAGCTTCTTGCTGACCAGCATCTGATTCCAGCCCTGACAAACATGCACCTTCGTGAATGAAAGAAAGGCACTTACACCAGCCCCTGCCACACTCACTCTGAGAGTCTCCTCCACTGTTTGGATGGAAGGTGGGTGTCCAATCCCTGGAATTAAATGAAATGTGGGCATATTTAAGGGGCCATGTTCAATGTAGGGAAGGCCAAGCCAACACAAACAGGAGATGAGAAGGAAAAGCAAACCAGCTATTGTGTATCACATTTTTTGAAAAGGATATTTATCGAGACTTCACATGGGCCGTAGCAAGTACTAGTGGGCAGACTGGTACCTGCAGCTGCTGGTCTGGTAACTGGATACAGCAGACTATCAAGGCACAACAGATGGTACTGGACAGCATCAACATCCCAACTGCTCAGCCACCCAGCGTTTCCAGTGCTGTTAAAGTGCTGATGACATCCAGCGTATCTTATCTACACATATAATAAAATGTAAGAGTGTTGTCACGCTGCAGTTCACTTGGTGACAGATGGATGGTACTGCAAACTACAGCATGACGAGAGGTTGAGGATGGGTGACCGAGGTGGGAGACAGCCAAAAGAGGCTATGGCTCTGCTCTCCTGGCTCCTCTGCTTTCTAGGGGTCCCAGGATCCAGACCCTCAGGCTGAGTGGCTCTGCTGCTGGCCATCTTCCTCCTTGGTCAGCTTCGGGATCCACTGCTTCTGCTGCTGCCAATTCGGATGAAGAATTGGGCTTGCAGAAGGAGCAGTGCAAGGAGGATGAAGCTATGGCTTGGGATGAAGATTCAGTCTGGATAAGGCAGTGGCAGATTTACAGGCCAGCCAGCTGGCCACCACTTTTGGCTTCAGTCCTGAATTTCAATGGTACTACTGTCAGGAGGACTAACGCTGTGTGAAAAATGGACTCAACAATTTTTCACTTGCGTATTATAGTGTTTTTTATTTTCTTGTTTAAAATATCAAAATTACAAATGCAAAGTATAATTTGGTTATGATTTCCTATACATAGTTTGTTACTTTCTATAGTTTTTATTTTTAATGAATAATGATACGGAACGGGGGGGGGCAATGTCTTCTTCACTACAATATATTTGCTCAATTTCTCTAGGACTCCATCACCCCTCCCCTGTCCTCCATAATCTCTCAAGTAATACTGTCAAAATCCTGTTACAATGTATCCACTCTGTTTCTGCTTTTGCTCTCTAGTACAGAGTGGCTTAGAAATCACTGAAATCTTCAAAAATTGATATAAAATCAGCCGTGGTTCTGATCTGCTCGTTCTCGGTGCCATTCAACTCAGTTCCCCTTGGACTCCATGATGCTGTCCCTACTTCCATAATCCCCAAAGCGGCAGGTCACGTACGCAGGAACTTCTTAATCCTGTCAGATAGTTTTGCAAATCCTTCCTTCGGGCAATACTAGGTGACAGACGATGTATATTCCTGGCCCATTGTCTTGCCACCACCGGTACTCAATAAATGTGTATCTATGTATATTTCCCGCTCCGCATATCCCCCCTCCCTCATCCGAAAATGCTAATTAATGTAATCCCACCTTTTCATAATGTATTCATGACGTGTAAAGTATATTCATGATGTAACTTGTGAAACCCAACCTTCCCATAATGTATTCGTGACGTTTCATGCACTGTATTCTGGGACATGGAGGGAAATCTCAAAAGTTCATGCCACCCCTTTCTCGCTGTTCAATCTCGCCTTGAACCTGTTGCGCAATAAACTTGGATCTTCTGCAGTTTGCTCCTGCGTCCGGCTGAGCTCATTTTCTTCCGCAGGGACCCACGGACTTAGTCCGATGAGCTGGGTGGCAGAGTAACCCCGCACCCAGAATTTTTCCGTAACAGTTGGCGCCCAACGTGGGGCTTGTGGTTCTCCCAAGCTGCTGACTGGGGGCCCCGAAATCTTCAGCCGGCTCCGGGCCATTTTGCCTGGGAAGATCCTTTTGGACCCCCAGCCATCTTCTGGGCGGTAATCGAAAGCCCTAGGAGTTCAGCCGGGGAGCAAAGAGGGATCCAGCCGGCTTATTCATCGATCCCGGGATCATCATAGAAGACGCGTGAGTATAAGGAAAAAGGAAAATCCAGTGCACTGGTGGGAAGGGGGTGGAAGTCTCCTGGCAACTGAATTCTCTGCCCTCCTCTCTATCGCTCCTTCTTGCCTTTCTCTTGGTCCGGTTAGTGAGAGAGACCGTGGACCGCTGCTCAACCCGAAAGGGGGGTTCTGAGCTCTATCTCTTTTCCTTAAAATCTCCAGCCAGCCGCACCAATTGGGAGTCCGAAAGTAAGACGGTGAGACCCGGCTTGGAAAGACAGCCGACTTTCCGCAACGGGCATCCCAGTTGAAAGCAAGGGGTTGGAGCTCTCTTTCCGAACTTCCCGAGCGCCCTTACGGAGGGGGCAGGAAGGGGTCTGGCTTTCTATCCCAATCCCAGCCGCACTGGTCGGTGCCACGTAACCGTGCGTGAGCCCGCTTCCAAAAGCAAGGGGGATTTTCAGTTCGAAATTCTATCCAGGGACCACCCGATCTGGCACCGCATGGCGCGGGCGTCCAGTAGGGCCCCTTTTCCTGAGATGTGACGATAGGTAGGAGGTTGCCAGGAGGGATAGCCCATGAGGAATTGGGCAGGACCGGCAGAGTGGAAAGAGACCCCAGGTTATAGGAAATAAGGAAATAAGGAAATAGGAAATGGAACGCAAGGAACCGGATAGCTAGAGCTCTCTAAAACCCACTAAGGAAGTTGCCAGGCAACTAGAAGCCCCTTCTCCTCTTTACTATACGTCCCTGTACTAAGCGTACCAAACCCCTAGACATACCAATCCTAATCAACCCCTCTTTTTTCCCCTTCTCTATCCCAGACACCCCCCCCCCAAAAAAAGGAAAAAGCAAAAAAGCAACAACAGCAACGCATGCATCTATAAAGGGGTACCCAGTCAACCAAGCGTTGTGAGCCCTACCAGTCTGATTACCTGGTGGTGTGTTTGAAGAGGCAAGGAGGCTCATAAAACCATGTGGGACCTTCCTACTAATTTCACTTAATGAAGCCAAAGGTAGTGGCCCATCTCCTTGCAATAACCAACTAAAGGATGAGAATATATATGTTTACATGTTGTCTGTTATGTGTGTTGTCTGTGAATACATATATGAGAATATGTATGTTTACATGTTGTCCGTTATGTGTGTTGTCTGTTCCTTCTGTCTCTGGCAGACTGCCTTTCTTAAGTGTGCATGGTTTAAAATGCAAGCTTACTTCAAAATTTAAATCTAAGGAAACCATGCTGGACCTTAGCAGTCCTAAATAAGACAAAAAAATGAGAATGAAGTGTGCAAATATTTGTTATTTGAGAGGGGCTCCAAAAGAGAGTTTTCCTCCCAAGTGGTAAAACCTAATGTTTCTGCTGCAAAAGCCTAGTTGAGCCAACTGCTCTCAAGCTAAAATGCAGTGTATGTATTTCATTAAGCATATGCCTATGAAAGTATGGTGTTCCTTCTAATAAAATTATGTCAGTCCAGTTTTAACTTTGATTTGGTTATTGTGAGAGTTATTGTAAGGCTCCTGATATCAGTAGTCTCTATAAGACGTCCTGGCCTCTTTTCTTAGAAAATGCCCCCCCCCTTGTTTCATTCTGTCTCTTTCAGGGTTTTTCCCCCCTTCTCCTTCTTATTCTGTGCCAGGTAAATTTACTCCCGAGTAAGCTTCCTTTAAAGGAAACTGCAAGGGGGGGCATAGATTAGGCTTACTATTCCTCTGCAAGTTCAGGAAAATTGTCACTTTTGTCTTCCTTTTAAATCAAATCTATGGCTGTTTTAATTATTTGTGAGTGGTTATATCAATTGAACTAACTTTGCTTTATAAAAGATCCTCTCCCTATCCTAGGGAAAACTGCTCATTCAATCTTCCTTTATTTCTCTAGGAACTTGCATTCTTTAATCTAAGAAAGCAAACTCACTCAAACTATCTCAAGTTCTGCAAAAGGGTTCTGTGTAAAGTTATGTACTTTTATTTTCCTCTTCTTTAGTACATGATATGAGCATAGATGTTTCCTTTCCCAGCTGTAAATCTGTACTTAAATGTGTATGTCTCTTTGGTAGTACAAATCTTGCTATGAACCCTGTATTTTAGGGTTGGACTAGATGACCCCAGGTCCCTTTCAACTTTCCCAATTTGTGGCTGATGAGTTGAAATTCAGCCCAGGTTGGCTCTTTGTTTTTTTAAAAGGTGTGATGAGAGGTGAAAGCCATGATGTTTGAAGCAGAACTGGTGATATCAAGCATTTAAGTGATTACAGTGTTTATCATTTTGTCTATTATTTACAAAAATCAGACTTAAAAGTCTACTCAAAGTTTAAGCACATACAAATGGATAATCAAGTAGAATTAGCCTTGACCAATCCATTTGTCTGCAAATGGTAAGGCCGAAATGACTGAGAATGTTAAAAAAAAAAAAAAATTCCTATGAATTCTAACTCTCTGGCCATTTTTTACTCATAAATAAGAGAGCGGTTGATTGTTCCGCGAATGGCCAGAGGGATATTAGCCCTTTCCTGTACATAAAGGAAGCAGTCCCGTTTGCTTGGGCCGAAATCGCTAGCTTTGGTAAATACTTAAATTGCTGAGTTTCTCTTTTTTGTTTAAAATCAAACCCTGTTTTCAAAATCTACTCCTTACCCTTCCCTTCCCTTATTCAAATGTTAATTTAGCCAAAGGATGCAACATTTTCAATAGTACAAAAGGTTTGCTGAGACATGAACTCTGCACATGCACAGAGGCTAGATCAGCTAAAGAAGAGAGAGAGAGAGGACGGGGGGGGGGGGGGACTGTAAGGAGGGAGAGGAGGTTTCTTCCAAATGTAAAAGAAAAGTCAGAACCATTGAGGGAAATCACCCTTAATCTGTCTTTGCCCCAGGGGCTACTTAAGACAAAAGGCTACAAAAAACAAAAAACAAAAACTAGCCCATCAAAAGTCAAGAGCTTTCCAGGTTCCAAATCTTAACATGCCAAATTCTTTTCACAGGTAAATATCAAAGCATCCCCCCCCCTCAATGGGAATTTTAGGAACAGCATTTCCTGACAGGCTTCTCACATGAAATAATTTTCCCTTTTAACAGGATATGTGAACCCCGATAACAAAGTGTTTGTCCCTTTTTCCTCCCACAGCAACTTTCTTTCTGTTCTGTGAAACAAGTCTGAATCCCTGCTGTATTAGTGACCTCTATCTCTTTGTGCCTTTGACATTTTTTTTTAAGTTACAAATAATCTGTTTTCATTTATTTAATCAGTTTCTCCATGATGTCTATGAAGTTAATCGAAGCACAACCAAACATTGTTTGTGGAATGGTACTTGTTTACCTTTGGCCTGAGCATTTCTTACTAATTCTGTCATTTTGGCTAGTGCAAGGTACCTGCACAACTTTAAATTGCCATTCATTTTATTGGTATTAACTCATTTCCCAGTATTCCGCTATTAACATTACAGCTGATGTCACATCAAAAAACACTTTTATTTTCATTTGGGATGTTAGAATGCCAAAACAGATTACTTCAGGTTACTTATTAATTGTGTGTCTTAGCATTTATTTATTTTTGGTTCCTCATAGCTCATTTTTGTGTGTTTGTGTTTTACTTTGGGGGACAGGTTCATCACATGTTGAAAGTCAGTCTCATGAAGTTCTTTTATTGAATAGCACATGGTGAATTTTAAGTTTTCCTCATTGTTTTTCCATTTTTTTCAGTCCAGTAGTAATATGTGTGGTTTTGATAATATCTTTGTACTATTTAATAATAGTTATTTTCTGAATCTGATGTCTTTGTGTCAAGTCCATTTTCATCTAACTGGTAATCTAATTTTTTGCTTTCTTTTTATTTTTTAACCTTTGTATTTTTTACAGTTCTCTTTCTATACATGTGGAGTAATTTTTTATTTTATAATATGAAAAGAACAACAACAACAAAAATTAAGTGAAGGAAAGCAAACAAACTTTGCAGATAATAACAGTAATTATATGGAAATGTGATAATGAATAAATGTTTAATCCACTAAGATTTTATTATTTGCAACTTCCAACAGAAACCGAAGGACATCCTTTTCGCCTTTTGCCCCCTCCCTTTTCTAACTGTCTTTAAGCCCCAAAACCCTGCCCCTTACAGGATATCACTTCTACAGATGTGCAACGATGAAAAGCAGCAACAACCCCTCATGGCTAAGGGGAGGAGTTGAATTGCAAGGACATTTTTTCACTTGAACCTCAAGCCTCTGCTCCAAGATTCAAAAGATACATATGTAAAAGATCACAATGGTGTCAAGATATGCAACAGATATTTAATTATTTTGTTTTGTATTATGTGTTATTATGTAAGAATGTTGAAATGTGTCTGACAGTGTGATTTCCACAAAGGGGGGCAATTTATTGTGTGTAACTGTTTTTATGTTTAATGTCTTATTCCTTACACACCAGTGGAGAATTCTCGTGCATTTTATACTTTCTAATAGCTCACACTATTGTGTAGTCCAATGTTTAGATAACCACAATTCGTTGTCCCACCTGACACTATGCCAACCTTCCCTACCCATTTTAAAAATGTGCTAAAACTTGCTTTACCAAGGAGAAGCTTCTAAGAAACATGAAGGTGCATATGCTTTGGTTTAGCAGGAATGATCCCTTATAGAGTTAAATTGACTTATTTGGACAACTGCCCTTGTTAAGAATGGTTTTCTTTTAACAGATTGGTTTGAAGAGTTGAGAACCATGGGGCAAGATAAATTCAAATTGGACTCAGTTTGAATTGGGCACGTGTATCCAGGCTGCAATTAGCCTTTTGGTCCTTTAAGTGCAAGTGAGCAACCCCCATGCGTGCAAAACCACAGCCTATAATAGAATCCCATAGCTAAAGGCCAAGGCGAAGAAATCTCCCTCACGAGATGCCCAAACCTGTGCCAGCTATGGTGAATGCCAGGCAACATGGTTAAATGAAAGCCCCGAGGGGATTCAACAGACAGGATGTGTTGCTGTAGCACTATGTCAGTGTGAGACCACAGAAGAGCTAGCTTGACACCTGAGAAATACACAAAAATGGCGAAGGACAAAACACCAACTGCATTTTTCAGTCAATTAGACCTTCCTGCTAGGTGTAAAGCATAAAACACTATTGAGAATGCCACAAGTAATTTAGCAACAAAATACGAGAGGTGTTCTTTATATAATACCCTATATGCAGCTACCTGCACTGCTATACTTGCAAATGACCGTAAGAGGCATGGCTTGCAAGTCCCTTTCAGGTTTGCATAAAGCCACACATCCCATTCACCGAGATTTAGGGTGCGGAGAAAAGATTTGCAAGTTCTTACAGAACTTTAATGCAAATCTATCTCCGAATGGGGGACTGATACGGAACGGGGGGGGGGCAATGTCTTCTTCACTACAATATATTTGCTCAATTTCTCTAGGACTCCATCACCCCTCCCCTGTCCTCCATAATCTCTCAAGTAATACTGTCAAAATCCTGTTACAATGTATCCACTCTGTTTCTGCTTTTGCTCTCTAGTACAGAGTGGCTTAGAAATCACTGAAATCTTCAAAAATTGATATAAAATCAGCCGTGGTTCTGATCTGCTCGTTCTCGGTGCCATTCAACTCAGTTCCCCTTGGACTCCATGATGCTGTCCCTACTTCCATAATCCCCAAAGCGGCAGGTCACGTACGCAGGAACTTCTTAATCCTGTCAGATAGTTTTGCAAATCCTTCCTTCGGGCAATACTAGGTGACAGACGATGTATATTCCTGGCCCATTGTCTTGCCACCACCGGTACTCAATAAATGTGTATCTATGTATATTTCCCGCTCCGCATATCCCCCCTCCCTCATCCGAAAATGCTAATTAATGTAATCCCACCTTTTCATAATGTATTCATGACGTGTAAAGTATATTCATGATGTAACTTGTGAAACCCAACCTTCCCATAATGTATTCGTGACGTTTCATGCACTGTATTCTGGGACATGGAGGGAAATCTCAAAAGTTCATGCCACCCCTTTCTCGCTGTTCAATCTCGCCTTGAACCTGTTGCGCAATAAACTTGGATCTTCTGCAGTTTGCTCCTGCGTCCGGCTGAGCTCATTTTCTTCCGCAGGGACCCACGGACTTAGTCCGATGAGCTGGGTGGCAGAGTAACCCCGCACCCAGAATTTTTCCGTAACAATAAAGAGATTTACTTTCATTATATTTTGTATAAAATAGTTTATATTACAGTGTTACAAGAGGGAAGTATCACATGCTTGGGGGAACCTGGAGATTTGCAGAAGTACTAAACCACCAACCCAACCCAACCTTACAGGAATCCATCTCACAAAGGCTGCTCATCATCTTGCAAGTCTTCTTCACATTTTAGCTGTGCTCTCCCATCACCTAGTCCTGTGCAGATCTTGTCTGGCTGCTCATCTGCCTTTCGGCAGGAAGTGCTAAACAAATGAGTGCCAAGGAATTTTCCAGTGCTGTCTCTAAAAGCTTCCAGTGAGTAAGACTGCCCAACCAGGTTGTTCCACCAATTTCTCAGACAGGAAGCTTCTTCTCATGCCCAAGTCAAATCCATCTTTCCTGCGCTTCAGCTCATTGTTCTGAGATTTTTGTTACATTTCCTAAGTGGTGTTATAGGAAGGGACAGAGAACCTGCAAAGACCAAAGGCTATGGTCAAATCAGAGCTGAGGGACCCTTGACAGGGTGAAGTTTGGTAGGCTCAGTTCTTCATTAGCTCCACCTCATCTAGGGCAGGTTTAGCGCAACAGCAGTCAACAAAGAAATCATCATTTAAACTTTCCCACTACCCAAGCCAGGTACAGTGATGGTGTGCATAGGCGCCGACTCCATGGGGCCTGAGGGGGCCAGAGCCCCCTCAAAAATTCATTTGGGGGGCTCTGCCCCCCAATAATCTTGGGCGCCCCTCCAGCAGAGCACCACCGCTGCCCCTCCCCCAGCCCAAAATGCACAGGGTCGGGCTGCATGCCTCCTGCCCTCCCTCCCGAGCAAAAGCTCCACCCAATTTCCTTCGGAGCTGATTAATAGGCGCAGCACGCTCTCCCCTATTCGCTCACGAGGAGGCGGCGCCACTTTATTTGCATATTCATGAGTTTATTTATTATTCATGAGCTTTCCCGGGCCCCCCCAATATTTTTTATAAGTCGGTGCCCCTGATGGTGTGATATATAAATTTGAAGTCTTAATCCAGAATTTCATGGTTAATGAGCCAAGGGATTCCCTTCTCCCCAAACATTTAATTGAATATATTAATTCTGGCCCACTAACACCTACCCTAAAAAAAGTCAGTGAGAACAAGACCACGGTTCCAAAAGACCCACAAGCAGACTAGGGTGAGCAAGGGCCATTCTATAATTGTGGAGCTGCCAACAAGAATAACTTTTTATGCATGCCTGCAGTCTGAATATGTTGCATGAGTCATGTTACCAACATGCTCACAGTGCATTCCAAAGAGCAAATGTAGCAAGCTGATTAGCGTGTTGGACCTGGAGACATAAATCCTTGGTGACCTTGGGCCAGTCACCTTCTCTCAGCGATGCCTACATCACAGGGATGTTGTGAGGGGGGCGGGAAATGTGGAGGGGACGTATGCATAGATGCCACTGAGCTCCTTGGGCTAAAGAAGTAGGTTATGGAGTAAATCAAATCCTATACATGTCTATTCAGAAGCCCCATTAAGTTCAACGGAGCTTAATTCCAGGAAAGTGCATAGGCTTTCCATACACTTACCTGGAACTGAATTCCATTGAACACAGCACAGGCTTGCTTTAGAATAGAAATGTATATGATTAGGACTGCATTATGAACCACAGAGAGAGAAAGAGGAAGTACCGTAGCTTCTTAGGTAAATTCCACCCCCAAGCTGTTTATAGAGCTTTTATGAAGGAAGTTGTGGATTGCGCCCAGAAGACAACAGGGAAGCACGACAAGTGTTACAATGTGTGGATTTATTGCCCTTCCCCATCACAATGGCATAGAAAAGAAACAGTCTTGCAGTTTATTAGACAATATTTATTTATTATTAAAATATTGTTATACCAAGTGGAATGCTACAGCAATCTCGGTATAGGGCGGCATAATAAAACGGTCAGGTTTACGTTTAAATACTTAAGATAACTTAAAATGCACCCAAAATAAAGGGAAAAAAACACCCCTCACTGTCTTTGGCAGAAAAAAGTTCACAGCACAAAAATACTTAAAACAGGAATACCAATATTAATGCAAAATATATTAAGCTGTGTATCTTTCTCTCATAACTTTTTTGCTTTGTTTTTTTACTTTGTAAACAATGCACAATAACTGAACACCTTTTTACATACTTATATGAAGGGTGATTTCTTAATAAAAAAAATGCAGTTGTCCAGCAAATGCACACGTTTAGCAGAGACAAAGGTGTGTGAAGGCAGAATCAAGAAAGCACCAAGGTTTGGTGAATATTGCAACTGACTACTGCCAGAAGCCAGCTGTCAGTAGGCAGGGGAGTGTAAAAGGCTCCTGCGTGGTACTGCAGATTCTGGAGTGGTTCTAGAGAAATGATATACCAGTAATCAGTCCTTGCCCAGAACTATTTCTTAAAGGCACATTCGTGACACAAAGAATCTGCATATTCACTCGCATCATTCCCACAAATGCCCTTTTTCTCTTTTAGAAAACTACTACTAGCTGCTGGCCACATTCTCCACTTCATAAACACACAAGGCTCCAAGCACAAACCCCCACACACATACCGCACCATACTTCCCTCGCTCTCTTGAAATAGTTCCAATTCATTTCTAAATGATTTTCGCCTGCAAATCAGCATCGCTCAGATCAGCGAGAGGCCCAAACCATGATCCTGCTTTCAACCACATGGCATTCTCTGCTGATGGGAATGGCCCCAGTTTTATCCCCAAACTGGGGATCAGGGCCATTCATCCTAATACAGCTGTGCTGATCTATACCACATGGGATGCCTCTGCCTTAAAAAGAAGAAGACGACAACAGCTTGGAAACAACAATCCAGGAACAGAAGCACTTGGCTTGTGGCTGCTGTTCAAACAAAGAGCAGGGAAATTCCAGTCTGAAGCATCATGGGAAATTGCTTCAAAGGAAATGGAATCTGAAGGACTCTGAAGGCGGATATTTAACTCCGAACAAACAGGATATGAAATGGAGGAAAAGAAAAAGCAAACACTGAAGAAATTCTGAAAACAAAACAAGGAGTGGGGGGGGGGACTAGTTTAAGTGATGTGGAGCAAAGAGAGAGATCAAGCAGATCCACTGCAGATATCATAAAGGGGAACAGGAAGATCCAAACAGAGGGGCGGTGGCTGAAATGTTGATTACTATTTGGGCTTGTTCTTACATAAGTTATTTACAAAAATAAAGACAGAGATGGGACCCATCTCCTCTATTCCTCTTTCCCCAGTACCTGTGACAGGCCATGTGCTATCCCCCAGGCAATGGGAACACACTGCTAGCAATCCCCAGTATCGGCAGCAGTCTATCTGCCTGGGAGCTGAAAAGTGGGGGGAGTGGGGAGGGGAGAAGGTGCAAGGAATTAGTTCTAGCCACACCAAGCACCAGACAAACACTCTTTGCTTACAACAGCTTACACCTCAGGTCCAGGTACCTGCCAGGAGCCCAGTGATTCAGGAGTATCAACCCGTTTGGTGCCAAACCCCAGCATGGCCCCTCCCCCCCCCCGCTGCTACCCTACACTCTGTTGGGCCATATCCAGGCAGCACGAGAGTCCCACCTGGCTTCGGCGTTTGCCTTCCCATCTCTTGGGAACGCCAGTGGCTAAGAAAGTCATGGAGCAGTTGCTTCTGTGCAAGGCCTGGCCTCAGTTGATGGTGCTGCAGCTCCTCCTCCTCAGTCCACTGGTGGAAGGGAGAGACCTGTCAGGGCAACCGTGAAGGCTCACAACCCAAACAGGGAAGCATGCTGCTGCCACAGCTTTGTGCCTGAAAAATCAAAGGATCGGCGTGGGGTTTTCCTTCAAGTCCTTCTTGAAAAGTCTTTGCCCTACACGCCACACGCCATCCTAATCCGCTGAAGGCTTCCTTCGGTCCTTGCTCTCTTGGTTTGTTACCGTCCCCTGATAAGGCAGCAATCTGCTAAGGAGTGGCAAGATCTGGTCATGTGCTTGGAGGATTCCCACTCCCCAGTTCCTCAGATGAGAATCTCCACCATGTCCGACAAGTCCACGGCTTTAGCAGCTGGCAAAATCTCTGCGAGGAAAAAGAAATACAGCCCAGGTTATAATGCAAAGTGTTTTGCGGAAGAGTGCAAAGCTTTGCAAGGCAGCAGTGCAAACCATCAATGACGTTCAGTGTGTCTTCTACAGTTGAACCTTTTATCCTAATGACAGAAACTAAGGGGGTGAGGGAGGCTCAAGAGCCATCTATTGAAAAATAACTTGGCAAACAGGCAGCCCGCTCGGGGGAAAAACTCGATGGGCCAAGGCACTAAAACCTTCAGCCCTTGCCTCATGCTAATGAAACACATGGCACATTGACCTAACCATGGGCATCTGTCATTCATTCAACCCACATGTTGGAGGAGGCTGATCAAATCCAGCTCCCAGGATGAAGCTTAGGCATGCCTAGGCACCTTCTCTTTGTAGGTTCAAGGCAGGGGATAAATATCTTGGGTTTACAGCTCTGAGTGTGGAAAGAGCCCCCCCCAAACAGGTAGAGGCGAGTACCATCATCTCTGGAGGGTGGGATGGGTGGAGAGTAGGAGAAGAAAGACAATCAAGATTTCGCCTTCCTGTCTTGAATCCTCCTTCAGAACTTTTCCTCTCTGCGCCAAGCTATTTCAACAATGGGAAGTTGGGGACATCTGGGCTTTATTGTGGAAAAGGGTCTCTAAGAGACTACTAAGGAATTTAGGGAGCTTTAATCAATGCAGCCTTTCCGCATAAGCCTTTGTTTAATCTCCCCTCTCTCCCCCCTCCAAACACACTGCCCCCCCCACTTTCTGCTCCACCTGCTCCTAGAGGATAATCCTGTACCGCATTGCACGAAACTCATGATTAGTCACTATGGCAGGAATCTGGATCCTGGCATTTAGCCTGCTGAAAGCAGCTCTGTGTTCACCTCTTAGTTATGTGAACCTTGCCTGGCATCCCTGGTGGGGGGTGGGAAGGCAGTTCACAGGGTTTACTGCAAGCACAGCTATTAGCAGAGCCCATTAGGAGATTGGCAGGCACTAGGGTAGCCTCACAGCCGCACTCTGTAGGTTAGAGCAACCGCTGGCACTCACCTAGGGAATTTGCTGCACTGCCACTGCTGGCGCTGCTTTCAGGCTGGGGTTCATCACACTGAGTCCCCTCGGGTAAGCCTTCTGTCTGCGTACTCCCATCTTTGCTGCCGTGTTTGGCATGGAAGGCATGAGGGACACAAGCTGATGTGGTGGCTGCTTCTGCTGAGGCTTTGGGTGCTGGAGGAAGGAGAAAAGGAGCCCCATTTAGATGAGCAAACACAATAGAAGTGAGAAGAGGTTTGCGAAATTTGAGGAGCTTTCCAAGAACAAGCCCTTGTGTGTGGTTTTTGTTTTTTGTTTTTTGGAGGGGGGTCCTAGAACTGCATGCTAATACCCTCTTCTGCATTTCATCCAGAACATGAGCATCCACCAGTGTCCAAGCTTTGCTTCCTGAAACGGACTCCTAAGCAGCACAACAACAAGTGGGTGCTACAGAATGCTAGTTCCATATAAAATATAGCTACCATCAAGTGTTTCATGGGAAGCTTAACAGGAGCTAGTAGAAAAAGCACCCTTGTGTACATTCTAGATATAGACTCCCTCCCTCCCTTTGTCTAGCATCAAGCAAAGCCTCTATTACCTGGACTCCCTCGGGAACCACTTTCGCTGACAGAGGCACCTGGCCAATACTGGGTACCAGAAGCGGCAAAGATGGCAGGCACAGATTTGGCAGGCCGCAGGGAGCCCTGGTTAGCCTTGCTAGGGTCCTTGCGAGAGCGCTGCTGTAAGACTTTGATGACCGCATCCTTCTCGAGTATTTGCGCATGAAGTACTTTTAACCTGGGAAGTGAGAGGGGGGAAACAGAATGTGAGGGAAAAGGCAGGGTGACATCAGAATATGCAGGAAGCATTCTTTCTGAAGCATCTGAAGATGAACCCTGTGGGATCAGACCAAAGGAAGCCAATCTATTTCAGCATCCTAGTTCATCCAGAGGCCTATGGAAAATTCAGAAGCAGGACAGAACCCTGCTGTTGTATTTTGTGGTTCTTGTTTTTAATCTGCAAGCTGCCTTAAAAGACAGGGTATAAATATATATATGATAATAATTGTTTCCCCAGCAACTGACATTCTGAGGAATGCAGATTCTGAAAGTAGCATGCAGCCATTAGCTGCATGGATCAGACCAGAAGCCTTTCTAGGCCTTTGGACTCTAGTTCTCCTGCAGCTCAATGGAGATTTCCCTCCAACCCCTGTCTCTGTTTTTCCTGCTGTTAACTAGTTAAGGGACTTCTCAGAGGCACCAGGAGCACAAGCTTCCCTCTGGCAGGTTTTTGCAGGATGTAAGCAAAGAAGCCATTTTTTCAAGGCATGCAGTGTGCCAAGGGGACCAATCATTCCCTTTGTGTTGGGACCAGAGCAGTGGACGAGTAACCCTGTATGCCATCTCACACAGGACTAACCTGTTCTCCATCTCCTGATGTTTGTGGTTTGCCAGCAGCAGGTCCTCATCAAAGCTGCTGTTGGGCGAGTGGCGCGGAGAGTGGTTGATGATGGTGGTGTCCCGCTGTGCGGCCGCCGTGGCCGCGGCATCCATGGCAAACTGCCTCATGGTGCACTCTTCCAGGTACTTTTGCTCCCACTTGGTCATATCAGCCTCCAGGGCCAAGATCTTCTCTTCTCTTTCTCTCAGCTGCTCAGAGAGCACGTGGGGGTTCAGCTCGGGTGATGCTCCACTAGGGGCTCCCATCTGTCTCTAGATCATCAGTGAGGAAGAGAGGCCCAAGTGAGTCTGCATTCTGGGCTACTGTTGGAAACAGCCTATTAACACACCTACAATAATGTGCTTGGTGTTGGGAATGACCCAGAATCAACAGTGCAAACCCAAATGTGTCCACTCAGAAGTTACGTTCCATTCACACCACTGGGATTTATTTCCAGTGTATACAACCGTAACCCAAACAACTTTTGAGAATTTGGGCACTTTTAGTTTGAAAGCAATCCACATCTATTAATCGTATTATTTGTAATATTAATCTCTTCAGGATGCGGCTCCAAATTTGCCACCTGAGGCTTCAGGACCCCCAATGTTATTGGGTTGGAGATGCCATTGTTCTAGTATTTTATAAGCATTTCCTTTCAAGTTACAGAAAAGTGAAATTGATGGGCGCCTTTCAAGGGGAAGAAATAGGATTGCAACTCTTCAGAAATGACTAAATAGCCCCAGTTTGGAAGCACAGGGTTGCTCGGCCTCGTTGCTCGGCCTTCCTTCTCACCTGCTGAGCCCGCAGCATCTTCAGCTCCTGCTCCAACCGGGTGCGGAGACGCAGTTCCAGCTGCTCACGTTTTTCGCAGGCAGCTTGGAGGTGGCCCAGTGCCTGCTGCAGCCTCTCCACTTTCTCCACATACGCTCGTTTCTTCCTCAGCTCGTCCTCTGTTCTAGCGGCCCGAGCCTGGGCACTGCTCAGAGCCTGTTCCAGCAGCTCTGCCCTCCGGCGTTGGTCATCGTTCGCGCTGTGCAGCCGTGCCACCTCCTGCTCTAGCTTCTCCCTTTCCTGCTGGTGCTCATAATCTGGGAGGAAACATGAGGAAAAGGCAAGGTCGTTACAAGCAAACCATCATTTGGGGTGGGGGCAACACAGCCAAAAGCCAATCACACAGTATCAACCAATAACTTTTAGGCACCACAAAATAAAGCAGCCATTCAACAAGTCATGGGGAGACAAATAGGTGATGCCTCCATTCTTAGTAGCCATTGACCTTTAACTTGTTTAATTATTCCATGGGGGTGGGGGGGTTACATTGGACCTGTGCCCAGGAAGCTGACTGACACCATGGGGCGGGGGAGTGTACCAATTTGTGCCAAGATGCTCTCTCTTATACTATGGCTCCTAGGTATCAATGTCCTGATTTAGGTGTTCCCACACTGTTCGTTTTCCATGATATGATCATGATGGGGGCACCATGCACATTTCCCACAATGAACAAAAAGAAAAACCTGTGGGAACTTGGCACAGTCATCTGAAAAGCTTCAGTTATTGTTATAATTAACTGTATTTGTAGTCACTTTCCTCACAAAAGCGAATTGCACGGAAACCAATGTATATACATGCCTAAAATAAATACTACTTAAGTGTTTACAGTTTTATACCATGCGTGTCTGGACTGGCTACAGAGCTGCCTCCCTCATACCTTACCAGGAACCAGGAGGAACAGAGCTCTGGCAGTTCCTGCATCGGTTCTGGAGATCCCTTCCCCTCACTCTCATAACTCTGAGCAAGGGAACGTCTTCCCAGACCACAAGAAGTGGGGCTGATATAAAGCTGAATCGATACAAGCAAAGGACTGGGGCTTAGTCCATAATTTAGTTTCAACAATGAAGAGCCACTAGCAAAGTAGCCATTGGGGTATATCCCTTTTTACTGCAGCCCTAACAAACTTACGAGGGAGTAAGTTCTTTCTGAGTCATTGTGCACAGGGGATCTTGCTTAAGAATATCAGTTTTGCATTTACAAGGCCAGGAAGAAAGATCTGCTTCTGAGAGGGAGCAGGAGAAATCTTCAAGGACTGAAGGCATTTCCTTAAGTTGGGTATTGAAAACTTAAGAACAAGTACTATCCCCATCCCTTGGCAACTATCTCTCCTTTTTCAAAAAAATCAGAACAATAGCAGGAGAGAAGGAGAGAGAGGGGGAGAGAGAATGAACAAGTTGGGCCCAGGATTCTCAGCAGAGGGAGTGTAGCTTGTGTGCTGGAACAGCCGTAACAGCCACTGGAATGCAAAGAATCCAGGTCACACTGATGGCTGTGGTGATTAATGCCTCTAGTTTAAGTGCCAAGAACAGCTTAGCACTCTCTGGGGAATGGCAAAAAGCTTCCAAGAGAGGATACGCCTCCTCTTCAATCTTAAAGGAACCTTTACTTTTCCTCCCTTCCCAACCCATTCACAGGAAAGCATCAGGAATAAGGACCACAGTGTTAAAAAACAAACAAACCCAGCCCAACTAGGTTAGAGCTACAATCACAACAGCAGAAGCCTTCTGAAGAGACTTACTTTGGGCAATAAGTTTTGCCATAGTCCCTTGGTTCCCTTCTTGGTTTTCCTGTGCCCGGCTGGCCAGCTGCTTGTTTGCAGATTCCAACCTCTCTGTGGCAAAATGAAAGAAAATAAATAAATCAGGATTTAATTTATTTCATACAGAGGTTCGTGGAGTAATAGGAAGGAGTGGTATAACCTGTCAAGTGATGGCAGTCTACTACCAATATGTGGTCCTCCAGGTGTTGTTGGACTCCAACTCCTATTAGTCCCAGGAAACATAGCCAATGGTCAGGAAATATGGGAATTGTAGTCCAACAGCAATCTGAAAGGCCACAAGTTTTCCATTCCTGTTACAGACAGTAATGGCAGGGTTGCATGGCTACTAACAAGTATGCTTTGATGGAGTAGAAAATATTTGTTATATATATTTAAAGTAGAACCAGCAACACTTTGAGTTCAAAGCCTTGGGACACTCTTACCACATTTTTTGCTTTGTTGGGTTTCTTTATTATATCTTTCTTCTAGTGCCAGGGTATAGAAACTTAGGGGGAGATATCCAACCTTAATTATACTAAGAGCATGCCCACAGAAATATATTGTTAAGTAATGCAAGTCCATTTATTTCAGGAGGTCTATTCCCTAGCATGAATAATGTCTGATATTACCCAAGGTATTTAATTTTTTTTATCATGTGGCTTCCAGGGTCTGCCAAGCTAAACAATGCAGGTTGGAAAGTTTTCCAGACAATGGTTTGAAGGACTGGGTAAGCCATGGGCTTGCACGCTCCTCGGCTCTCATGTGCATAGCTTCCCTCTTTATTGTCAGCTCATAGCTAAACAGATTCCCATAGGCATACACACTACAAAATCACAACTGGAAGCCTACAATTTAACAGACAAGATAGAGAAGTCACAAGAGGAGGAGGAAATGCACAAGTCTGTAGCTCATTCACAATTATATGAATTGAGTCAGGGCCTCTGTTGAGCAGACATGCAATTCGACTGCCTGCCTAAGGAGTTTGCTTTAAAGCAGGAGTGGCTAAACTGCAACACTCCAGATATTGCCAGACTCTGAAGTTTTATCAGTCTCAGTCAGCATGGGCAATGGACAGGCATGATGGGAGTTGTAGTACAACACCTGAAGGTCCACAGATTCCCCCATCTCTATTTTAAAGGTATACAGGATTGGAAGCTGCAGTCATGCATGCATCTTTCTTATAACAAAAATCTCCTCTACACAGATATTGGGACCAAGTATACTAGGCCATCTCTGTCATCTTACCTTTCAGATCTCGGTTGAAGTCCTGCAACCGCCGCATCTCTCCATCCTTCTTGTTCCTCATCGCCTTCTCCAATGCCTCTCTCTTAGAAGATGCCTTCATTAGGTTTTCATAGTCTTCTGAAATTCGCTGAATCTCTGTTTCCAGCTAAAGAAGACAGCAAAGAGACTTTAGTTAAAATGAATAGTCTGTATGGGAAGATATATGAATGCCCCTTAGTGATAACTGCTCAAGATATGCACTTTGCACACTGAATGGGAATATAGGCAACCATCTCTTAGTATCTGGAACTTGGGTTCTGAATATGGATTTGAATTTTGTAGGCTGCTTTGATTCATGAAACAAATAGGCAGTACTGCTCAGGAAGGCAAAGCACAGGAAAAGCATGAAAAAATGGCAAGGAATGAATAAAATGTAAAATGCAATATACAGGGAGACGTTGCTTACTATGTACCTGTCCCAAGATGCTGTTTCTGAGCAAAACCTTGTCCTTTTGTTGCCAGATTGGTTGTTAATAATACTGATCCATTACAGCTGTATTTTGCATGTGTATGTATACAAGCATTTAATGGGAAAATATTTACTTTTTAAATGTTGAGACTTTTGAACTTGGGAGTAAATGGACACCCTCACTAAATACAAATTCCAGGATTTAATGAGACAACTCAAGGCCATTAAAATGGTTTCTAAGCAGTTTATAGTTTGTATGGGACACTTAATTTCATGTATGATACACACACACACACACACACACACACACACACACACACACTTGCCTTCTCACCCAGATACGCAACTAAAATACCAGCCCAAAAAGCTCTCAATGTTTCTGGATTCCATTCCAAGATAAATCAAACAAGCCAGTGCGCAACTCTGATTTCCTAAAATGCCTGTGCCCCATGCTCTGCTGCTTTGCTCAGCTATCTAGCATAAGCTGGGGCTTGAGCTCTCAGCAGTTAACAGGGCTTGGCGCTTATTTTGAAAACAAGCGATAAAATTGACCCTATCACCCTCCCTCTGTTTCTCCCAGAGAGGCTATCAGTGCTAGACAAATCCAAATGGTGCTTGTATATTCTGCACTCTTTCCTTTTCTCTTCCCTCACCCCTACCCCAGTACCAGCTGGCAGGGTCCTGACATCCAATTATGTGTTCCATTTTTACCCCTTTCCTTTGCAGGCTTGGCACATTCCCTCTGCATCCCCACCTCTGCAGCCCTGGCACGTGCCCCTTACAGTCCCCAAATAACTCGCTAGTTCAAAAGGGAGCAGTCTCACCCTTGGCTGAAGCTGGGACACAACAGGCCTCTCCTTGTGCGCCTTTGCACAAAAGGCTTTCTGTGACTCGCCTTAGTGCAGACCCCAACAGGGAGGGCTTGATAGGGAGAGGGCACAACTGCTAATAGAGGTGGTGAATGGACTCTTTTCTATGCACTCAACAACTGCTGCAGCTTAAGACCTGTTGTGTGCTGTGGTGCTTGTGCTCCACAGCTGCTTAATGGGGAGGGGGGTAATTAAACAAAATTAAGGGAGATGTATTTTCACGACAGCTGTTCTGGGGGACAAAAGACAAGAGTCAAAGGATTTCAGGAAATGCTCCTGAAGACAAGGCTGGGGTTGTGAGGCGTTTTCTAGGGAGCATCAGGACTGCTCCCAGCCACAATGGCTGGTTCATAATGGCCTGGATATACACTTTCACTACAGCATACCCTCCAACATTTCTCTGATGAAAATAGGGATGTTCCATTCCATAATAATTTCACTATTTATACCCCCAGCCACTCTTACTGGGTTGCCCAGCCACTCTGGCTGGCTTTCAACATATATAAAAACAACAAAACATTTTAAAGAACTTCCCTATGCAGAATTGCCTTCAGACAGCAATGCAAATAAGGACATCCTGCCATGCCCTCCAACATTTCTCCAATGAAAGTAGGGACGTCCTAAGGAAAAGCAGGACATTCCGGGCTCAAATCAGAAGCCGGAATGGCTTCTCTAAATCAGGGACATCCCTGGATAATAGGGACACTTGGAGGGTCTGCTACATCAAGGGGACCAGTTTGAGGCCCATACTCCCTTTTGGGAAACCTTTGAGAGCCACATGCCTTTGATGGCAGGACCAGAGTCAAAATTGGGCTAAGCAATGAATGTAAATTTAAGCTTTGTACAGTAGACTAGAAACACACCCATGGTTCTGTCATGCATCCATGCAAGCAAGTAAGCAGGATACATTATCAGAGTTCAGGAACATTCCAACCAAGCAAAAACACCTGGGTGTGTGTGTGTGTGTAGAGCAGGACTAGTAAAGAGTATAAACTGGCAGAGTTCCAAGGGCCACATTTGGCCCCCCGGCCTGATGGCCCACACTTATGGGCCAGAGCTTGTTGACATGACCACCTTCCTTAAAAACTGAGCCAGGTCTCTGCATCTAGTCCTAAAATCATACTGGGAGATACAAGCTAGCGCTATAGCCCTATTGGGGAGGAAAAACACTAAGGAAAAAAACCCAGCTTTAACATTCCTGGTTCTTTCAACACAGTATGCAAAGAAAGCAACTTTAGCTGTGAACCTTTCCTACAGTTTAAAAGCAACCCTCCTACCATAGCTCCCCTACAAAAACTGGTGCCCTCCAGACCTTCTTTGCTTCAATTTTGCATACTGAGTATGTATGTTGAGGATATAAAATTATTCCATTGGTTTTAGGCTTCAAAGAAATTACATTCATCTGTTTTAATTGTGAGCGAAAACCTATGTGCTTATGCTCTGTAATTTTATGTGATATATTGTCCCCTTTCCTATAGCTCCTGCTTGGATTTTTTAAATAAATAAAATATACAGCATCCTGAGTTGCTTCTTCTCTCTTTTTTCTGGTTTGCTACAGTTCCCAGCATCCTCAGCCAGCATGGCTGATGGTAATAGATGCGGCACCTCTGGGAGGAGCCATGGTGAGGAAGGCATGCTGGCAGTCTTGCTACCAGCTATGTCAACTTAGAAGAGAGGCAGTCAAGAAGTGGCTTTAAGGAATCCATTTCTTACGTTAAACAATGGATTTAACCTCTAGAACAGTGGCTGCAACTCTTTCTCAGTCACATTCCCTCATGGGCAACCTCCCAGAGGCTACAGGTCAGTGGTGAGTGGGGCCAGAGACAATAGTGGGTGGAGCAAATAACGCAATTCTTACCTTTGTATAGTGGGCTACATTCCACTCATACATGACCAGAGGCTTCCACAAACACCCCCATCCTCCTCTCCACCCTCCATCCAGACAAGCAAGCAGCAGCATCACCACTCAAGTGTACATTTCAGCTAAGCAAATACACCAGATGAGAGAGCACCACAGACCCGGTGAACGGTATTGGCCAGACAACACTAGGAAGACCAAGATGGTCGCATCAGACCCTGCCCCTTGGGCCGGACGTTCCTCACCCCAGCTCTTGCACCTTGAGGAGCAATTGTCAGGTGTGGAGTATCTTGCCTGGAATAGCTGCAACCCATAAGGGGGTCTGCATCTCTTGCAAGTGCTTTGGATCGAGTGAGCTCCTCAGAAAACGACAGCTACTATGCCTGCTCTTTTACCTTCTGTATGCAGCTGGCTTTTTCGCCGTAGTTTTCCACTTCCCTCCGCAGCATCTCGTTTTCCCTGCGGAGCTTCTCGTTCTCTCTCAGCAACGTCTCGTTGTCCATCAACACGGCTTTCATTTGGGACAAGTGGCTACTGGCAGAAGCAGCCTGGGCTGACATAAGAGCCTCCATCCCAGCAGGAGTGAGAGACCCCAGAGGACTATGGCACAGGGCAGCCTGTTGGTGGGGCAGGTAGGCTTGGGGCATCTGCGCCTGCATCACTCTATAAAGAAAGCAGAGGTGAACAAATTAAAGGCAAGCACTTTGGGCAAGAAGGCCTGAGCACTGATTTTTGCAGCAGTACTGTGCAAACCCTAGTTCCAAGCAGGTACCTGATGCACTCAAATGAACAGCCCAAAATACTAGGCCTCAAGGATACAGCAACTTGAACTTATTGCTTTAAAACCTAATGGTACAGGGACTTTTCACATTGACTTTTCACTAACAGTATAATCCTATACATGTTCAGTCAGCGAAAAATCCATGAGGCTTACTCCCAAGCTCAGCAATTCAACTAAATTCTTGCTAACACAATGGGATTTCCACCCGCCTTCCTGTGTGCACCCTGAACCACCATCCTGTCTGCACACTGGAGGAGAACTTTTTAATTCACAAGGAGAAATGTCACAATACCGCTACACTGAATACCACTCCAAGGGTCTGGGGAAGCAAGCCAGATTGTTTTAGACTCCTATCATATTCCTTCATAAATTACTCTTCCCACTCCCCCACCCAGGGTTATAGGAGGCACACCAGCGAATTATTATAGGCAGAAAAGATTCTTGAATACCTCCCAATTTATTTTTTGAGAAAGACACAGCCCCTATTTCATAAGACATGGAGTCTATGGCATCAGTCAGTGCCAACCACTGATTTTAAAAATGTAACTTTTCACTGGCCAAGTTTGACTGCGAAGGAAAGTGAGGGTCAATCAGAATAGTTAAGAGGAGGATAAGAACTGGGGTAAAGAGGAGTCCATGTTTAAAGCCATAATATTTTCGCAACCATTGCAACCTTACAAGCTACTCCTTCCCTGACCCCCTGTGTTTGTAGAGCAAACATGATCTCACTCATCATTTGGCATATGTTTAAAACACAGAGGAGTACAGAATTGTGTTGAAAGAAGCAGCCACTCACCACAAACTTTTACAGCTCCTGGCATTAAAGAAACCAGTATTTTGATTCACAATGGAATATATATTGCACAATCCATAAAGGAGAATGTGCCAGTTTGAAAAATTTGTATACATTAAGATTAATTTTTTATTCTGCAGATTTGATTGATAATTCTGTGGCAGCTAAGTTTACTACTGACGTTACTTGTACCTGTATGCTAAATGCATTTACTTAGGCTACAATACTAAACACGTTAGAGGAAAGCCCACTGAACAGAGTAAATATGCATAATATCATGTTGTCAGAGAAGTAAGCCAATTTATGTCAATGGGTGAGTGCCTATGGTTACTCAAAAGCAAGCCCCATTGAATCCAATAGGGCTTACCCAGATTAAGCTGCAGTCCTCTCCATAATTATTTTGAAGTATGGGGAGGACTGCAGCTTAATCTGGGTATGTTCAAATGGTCAATAAAAACAAATTTTGTGAACTTGTTTAAATGCTCGTTATCTAGGTGCAATAATCAAGTATGGCCTGAGAATATGAAACGGGCAATTTAGTAAATCTAGAAGAATCCATGATATGCACAAGCCTGACTTTTTTTTTTTAAAAAAAGAGGTTGCTCACAACTCAAACATCTGCAGAAGGACAGCTTGAAATTCTTAGAATTCAAATGGCCACTTTCCTGGTGCCTGAATGGGAAGGTGTTGTCCAAGAATATATGATTTCATCTGACTGAGGCTTAATCAGACATTCTTGTGAAGTGATCTTGGAGCAAGCAAGAATAAATGCACCTTCCTCTCAGCATGTAGCCACCACCCTCTCCTTTTGTTCCCCTG
This sequence comes from Podarcis vaucheri, assembly GCF_965113315.1. Classification (NCBI taxonomy): domain Eukaryota; kingdom Metazoa; phylum Chordata; class Lepidosauria; order Squamata; family Lacertidae; genus Podarcis; species Podarcis vaucheri. The sequence continues at coordinate 38,438,078 of NC_138763.1, forward strand.
GAAAGAGTCTTATTTCCTGTCTCCAACATTATCTCTTCCTGTCAGCATTCACTACCATTTGCCTCACAGAAAGCAAGCCATGGTTCTGTTCCCAGTCCCCACCCCATGCTTCTATAAAGGGGCTGCTTTAGCCAGCAAGTCGCAAACTGTGGCAGGCAGCTGTGAAGCCAGCTATAAATGTCCTAAGACATCAGTAGAAATAGAATATTCCTGAGCAAGTAAGTCTTTCATACGACAACTTCAGAATGATGTACAATGCCAAAGATCAACCTTCAGCATACTCATATAGTATGGCAGTACAACTCACAATCTTGGAAGGGCAATGGCATGTTAATGAGATAGGATAAGTCCCCCAGTTTCTTTTTTTCTTCTTCTTCAGTTTTTTAATTGATTTTCCAAAATATTTTTTAAACACACAAACAGATAAACAAACATAAATCTCAGTCATATTTAAACCAAATTTAGTAACATTGTCAAGTGACTTCCTCATATCCCCCTGGTTGAATTTCAGTGTATATCATTTTAACGGTTTTCCAAAACTAGTCCCCCATTTTCAAGGTAGGGCAGACTTTGGTCACCTTGGTTCCACCTCTGAAAACACTCATCACTTACCACCCTCTAACCAGAAAAGGTTTTGCAAAGAATCACATGCAGTTTCTGCTAAGCAGAACATTGTTGCTCTCCTTTCCCACCTTGCTTACATGTGTCCTAGATTTAATCTTGCATATTCCATCTTCCTAAATATGAAGCTGTACACGGTACAGGAAGAAAAGCAACTCTTTGACTCCTCCCATCATTTTGTACATGACTTGACTGGCTAATGGTGAAGCCCTGACCCGCCCTATCCCAAAACAAAGCCATGTGAATTTTGAGCCTTTTCACTTAGTTGCTTCATAGCTGAGGCTAAAAGTCAATGAAGCAACCCTCTTCTCTTTTGTAGGGTGCTTCGTTCCTTCAAATATTTCTATAACCTGCAGCTTCTTTGCTTACCTGGGACAATGAGCATCTTTAGGCAAATGTCCATCTCTTTTTGCTTTGCTACCTTTCTATATTCACTAGTACCTCCTTCCAAAGTACAGTTTATAGGGTGGTATATAAATTCATTCAATCATTCAATCATTCAATCATTCAATCATTCAATCATTCAATCAATCAATCAATCAATCAATCAATCAATGAGAACCAAACATTCAAGCCCACAAAGGAAGGTGGTTTTCACAATTAAAGGTAAATATGGAAAAACAGCAGCACTGGAAGCTAGTTTATACCTCTCAAGCTGATCAGGTACACAAATTTTTGAGTCTGTTATCTCCCATCTACCACATCCCACTTCCATTCATTACATTTCAAAATCACTTCCATTCTTGGAAAAAAGGGAAGGTACTTTCCAACCAAAGGAACCGGAACAACCATGCAAAGCAAATTATCAGTTCTCCTCAAGCACCTTCCGAACACTTGCCAATCATGAATTACCAGCCTTGTATCAACTGCATGACTAACCCAGTCCACCACCTAAGTCTTTGTGGAATCATCCCATCTTTCACCAACATCTGAAACACATGAGGGTGTGTAAAGAGCAACAGTGTGATTGGTTACCTGATTTCAGGATGCTGAAATGCTGGGCCTTCTCTGAAGTGATGCCTGGGGTCTGGGAGGTAACCCCCTGGTGCCTCCTGCGAAGGGATGACATAGGGGTATTCTGGAGGAGGCCCTCGAGATTCTGGTGCCTCAGAGGGCTTCCCTCTAGGGACAGAGAGATGGTGGTGCCTAGAGAGCTGAGGGTAGCTGTGAGAGGAGCTCATGTGGTTCTGAGCTTTGGCTCCGTTCCTCTCAAGCGACATCTGCAGGAGCCGTTCACTGAGCGACCTCACATGCCCGTGCTTCAGCTCCTTCAGCGACTCATCCTGGTGTGGGCTGCTGGCGTCCGAGGTGTAGGCCCTGCGTTGCCCGCCTTCAGCGTGCGTCCCAAGCGCGGCAACCCCAACCTGCTGGCCTCGTTGCGAGGCGTAATACTGAGAGTGCGCTTTCGCCTCCTCGTAGGTGGGTAGCTCCTCTCCCTTGTGCTGAGGCTGGTAGAGGTGGTACATATTGTTCTCCAGGTAGAAGTGGTCGCCATGGTGTTCCTGGCCCTGTGGCTCCTGCCGTGTGGACTGCTGGACCATCTGGCTCTCCTCCTGGGTGAGACTCTCAAGGGAGGACCGTGGGCTGCCACCGCTTCCTCCTCCACGCAGGGCCTGCTGCTGTATTGCCAGGAGAGTGCGGTTCTCTGTGAGGTTGCCGTACCTCAGCTGCTCCTGGATGAGGCGGTGAAGGACAGTCCCAGAGGAATCCTCAGCTGTCCTCATTCTCAGCTAAACTGGCTGCCCAAAGCACTTTCCAAAGGTACAGAAGATACTATCCCCGGAATCTAACAGTGACGGCCCAGCCAAATGATCCTAAAAGTGAAGAAAACAAGAGTCAGTAGGGATAGAAAGCACTGCTTGGTTGAGTCTGCAGGAAGAAATCCTTCCAGTTTTCCATCTTGAGCTTTAAGGGACTAGGAACTGGTTTTTAAAAAGGTCACATGCCCCTCATGAAGGCCACCTAAGCTAACAAGGTTGTTGTGAGGATGAAATCACATATCTTTACATGTTTCTTGGAGAAAAGGTGGGATGCCAGCGTGGTAAACATTAACTAGTTGTGTTTGTTTTAATTGCTCATTTATATCTGTTGTGTGTCTTTCAGACTTCTTGGGGTAAACAACATAAATAAATGTGTCTCAAATAGGGCTTTCTTCCATCTGTTCTTGGGCTTGTAGCCCTGAACTCCTTTGTAGGATAGCAATCTATTGACGATCCCGTGCATCTCCATTCAGAAGAAAGTCTGGTTTCAATGGACTTTCTCCCAAGTAGGGATGCAGAGTATCACAGCTAAACTGTGGGGAATGAACAAAGTGATGTGCTCTTTTCAAATCTAGTTTTTCCTAACAACAGCCTTGTTAAGCTGGCCAGGAGCAAAGAAGCATGATTGACTCAGTAAACACCAGCCAACAAGTTACAATAGTAATCTAGAAGTTGCAGGCTGCATTGGTTCTATAACAGTTCTCAAGGTCATATTTCAGAATGGCAAAGAAGGTCAAGTATCATGTATAAGGTGTTCCCAGAAGGCTCATTCCCTATTTAGGCAAGTCTGTTACCTGTTTAACAATCATCCTATCATTAGCATTATCCTAAAAAGGGACCATCTACTAAACTGGCTGCAGAAAATCTTTCATCGGTGAGGAGTCACAAGTCACTCAACCAACACACAAATATTTTACCCAACGCCAGAATGAAAATCAGAGCATGAAAATGGTCTCTGGGTAAATTCCAGTTAAACATTTGTTTCCTTTAAATGAGAACAGAAACCTCACAAAGAAGGTATTGTCAGTGCTGCAGAGTGGCCAGTAGTTGCAGTTGCTACAGGGTGGCTCCACAGCTGGAAACCAACCCATGTCCTCTAATTTACCTTCTGATGCACAGAGACTGAAGGAAAGGCACTCTGCACATGACCAAAGGCATTAGTGTAAGCAATATTTTAAAACTGCATGGTGCCGATGGCTCAACTACCAGGGTCACAGAAAGGGCAAAGCCAATTCCAATGAAAGCATGCTCTAGTTTACCTTAGTAAGCTATTTGGGAAACAAGGTCCTGTAAGGGAAGTGGGGAGAGGGAAAACGAACAGGAGATGGCTAATTCTGTTCACCCACCCTTCCATCCTGTAATGCCATTCTGCAATGCTATATTAAGTCCTTGTACTGTAAAGAGTTGAGATTAATTGCATAGGTGAACCCTACTCCACGTTAATAACCAAATGGAGGAAAAAAGGGGGTATTAACAAGTAATTTTTGCAAATTAATTGAATTGCAAAATTTTAACAACCAGACATTATTGGGTATTTCTATAGCACATTGAATAGGACAAGCTGCTTCATGGTTTTTAACTGCACTCATTTTATGAGCTCCATAAGTATTTTTCAGGCAAGGGGGCTTAACGATGGGAATAAATATTTCTACTGCACTTTACAGTGTATAAAGTCTGAGACACCATTATCTTGATGCTAAATTCCAGAAAGGGTCAAGGATGCCAGAAGTACTTTTTTTTGCAGCAAATGTTAGCTTATTTCTTTTTAAGGAGAGTTCACCTTAAAAGGTGAACAATAAACGACGGAGCAATCCAGGCATGTCCATCGGAAGTTAAGACTCACCGAGCTCAATGGAGCTTAGTCCTAGGAATGGGCGCAAAGCTTTAAGCCTCAGGCTGCAATCCTATGCACGCTTTGCTAGGCTGCTCGTCTTTAAGTGCCACCAGCCTCTTTGAGTGCTTCCTTATCTTAACTATCTGCGACAAATTCTACGCTCTACTCCCGTGGAAAAAATGCAAAAAGTCTCCCTAAGCAGTGGCAGCCAAGGCCAGGATCCCGCCGCGCCCCCACCCGTCGCCGTCCTTCCAGCCCAAATGCATGTAATGGAGAGCGATCGCCCGAAGCGCACTCAGCAGATTGCCATCTGCGCAGTATTTCGAGTTTCCCCTGCCTCGCTGCCCGCTCTTTGTTTTCCAAATAGTTCTGCCCTGACATCATCGGGGTTTGGATTGCAATTAACATTCCTGCGAAGTGAGAGCGAGAGCTCCGGGCTCCGGGAGGCAGCGGCCAGCGGCAGGCCAGACAAAGCCAAGGCGGCCGCGCGCGAGAGGGATGCCCCTAGCAGCACCTGCCCGCCCAGCCCACGCGCGCCCCCCCCAGCCCCAAGCAGCAGCACCCTAGTCCCACCCACGCACCCACGTCTGGAAACGTTACCTGCCCGCGCACGAGAGAGAGAGATTCGGGCAAGGCGAACCGAGAATGAAGACAACCTAGGAAACGTGGGGGGAGATTTCCCCCCCCCCTCTTTTTGGTGGGGGGAGAGGACACCAGTAGGAGGCAAGGAGCTGAAGGGAGACGCACCTCCAGATCAAAATTCAGGTGGGAAAGCCAGAAAATTTGTCCAAGGCAAAGCAAACAGGGCAATCACTTTGGAGGTCTCCCCCCTCTCCGTTTTATAGCAAGAGTTCGGGTTTGGGATGGATCTCCCACCAGCGTGTCATCAGACAGTCGCCCCAGTGAGAGCCGACTCCAAATGCTGGGAAAGTTGGCCGCTGCTTGGCGGTCCCCAGCTATGCCGAAGGACATATGTCACACAGCCGTTCTCGGTGTGCCTCTCTCTCTCGCGCGCTCCCCTTGCTTGCAGTCGCTCCCGCGTGGCGCGGAACTTACCGGACCATCGCAGCCCCACAATGGCTTCGGGCTAAACTACGGGCTCGGTTCGGACCCGCTCTTAGCGACCGGCAGGAAGCGAGGGCTCAACCCCAGCAAATGTCCGGCTCCGCGGCTTGCGCGCTCCTCCTGGCTTCAGCGCCCGAGTGAGCCGAGGGGGTGCATGTAAAGCCCCGCGCAGCGCCTGCCTGCGTCCGCCCCTGCTGGAAGGAAGGCAAACTGAGCGCACAGCCTGCCTCCGCCAGCTGTAATGAGAGCCGGGGAGGCTGGGCCGCGCGAAGAGGCTGCTGCTGCTATGCCAGGAATGCGAGAGCGCCAGGCCCGCCTCCCCCCACTCCGCGATCAAAAGCTGCTCGCTGCGAAGAGAGGCTTGTCGAGGCGGCTCAGCAGCCAGTTCGCTCCCGCGGTTGCGATTAGCGCCAGAGCCCGGGAGGGGGCGCGACGCTGCGTCCCCACTAGTGTTGCAACCGAGTCGACGTGCGCGCCGCGGAATAATGGCCTGACGCCTCACTGTGCGCAGGAAGGAGGCCACGAATACGCTGGAAATGTTCATCACTATCTATTCTAAATTGGCCGAGGGGCACGCAGATATTAGGTCGGACTCCAGAGCGTAAAACTCGCGTAACTTCCCCAGTGCCTCCCATTGCTTAAGCCTCTCTCTCTCTCCCTCCCCCCCCCTCAACTCAGCTACGTTTTCTTCTAAAAGAGGGGCAGGGGGAGCTTGTTTTGTGAGGAGTCTCCAAAAATAAATTAGTTGCTCCTGGCCGTTTCTAATACATCTTCCAGAGAGCGGAGTTCCCCCGCAGCCAGATTATTTAAGACCATTACTGTACAGTTTAATAGAGGAAATATATTTTAAGCAATGTGCAGCAAGTTTTTAAAAATGCACCCATTACAAAAAGATGCAATGAAACCTTCAACACAAACTGCCAATAAAGTATCAGTACTGTAATTGAGTACTGATAGTAACCGCTTCTCATTGACCACACCACTCAGCCTCTTACCAGACCACAAACTCACCAACTATTGCATGAACAAAGCTGAACTGGTCCCCTGAACTGGCTGAGGGTAGAGTTTGCTTTTATGAGATTTGTCAGGCTGCCCACAGTTATGTCCTATTCAATCAATAAGCTGTTCTTCACACACCCAGTTCCCCAGCTTAGGGGGTTGAAAGAGGTGGATTTGCACAAATGCAAAAAGATAGGAAATATGACTCCTTCCACTCACAGTTCTTCTTCAACTTTCTACACTCACCTCTTCCAGCTGTTTTGGAGAGGATACCGAATTCTGGGGTTCCTGCTGTTTCCCTGTCCTTTGGCAAGGCTGCTTACTTTTCTGGGCAGACCTCAAGGTCTGACGGTAAGGCCTCAGGCTTACTACAGTTGTGCCCCATTCAGCAATCCATCAGCTGCTGAAAACATCCAATTCCAGACTTAGCAGAGAGGGAAGATACTCCATGCAAAAAGGTACCCACCAATGTAGGGCTTTGTGACTGCAACTTTTAGACTGCACTGAATCTCAAGTGTGCTGCTAAGGCTAGCAAGAATTGGCCCCGTTTCCCCTGTGGCTTGTGTACATTGTCAGGCATCCTGAATCAGCATATCTGACCCTTGAAAATACCTCTATCTGGATGTACCCCAACAGTAATGGCATCTCTAAGGGCGACTCTAGGAAGCGGATAAAGAAGGTTGTAAAGGAACAACGGAGCCAGCAGTGGGGGATTTGTGTAACCAGATTTGCCACACTTGCCCTTGCCTTAATATTTGCCTCTGATTTTGGTATAATTAAAACAAAGCGTGTAGATCTGAGTCTACCACCACATGATTGAGATAGCGGATTAATTTGTCTACCTGGATTCCTCCATAACCAGCAGCCTCTCCATTGACGCTGAGCTGGACAAGTGTATTAGCAAGGCAGCTACGGCATTGGCTTGCCTTTCCAAAAGGGAGAATGTGATGCTAATGTCCAGTACCAAGATGAAGGTCTACCAGGCTTGCGTGTTGTTTATGGTAGTGAGTCATGGGCAACTTACACCTACCAGGAGCAACATTTCAATGCCTTCCATATGCACTGCATCAGGAAGATTTTGAGCATCACATGGCAGGACAGATGTGCTCTCCCAAGCCCATATTCCCAGCATTTTCACACGCCTGTCTCAAATATGTCTATGCTGGCTGGGTCATTTCCACAGAATGGAAGATGGTGGACCATCTTGCTGTTTTTGGTCTCCAGCTGTCTTCAGACTACAATTCCCATTATCCCTGACCACTGGTCTTGCTAGCTAGGGATGATGGGAGTTGTGGTCCAAAAACAGTTGGAGACCCAAGGTTGGGAAACACCGCTCTACAGGGAGCTAGCTTCAGGCACCAGGTCCGTGTTACAAAGATGTCTGCAAAAGTGGCATGAATGCTGGCAACATTAACCCTGCTGTGTAGGAATCCCTTGTCGACAGCCACAGTGCCTGGGGACAATCAGACTGGTCACGTATCCACAACAGTGACCAGAGGAGGAATGACTGCCGGAAGGAACACAGAGAGAAGAAGCACTATGGCAGAGGTGGATTTAGGGGAGTGTGACTGGTTCAACCATACTGGACACTGAGCTGAGAAGGCACTGCAGAGGGCACTGCAACAATGATGAACAATGGAAGGCAAGAAGCGGCAGGGGGGAAAGTGATGAAGTTTGGCAGCGCACAAGGTGCTGCTGAAATCTTAAAGCCCAAAGTCGGCCACTGACCATGGTGCATCTGTAGCAGCACGACCGGATGCCTTCATGTGCCCCATCAGCAACAAAACATATCTCTCTTGTATTGGTCTCCACAGTCACAGCAGGTACTGTAAGCTTTCAACAGTTTGACTTTACCCTCCAAAAGGCACACTCCTCTTTTGTCTTCCCATGAAGCTACCCTATTATATTAGTCATTGTTCACTGCTCTCACAGTGCAGGAAGAAATCTAACTGGTCTGCTTGGAATTTTTTTGGGGGGTGCTTCTTGCTGGATTCCTGGGGTGCAGTCCCAGAATAGTTTTTCCCCCTCTTCATACCAGGGCATAAATCTCTCAAAGCATTTATTTTAATTTTTAAAATGTACGTTGCTTTTCAGCCTAAGCAGTTTGCAAAGCTGTGAAACGTTGCAAGGTGTCTTAAACCTTCAGATTGACTTGAGAGGAGGTGACATAATACCCAGAAGTGTGGGGGCACAGAATGATTTGCCCTCTCTGCTGAGTAGCTGCTGCCAGCCGCAAGGACACTGGGGGTCGTGGGACCAAAATTCCAGGCCACAAGTCACAAAATCATGCCAGACTTGAGCCTGCTGGCCCCATTTTATAAAGTGCTTCTTCTTCTTCTTCTTCTTCTTCTTCTTCTTCTTATTATTATTATTATTATTATTATTATTATTATTATTATTGAAACATTTCCCCCTCTGCCTTTCCATCCAGTAATGGGATGCTCAAGACAGCTACCATAAGAAGTGTGATTTCATAAATACAAAAACAAAAGCACTACAGTACTCTGTGTTTGTCCTGAAGATTGCATGCTAAGAAGGGGAGAGGTCTCAGCATCTTTCAGAAGGGGACCTAGCCCCTTTTCTGTTTAATCTCCCAACAAAGAAGAAAAAGTACAAGGGCTTATTATGTGTACTATATGGGGAAGAGTCCTTAGTCTACGTTTTCTGGGCAATTTGGTTGTGGATTCAGGGAGTTCATTCTTGGAAATTCTGTTCATGTATTTGTGTGCCTGTATGAGGCGAGTGCAGGCAGCTTGTTGTTAGAGGAGGGGTATTTATTGACTGGGGATAAGCATTCTGCCTGCCAGCTGCCTGTGGAAATAAATCTTATTTAATCAAAGCTGTGAGAGGATCTGTTGTCTTTAATGCCAAAGAAGGCTGATTAAAAAAGAAAGAACCTGCCTTTACCATCTGCTCCTCTCACTGCACACCCCACAATGAAGCTTCTCTTTCCCCCCATCTGCCCCCATTTGACAGGTGATGGCTGTTTGCAACTAACAAAAAGGCACAATATCCTTTGACTTGCAGGAACATTCCAGGGGGTGGCTTGGGAATTCCTCTCCCCTTTCCTGCTCTTCCCTCAAGATGGCAAGTTTCCAAATATTTCCTGCTTTACTCCGAGGACAGACAGCCAAGGAGATGGAATAGATTTTGATTTTGTGACTGAGGATTAGACTGAAGGCTGAAGACAACATTGGATTAGAATATAGGTGCAGAAGCTTTAGAAGAAACAGAAGGGCAGGCATAAAGGAGAAGATACTTTTGTTTATTACATGTTATCTCTGGCAGAACAGAGCCTCTAAGGAATTAGATCAACCCTAGAAAACAAAGCAGTAAAGTTTCCTAATATGTCACTGGTTGTTTTTTTCCTTGCACCCTGTGGGTGCAAATGATAAGTTGTGTGGCTGATCACTAGCCATGTTGGAAAAATATATCTGATTATTGCTCACAGCAGTCGTGGACCCACATTTCATGTGGTGAGCATTATGATAATGGATTTTTATGGAAGTGCTCTACTTTGATAAATAGAAAATACTTTGGCTTTGAGTGTTTGGCAGCAGAAACGCAGGCAACAGAAGCACAACCATGAGGAAAGTCATGAGGTGTAGGTGCGACAAATGAGGAACAGAAGTGCATTTATGGTACAATGAGCTGATTGTGCAGAAGAGCCCAAGGCACGAAGCTGGAAATATCCCTTTGAAAAGAAATATTTAACAAAGACATATAAACATACAATAAGTATATCTCCAGCCTAGTCCTAGTCATTGGAAACTTGGTTATTTTTAGTGTTACATAACTTCTGGGAAATGCTCAGACTTCAGCTTGCAGAACTGGGAAGGAGGCATAGAAAACACCTTTCTATATTTTCAGTATTCCGATTTAACCCATGGAGATCACTATTAAGTAAAAACACATCTATCTGGAAGTAAAGTTAACTGATTTTAACAAAACTTGATTGCTTGTAAATGTGTTTAGGATTACAATGTAAGAAAGGGATTAATCCATGGGTAGGGAAACTAAGGCCCGGGGGCCGGATCCGGCCAAATTGCCTTCTAAATCCAGCCTGCGGAAGGTCCGGGAATCAGCGTATTTATACATGAGTAGAATGTGTCCTTTTATTTAAAATGCATCTCTACGTTATTTGTGGGGCATAGGAGTTTGTTCACCCCCCAAAAAAAATATAGTCCAGCCCCCCACAAGGTCTGAGGGACAGTGGACTGGCCCCCCTGCTGAAAAAGTTTGCTGACCCCTTTACTTTCATCTTCAGTAATGGTGCACTGCCAATGTGTCTGTTCAATTTTCTGATGGGTCCATTCATTATATGGGGCTACTGACCTAAATGACAGGTTCATTAGGGTTATCATGTCATTGCTTGAAGATGATAATGTACAAAGGCACTAAAAAAAGGACATATTTTCTGTGCTTCACACAGAATATTCTCATCCAATAGGTACCACTCTGGCGGGAAGGTAAACGGCGTTTCCGTGCGCTGCTCTGGTTTCGCCAGAAGTGGCTTAGTCATGCTGGCCACATGACCTGGAAAAACTGTCTGCGGAAGTGGACAAATGCTTGCTCCCTTGGCCTGTAAAGCAAGATGAGCACCACAACCCCAGAGTCATTTGCAGCTGGACTTACCGTAACTGTCAGGGGTCCCTTTACCTTTACCTTTAGTAGAGAAATGGGGCAGGATGTGCATGTTTAATGGATGTAAAGTATTGGCACTATCTTCTGGCAAGATCCTGGGAATCCTGATTGGTCATGTACCACTTATGGCTTGGTAATGGTGATCCTTATAGGTGATCAAGAGATTGGTGTTCCACTTAAACATAAAACAACTTTGACTGACAGTCTCTTGGGACCTCAAGTACTAGCCACCCCAGTTTTGAAATTATGTCAACAGCACATTTTAAAATTAGGATTGCTATCTGCTCGTCATGCATAAATTACGTTAGGTTAATGTTTTCAACATACCAGAGAGCTCTTTAAAAGGATGAACAGGTTTGTTGTGACGTGAACTTATGTAATCAGTTACGGAATCATTTTTATTGTGGCATGTGCTTCAGTTAAATGACATGGGCTAAAGGAAGAGATGGCTGTGTAAATATATGGGCTGTAATCCAAGGGTGTTACCACGGATGGAAGTTAATATTTAAATTTCACATACTGCTGTGATGATGTCACAAACATCTGCATCATGAATATTCAGAATGATGCATTTTCTTGCTCCTACCAGTAACTTTGAGACTGAAAGATTATTCCCTAGTAGGAGAGTTCCAGTGATACATTTTCAGTAACACTGCTAAGTAGCAAATGGGACCTGCAACAAAATGAATGTTTATGAACATTTCTTTTTAAAAACAGAAATGGAGCAATAAGAAAGGGAAGAAAGGGGAAATCACAAAGGAGGCGTATACACAAGTAGTCAACAGTTGCAGGGTGAAGGCTGGCTAAAGCTCAGAATGAGCTCAGGCTTGCAAGAGAGGTTAAAAATAATAAAAAGGTGTCTTTGGCTATGTCTGAAGTAAGAGGAAGAACAAGCAAGTGGTAGGTTCTCTGTGAGAGAGGAGAAATGCTATTGTGTGACAGAGAGAAGGCAGAACTACTCAACACCTACTTCCAGAGGGAGAAACCATCTTCCCCCAACCCCTTTACAGCCAGTGTGGTGTAGGATGACCTTGGGCTAGACCAGGCTTCCTCAACCTCAGCCCTCCAGATGTTTTGGGCCTACGACTCCCATGATCCCTAGCTAGCAGGACCAGTGGTCAGGGATGCTGGGAATTGTAGTCTCAAAACATCTGGAGGGCCAAGCTTGAGGAAGCCTGGGCTAGACACTAGCTCTCAGCTTCACGTATTTCACAGACTTGTTGTGAGGATAAAGTAGGGGGATTCACGTATGCCAACCTGAGTTGCTTGCATGAACAGTGGGATAAAAATGTACTAAAGAATAATAGTTGTTTGCACATGGAATCAGTTCCAACACATCAGTGTACTGGAGCAGAGATTCTGTGCCCTCATATCTTATTTGTTTAAAGATGTTCCTCAGCTGCTCTTAATCATAGTCAATCCTAGAGTCTAATGCATAACACAAACATTCAGTTAAAGAACGTGAATGTGGTGTAGTGCTTAGACTCCTATTAGGACCTGGGAGGCCAGGGTCCAAATCCCCATTCAGCCAAAAAAGTCCACTGGGTGACCTTGGTTATACTATTTCTCAGCCTAACCTCCCTCTCGAGGTTGTTGTGGGGATAAAATGCGGAGATGGAGACATGTGCACGGAACCTTAAACTCCCTGGGATGGGATGAACGGAACCTTAAACTCCCTGGTGGGATGAACGTAGCAGCAGCAGCAGCAACAACAACAACCACCATCACACAACGATTCATAATAAAGAATATCAGCACTTAAAAACCAAAGAAAGTACTACCAAACTATTAAAAACTGTGGGGTGGGTTACACATCCTCCATCAAAAGATGTTATAATAAGTTGCATACATCTGGGCAAATAAATGATACAGCTCTTGACACCAAGTGTGCTTCCAGGTGATCTCTTCCACAGGTGATTAGGGCAACCATGAACTAACCCCTTTTAGCCACCGTCTTGTAGGAATAGCTATCTCCCTTCCTTCCTGTTGGGTCTCATGTCACCACACTTCCTCCATTTTCCTTTGATTTGCTTGGCCTTGGCCTTAGAAGAGGTTCACTGTGACAGAGTTTAAAACATGCATCACTGCATGGATCTAGCAAATCCATTGCACAAGGCCAACTTAGAATGAATGAAAAATTCTGGGAGCAGAGGGTGGGAAATATCTCCAGCTTGGCAGGGAATCATTCTCAGGTGGCTACAGCAAGCCTGAACGCTCCACTAAAACGACAGAAGTCACAGCCCAACACATCAAGAAGGTTGTAGGTTACTTTCCGGTTTGCTGATTAGGTAGTTTCAGGTTCTGTTTTGTTTTTGCATAATCACTGTGGCTAGAGCCAAGTCAAAGCCGCCTTGAAAATAAAGCACAGGACACAATAGAAATGAAACTAGAGTGCACTGCAGATGGTGGAAAGTGGAAAACTCATCTTTTGACCTTTGTGTGATGGATGAGTTTCCAATTCTCTCTGTCCACTTGGCCCTCCAGACCCAGAGGCAGCTGCAGATGTTTCAAAGACAATGTGCAATACTGATTTATAGGAGACAGCATGTTCCCTTATGTACTCCTGCCTCAGCACAATTATCTTTGAATAGTAAGAAGCCCGATTCACCTTCCAACTTTTCATTGTTCTTCATGGAAATGAGAGATGCCACTGAACAGATGCTATCTCTGGAACGCAACAGAAAAGTCTTAGTTGAAGGGCTTTGGAATAGGCTGATAAGCATCAACCACTGAGTGAGGCAAGCCTCTGCAATCTTAATTCACATTCTTGCTCATTTGTTGTTGCTCGTATTTGTTGTTGCTAAACATATTTAGCAGAAAAAGAGCAGATTTCATGTAGGCCTGGGATAAGCAACTTGGTACCCTCCGGGTGTTGTGAACTACAACTTTCACCAGTCCCAACCAGGATGGGCAATGGTCAGGGATGATGGGGGCTGCAGCCCACATCATCTGGAGCAGACATTCTCAACCATGGGTCCCCAGGTGTTGTTGGACTACAACTCCCATCATCCCTAACTAGCAGGACCTGTGGTTAGGGATGATGGAGGGTTGTAGTCCAATAACATCTGGGGACCCAAGGTTGAGAAAGGCTGATCTGGGGGGGGGGTACTATTTTGGCTACCCTGATGCTCCTACCTGTGCCTACAGTATGACATCAGGTGTGGTGTCAGTGGGTTCGAGGACTCATGGTCTGAGATCGGACCCCTATTAGGCTTAACTGGGCACACAGGCTGGAGATTCTCCACCAGTGGTCTAAAGGCATATGATGCAGCAACCTTGACAGTGCTAAGCAGGTGAGCACCTGGTCATTTCCTGGATGAGAGCCTAAAATATGCTGTTTCAAGTTCAATTGTGGGAAAATGTGGAGTACGATAGAAAGAAGCTTCTATCTGCATTCTAATCACACACTTTTTCTGAACACATTTATTGGCCTTATGCTTCAGTCTGCATTAAAGCCACTCTTCTTTGTAGGCTCTCTGCGGCATTCCCCACCGTGCCTCCTGCACAGGTGGGCAGGATTATTTGCTCCCAGCCCAGAACAATTCTGGTTGCTGCTTTGTCACATGCTTTTGAAAATGTGTTTTTCGCATGACCCCAGTTGGTGAGGAGTAAACTTTGTCCCTAGATGCGTGTGATGCTGTAGTTTTAGTGTCAACATCAAGGTCGTTTTTTATGTTTAAGTGTAGCCTTCATTTCATGTCAAAGCAAAATTATTTTTCTTAATAATGTGGGAGGGGCTCTAGGGAGAGAGACAGGCATCCCTTTGTATAAAGTCACACACACACTGCCTTCCTCCCCTCCCCCTCCCCTCCGCTGTTTACATTGACATGGTAATGTCTGGAATGCAGCTATTTCCTCTTCTGTTCCCAATACAATGCAAGGGGACAAAAGGCAGCAATTTGCTCACCTCAGGTCAAAGACTAACTCTCATGCCCTTCCCTGAACACCATGAGTCCCTGCTGTATATTCCTTCTCACTATCCCATTATCTCAGCAGGGGGGTGGAGAGAGCCATTCCTTCTCATCAGGAGACCTGCTCTAACATCAGTCCCTTTGGTATGAAAAAGCTTTTCTCTCACGCACCCCTTATGCCCTAATTTCCAACAGACCCTTCTGTTCAGACCCCTCTCTGCAGAGAGGTGGGTTGTTGGTAGGTAAGGAGAGCTTTCGAAACTGAAAAGCTGGCCCTGGGGTTTATTACACCATAACCCATGGGGAAAAACATCCCTCAGACTCCTAGTCTGATGAGAGGACCATACAGGATATTTTAGGGAAGCGTCCCTGAGTTTGGGAACCCACAAAACCTTCTCCCAGATTTGTCCTTGAAGTTGACCCTTCTCTTGGTGGATTTGGTAAAAACAAACAAACAACCATATTAAAAGCCCCCCACCAGTCCTTTCTAATTAATATGTCCTTTAGTTTATTCTTTTTGTAAGCCAGCATGAGAATATGGTTGAAGCATGCTATAAAAATACTTCTTTTAAAAAGTACTACAGCAACAGAAGGAACAAACCAAACAGAAAAACCTTCCAGATTCATATGTACACAAAGACTGGTTCAAATATGCAGTACACCAATGGTCCAAAATTTGATGTAGGTCAAATGTTTCACATACAGTATATCCCATACCAGCTATTTAAATGTGTGAATTTTCATCTACGTTGTTTTGGAGACTGTTCGAATTATCCAGTCCCCATCAAAAGCTGTTGTAAACTACAGTCACACTAAGACACCGCAGCAGTTTCCTTCACATGGCAAGTGGTTTCTGGATTCTACCTCAGCCCATGAATTTTCTTTGATTTTCATGTGACGTTTTCAGGGTAGCTTTCTTCTTCCTAGTAAAACCAACCTGAACCTGACTGAATCTAAAATGCATCTCTCAGACTAATCTTCCTCTAATCATTTCCCTCCACTCATTTCCCCTTGAGTATCTAGTTTCTAAAAGTATAAGCCTGAGAGCAGGGCTTATCTAGATCTTAATTTTGCTGAACTATATAAACATTACATTAAATGCGGGGCTGGGTCTTGCCCTTTTATTTTATCTTTAAATAGCTGCTGTACCTGCCCCCAATCAGGATTGGGGCTGCAATGTGTCTGGAGGGTTTTTTGTTTTTGTTCTTTTAAAATGCCTTATATCTTCACTGTGGTACCCCAATGAAAATCATCACACACAATCACCCTTGAGCTGTATTTGTGTGCAGAGGGGAACTGTCATCAGCACCAGTGGCAACTTCCCTTCCAGTGCAGATGGAGCTTTCAATGGGTGCAGGGGTAAAGGGTTTTAAAAAACCAACCCTCCACCAATGCAATGGCCCCAATCCTGCTTAAGCCCTCTTGTGAATGCTATTAAAGGGGCTGGGGGGGGGGATAAACATGAAAGCCATAATCTGCAGTTTGACTAATTCCTGGATATATTCTAGAAAGAACCACCACATGTAGATGAACACTCATTCATGCGAATATCTGCAGATGAAAGGCATATCTTGCAGAGGTAGCAAATAGGTTTCAAAGAGAAATAATAATAATAATAATAATAATAATAATAATAATAATAATAATAATAATAATTTAATATTTGTACCCTGCCTATCTGGCTGGCTTTCCCCAGCCACTCTGGGCGGCTTCCAACACAGATGAAAAATACATTAAAATGTCACACATTAAAAACTTCCCTAAACAGGGCTGACTTCAGATGTCTTCTAAATGTCAGGTAGTGGTTTATCTCTTTGACATCTGAGGGGAAGGACATCTAGGGGCACTACCTAGAAGGCCCTCTGCCTGGTTCCTTGTAGCTGGCAAGCTGGCAAATCTGCCTTAGGGTTATTTAACAATATTCTTCAACTATAAGCTGCATGGACAATTGCAATTGACTTTTTTTGCTTCAGAGGGTGTAGAGCCTGTGTGTGTGTGTGTGTGTGTGTGTGTGTGTGTACGTCTCACTCTGCTTCCTTTGCTCTAGAAGGTGTGACAGTGCTGTGTGGCTAAGCAGGTGAGTCTTTCTACAGTATTTTACAACCAAAGCACTATTAGAAGCACAGGAGCGCAGGAAGCTGCCATATACTGAGCCAGACTATTGGTCCATCTAGTTCACAGAATGGCAGTGACCCTCCAGGCTTTTAGGCAGAGGACATTTCCAGCCCCACCTGGAAATGGTGGGAATTTAACCTGGGGCATTCTGCATACAGACTGCAGAGCAGGGAAATAATGTGAATCTGTGCCTATGTGCCTAATACTCTGCCTAGGGAGGCTTGTCTGGTACCTTCATTCCATAACTTTTAGGTGCCAGACAAAAATGTTTCTATGTAACCAGGCCTTGCTGCAAAACTGTTGCCAAACTTTGGAACAGATTTGGAGTGAATGTTGGGT
Source organism: Podarcis vaucheri (assembly GCF_965113315.1). Lineage (NCBI taxonomy): Eukaryota > Metazoa > Chordata > Lepidosauria > Squamata > Lacertidae > Podarcis > Podarcis vaucheri. Next base: position 38,455,366 of record NC_138763.1, read on the forward strand.
TTTGGAGTGATAGCTAAGACCCTCCTTTTGAGTATCAACTACTCAGTCTGTGGGGTGCTGTAAAATGTGTGGTTTCCACTGCAAAACATAGCAAAACCATTGCCATTTTGGCACTGGTTTGAAGTGACTTGGACACTGTTGCTTTTTGGGGGGGTTTGGTGCAGAACAACTGCAAAACATTCACACAGATTTGGAGAGGATCCAAATAGTTGGGGTTCATAGTTAATTATCTTGGCCGATTAAACAATCAATGGCCTTTTACATGTGTTTGTGGGAGAGCGGTTATTTGTTTCTGTTGTTTGTATTTTGTGTTCTTATTTTGTATTTTTATGTTGTGAACCACCCTGTGATCTTTGGATGAAGGGTGGTATACAAATTTAATTAACAACAACAACAACTGATGATCAGTCATAGGCTCTCCCACAAAATAAATCAGTGCACTCATGGTAACAATTCATCTTAGAAATGAAGAAAATCTCCTAGGAGATAATCCAAGGTGCTCCATTCTTTTTTTAAAAAAGAAAGTTCAATTTTCTGCAGTGCAAAAAGAGAGAGATAAGAACCTTAGAAGAAACAACAGACCCAGGGAAGTGTAGTGGTTAGAGTGTTGGACTAAGACCCAGAAGACAAGGGTTCAAATCTCCACTCAGCCGTGAAGCTCACTGGGTAAAAGCCAGTCACTGTATCTCAGCTTTACTTACCTCACAGGGTTGTTGTGGGGATAAAATGAAGAAGGGGAGAGCCACCTTGAACTCCATGGAGGAAATGTAGGGTATAAATGTAATAATAAATACAAATGGGGAAGACAATGCATTTAAGAGGAAGCTTTTTAAATGCCCAGTGAAAATGGACAGTGGCTCTTAGACTGTCTTGCTAACAATACAGTGTTACCTTGGGTTACAGGCGCTTCGGGTTATGGACGCTTCAGGTTACAGACTCCGCAACCCAGAAATAGTACCTTGGGTTAAGAACTTTGCTTCAGGATGAGAACAGAAATTGCGCAGCAGCGGCACAGCGGCAGCGTGAGGCCCCATTAGCTAAAGTGGTGCTTCAGGTTAAGAACAGTTTCAGGTTAAGAAAGGACCTCCGGAACGAATTAAGTTCTTAACCCGAGGTACCACTGTGTGGGAAAAGAAATCTATAGAGATCCCTGAGCACAATTCAAGTGAGGCAAAATGTCAGGGAGACCAAGGGCTTACAAAGTGCTAAGAGTCTGCACCGTAAGTGGAAACAATCTTGTAGTAGACATATAACAAGTAGGCGAGAATGATAAAATACCAGTAAATAATGGCTTGGGTTGTTTAATGGAGCTTCTGGTTTTTGTCAGACCAATTCTCAAGACTTTGGAACTGGAGGTGAAGAAAGGTCTCACACTAGGAAGCCATGCATTATCATCCAAAGCATCAAGCAGTGATTGTGGGACAAATCACAAGTCTGAGATCACCAATTCATTCATGTTATCTCCTGTGCCTTTTCTTGGCTTCTGAACTCAGCCTTCTGGCAAGAGTATTACTGTTAGCCACTTGGAGTAGGATTTTGTTACTTTAAAAACCTCTTCATGCTGATTCATTTCAGAAAAAACAATCAGCATTTCTGATTAGAGTTTGAGGTAGGTGGGGGGAATTCAAGAGTAGCTTTTGCTTATAAATGGAGGAACAATTTACTTCCAAATTGCTTGCAGCCCCAGCTGTTGCTGCCTTCTAGTCAGAACAATAAATAAAAGCTAGGTAAAAGGAATATGTTTTTAAGACTAACTACTAAATGGCTGGGGACGCGGGTGGCGCTGTGGGCTAAAGCCTCAGCGCCTAGGGCTTGCCGATCGAAAGGTCGGCGGTTCGAATCCCCGCGGCGGGGTGCGCTCCCGCTGCTCGGTCCCAGCGCCTGCCCACCTAGCAGTTCAAAAGCACCCCCGGGGGCAAGTAGATAAATAGGTACCGCTTACCAGCGGGAAGGTAAATGGCGTTCCGTGTGCTGCACTGGCTCGCCAGAGCAGCGTTGTCACGCTGGCCACGTGACCCGGAAGTGTCTTCGGACAGCGCTGGCCCCCGGCCAATAGATGTGAGATGGGCGCACAAACCCCAGAGTCTGTCAAGACTGGCCCGTTCGGGCAGGGGTACCTTTACCTTTACCTTTTACTAAATGGCTGGGACGCGGGTGGCGCTGTGGGTAAGACCTCAGCGCCTAGGGCTTTCCGATCGCATGGTCGGCGGTTCGAATCCCCGCGGCGGGGTGAGCTCCCGTCTTTCGGTCCCAGCTCCTGCCCACCTAGCAGTTCAAAAGCACCCCTAAGTGCAAGTAGATAAATAGGTACCGCTTTCTAGCGGGAAGGTAAACGGCGTTTCCGTGTGCTGCGCTGGTGCCGGCTCGCCAGAGCAGCTTCGTCACGCTGGCCACGTGACCTGGAAGTGTCTCCGGACAGCGCTGGCCCCCGGCCTCTTAAGTGAGACGGGCATACAACCCTAGAGTCGGACACGACTGGCCCGTACGGGCAGGGGTACCTTTACCTTTACTAAATGGCTGGCTTTAAATAATAGTAATGATACATAATAAAATTCAATCCTACTGTTGTCCTCTCTTACATAAAACCACCTGAATGAACAGAAACCTTCTTAAACACTCCTCAGATATGTACATCTATACACACATATGGTTCCCCCAGGTGCTCAAACTTGGTAGAAATATCTACCAAGTGAATCATCTAAAATATTTGGCAAGGAAAACATGAATCAGCAAACAACTGTGATCAACCTACAGATTTTTCTTGTTACTTTGAAAGCAATTGTCCCGCAAACCTTCCCCATGCTCCTTCCTAGTATGCCTGAAAGTGCAACCTAAGCACATACTTTGGATGACACATTTTGGCACATGCCAAAAGCACAGGCCTCTTGCTGCCACTGTGGCTCTTCTAGCAGTGTAACCAGAAGCATTTCTACATTTGAAGTAGAAACAGGCAGTTATCTGCCTCGACAGACAGAACCTGTCTATAGACAGCACCTACAGGGTTCATATGGCCCCTCCATGTGTTGAAAGAATGCATGGGGAGGTGGGTGCGCTGCCACCAATACACACAGAAGTCAGTCCTGCAGTCATCCCTGCATTCAGCTGGATTGTAAAGGGGCTCTGCTTACATGCTGATGTATTTACGGGACCGCCTCTCCTGGTATGCCCCGCAGAGGACCTTAAGGTCCATGAATAACCATAGTTTAGAGGTCCTGCACCCTAAGGAAGTCAGACTATCCTCCACCAGGGCCAGGGCCTTTTCAGTGATGGCTCTGACCTGGTGGAATGCTCTGTCCCATGAGACTAGGGCCCTTCAGGATTTAACCTCCTTCTGTCAGGCCTGTAAGACAGAGCTATTCTGCCTGGCCTTTAATTTGAATTCAGCCTGATCTTTTATTTCCCTTCTCTTCCCTCCCCCTCCCCTTTTATGAAGGTTACCCACTCTGAGACCCCACAGCTAATTCTCCCCTGGTCTCCTCACTGGCCCAAGTAGGACCAATTCAGCTAGCCCTGGGGATTATCTAATGCTTATTGGATGGATTTCCCCTAAATTGATTTCTGAACTTTGAATTTTATTTTTATTCATGTTTTTATACTGTATTTTATGCTGCTTTTACAATTAAGTGTTTTAAATTTGTTGTTAGCCACCCTGAGCCCGGTTTTTGAACCAGGAAGGGTGGGGTATAAATAATAATAATAATAATAATAATAATAATAATAATAATAATAATAATAATGTGGGCCACATTAACCACGAACCCCAAACCTTGGGCTCCAAACGGGTGCCAAGATTTTGCGGGAGGGTTTTTTGCAGCATTTTGCAGCGAAAACGCCACATTTTGCAGCGAAAATGCCACATTTTTCAGTGCCTGACAATCTGAGCAATTGATACATCAAACACAGGGCTTGTATTTAACGTAATATTAACTATGAACCCCCAAATCTAGGATTCTCTCCAAACCAATATTAAGTACAAACCCCGAGTTTGATGTATCAGTTGCTCAGTTCATGGGGTGCTGCAAATCACTCAAAACTTTGGCACAGGTTTGGAGAGCACCCCAATTTTAGAGGTTGTAGTTCATTTTCCTGCTGACGTGTATGAAGAGGGTCCCAGACTGGACCAAATTTCATGTTGCTGTTCTGGAGAACTGGCAGAACAAAAGAATGGATATATGGAGGGGGAGCACTCTCACCAGCATTGTCATACAATATAGTCTAACTTTGCATATATATTTGGGAGGGGTTGAATATTGATGTACAGGATGAAGAGTTAAGAAGTCTAGTCTGTTTCAGAGGAAAAACGTAAGTAGCATAGCGCATTACAGACTACAAGGACAGAACATCATTTCTGATTACCTGTCAAAGGCTCCCTTGCACAAAAACAATGCACATGTCCACAAGATGATCTTCTCCCACTTTAGTGATCTGGAAATGTTCTTCTGTAGGATAAAAAAAAACCCCAGAGCTCTAAAATGCCCACTTCAGAGTGTCTCTTAACAGAAAGAAGTACCTTATTTCTTGCATACTTCTGGAAACAATATATACAGTGGAACTTTGGGTTACATACGCTTCAGGTTACAGACTCCGCTAACCCAGAAATAGTACCTCGGGTTAAGAGCTTTGCTTCAGGTTTAGAACAGAAATTGTGCTCCGGCGGCACGGCAGCAGCAGGAGGCCCCATTAGCTAAAGTGGTGCTTCAGGTTAAGAACAGTTTCAGGTTAAGAATGGACCTCCGGAACGAATTAAGTTCTTAACCTGAGGTACCACTATACTGAAATTAACAGCATCTGAGCAAATACAGAAAATATGGTTCCGAGATAACCCAAAGGCTTGAAGCCTAATGATTTGCTGATTCTGCATAACAAGTAAGTTGCTACTGGACTGCTGTCACCAGAGCTGCATGTAAGACACCCCCCCCACACACAAATGATTTGAGAACACCCAAACACATTACTTGGAAGCTAGCTCCATCCATTTGCATTATTCCTACTTCACCACGGTTTCAGGACCAAGGTTTGAATTTTGGAAAGCTGCCTCCTTGTTTCTGAATGCCTGAGGATTGGCAAAATCACCATGTGGAGCACTCCCTAGGACAAACAAAAGCTCCTGTATTTTGTGAATAGCTTACAGCCTAACAAAAGATGCCAAGAAACTGCTCAGATTACTTCTCAGGGCATTAAAAAAACACAACAAAAAACCTCTGGGCACAGAGGAATGTAGCTGGCACTTGACCCTCCTGCTGTTTTCAAGGGCACTGACATCTGAATTTGAAATCAGCCTCTTCTTGTCTTTAAATTGTTTTCCCTGAGACACACATGGGCACAGAGCTGCCCAGACATATAGCTGCTGCCATCTGCAAGGACTCTGGAACAGCAGATGGCCAGAGGAATGACAGTGTGAGGCAGAGAGAAAGAAAGAAGGGACAGGTGCAGGCAAAATTGCTAATTAGATATGGAACATTAAGTTTCCATTCAGCACCTTAAACAAAAAATAAAATAAAACTACCCACAGAGCTCAAATAAACCAAATTCTCTGGGAGAGATTGTAGCTCCCCAAGAAGAAAGGAGAGTTTTTTTTCTTGGGCAGGGAATAATTTTTAAAACTGAGAAAAGAATTTTTTGGATTTACTCTGCATTTTGAGCTGCAGACAAAGGATTCAGGTAGACAGAAGCTTATGAATAGGAAAGACTGGCCCCAAAATGTCTTGAAAGACAGCAGTCCTCAAAATACAAAGTCCAAAATTCATAGGAACAACTAATTCTCATTCCAATTATCTCTTTTAAACATGTTCCATCCTCTCCCTGTCATTTTATTGCATATTCTAACTGTACATTTCGTTTTCTTTCTTTAAAAAAAAATCATTTAGAAATTCAAAGGTTTACAAATTTAATACACATTACATACTTTCTATTTAATATTCGTTTACCATTTGACTTCCCCTCCAGCCCTCCATGGTTTCCCCATATTCTCTAATATTGCTGCATATTATTACTCTGCCTTATTCTTTCTCAGATACATATTTTACTGCTGCTCTTCATTCAAATCCTACTTGCAATTTTGCATGTTTACAATAGCGCTTTAGATATTCTACAAATATCTTCCAATCCTCCTTAAAAGCTTCCTGTTCTTGATCTCTAATTTTCATAGCTACATTTGCCAATTTGACATATTCCGTCAATTTTAATTGCATCTCTTCTTTTGTAGGTACCACCTCCTCTCGCCATTTTTGCGCACATAGTACCTTTGCTGCCACTGTTGCATATAAAAATTAGTTAATCTGCCTTTTTGGAACATCTGCCCCAGTTATCCCTAAAATAAGTGCTTCTGGGGTGTGTTTTTTTTCGGAAGAGTCACTTTAAATATTTCCTTTACCTCATTATAGACCAGGCATAGGCAACCTTCGGCCCTCCAGATGTTTTGGACTACAATTCCCATCATCCCTGACCACTGGTCCTGTTAGCCAGGGATCATGGGAGTTGTAGGCCAAAACATCTAGAGGGCCGAAGGTTGCCTATGCCTGTTACAGACCATCACCCCAAAATCCTTAGCCACTCTACATGTCACCACATATGATAAAATGTACCTTCTACTTCTTTACATTTCTGATACCTGACTCAGATTTATACATTTTTGCTCATTTGCTTTGTGTCAGATGCCATCTATGAATCATTTTCATAAAATTTTCTTTCAGAGGATAACACGCTGGGAATTTCAGATTTGATTTCCACAATTTTCCCCACGACTCCATCTTGATATTATGTCCCACATCTCTAGCCCAGTGAATCAAAGCAGATTTAACCATTTCATCTTTGGTTTCCCATTCCAACAAAATCATATACATCCATGAGATTATTCCCCCCCCCCCATTTTCTGTTAACTCCTTTTCAAACTGAGAGCTTTGGTTAATAAAACCATGCTGCTTATCTTGTAATTCTGACTGCATGTTTCTGCCATTAACACAGAGAAAAACATGCTGAATTAACTATAGTAATATAGAGTCAGCAGTAGGATTCCTGCATCCTGCAGTGAAATTTTACACAAGTGTGTGTGTGTGTGTGTGTGTGTGTAACTGTGTGTAATCTAGTGAATTTTGAGTGGATGAAATGTAACTATGTAGCCTAATGTACAAAGCAGAGCTGGCTTGGGACGTTTTGCTGCTTGAGGTGAAACAGAAAATGGCTTACTGCCGCTAAAGCTGCCCCCATCAAAGTTGTCGCGGGAGAAAAAAGAAAGCTGGAGAGGAGTAGGCAGTGGCAACAGCGGAGGAGGAGGAGCAAGCAGTGGTGGTGGAAGAAGAAGAAGAGTTTGGATTTGATATCCCGCTTTATCACTACCCAAAGGAGTCTCAAAGCGGCTAACATTCTCCTTTCCCTTCCTCCCCCACAACAAACACTCTGTGAGGTGAGTGAGGCTGAGAGACTTCAGAGAAGTGTGACTAGCCCAAGGTCACCAGCAGCTGCATGTGGAGGAGCGGAGACGGGAACCCGGTTCACCAGATTACAAGTCTACCGCTCTTAACCACTACATCACACTGGCATGCTCCTCAGATCTGTCACCTCTCTCGTTGTCTCCCAATCTGCCACCTGAGGCAACTACCTCACAACAACACCTCCCCCCCCATTTATTAAATTTGTATATCGCCCTTCATCCAAATACCTCAGGGTGGTTTACAGCATAAAAAAATACAAATTAAAAACACAAAACACACAATAAAAGCAACAACATACCAAACCAATAAATGCCTCCCCTACCACATATGGCTACCACCCTGATACAAAGCCATATCCATTGCTCCACTCGCTGCTTTCTCTCTGGCCCCACTCTCCAATGGAGTGTGGCTCTTGGTCTGAAGGAGGTTATCCCATGCCTGACATATAGGATTCCTATGAAAGAGTAAACTCTTGGTTTGACTTGTGAATTCTGGTCTTTGCCCTTTCCAAATGCTTCAGTGCCCTTTGGGGTGCCATCTGTATTAAACTGTAAAATTATGGCATAATGAACAACAGCAGCAGCAGGCAGGCAACTTGTGTCCGCTCCCTTGCCCCACTCCCAACACCTAGGCATGCAAAGGCTGAGAAAATTACCGTAATTTTTGCACCATAACACTCACTTTTTTCCTCCTAGAAAGTAAGGGGAAATGTCTGTGCATGTTATGGAGGAAATGCCTACGGGTGGCATGCCTATGGATTTTCCTCCTCTAAAAACTACGTGCGTGTTGTGGTCGGGTGCGTGTTATAGAGCGAAAAATACGGTAGCTGTTTGAGGTCACAAGAGACCTTGAATACTATAGTTGCTGCTTCTCCCTCTGAATAAAAAGAACGTTTTGGGTTCTGAAAGCAACCACCTGTGGGGGAATGAGAGTTTCCTAGCTTCTAGCCATGTCTTCTTCACCTCGGCAAGCCAGCCTTGCATCTTCTTTCTGAATGAGTGAGAGAGTTTCATAAATGCAGTTGTTCTATTCTTGGCATACTATTTAATTCATGAACGCTCTTAACCATCTGTCACGTCGATCTCCTTCCTTTCACCTGCAGCCAGGCTAACATTCTTCTGTACCAGAATGAAAAGATTACTAATTCAGCTTTTCTAAGCAAGCGAGCACACAACCCCGTCATCCTAAAAAATGTCGTCATGGAAGCAAATTTGTCCCAAGTAAGAAATTTCTTGGTTGGACAGTGTTCTCGAAGCTACCAACATGAGTTTGACCAAACTGCAGAAGGCAATGGAAGACAGGAGTGCCTGGCGTGCTCTGGTCCATGAGTCACGAAGAGTCGGACACGACTGAACGACTAAACAACAACAAGAAATTTCTCTTCTCAGTGTAGAATGCTGTGCTGGGCCCAGGGGTTAACCCGAGCAACGCGGTCCAGGTCCGGTCCCGAATCCAAGGATTCCACAAGGAGTCAGTCCAACAGGGCCAAGGCAGGAAACCGGGCTAGGTCAGGCACAGGGTAACAGGCAGGTTCCAGCAAGCAGCAATGTTGCTCCCACAACCTGGGGCGGGGTCCAACAGCCTTTTATCTCTGATGGTGTAACGGCCGGTCCTGATCCCCTGGTGACTCACCTCCCTGTCTCACCCGAAGGCAAGCACTCCTGAGGTTACTCAGGTCTCTCCTTCTCTCAGACCTCTGCAGCTCGGGAGATGTCAGTGGGTTACTAGACCCAAAGGCCGCCTCATCCTCGCCTGACTCAACTGGTAGTGGAGCAGCTGCACGTGATTGCCCAGCAGAGGGCAATGAGGTGATTCCCGCATCTGGAGCCGGGGCAGACTCAGGCCCCAGACTTCGCTCAGCTGGTGCTTGTTGCAGCGGAACCTGTGCAGACTGGGGTTCTTCAGAATCAGGCCCCAGACTCGGTTCAGCTGCTGCCTGAGGCAGAGAATCTGGTGTGTACAAAGACTCCTCCTGTTCTGAGTCCGAGCCCAAGTCCCAGGCCATCACAAATGCCTACCAAATACAAGCATCTTCACTGCAGGCTCAGCACCATGCATAAATACCACCTTATATTGAAAACCTACATATCTGTATGCTTCCATTCAAAACACACCACAAAATCCATTATCTACAGCAGAAGTGGCTAACCCATAACCTGAAGGCTACATATGGCCCTCAGTATGTTTTTACTGCCCCCCAACCCTCCAAATTGGTAGAAATAAAGTAAAAGTATAAATAGTTTAAATATTTGTTTGATGAACCCATGGAATCCCCACTGTGCTCCTGATGCTAAAAGGTGTTTTTTTTTGGTTGCCTCCTCTCAGCTTCATTCATTAATTTTTTTTGGTTTTTTTTTTTTACTAATTGCTCTCATAGGTACCCCATTGTGATACCACAAGGTCCACTCACAATTTTTAAACTGACCTCTATCATGGCAAACATTTTTTGACCTCTTGGCGGCCATCTTCTTTTTGAGACTGCTACTCTTGACCTCCAAAATGTATCCTTTAAAAACTTTGTGTCAATGTGCCTCATGCCTGAGGACTGTTAGCCACCCCGGTCTATAGCGTGAATGTGTAGCAGGACAGGTTGTAGATTTTACACACACACTTTCTATCTATTCAGTTGGTTTCTGCTTTGTATTCCATGTCCTAGTGTTGAGTTTTGAATTCCTAGCACTTACACCTAGCTGTGGTGATACCAGAGCATATTTTGCCCAGAGCTCCAACATGGGTTCCACATTGCAGGCTCAGTTCCATCATTTACTTCTTTTTTAATATTTATTAATAATTTCAAAATTACAGGAAAAAAAGAAAAAAATTAAAAACAACACTACAATACATAGAAAAAAACAAGAAAAAAAGACATAAAAACCAATGCAACAATACAGCAAAAAGATAAAAAAGAAGGAAAAAAAGACACAAATCCCATATTACATATCTTTAACTTCCATTTGCTTGTTTCACTGACCTCCTCACACCTCCCTTTTTGTATTCTAGTTTGATTGATTATTTCAGCAAATTCTTTCCATCTTTCTCAATTTTTACTAAATAATTTATCTTGACAATTTAACCTATTAATTAACTCAACAAATCCTTTCCATCCTTTCCCCATATTCTGTTATTCAAATTACCTTAAGTTATTTAACCTTATCTTACCAAAAAATACTTTAGAGCTTAACACTTAATACTCGATTATACATAACTCCTGATATATTTTCTACTAGAGTCATATAGTTTCATTCCAACATTTTCCCTAATGTTCATTAATTTTAGGCTAATTCCCTAGAAAAAAATTTTCTTTATAAATTTTCTTCCAATCTTCATCCAACGTCTCTTCTTCCTGGTCTCGGGTCGTGTCAGTCCTTACTGTCCATTCCATCTAGTCCATCAGCCTGGTAATCTAATGTCCGAGGCCCTTAAGTCTCTTCCATGTCCCTTCTGCAGATCTTCTTCTTCTTGTTTATACTTGCACTTTTCCTTGTCTTTTGTTGGTCTCTTTCTTATTTTCTTTCCTTTCTCATTGGGGAGTAGGTCTCTTGGGGATTCCAACCCAAAATTATCTTCGTCTCCCTTCATCCAACCAGCCCATTCCCCAGAGTCCCACTCCCCACAATCATCAATGTAGTCCAAAAAATATTTAAAAACATATTTCGAGGTCTCTCCAAAGTTAAGAACCTCCTCAGCTCCAGACTCCCCCTGGCCGACTCCAACTTCAATCTTCAAAGACAGCGGCTTATACTCCTGTAGGGCCTCGGGTCTCTCCATTTGTATTATTTGAGGTGCAACCGCAACCTCCTCCATTATCTTCTGCACTTGCCCAATCAGTAAAGGTTCCTGAGTTGGTCCCTGAATAGTTTCTGTATCAATATTCCCTGTTTGTCCACAGTTATTAACCACAACAGTCATCAAATCCATTTTCTCATTCATCAAATCCATCTTCTCATGCATCTGTTCCAGCAAGGCACTTGTCTTGCATAAAGCAAGCACCAAAACTTCCTCCCAGCTCATATTTAGTCAAGGTCAAAAAGGACTGGTCCCACGATCTTAATCTGACAGCTGTAGAGTCCTCAAGTAGACGCAGCAACAATTTAGCAAGCTCCCTCTAGAGGAGACAATTTCTATTTGTATCCATTTTTTTTAAGGCAAGTCCAACAAAGGAAAATTACTTTCATTTTTCAGATATTTTGTTTCTTTAGATTGCAGAAGGCAACATTGGAATCAATTTATTTCTCTTCTTTAGCTATCTATCAAAGTATTCCATTCACAGTCAATGAACCTCTCCAAGAATTTCTGTCTCTGACACCCCGTTCCCAGGTTAGAGACGGTGGAAACTTATCTTTCTTCATTCTCTCCTGCAGGCGTTAGATAAAGTCCCCCCCCCTTTTCTCCTGCTTCCAAGGGGGTTTCAATAATTATAAATGAAGGAAATTTAAACTTTTTTAACGACTTTCCAGACTTTAGCTTACAAAGTTTTTGTTTCAGTCTATGTACAAAAAGCGGAAGGCGGACTTCCTGTTTTGAACCTTCCTGCTTCGGTGCCAAATTAAGATATTTCTTGATCCAATTTTCCGTTTCTACTCACGGGTACTTGTTTTAAATCCAGTTGTCCACAGGAAAAAGTCAGCGCTCTCCGGCAATGGCTGTGCGGCTTCACTTCGTGAAAGTAGCAATGAGTCCGCAGCACTGCGCTGCTCACCCCACTTCACTCCGGAGCCCCAAAATGGTGTCCTGCTGAACTCCACGTTTCCAGGCTTCCTCCGCCTGGGATTTCCAGCGGGTCCCCACCTTCGCCGCGGCAGGAAGACCCAGTTTCCACAGAGCCAGTTCCTCCGGTCGGAGGAACTCCGCCATTCGCCGATGGTGCTAACCCGGAAGTCCCCAGTCCCATCATTTACTTCTTTGCCTTCAAAGCAGAACCATCTGATTGTCTGACCATCTGCCTGGCTAGAAGAAGAATAGTGGTGTGTGTGTGTGTGTGTGTGTGTGTGTGTGTGTGTGTGTGTGGAGACTGGAATCCATGAGAAAATGTTTAATTAAAGCTGGTCCTAAGCTTCAATAATGTTAAAAGGAAGTAGAAGCAGTTGCTGCCCTTTATGGGTTTTTTTTTTAATAATGATTTCTCCCTCAGTTTTTAAAGTAACCAGATGTCAAACCATTTAAGGGATCAATTAGGACAGAAACCAAAGTGGATTGCAAAGCTTGCCTCTTATGAGCATCTTCTGTGACACACAGTATAACTATTTGAACTAGTTTTCCTTGTCATCTTTGTATCAGCATTACTCTGGCTAGACAAAAGGACAGAGATGAGATGAGTAGGTTAGCAAAACATTCAAGAACTGAATTCACCCTAATTTCTGAACCTTGTTTTCTTTTCACAGGTCTTCACCCAAAAAGTTTATCCTCCCCACATCCGAAGGCTTGTTTATTACATGAAATCATCACTTTGTGAAAAGTATCGGGTAAGCAAAAAGGAGACATTCAAAATTTGTAGTCCTGTTGGACAGCTTAAATAACTTCTTTGGTGGAAAGAATGTTCTGCTCCTGCTATGAAATGAACATCTTTAGTGGTTTAGCAACAATTTGGCTAGTAAACGTATCCAAAATATCAATACGATATTACCCTGTGTAAAAAAATACCACAAGCCAGTGAGATCACAAGGGGCTTTCAGAAGGAATTTTTATAGCAGACTCATGCCATGATTTAACTTTTTTCCTAGAAGCTTTGGCATGTCCTAGAAAACAGTCAAAAGCAGAAAAATATAAGAACTCTGATGACTGCATCTGGAGGAAATTTACATTCTGGTTCAGAGCTTACTTAAGCCAAAGCATTTGGATTTAAGCTGATGCACAGTCTAAGTCTATATCTGTTTACTCAGAATAGACATAGTTAGGATAGTGCTGTATGCACCACTTTGCTCAGGAAAATGTGGTAAGCACAAGTCTAAGCTTCAGTCTCAACATTTTGATTTATAACTCTGGTTCAGTCTGTGTAGAGACTGATAAAAGTAGTGCAAAATAAATCACAGGAAAATGCAGGAACAGTAACAATGGCAATTTGTTGTTGTTTAGTCCTTTAGTCGTGTCCGACTCTTCGTGACCCCATGGACCAGAGCACTCCTGTCTTCCACTGCCTCCCACAGTTTGGTCAAACGCATGCTGGTAGCTTCGAGAACACTGTCCAACCATCTTGTCCTCTTTTGTCCCCTTCTCCTTGTGCCCTCCAGGAGCACCATAACAGGCCAAATGAATCAGGTTTGACGTATATTCAGCATCTCCTCTGAATCATGTTCTGTAGTTTCTCTGACACTTGATTGCAGCCTTTACCCAGAACTCACAAAAGCAGATGTTTCTCTGAAGGTTTGTGTGAGAGAAGACAAAACATGGAAGGGCTTTCCTTTTTGTTCACGTATTTCTTGCAGCTTATTTTATCAGTGACCACAGTAAATAGCATCATGTTAGAAGGCTGATAATTCAAGGGCAGTGAGAATATGGACAGTGCCTGCAACATTCCTTTGAAGTGCGTGCATCAAGTCTCACAAAGAGGGGAAAAGAAAAGAAATTACACTCGTCTATTTGACTCCTTTTGTGTCTGCAAATGATGCATACGTACATACGTAATTTGATTTGCATGCCACATTCTCATAGTTCAGATCATGCTCAAAGAGGCTAACATGAAAAAAACACATAATTACAATGTAACAAAAGAAATATTTTACAAAAAATAAAACATAAAAAGATATACAACCAAAACGAACAATTTCTACATCAATAGAAAGCTGAGTCAATCAGGAACCCATACTCCCAGGCCATGTGGGAAAAGGCTTGTAGGTCTTCCAGGACTCACAGCCAAGATGGTCTCTGTCTCAAGATGATAGGCTAGGTGATTTAACTGTCCAGTATTCTATCTGGGAGTGCAAAGTAAGATGGAGTGGAAGAGGACTCCTTGAATTGTGGTTCTGCCGATTTTTGCAGTTTTGTTAAATATTCCACTGGTGGAACTTGAATAATCTCCCTAGGGAAGACAAGTCCATAGCCAAATGTCTTACTGCCAGGATGCTGTCTTTGCTTGTCATCATCTGGAAGCATTTGCACTCTATTCATAGCTGTAATGACACAAATCTAGCTCCCACCATAACAGCCTAAGGGCTAGTGAGCTATCCCCTATCCCACTAACTCTTGTCTGGAAAGCATTTGTAGACTCATAGACGGAAGAACTAGTAGAACTAATAGCAAAAATTCTTTCTGACCATTCCTCCAAGGAGGTCAAGGAAGGATACCTGAGTTAATATCATTTTATCCTCATGACAACCCTGGGAGGCACGCTAGGCTAAAAGCTTCAAAGCTCAGTCAAGCCAGGATTTTGAATCCTGGTCTTTCTCATCCAAACTGAACCTTCCATCCAGAACAACAAACTTCCGGCTTTGTTTTCTTTCTAACATCTACGCTGCACCATTTCTTCAAGTACAACTGAACTGCATCTGCATTATATGTGACTATCAGTGAAGACTCTGGTAACTACTATTACTGTAATCACATCTTGCAGGAGCCTTAGATTAGGGTCAGTTTTGGATTAGGGGAAACATCGCATGGATCCAAGCAGACATTGTTCTTTTTTTAAAAAAAATATTTATTTGATTTGATTAGACATTCATACAAACATTACTACACATACACATACACTTACAACCATAATAACATAATGACAACAAAAAATAACAAGGAAAAATAAAAGAAAAAAGGATAAAAAAAACCGAAAGAGAAAAGTTAAGGTAAGAAAGAAGTACATAAAATAGGTGGGTGATAATACAACTTTGTGACTTCCCTCCACCAGTGCTCGTCATTTTTTTAATCAAGTTCTTATTTACATTGCAAATCATGCGTCACTACATTATTTCTTTTAGTATACTATTATATTATATTATCAAGACAACTTTATGAACTTAGTCTAAACATATCAGCATGTTATCTTTAGAGCAGTGTTTCTCATGTACTCTTCAAACCATAACCATTGTGACCTTAATTTCTTATGTGTTTGATATCTTATTGCCGCAGTTAATTTTGCCAGTTCTATAAATTCTGTTAATTTATATAGCCAGTCCTCTTTTGTGGGCATATAATTTCCTTTCCAGTTCTTTGCAAGGAGTAACCTGGCTGCTGCAGTTGTATAAAAGAACATTTTTTCCCTGTCTTGTGGTATCTCATCTCCTACTATACTCAGTAAGAATGACTCAGGTTTCCCCCCTAAAGATATCATGAGCATCTTTTTTAGTTCATCATGGATGCAGCCCCAGAATTTAATTTATCAATCAAATTATTTTTGAAGCCCTGTCGTTTCTTTATCAGAGACTATCAAACAATATTTAACTCACTGAATCTTTTCACGGAAGCCAACTGCAAATTTCCATTTTCACATAAGCAATCTATGCAATGTACTCTAGTCTCGGAGAATGCCACTTTTGCAAAACCAAACCACTTACATAGCTGTAAGATGAGGCACAGGCCAACAGAGACAAGATCTTAATTGTTCCATGTGTAAAATTACTCTGTCTCTAAGCTCCCTGCCCCTTTTCACAAAAAAATGCAGCCACATTGGAATGAAGGCTTTGTGGGATACCTTAAGGTTCTCTCATACAATGAAGTGGTGTTATTCATGTCTCAGGGGATGGGCCCATAATCACAGAGGTCAGAAATGAAACTGTGGCTGGGATCTGGAAACTGAAAACCAGTTGACCTTCTGGTTCTTTCCAGTTTGATAGTTCTATGATTCTGTGGCCCTGCCCAGTCTCACTTTGGGGGACAGGCAGTCACCTGAATATGCATTACGGTACTTTTCCAATTTGACTGGACGAAGAATTAAAGGTTTAAAGTCATGGGCCAGGTGGAATCAGGATACACAAATCAGCACGTAATTTATTCACAACATAAAATATTATCTTTCGTGTCATATAACTTTAGTTACTTAGGTGCAAATATGTGATTCCTGTTAGGGGTGACCAAAGATATTTGTTTGCTTGAAGTGCAGCTGCAAGCATCTCCACTCCCAAGCAAAGAGACAGAGTACTGAAGGCCACACAAATTATTTTGTCTCCTGAGGCAGAAAATCTTGCAAGCATCTCTTCCACTCTTTGGCTGAAATAAATACAATAATAAGAAACGAAATAACACACCTAGATGCCTTGATCATTTTGTCTGGAGATTTCTTTTAGCAGAAACACACCCAGTAGCTCCATTAACCCAAAGGTCAGCTGAATCACAAGCCTATCTTTAGGTTTCCTCTCTACCATGGTTTTTATTTAAATTCCAGTAGTAGAAAGTTTCATGCGAATGGGAATTATGCAAAGATTGGTTTTATAACAGGAGGAAGAACATAGTGGGAGGCAATGAAGGCACACAGAAAGTTTAATAAATAAGGACACATCTATAAAGTATCAACGGGAGGAAGGGATAGCCAGTTGGTTAAAATGGAACAAAGCATGTCAGGATTTGGGTGGGCACTGGAACAATCTGATGTCTGCCTGAGAACCTGGAAAACTGTTATCAGTAGATAATATTGGGCTAGATTATCATTCCACCTTTTTTCCAAGGAGTTCGTGGACTCGCAAGAACCCAGAACTGTGTGGTAGGTGATATTGAGAGACAGCCACAGGTCACAGTTTATAACTTAACAGGGATGTGAATCCAGGTATCTCTTCTTAAAGTCCAGGACTTTACATTGTTCTGCTTCTGAAACAGTCTGATTGAGTACAAAGCAGCTTTATATGCTCAACTCAATAATTTCCTAGAGGGAACAAGCTTCATATCTTTGACACGGGTGGCCCTGTGGGTTAAAGGGCCTAGGGCTTGCTGATCAGAAGGTCAGCGGTTCAAATCCCCATGCCAGGGTGAGCTCCTGTTGCTTAGTCCCTGCTCCTGCCAATCTAGCAGTTCGAAAGCACGTAAAAGTGCAAGTAGATAAATAGGTACCACTCCGGCGGGAAGCTAAATGGTGTTTCCGTGCGCTGCTCTGGTTCGCCAGAAACGGCTTAGTCATGCTGGCCCCATGTACGCCAGCTCTCTCAGCCAATAAAACGAGATGAGCACCGCAAGCCAATGCAATTCTGGGCTGCATCAATAGGAGTATAGCATCTAGATCAAGGGAAGTAATAGTGCCACTGTATTCTGCTCTGGTCAGACCTCACCTGGAGTACTGTGTCCAGTTCTGGGCACCACAATTCAAGAAGGACACTGACAAACTGGAACATGTCCAGAGGAGGGCAACCAAAATGGTCAAAGGCCTGGAAACGATGCCTTATGAGGAACGGCTAAGGGAGCTGGGCATGTTTAGCCTGGAGAAGAGGAGGTTAAGGGGTGATATGATAGCCATGTTCAAATATATAAAAGGATGTCACATAGAGGAGGGAGAAAGGTTGTTTTCTGCTGCTCCAGAGAAGCGGACACGGAGCAATGGATCCAAACGACAAGAAAGAAGATTCCACCTAAACATTAGGAAGAACTTCCTGACAGTAAGAGCTGTTCGACAGTGGAATTTGCTGCCAAGGAGTGTGGTGGAGTCTCCTACTTTGGAGGTCTTTAAGCAGAGGCTTGACAACCATATGTCAGGAGTGCTCTGATGGTGTTTCCTGCTTGGCAGGGGGTTGGACTCGATGGCCCTTGTGGTCTCTTCCAACTCTATGATTCTATGATTCTATGGACCTAATGGTCAGGGGTCCCTTTACCTTTACCTAACAAGCTTCATATTTGAGACACAGACAGCTCACAATTTTAAGTTAACTGCTCAGCTCACCAGCTTAATAACCACTTTAGGTGTGAGACGATCTTTGAAATTAGCTTTAGGTTTGCTCCCAGGAAGGACTCTTCAAAAGGTTAATCTGTAGCTCCTTTATCTCGCTTTTGGATTACATTTCATCCTCTTTGGTAGATTTATTTTCTTCCTCCTTTTCCACTAAAATGGTATGGGGCAAATGGTGACCTGTGGGGCACATCTCCCAGACCTGAAACACAAAGGAGGAAGTTTCCTCCCCAGGAATCCAGCCAGTATATAGCTAAAGTACTGGGCCTTATCACATCCTGCAGCTGAGCACCAGTCATCTGATAAGAGCAAAGGCACCTGCAGGCAAGGAACTGGGCTGTGTGAAAAATCTCTGCTTTCACAGTTCATGCTTCTGAGATAAAGGGATTTTGCTAATTAAACTAGAGGGAAATAGTGTCCTTGATTATTTCTCAAGGGGGTATTGAAGATGTAGCCTTCAGCATTGTCTGTTCCTCTTTCCCTTCATCCCACAATGGGTCTCTATTTCTCTGAAATTGTAACACAAGGACATTCAACATACAGGAAATGCCCTTATTCAGGAATCTGTACAGTGATGGGTGATATGAGGCAGTAGCTCTACAGTCCTATCCCCCCCCCCCACATGCCTCCAATGAGAATGTTCTGTCTTGGAATCTGGGCATGGTGCTTTTTCCAATGTACCTCAGAGGAAGTGGATGGCTTCCCCAAATCTGTTTGTGAAGTCCTTTCTCAAGGCACCACTTCTCACGGAATGCTTTTGCTCCACTGAAAGACAAATTGTTCCTGTGCCAAATCCATAGGGTTGCAAAAATAACTCTGGCCTTCAAGGGGCAGATCCCATGGAAACTCAGCTTGTTGTTGTTGCTGGTGCACAGAACAAGCAAGCAAACAAACAAACAAAAACCCTGTTCTGTTTGTGGAGGGTACATCCCTCTAACCATGCTTTGCATGGAAAGTCCCGCTCCTTACTTTGTATTATTACAGGTATCAATCAAATTATTTATCAGAGACAAATGACAACCAGTCATTTATCAGAGACTATCAAGGAGAGATTCTTAATACAGGGGTGTAGGCTGAGCAGCTAGGTGGCTCAGATTTAAAGTTTTGCAAGAAAAGGCTGCATTTTCACATGTGGAAGATGCTCCAACCTTCTGATGATTTTGTTGCCTTTTTTATATAGCCGGAAGTGGAGGTCTTTGTAGGCAAGAGACAGAGAGGAAAGTAAGTAGCCCACACCACATGCAACTGTCCTATTTCTGCAGTAACAAGGAAAGTAGGAATTGTGTATCTCACCCGCATCAAAGACCTTGAGCCCCAGGAAAGTCAGAAAGAAATAGGAGAAGGAGAAAACCAAGTTGCACACACTTCTGCTTCCCCTGATTCACCCTGAGTGTAATGAATCCTAATTTGCAAATCAAAGCTAATTAGCTGTAGCTACGGAGTTGTATTAGCCCCTTGCTCAAACTGACATTTCTCTTGGCTGCTCTTCCACTTCCCCACCTTGGCTGACCTTAGGGCGTTTTCTTGCCCTGTGCTTGGCTCAGTTTTAACTTTTAATCCGCACCCTGTTACACATTAGGATGAGAAATGGGATAAAGAGCAGGCCCTAAATATAGCCGATAACGCACAGGCCTCTGCCCTTCTTAGAGTGTCTGCCCATTTGTTCGTGGTAGTAAAGACGGAGTTTGAGAAACAGGCATGTGTCGTGATATCTGGCGGCTGTTCTCACCACCTCGCTCCCTCTCAAACTCTGTCCTCTTAAAACTGAGGCAGGAACAATGAACTGGACTGGAGGGTGCCTCACAGTCCAGGAAGACAGGCCCTCTCAAGAAATATGCTACCTTGGAGGTATTTCCTGCTCCCTTCCATGACCTGCCATTCCAATCTATTTGTTTCATATCCTGCTTTTTACAAGGCAGACTCTGCATGCCACACAACAGAAGGAAACAAATACCCTTGTACAACTTACAGAATGGTAAGTGCACAACTCTTTGTAAGACTTCAGCCCAAGAGCTGCATCATATACAGTATTATACTTGGCCACTGATCAGCACATTTAACAGGACAATGCACGGGGCACTTAAAAGGCAAGGCCACATTCTCCCAGAGGGCTTCTTATTGGCCCTGATTGATCTCCTCTCTTGTTTTGGCTGTTATCATTAATGTTTGTATTTATAGCATGTAGCTGGTTTAATCCCCCCCCCAACGGCTTGTTTTATATGACACAATTCCACATGGGTTTCAAATATTTTTGCAACTAAAGAAATAATGGAGCACTATACCAGCTCACAAATGCCAATCTTTTATGTCACATCAATTCCCTCCTCCTGTACCACAAGATTAGAAATAATTATTGTAATATGAATAGAAATATAATAAACCATTTCACAGTGGGGCAAACTGTGGCCAAGTGACCTGTGTGCTTGCCTGCTCAGGTGCTAACTATTGATGGGCAACATCAAGGCTCCTACTCTCCCAAGTACAGCCTTCAGAGAGAGGATACATTCAAACAAAGAACTGTCCCTTGAAAAGTAGGACACATGACCAGCCTAATTCATATGAGTGATATCTAAAGCATAATGAAGCCAGAACCTCACTGGCTTTAATGAGCTTTCTCTATAGGTTGGTTGAGTGGTACAGTGGTACCTCGGGTTACATACGCTTCAGGTTACAGACTCCGCTAACCCAGAAATAGTACCTCGGGTTAAGAACTTTGCTTCAGGATGAGAACAGAAATCATGCGGCGGCGGTGTGACAGCAGCAGGAGGCCCCATTAGCTAAAGTGGTGCTTCAGGTTAAGAACGGTTTCAGGTTAAGAACGGACCTCCGGAACGAATTAAGTACGTAACCAGAGGTACCACTGTATAGCTATAAGCCCCTTTTGTCCCAGGGCAGCCCTCACACTTCACTTCATCTAGCTCTCTGCTGCAGATAGGATTTTTGCTTCATCATATTCTGTGACCATTAAACTTGTGTTTATACTGGTTTGGAAAGCCCATCCTACATTTGGAGTGATCTCAGCTTAGCGTGCTATGCAGCTTGAGGTTCACACACAAAAAAGCACGGAGCAAAAGCAGTAACACAAGGGCTTCTTCTCTCTGGTTGTGGGTAAGAATAAGACCTGCTTTGTATGCATAACATTCCGGAGCAGTAACCTGAATGCTAAAGATGCAGGGAATGTACCCAAAGAGGCTGTTTACTCCCTTTGGACATGGCCAGTCCATGTTTAGAAAATATTGACACACAAGAAATGAGCTGTGAAGACCCCAGAATACTACACTGAACAAAACAGAACAGCCACTCCTCTCTGTGTGTCGTTTTAATCAGATACTCATCTTTTTATTGTGGGAAAGGGCAACTTTGTGTGGCAAGCATCCAGCATTTTTGTATGCCTGCTAGGAGCAACTAGTTAAATAATTTTGCTTACTGAATCATTTGCCTTGCACTTGAGTGCCTATACTGCATACCATCAGCATTATGTCTTTTTGAGAAATTGGTGGAACTTGCTTTCTCTGACGATAATGGGTTACCTTTCCAAAGACAACAAGTTTCAATGCAATTTTTTGAAGAGCATGGGAAACCTGTAGCACCTTTGTAATTTACAGGTATACAGACTGAGTGGGTGGCATTAGGGCTGAGCCCTTTCCAGTAGATAGTCTCCTTTCACCTCTGTTTCAGTAATGCTTTGGAGCGGGATATTCAAACGGGTAAAAATATTCACTACATTGGCAGAGTGATTCCCACCCACATATTCTGGGCAATGGGTTGGCAGGTTTGGGCTCCACATGATGTATTGCAGCAGTGGGTGATGTATCCTTGGGGGCTGGATCTGCTAACCTTGTGGATCCTGCCACCTGAGGCTGTTGCCTCACCTTGCTGCATGAGCGGACCAGCTTTGGCTAGGCAGGGGCAAAACTCGGCTTTATTTCACCTGGATCAAAGACCCAGTTTGGCACCCTCCCATGCACATTTGTGTGTGTGTGTGTGTGTGCGTGCGCACACACACACACACACACACACACACACACACAGGCTGAGAGCCTCAGTGGTGCCCCTCATGAGGTTTCACCCGGGGCAAAAGCCCCAGCTAGCCCCCCCGCATAGCTACCACACTCGGCTAGGGGTGGTATCTCACCAAGTCATTCTTAGAGAAAGTCCACTGAAATCAATGCACTAACTTTGGATATCACCCAAGGCATGAAGTGTGCCATCACTATGCCTTGTTCACTCACATTTGTCAATATCCAGTTACTCTCCTCCCATGTTTTCCCAGTGTGTCTTCTAGTCCCCCCCCCCTTACCACAGGACTTCCAGCTTTTAAGAAGAATGGAGAAGTACAAAATCTCCCCAGGTTTAGATGCCCTACTGTTATTTTGCTATCTTTTAAAAAGAGGTGTGGTTTTGACACAGGTAGCGGCAAACAGCACACATTCTCTATAACTGTCCCAGTGAGCACCATTTAATATCCCTATTGATTTCCCAAATGGTCACTCAGTGAGCTAGACTTTCCTTCCACTTAAAGCAGCTACGTCACACTCACTGGCATGGGCATAACTTAATAGGATGTACATACAGAAAAGACAGATTATCCCCAACAGTGTGGAAAGTCAATTGCAATTCAGCTTGTAGCTCACAGTGGAAGAGAAATGATTTATTACCTCTACAAACTACTGCCTGGAAGCAGCTGCATTGTTCATAAACTACCAGACTATACAACAACCTATAAAGATGGGTCCCTCTTCCCCCACTTGGCGTGACGGAACAGCATTGTTGGAATCATTCATAATCCCTAGTTAAAAATCACACTTTTATGTTTTTCTAGATGATGAGAGAATTTCTCAAAACTCCCATTAAGTTTATGGCCCATACTAATCCATCCTGTCTTCACATTCTTCCTTTTGTGATGGTCAGAGGCAGATATGAGCACTTCTTGGAAGAACATGGAATGTGCCAACACAAAGCCATTGAGGGAGGTTCAAGCTGGGGCAGAGAATTTAAGGCACCAGAGCAGAGCTGTGCTTTTCTTAAAGTGTTTTTCTCAAAATAAGGCTGAAGAATAGAAGAAGGGGGGCAGTGAGTACATTTGGGATTTGTGTAGTGGCCAGTAGCTGCCTCTCTGTCACAATTTATTAAGAAACCCAATAGAACAAAAATTGCTCGTTGTACTTCCTTAGGTCCAACCAGAAGTGGAAGGTAGCAAGGATATGGCATGTATGTGAACCACTACTGCTTTCAATCTTTGACCTCGACTCCTGATCCAGATTCACAATTATGTCTGTTAGAAATAATTCACACCTTCACGTTCCTACCTCCCAGATTCTCCATCCACAGACAACATAGCTGTGTCACCCAGTTCTGAAGAGCAAAACCATCACTGATGAGGCAGAAATGGAAGGAGAGAGAAGTATCTGAAGCAGGCAATCTTGCCTAGTTCAGCCCATGGGGATGTTGCATTGAGACTGTGCTTGGATGAGGGAGGAGCTACCACCTAAAAAACTTGGATCATCTGGTTAGATCAGGGGTGTAATTTCGGCTGTGAGATTTTCCTGTGCCCATCCCTTTTTATCATGGGCAGTTTTGCATCTTCTCAGCTTTTTTCACATTGCCTGTCAGAAAGAACAATAGATGGGCAATAGAAAAGAAGGATCATGAGCAAGGCTCATAATTTTCAAGGGAGACGTACTGGCTCTCTTCCTACAGCAGTGGTTTTCAAACTGTGGTGCAGAATGCCCCTAAAAGCACCTGGAAGTAGGGAACAAAGGATCCTGAACCAGCTGAAGCCTTCCTGCCGTTACAACCAAGATCAGTTTTACACCCTCTAGAAGAGGATGATCATTGATTCATATCCTTCTTTCGTGGGTTTTAAGCAGAGAGGTTGGATGGCCATCTGTCATGGATGCATTGCAGAAAGTTGGACCAGATGACCCTCAAAATCCCTTCTATGATTCTATGCGGAAGGTCAACAACTCTCCCACCTACCTCAACATTCCAGCTGGATTTGGGAAGAACTACTGTTATATTCTAATTATATTTTCCCTGTTGGCATTTTCAGGAACACTAAGCAATACCTCGTTCTGCTCCTCTTTCTAACACAAGTGTTTGATTACTGCCCTAAGCAAAAATCTCACTGCACACAACAGCAGGTTGCACATGCATGGCAACATGCAAGGATCTGTGCATGCTCTGCTATGAAGCAGATGGCTGGAGGTGGGCTTGAGGGTCCCAGAAGGCAGAAGAAGTTCAGAACAGGGGCCCCAAGCTCAAGAATTTTTTTTTGAAAGACTGCTCTACAGCAACACTGTACAGACCAGTTCCACCCCCTCCACATTTCAGTTCCTATCTCATTTCCCCTTTCTCACTTTGTTCTTCCTTTGATCTCTTAACACCCTCTCAAATTGTAGCCTTCCAGCTAGTTAAAGAGCCTCCCTCCGATATTCCCTTTCCTGCTTCCTGCTCCCAACATCCCTACCTTTATTTCACAATGATCAATCACTTACACCTCACTGCTTCTTTCAGGAGTGCCCTCAAACAGCCAACAAATCCTGTGGGGGTGGGGAATACACCCCCTAATTTCACTTAGTCTCCAGCTATGTGGGATGGCAGCAGACCCATTTGTTTAAGTCCATGTCCATCTACCCCAATAATCTCTAAAGCAGCAGGCGAGGATGGGGTATGATTTCTTTCAGGAAGAAAAGGGTGAAATAAATGGTACCCAGTCCATACTTCCATGTGCTTCCCAAAAATCTCCCCCCCTGAACACTCACCCCTGGCTCATCTTTGGTTTCAGTGCTGTGCAGGGATGGTCTTTGAGCCAAGGCTGGGGGGGGGGGATGATTGAACTTGTCAGGATCCATGAAATACTAGGCTCCATGCAGTCAGTTTTTCAGGTCCCAGGAAGAACCAGCTGTTAGCCCAGTTGCCCCAGGGGAAATGGCAGTCTAGGGGAGCCAATGGTCACTTTCTGAAAACAGAACCTGAAGATCAGAAGAGCCAGAAGCAACTTCAGGCTGGCAGGCAGGTTCTGAAGGGGCAGGTGCTTAGCTTAGCAAAATCCGTTTCCCCCAGAAATGCAAGTTACTCTAAACTTTAGGGCTGGCATAGCAGAGCTTCTGCCAAACCCTGTAAGCCCTGTAGATAGAGGATCTCGAGTATACAACTGCACCCTACATCACATCAGGGGATTTGCAAGTGGAGAAAAGTTACAGGGAATGGTGAAAATCCCAAATATAATTTGGGGACCATTTCAATGGCATTGATCGTTTCAAAAGCAGAGGTTGGATGACAATCTGTCATGGATGCTTTAGTTGAGATTCCCGCACCACAGGGGGTTGGACTAGATGACCCTCGAGGTCACTTCCAACTCTGCAATTCTGTGATTCTTTGATTAGAGAAGTGTAGGTAGTAATCTAAGAAAAGGCAGGATTCAAGAAACAACGCAGATGAATTTGGAGCCACACTGACAAACATAAGCAAATCAGCTATGATAAAATTAGGATAGTAGTTTTTTGAAGTAGCTAGTACCAGCCTAGCAAACAGAAATTAAGCAGATGAAGCTCTTCCAATCACTCTTCCTGGCATGAGTAGAAAGTATCGCTTGCTTAGTCTTGGTTGCTGGACTATTGGCATTGTCTCAGACTGTACCCATGTTTTCCTTTTTCTATTCTGGTCCACTCCTCAAGATGTTGTAGGTACTGTATAATCCTCAGGTTGGTTCCATTCCAACAACAACATATTTAGGGTTGTGCAGGCGCAACATAACAGCCACAACCACAATCTATTGAGAAGATACATAGAAAAGCAATTACAGTGGTACTTCGGGTTAAATACTTAATTCGTTCCGGAGGTCCCTTCTTAACCTGAAACTGTTCTTAACCTGAAGCACCACTTTAGCTAATGGGGCCTCTTGCTGCAGCCGTGCGATTTCTGTTCTCATCCGGAGGTAAAGTTCTTAACCTAAGGTTCTATTTCTGGGTTAGCGGAGTCTGTAACCTGAAGCGTATGTAACCTGAAGCCTATGTAACCCGAGGTACCACTGTATACCAAAATGAATTATTGTGAAAAGGAGATTTTTTTTTGGTGGGGGGGTTGTCCTCACTCAGGTTGCCATATTACCAAACTCCTCCCCTGATTCTGATGTTAGTTTTAGAGCCTGGCTAGATATGATGATGATGATGATGATGATAGGTTCCTTTTAATGTGTCTGTCCTGTTCTTGTGTAACATGGCTGATGGGTAGGTCTTGCCTTAAAATGAAAAGAATCACATGAGAGTTTAGGTGCTACATCCTGTTTTGTGCATTATTTCCCTTCAATCTGCTACTCTAGACACTTTTCTTCTTTCCTGACTTAGCTGTGGTACTGGAGTCAGAAAGAAAGAAAAGGAGAAGGGGACAATTTAGTACCCTTTCCCACGCACTCCGTTTACTGCTAAAGTTATATATATATGCAAACCAACTTTGTATATTAATGGACTTGACATGTGAATGACAGTTTTGCCACATCTTCCCTTAGTTCCTTACTACTGATTATGAAGGGGGGCTTGGCCCATTAATATTTTTTTTTTTACTAGGTGAGTAGGAAGCTCTTGTTTTTACAGGCTTTTGTAAAACACACACACACAGTAGGAAATGCAAACATTCCAAACATACCAAAGGATCTGTGGGATTATCATTCTCCAAACAGCCCAGAGTAAAATATTTCCAGCATATGGAAGCACTATGGGGTGAGGAAAAGAATCAAGAATTTAACTGTCTTATTCATGAACTGCATGTGAAAAGTTACCTGAGGGGGGATGGAAATGACCTGATCTCTTTGATGTCCAAGGAACCGCTGATAGTGTCATATTAAGTCTCTGCATTTTTCTGGCTAATTTGATGGGAATTTGTATTGCCTCAGTTCCTTAATGACTCAATGGGTGGTCACTGTTGTGTAAGCCTAAGGCTCTTGTAAAGCCTATTGATGTCAGTGAAAACATAAATGTTTTTTGCATTAGGAGGTCATTCCAACTTTGCACAGATGGCTGAGCACTTGTGACTTACTGCATTCGCTGTCACCCTCTGGAGTGAAATCCTCGCTGGGGTGAGGCACTAGCACAAATAATTCTTCCCAAGACCTGTGCAAATGTAGACCAACAATATGGGTTATCATTTGCATTTAATACCTTCTTATTAGTCATTAGGATCGTCAGCTATTTTTCTTGCACAACTCCTGTGCCTTTAACAGCTACCTAAAATATAAACATTTAGCAGCTGAAACTTGCTCTCCACCCAACTATACTTCCATGTCCACCAAATGATTGATGCCATCAACTCTACCAGAAGCATTTTTTTAATTTTTTTATTAAAGATTTTCTTGGGTTACAAAAGTACGTGCATTGTCTCTATTTTCAGGTCATAGAGTCTTTTCTACAGATCAGTGACATTTGATGTGAGACAATATCGGCAGCATTTGTGATATAAGCAGAATGCTCCTAGAGTAGTTCTTTTCTTGGAGAAGAGAAATGTACCCTGCTGGCAGTTGAGAACCACCTGAGTGTTCAGGTAGGATTGGGGAAACTCACTATTAGAATAACCTATCCCTCAGAGTTGTTGTGACAATAAAATGAGGGGACACAACTTGTACAGTGTCCAGAGCTCTCTTGAAGAAAAGTAGAATTAAATTATAATAGAGGAAATGGATGAAAAGAAAGTAAATTACATTATTATTGCTGATATTATTGTTATTATTCCCTTACAAAAACACATATTCCCCCACCCCCAAGTGATATATACGTTCCTCAAATAGTAGGTAATTAGGGAAGTGGATAATGTTGTTCTATTTTAGAAGACTATTTGTGTGCCCAAGCAGATAAGTGGCTATGTACAATATACTAGCTTTTATACGTCTACTCAGTGGAGTTCAGTGGCAACTCCCAGATAAGTAGGTATAGCAGGGGTGGCTAATATGTGGCTCTCCAGATGTTCCTGGAATATAACTCCCATCGTTCCTGACCATTGGCCATGCTGTCTGGGTCTGGTGGGAGCTGGAATGCACCAACATCAGGAGGGAAACAGGTTATACAGTCTTAACAAGGAGGGGAATAGACAGAGTGACTCACCACCTAAGACCGTTTTAGGCAATAGGTGTCTCTGAAAAGTCATGCACACATCTATTGCAACAGTTAGATTTGGCCTCCCCCCTCCCCCTGCTGATCATGCATAAAGTTCTACCAAAACATGCAAAACTAGTTTGAACTGAGGTGGAATGTGGCGGCGGAGGGGATGTGGACTGTGGGCAATGATGGCTCTTCAGCATCTTCTTCTGTTACAATAGCCTCCCAACCTCTCATGGATTCATGTGTAGTCTATCTCTTTTCTCTGGGATTCCTGGTGGCTTGAGTATGTGTGCACCACACTTTTACCACTGCAGTTTTTGTATGAGTGATGGCACAACAAAGGGTTGTTTAACCACCAGTGATTGCTTAGCGGTCTTTGCTGTAAAGGTTTTCCATCTTTCCTAACCTGCTGGGTGGATAGCAACATTATTATAGTTTAGTCATGAAGTGGTGTTGGACTTGAATTGTCTCTGGAGGTGTAATTGGGAATTTCACGTTACTATTCTGTGCTTGTTTAGAAGAGACAATAAAGTTCTTGTCTAGCTTCCTGTAAGACATCTGCAGCCCCTATCCCAACATTTGTTTCCTTCTGCATATAAGATGTATGATGTCTGTACCAACCAACTTTTTGTCCCTCCTCTCCATGTCACTTAGGCACTTGCACACAACTTGGGCTAACATCACAACTATATTTCCATATGTAATCACCTCACATCATGAGTGTAAGTCTAATTTTATATGAACTATTTCCCTTTTGTCTCAGCTTATGCCACAGGCTTGCTTGTTTTTAAAGCACATTTTCAAGTTAAAATGAGATAAAAGATTTCCTTGGAGCATAAGGAGAGGCAAGATTTTGATTCTAAACAGGATTCTCACTTTAATCCACCCTTTAGGCTGGTTCTGAGATCACAAGAAGAAGAAAAATCCTCTCAGGGTACAGCAGTATCTGAGCTGGGCATTTGTGGAACAGCAAGAGTGAGAACCATCCATCCTTTTTCTGTGGCTTTAGGGTCCGCAGCATTAACTGATTTTCTTAATAGTGTGCCTGCCTCCTATGTGTCTGTTGCTTTTATTTGCCTTCATTTTAAAAAGAGAACTTTTCTAGTTCCAGTGAGGCCTGGCTGGCAATGCTGAAATTCCTTTGCCTCTGTTTGTTGCTCTCCTCGTGGCCAGTTTCCATGGTGACCCAGATTCCATGCAAGCTGGCGGAGAGCCTAGCAAAACCCCATACCTCAAGGTCTCCTTGGAAAAGAACACCCCCCCCCCCGCTTTCCAAAGAAAGCACAGGGAAGAGGGAAGAGAATAAACACATATCCTCGCCTTCCCTTCGAGCATGCATACACACTGTGTCATCTTTTTCAGTTTGTGTGCTGGGAGTGAGAGAGTATGTTGATTGTTATGTTTTAGGGCAACAAGTACCAACAGCTCACTCCTCCATTCCCTGGCATACGCTCCAAAATTACCACATCGCGCTAATATTTCAACATTAGCAAATACTCCAGATGGTCCACATTAAAATTCCAGTACTGTCTCATTTGCCGACAACAGCTTGCTCCTTAAATTATTTCCCGAAATGAGAACCATATCTAAGCATTTAGCAATGTTTGGTGCATATGTGTGTGAGAGAGCGAGCATTTGCACACACGCGCATGGGGTTGATGGAAATCAGCGACAAACGAGGAAAGGGAGGGAAAAAAGAGGCCGAACCTTTCCCTCTTTGTTGCTTGAAATGGGAGTTTTCCCTGTCTGTATAATGGGCAGGAATTAAAATGCCCAAGTGCCATCGATTTTTGTGGAAATTATACTAAACGACTAAACAACAAAACTTTTTGCAACCATTGTATTTGCAGGAGGTGAACAAGAGAAATATTAGCACAACTGGAATTCACAATTGCCCTGGAATTAATTTTGATGAAGGGTATAAAAATATTATAAATAAATGTTCCCCTTTGACCTGAACAAAGAAATTAGGGTCACAATATGACCCCTAGTTGTTGCCACCTTGAAGATTTATCCTTCCCCTTCTCCAGATTTTTGGCAAACTACTGTAAGAGCAAAGTGAAAGAGAACAAGGAAACACAATTAATATAATGCCAAATCATTGTTTGGCGCTATGTCTGAATGCATCCAGTGTTTTTATATAGACACATTTAGCAGGTTGTGTGAAAAAGGCCATCGCAGCTCCAAAAGTATTTACATTCTTATTAAGGCCTCATGTGCACAATCACAAAAGTGACAAGTATTATTACGTTTCTGAGGCTATTAACACCAAGACACAACCAGAGTTGCCCTTCTGTTTGCAGAAGGGGATGCAATTCACAGGAGGTTCCTGTTGGAGGAAGATTCATTTTGCCAATTCCCTCCAACTCCTTCCTGCAACATCTCCTACACCAGGGGTCTGCAACCTTTAAGACAAAAAGAGCCACTTGGACCCATTTCCGAAGGGAAAAAAAACTGGGAGCCGCAAAACTCGTCATTATAAAAATAACTTTTTTCTCACTTTTTTATTATTTCTTTGTTTGACCGCTCAGAATTACTCCTCCTCATAGAAATAAACGTTAAATTAACAAGTTACCTTTTTTGTGTGTGTATTCTTCACTCCCCTTCAAAACAGTGACCAGCGTACATGCCCCCTTTCAATGCTGTGACCAGCGTACATGCCACTTACAATGTAGCGGGTGGGCGGGTGGGAAGGTGACGTCGGGACGGTGCGTGACTAACGCATGCACCGTCCCCATGCGACGTCACAGCCAGTACAGCGCCCGCCACAGTGGGGAGTGTCGGGGCGCACAATGCGCCTCCTCCCCTCGCTAGTATCCACCCCGGAGCCGCGGCAAAGGTGTAAAAGAGCCACATGCGGCTCCGGAGCCGCGGGTTGCAGACCCCTGTCCTACACTATTCCAGAGAGATACCAGACCTCTGCAGATTTGCAAGAGAGTATAGAGATATGCAGGAGAAACAGGCCACATTGGGAAAGAGATACTGGTGAAAATAGGCTCCCAGCTCCCACCAGGAGTGCCCTGTGTGAAGTTCTGTTCTCCAGCGCACCATTTTTGCCTGCCTTTGTTGAAGAATATCACTATAACAAGTTTTATAAACAGGTTAAAGGAGCTCTCTGTTGATACACCAAAGTTTGATAGCCTCAGTGAGCTGGAGTGGCTTTGTTTCAACTTCTCTTTCTCTCTCTCTCACTCATGGTATGTCATAATCTATGGACCCAGAGCCAGAAAATGAAGGACAGAATCTATCTTAGGGCTACTGCACAAACAAAATGGCAGCAACTGTGTATGTCATCAAAAGTGCATGTACCAGGCAACTCCTGCTCTTTGGTACATGTACAGGTATGACTCAAACATGTGACATCTGTTTGCCCCTCACGCATTTTATACATTCTTTTGTTTACTGCTTGTAAAACATTTTGTGTATCTATTAACATGTAAAATGGTTCTGTCTCAGCTGTTGGGAGATGATCAACAAGAAGATGGAGAGAATTCACAAAGAAATACTTCCCTTCTCAACCTTGGCCCCAAGCCCAGTTGCAGCTGTAAGTTATTGCCTGACCCTACTGTACTTGAAAAAGAAAATGGAGAGAGAAGGCAGGAATATTCTCTCCAGTCATTATATACAAATACATTGAGAAGGTTTGAGGGGAACCAAAGCTAGTCTCATTAAACCAGGATAGCATGGTATCAAAAGGTGAGTTGAGAAATATATTATGTCAGAAGCAGACCTTCATTTATTAATTTATTGCACCAGGCCCCATATTATATAGGGACCTTTGCTAGTTATGCACAAAATTCTCACGTTTATATACTGTAATCAGACGGCTTTAGCCATAAATGGGCTCTTGCTTCCCAGTTCATAATTTGTTATATTTCTACCTTTATTCTTTAAATGTATGACTTCTTGCATAAGAAAAATAAATCTTTAATAACATTACTGTAGTGTGCAATTCTGAGGTGCAACATGCCAAAAAGTTGGTAAGTTTTATAATGCAGTGGCTTTTAATTTCAGTGTCAAATCACTGAGATTGCAATCCTTGTATATGAACAATGTTGTATATCCAGAATGTTAATTGCATGACATAACTAATTGGTCCTTTAGTTTAATAGATGCCAATTTACAAGCAATGTCTTGCATTCCAACAAACTCCCAACATTTTCATTCTCTGGTGTAGAAAGAGCTTGTTTGCCATTAGCAATGTTCTTAATTGTAATTAAACACCTGATTAATTAGTGCAGCTGAATTTTATTTTGCAATTCTTGCAACATATAGGTGTTAGGTAGATGGTGGTTCGGATTGCTGTGTTGTCATCACTGATGAAATATAGTTTCACAGTAAATGTCAGGAATTCAGTGAAAGTTGATAGCTACCCATAAAACCTAAGTTTTCAGAGACCAATGGGAAATGCCAGATAATTTTTTTACAATTGAGAATACACCTCAGTGACATTCAAGTCCCATTGGTCTGATCTCTCAAGGAAGACCCTCCCTCCCAAATCCCCTCAACTCACTTCAGTGAAGTCTGTGGAAAACCTACATCTGGCCTATTTTTCTTAAAGGCTTCAAACTGTTGTCCTTAACAGAAAAGGCTTCAAGAGGAACGTGCTTCCTTGCTCCACCTCCTGCATTGACACATTAAGTCCAACTTTAATCCAACCAATGCACATTAAAAATTTCCAGTATTATGTAAAGGGCAAAGTATGCTGCATACTTGGAAACCCAGAAGCCACAAATCCCGTGAGCTCCTTTAGGCATGTGGAAAGCTTGTATGTGCCCAGCAGGACTTTCAGCTATTTTCCTTAACAGCTCCTCCCCAGTGGCAACATTGCAAACTATTTTTAAAGTTCTTCAGCCCTAGAAAAAACAGCCTGTAAACTAAGCTGAGAGGCTGTTGTTGGGAAGAAAATATAAACGTTTTGCAGATGGTACTGAATTAGATTGCAGTTTTATGGATTGTGGTCTTATGTGCCAGGGCTTTGCACATTGCCTTGGGGGCTCTCTGTGAAACCAGGGTCCACATATTCCGCACTTTTCAGCGAAAGACATTTTTGTGCTGCTGGATCTTTTCACATCACCTGACTCTACAGGAGCTCATCACATAACTACTAATGTCTCCATAGGGTAGATGGAAACTAGTTATCCAAGTGCAGAACTACACATCACATATAAAGATGCACAATAAAACTCTGATGACAGCTTCTAATAAACAAGTGGACTTTCACTAAAAAGCAGAAAGATTTCTTGATCCTCCCATTTCCCCCTTGCAACTCCCCACCCCTTGTGTGTTCTTGCCAATGGGGGTCCAGATGAATATTTACCTTATAAACATGTCCTTAGAGGTTCTGAGGAAAATTTGGGGTGAGATGCAGTACAAAATCCGTCAAGCGCCTATTCTCCTTTCTTTTTCAGTTGCAAAACCTCTTCCTCTCAAAGCAGCAACCATCAGAATGTTATTATTATGCTTGTTGATTATGTAGCACCCCCAATCTGTCTTCTAAAAGAGCATTATGGAACATGAACTTAAAGAGTATTGATCTAGGAAGCCCCAATTCTTCATGAAACCCAGTTCAGAATGAATAGTAATTCACTGTAAGAGAAAACTACCACTTCAAGCACATAAAGAGTTCGTGCAATGTGATCAAATAAGCTGACCAAAGGCTCTTTCGCGACCTCTGCTGGATAGTAGAAGGAAGAGTTTAGCACTTGAACACCATAAGCAGCATTGCATTTTACAGGTGTATAGCACCTCCCTACTGAATTTTAAAATACTGCTCTGGTTGATCAGCACTTTGATCTGAACCAGGTAATAGGTTCAGTGGCATACCTTGGAGCCTCAAATTTCAGCGATGCCCTGTACGACGGCAAAATACAGCACCCCACCTTCCATTCAACATCATAGTTGTGGCGCCCCTGAGGCTCCACATCCAGTGTGACTGAATCAGTCACACTTCCCTAAATCTGCCACTGCCACCTAAACCCAAAGTTGCTTAACAATTAATAACTTTAGCTGCAGAGGGCATGGACCTGTCCTTGTAGGATTCACCAGTTCTTTTCCTGTTCAGCTTGAAGTACCTCCGTCATAAATCCAGCTTCTAAGATTAGTATGCATTGTGTTTTTTATTTACTCTGTCTCAAATTCTCATGCCACCTAAAATATTTATGTAGCAATTGGTAAAATATATTCAATTTTGTTGCTGCGATACTGTTGCACTCATTTGCTTTCAATAGAAGTTTCTCTCTGTCTTCAGGAAAACTTGCTTGTTGAATTATCCCTGAAAGCTAGCCTATTACAGTGGTGCCTCGCAAGACGAAATTAATCCGTTCCGCGAGTCCCTTCGTCTTGCGGTTTTTTCGTCTTGCGAAGCACGGCTATTAGCGGCTTAGCGGCTATTAACAGCTTAGCGTCTTTAAGAAAAAGGAAACAAACTCGCAAGAACTCGCAAGACGTTTCGTCGTGCGAAGCAAGCCCATAAGAAGGAGTTGCGGAACAACTCAAAAAACGGAAAACTCTTTCGTCTAGCGAGTTTTTCGTCTTGCGGGGCACCACTGTACAGTAAATATTTGGCTGCAGATTGGAGGAGTTGAGACCATGAGTAAGTATTAGAGACAACATGCTGCTTACCAGATCAGGATTCCTAGGACTATGGCCTTAAACTACCTTGTCTTTACCTCCCCACATACCCTTACATACAGACCAGAAGGAACAAAAATACGAAGTTTGAATCCTGCCATGGGGAATTATGGCAAAAACCACATTGGTCCATATTACCTGAAAAATTAGGTCTTAATCGTGGCAATTAAAATAACTCATGGTATGTGTGCCACTCAAAGGAAAGAAGAAAGCTAAAACAAATCTGTAGTTTTACAGTCTTAACTGGACTTTCTCCCTGTAGCAGTTTCTCTCTGTAGTCGTTTTATCCATCCCTCTCCCTCTGCCTTGTTCTTGTTGCAACTGACTCATACTGACTCTGCTGAAGTGAAATATACACACCTTTCCTTAAAAAGCTATAAGAGTGAAATTTACAAGACAGTTTTCCCCTCTGACCAGATGCTGCAGAACTCATTAGAGACCCACCGCATATCTCACAAAGTTCATTCAAAGAACAACCAGTTACTAACACATTTCTTTAATATAAATACATGTAATATAAATGTTAACAGGATTTCTATGGCATTGGGAAGAAGATCTGTAATAAAAATATACAAACTGCAAATCTTCTTTTACCTTCTTCAGAAATGGTTGTGTAAAATTCTTTTAATGCCTAATACTCAGAAGCAGTGTTTAGGACAGACTCATAGAGATCATAAAAGAAAGTTCAGATTGTTTGTCTCTTCTGCTTGATCTAAACATCCAATATGATATAGCGTTTCTGGTCTGGAGAGGTCATACAATCAGCTTGCAACCAAATACCAGAGATTAACATTAACCATACACAGTTTGGTTAATGTTTACTGCCACTGGGAACAGTTCCTTGGCTCATATCACAGACCCCAACAATGAAACATGATGTAAAAACAACAACCCTGACATGTTTTAAGGAATTATTAATTTACACACACTTATTGTGTGCAGCTTCTAAGGCTCTGATATATCTACAAAGACCTAATAATCAGTGACTCAGGATTGGAAGTTTTACAATTTTTTTTTTGCAAGTTAAAGCAGGTAGATGTGGATGAAGTGCTGGAAACATTTTAATTACTGCAAGAAGTATCACAGGCACACTAGTTTCCTGTTGGAGGAATATTTTCATGAAGGTACTGCAAAGCCAAGTCAGTCCATTTCATTTCTTGCTCTTTTACAGATTCTGTTGTGCCGCCATTGTCTTGTTCTGGTTCAGGAAGCTCATTCTGAGAACAGAAACATATTAAATTATTTAAAATGTTTTAAAAAGCAATAGCATCTAGAAATATTTGACACTGACAGATTAGGGACCAATAAATGTGACTGAAAGAAAAATGTATCTCACATATCTGTTTATGAAGTATGCCAGAAAAAATTGCAATTCCAGCTATGTCTATATTTTGGGAGAACATTCTGTATGTGTGTTTTCTGCCTGATGTCTGTGTGTGTATCCCCATTCCTGTTGACTCTCCTTGATCTCTCAGAAGCTTTCGCTACCATAAACCATGACATCCTCCCAGAGTAGTTTTGTGGGACAGGTTATTTGAGGCACCGTTATGGTGAGTCATCCCCTACTTGCACGTCCACTACCAGAGAGTGGCATTGGGGGACTTCTATGGCTTTTGCTCCATACTATCCTTTATACTGTTTAGCATCTACTGGTATATGAAGCTACTTGCAGAGGCCACTCAGGAATTTGGGGAATGGTGTCACCAGAAAGCTGATGACCACCAACCCTATCTCTCCTTACCACAGTGAAACTGTGCAAGCATTGAACCATTGCTCACAGGGAGTTATCGACTGGATAAGGGTCATTAAAGTGATCTGCAAAGGACTGTACTCTCCCTGAAGGAGCAGGTATATAGCTTGTGGGTACATTTGGAATAATATCTGTTGATAGAATCCCAAATGGCTTCAGTAGCTATTTCCAGCTCCAGTTGATATGCCAGCTTTGATTCTTACTGCCCCAAAAGAGGCTGGCCAAGTTATTCATGCATTGTTAAACTCCTGGTTTAACTATTGTATCATGCTCTGTGTAAGGCTAATCTTGAAGGAGGTCTGGAAGCTGCATCAAGTGCAGAATACAGCGGCAAGTGTGGTGAGGGGTGTGATGAAGAGATCTCGCATTACATCAATTCTGCATTGACTGCACTGGCTATCTGCTACCAGATTAAAAATATAGCTATTGACATTAAAATTCCTTAACTGCTTAGAACTCAGTAAGTATACTCAATAGATATGGTTAATTGTGCAGTGTCCTGAGATAATTTTCTCTGCGATGGCTCCCAGCACATAATGAAACTCCCTCCCCTGTCTTGGTCCCTCATGCTTTTGTGTTGGCAAGTGATGATTCAGCTCTTTACAACAGGCATTTGAGAGAGTCAAGAGCTGAAATTTACTAGGTGGGTGAACTATACATACAATGTAGTATCATTTTCCACTTCAGCTAAACATGCTAGAGCCAGTTTCTTGTACTGTGTGGTATCCTAATCCAACAAATGTGCACAGATACAGATAGCACAAAATGTGGCTCTGGAAAGTACAGTTTTAAATTGTTTTTAATACATTGCATTTTAATGCTGAAGCCCACTATGGTACTTTAAAACAAATAAACAACCAAGTACTTTTAATGAGGCAATTCTGACCTGTTTCAATATTGCTACAAAAGATGTGAAGGAAGCCAGGATCCCCCACAAAGCGTGCAAACCCAGCTACAAATTACATTTAACTATGCTTGCAGTGGGTAGTTACCCACATTAGCAATATGAGTCAAATATTGGGAACCGCGCCAGTGGCGTAGCGTGGGTTGTCAGCACCCGGGGCAAGGCAAGTAATTTGCGCCCCCTAACCTGTGGATTTGCGCCTCCTAACCCGTGGATTTGCGCCCCCTAATCCTAACCCCCAGATGTTGCGCCCGGTGCGGCCGGCCCCCCTGCACCCCCCACGCTACGCCACTGAACCGCGCTTGCCTCATACCATGCAGTTTTGCCCCTGGTTGCAAAAGGTTAATTCATTTATTATTATTATTATTATTTAAAGTAGGGCTGTGTGCATTTGGGCGTCACCCCCCTGATGAGGAGAAAGGAGGCACAGAGATCGGCCCCTTTCCCGAACCAGACTAGCACCATAAGGCAGATACTGCCCCCCCCTGGCCATGTGGTTAGAGGTCTGACCCAGGAAAACCAATTCAGGGCCAGGCTCTTGAGCGCCCACCCAACTCACCAGCGGTATTGCCACATCTTCGTAGGGCAACTTATCTTCCCTCCACGCGTCGTCGATCAAATCGAGGATCCGCCCGTCTCTCTGCACTTCGCTGTCCATCTTCGTGCAGATCGGGGAGAACCAGGGCTGCGTTATAAAGGAGGCGTCCACGTCACACACGGGCTTCGGACCCTGATCCTAAGCGTACCTGCGCTTTGCTTTCATTCGGAAAAAGGCAGGCGGCTTGGGACAACCGCCGTCGCAGCCGCTCCTGTCACCCACCAGCTTCTCACCTAAGAAGCGCCACTGTTTTCCGAACCTCGGAGGCAGAGGAAGTGACATCACAGGAAGCGGCTCCAGAAGCCGGAAACCCATAGAGATGGGGGAGAAAAAGAAGAGAGCGTCGCTAGTCTTACCCAAACAACGCGGGCGGGAGTCGCGAACCCGAGAGCGACTCCCAAGTTCTGAGGTGACCGGGGCGTGGGGGGCGTGGCTGAGTGGCTCGCGCGGGAGAAGAGAAGCTCGACACTCTGTTTCGCCGGCCGTTATCCCTGGCGCGGCGTTGGTTGGGCGGGCGCATTTCTCTTTCCCCGGGTGACGGGAGATTGGCGAGGCGTCCCTTCTTTCTCCTCTCCTCACCCGGGCGCGCGACGTCTCCTTGGCCTTTGGCGCTTCGCGGGCAGCAGAACCGCCTCTCCCTCGCGGCGCTATCCTCGGTTATTACGCGCGCCTGTGAGGTAACTTCGTAACGTGTGCACGCGACCCGCGCGCGAAACTGCCTCCTGGCTTCTACCCTCCGCCGGCTGGGAGCGCGGAGCTCTGGCCCTCGGTGGCGACTTGGGCGTGGAGATTCGTCTCCGAGGTCGGCCCTTAGAAAGCAGCGCCTTATAAAAGCGGCCAGGGGGAAACAACAGCGCCCTTTTACTTCCATGCTGTGAAAAGCTCCCTCTCTTCCTCTTCCTCGAGGGACAGGAGCCACTGTCAGTCGGAGGCGGCAAATTCCAGCTCAGTGGTGGCCAGAGGCCACTTGCTGCAAGCTACCCAGGGGGAAACGTTGGCGACCTTTTGCCTGCCCTGCTTGCAGCAATTCAGCCCGTGTTGTATAGCTTTTTGCAGCCCAGCTCTGTGTTGCACTTACTTGTTTGGAAGCAAAGTTCACTCCCAAGCAGCTTGTGCTTCTGATTTTACAGATACAGTACTTGTTTTAGCAAAGCCTTTCTTTGTTGTGCTTAACTCTGGATGTGTTTTTGAATTAACACTCCTTTGTTACCACCCGCCCCTTTCGCCTGAGGCCTTTTAACCGCTTGCAGCTGTAAACCTTGCAGCTTCAAAGTTTTTATCGTATTGCACCCACATCAGTTATTTGTCGAAGGCAGTGTATCCCAAACTTGGGTCTCCAGCTGGTGTTGAGTTACAACTCCCATGATCCCTAGCTGTTGGGACCAGTGGTCAGGGATGATGAGGGTTATAGTCCAAAAACAGCCAGCAAACCCAAGTTTGGGGAAACGCTGGTCTAAGGCTTTTTATACCACCTTTCACAGAAGTTTTTGGGATAGTCTTGCGATACAACCACCACCATGAAACGAGCAGTTAAAAGCAGCAGGAAAGTTAGGTTTGCTGAAAAGTGCAGTACTTTAAAATTTATTTAAAGCATGCATATTAGCCGTATAGCATACATATGTAGACATACATGGCCTACATGGGAAAAGGATACTCAACAGCCCATTCTTCAATATTTAGACATTGCATGGGTGTGTTAAGCATCTCATTGAAACAAACCTGGATAACATAACATCTGAGGCGACATTTTTTTCTTTTTTGTGTTACAATCAGGCTTAATTATTATTGCAATATAAAGTACTACTTAAGAGCTTCAAAAATAGAGACTTCAGCAACAGCCATATGTGTACATACCTAGAATTATGCCCAAATGAACAAAGTCAGACTGAATAAAAAAAAGAATAGGGAGGGGGGGTGACTTTGTAAGGAACAGCAAGATACTCAAGTTGGGTAGCACAAATCTACCGTATGTAGCTCAATAGCTATCTTGCATTTGTTTTAAAAAGATGCTGAGTTTCACAAGCAGTAATATGTTGCTTACATTTATAAATTTGCTTTTAAACACCTAGCTGTCACTCAGAAAACCTTGGAACAATACACATCTTTGTGAGAAACTTTACAAAACCTTTTATGTTTATAGCAGGGGTGGAGAATAAAATCTGGTGGCCCAGATGGGTGGGGGGACTGCCCATCTGTCAGTCACCTGGCATAATCATTGCCTGTCAGCCTGATCCTGTTTCCCACCCTTCTCCACACATTAAATTCAAACAATTTGATGTGGAGAAGTATGCCTTGCCTCTCCAGGTGTTGAACCTTCGCCAGTGTTTACCAGTCTCTAGAAGTGGCTCAACTTTCTTATCTGAGATCTTTGCATTTCCCTCATGTGTGCTCACAAGTTGACCTTTCCAACTTAAGCTTTCTGGGGGGAAATATTAAACGAGTGAGTTTTATTTTAAAAAATAATGTAAGTATGTTTTTTGGTATATTTTTAAATTGGGTTTTAGCCTACATTATTAAATCAGCCCTTGAGGCAGGCATACAGAGGATACACACATCAGAATCTTTCACCCTGGATCTTTTTTTCTCTAAAATGGCTTTCATCACTTTCAATAGTTCCACCAGAAGATAAACCCATTAGTACCTGGATGGCTAATATTTCGTAACTCTATTTTTGATGCTCTAAAAGAGAGCAGGGCACAAATACAGCAAAAAATTTGCAAACAAGCTTTTTATGTAGAAAGGCCCATATAATTGGTACTTTTGGCTTTATATCAATGTAATCTGCAACAATGTAACCCCTTTGTTTTCGGAAACAATCCACATACTTTACTAAAGCACTTGCAAAATTCAGATAGCAAGCGAGTAATAACTCTGGTTTGTTATCTTGCAATTTATCTTTCATTTATAAGGTGCTTAAGGTGCTTGATATGTGGCCTACAAATTTATTGAAGTGACAGCTATTCCCTGCATACTTAAAGTAAACTGTGTAAATCTTCACCTTTCCTTTTCTCAATTGTCAGACACATCTCACATTTTGCAGTCACCTAGAGACAGAGTGGACATGGTGATGAATTACTGTGGTATAACCTTTATTTTGCTTACTTTTTTAGCTGCCCTAAAGGATGTGATTTCAGGATGGAGGCATTGCTAGAAAGAATACAGGGCAGGTATGTGTATACTAGTACTAGTTATTAATGGCTTTATTCAGATGCATACATTACACAAATGCATAGATTACACTGAACCTGGATGATGGGTTTGCACATGTGCTTCACATGCCAGTTTCTTCTCAGTCCCAGATATGATAGTTACTTCCACAATAATTGCGTTCACAGCTCCTGTTTTGCTAGCATTATGTAAAAGAATTGTGCTCTTCTCTGGTGGGTATTACCATTTTGACAGAAAAATAGCAGCTACAGCTTCCAGAATGTGCTTATGAAGCTGCTCTTCCTGAAATCCTCTAGAACGGGGGGCCCAACCAGTCAACCGCGATCGACAGGTCGACCCCTGGGTGATCGTGGTTGATCGCAGGATCCTTGCCGCTCGCGTTGTTTAGAATCATGTCTCTGCCCCCCTCCCCCCTTGGTCTTTCGCTGCGTCACGTTTAGTAACAACTTTGGTCTCTCCCCCCCCCCAATGGTAGATCACTGCCAGTTTTCCCCCCTGGGAGTAGATTGCATCTCCTGGG
The DNA here is from genome assembly GCF_965113315.1 of Podarcis vaucheri. Taxonomy (NCBI): domain Eukaryota; kingdom Metazoa; phylum Chordata; class Lepidosauria; order Squamata; family Lacertidae; genus Podarcis; species Podarcis vaucheri. The sequence goes on from NC_138763.1 coordinate 38,497,252, forward strand.
AGCTGGACATCCCTGCTCTAGAACATATTTTCCTCTTTGATCTTGTTGTTTTCATTAAAGGGAGAGTGTATCTGTGTTTCTTCAGCTTTCTTACACAGAACTTGACACCCTAAGAATCTTGGTTTTTTATTATTGAACAAACATATTTTCCTTATGTGTCAGTCATGTCTTTGGAAGGGTCAGAAACTGCAAAGATGTAACCCATGTTTTTAGGAGATCAGGCTGTTGTCCAGCAATCCCTCACAAAGCATCGGTCCTATTTTTACCTTGCTTAATTATCATTCCCATTTACCCACAGCCACCTCAGTTGTCACTAAAATAACACAAGTCTTTGATAGCCCAATTCTTAAAAACAGATTAAATTGTGCAAATGGATGTGCAGATCTCCATGATTTCCATTACGTAACAAATACATTTAATATTTTTACTGCAGAGTAGTTTACAGACCTTTAACATAAACCTTGAAATTAATTAGCATATACTGGGAAATCTACTCGTAGTTAGGATGCAGTCTGTAAAATGAAAGATGTAAACATAGACATATTTGAAACAAAAAAAGCAGACCTATAGTGGTGAAACATGATTTAAAATACTCAGCACTTTCATAATGTATCAACAATGTGTGAAAACAAGTTGCCAAGTTCTAAATGTTGGTGCCGCTCCTGTTTTTAACATTTGATATTTTGGGGTTTGGGGGATGGCTAGGAGGGGCTTGCATATTTGTCTCTGTGTGTCCAATGCTACAGCACCCTGGAGCTTCCTTTCTTGGCCAAGCTGTTATTGGCCTCATTAAGGAAAAAGCAACTTCTTACACCCTAAGGTAAAACCCCCAATTCTGAGCATCACTGTGGCTTATTCTCTGGTCCCCTGGCACAACAAAGTGAAGTTTTAAAACCACAAAGTTAGTGTCTTTAGAATTTTTGCTTCTATAGAAAAGCTGCCAAGTTGCAAAAATATTTGGACATTCTTGGGGAAATGAGGCATTTCAAACTCCACTTAACACTTCCTTCTTGTTGTGCTTAGGATTTGGAGTGGACCACAAAGTCCAAGCCTGATAAATTCAAATTAGCTGAAGCCCTTCTGGTCACTTTCATTTTAAAAAAATAATATGACCCCTGCTGTTATGCAGCTTCCCAGCTTTTATCCTCATGAGTGTATTGTGGGCAATCATTGTATGCTCAAGTTACATTGCATTGCCCCTTTACATGCTCTCTGTTAGTGCTTTGGCTGGAGGAACCCATCCCTTAGTATGGCAATAAAAGGATCCAGGAGAAGAGAGGTCTTTGGAAGTATTACCATTGCCTGATTATTATGGTGCGTATGAGAGAGTGAGAGAAGCAAAGAAAGCTTTGCTTACCTGGTATCTCTCTCCGGTATTTGCTCCATGATTAAAGCAACCCTGCATGGTTTAACATGGAAAAACAGCATTCAAATAAGGGATGAGGATAATGTATTTATTTTTAATAGAAGTTTCCAGACTTCATGTGAAGCAGAACTACAGGAGCTGATGAAGCAGATAGACATAATGGTGGCTCATAAGAAAGCTGAATGGGAAACTCAAACCCGGGCACTAGAATCCTGCTTGGATGTGCGAGAGCAGGAACTGTCCTCTCTCAGGAATGCATTGGATGAGAAATGTAAAGAGGTACTTTTATAGCTTTGGTGCGATGTGTACTTGTCTATGCTTTCCTTTCTGAAATTTCACTGTAGGCTGTTTCACTGCATAAAGTTGTACCCCCTCTCATCTTTCCTATATCCTTTTATCAGTTTATGAATGCTGAATCAAAAATCCTGAAAGACTAGCATTACAACTTCAGCATAAAAAAGGAGTAAAATATTCCAATTCTAAAAAAATCTCGAGTAAATAAAATGTATTCACCTGGCTCCAAAGGTGACGTTGGGCTTGGCATCAGTAAATCCTCATTGAGGGAGAGAATTCCATAATGGCATCATCAGCCCAGGAAAGGCTATACAGTGGTGCCTCGCAAGACGAAAAGAATCCGTTCTGTGATTCTCTTCGTCTAGCGGTTTTTTCGTTTTGCGAAGCAAGCCCATTGGCGGATTAGCGCTATTAGCGGCTTTTAGCAGCTTATCTGCTGATCGGATCAGCTGATAAGCGGCTTAGAAAAAAGGGGGGGAAACCAGCAGGAACTCGCAAGACATTGTCGTCTTGCGAAGCAAGCCCATAGGAAATTCGTTTTGCGAAGCACCTCCAAAACGGAAAACTCTTTCGTCTAGCGACTTTTCCGTCTTGCGAGGCATTCGTCTTGCGGGGTACCACTGTATCCATGGCCACTACCTATCTCACTTGTGGGCTGGGGCAGGGGTGGGGAGACCTCACAGCAAGATCTTTGAGCTTAATGCTGAGGCAGATTCATGTTGAAGAAGATAATCCTTCAGGCACTCTGGTCCCAAGGTGTTTTGGGCTTTAAAAACTTTATACTGTGCTCAGAAACAGACTGATAGCCAGTGTTTTTCCAGAACTAATGATTAGCCTCAGTCAATATCTTTTCCACAAACTTTTGTATGAAGTAACATTTCTTCAGCCTTCAACGACAATCTTAAGTACAACTCATTACACAAGTCTAAAAGAGGCTACCAGAGTGTGAATAACTATAGCCACGTTATATGCACATGAAGCCCCGTAGCAATTGTGGGGCAGAGCAATATTTGACTGCATCACTTTCTTGAATGAAACTACTGAAGAACAGTAACCCAAATTCCCATTTGGGACAACTGAACCTGAAGGATCCCATGCTTGAGGTATCTAAAGCTGCTGAATATTCCAGGAGAGTTGGAAGGTTTGCCTTGTCCTTCTCCCAGGATAGGAACCAAGCCTTCTCATTTTGTTTAACATAATATATTATATTCCAGATATCGGTTTAAATTTTACTTTCCACTTTAGAATGTGACACGGCATCTTGGATTTGTTCTGCAGTTGTTTCATTGTTACTGTGTATAGCTGGCACAGACAGTGTGCATTCTTTTTCGAGTTCCTTATTGTGGCAGGCTATTAATCTCACTTCTGAATAGGCTAATTATAGGCTTATTAAAATGTAATGAAGGCCTCCCTTTGGGAGCACAAACAATTTCTAGGAGCAGCACAAGCTTGTTCTGACACTATTTCCAGACCTCACACTGTGTCTACCTTGGCTCAAGAGAGAAAGTATAACCTGTGTTCCATTTTCCAATCAATGTTAATGTGGGCAGATGTGCCACCTCCTCAGTTTTGCAGATTGTTGCTGCTTTGGGAGGGAAATGGAGTTGCTTTGCAGGTGTTCTTGCTCCTCTCTCCACCTTGGGAATTTAGAACATGCCAGGGGCAAAAGAGACACTTGCTCTATCCCATTTCACTGAGCAGCCAAATCAGTGGTCTTCTGTTTTCCTTGTTACACTTGGGTAGACTCAACCACTTATTTGTGGTGGAGAGATCATTGTAGCAAAGTTTGAGGAAAATAACGTGTAGAGAACCCTTCCTTAATTGTGCTGTACCGGATGATTTTCACAGTTTCTTCACTTTAGTGACTTTTTCCATTGTCCCATAAAAGTTGGAAAATAAAAGGAGAGGGTTTCTGCTGTTGGTCAAATGACATTTGGTGGCTTTCAGATTGAAAGGCTGTGTCAGCGACTAGAAGGGATGGAACAACTGAATCGTGATATGACTATGGAATATGAACAGCAGTTACGAAAAGTCCAGGAAGAGGTGAGCCTCCTCAAGTCCAGCTTTTATTTTATATTGTAGGTTACTGTATGATATTGCCATGTTTATAATCTTGTCATCTCATATATATATATATATATATATATATATATATATATATATATATATATATTATGATGCAGTTCACATGAAAGTGCAACAACAAGAACCTGAATCATGCATATGTCAATTCTTCCTAAAACCTTTTAACATCCCCTTTTTAACTTGTGGAATTTGCAGTGATTGCTGTTTTGCCTATTTAATGGATGCAAACATTCAGCAGTTATGTTATTGCAATGGGCATAAAAAGTGCAGTTTATTTTCTACATAATCACTGTGGGTTTTAACATGGATGTAAACATAAAAAGGTTTTGCTTCACGAAATGTTTGCAGTCTTTCCCTCTATGGCGTACTTTTATTTCCAGGAATTTAGAGAAAGTTTAATTTAAAGTAAGTACTTGATTGTTTTTAGTTCAACGAAGTCAAGCGGTATTAATAAGAGAACAGTTCACATACAGCTCAGTATGTCCACTCATTATTGGGAAAATGCCGATGGCATACATCAAGAATGGGGGAACCTGGAGCTCTCTAGCTGTTGCTGGAGTCCAAATCCCATCATCCTTGACCATTGGCAATGCTGATGGGAATTGGAATAACATCTTTGGGCCAATGTTTTCCTATCCACATCATATGTGTACCTTGATTTGTTCCTTGTTTTACTCCATTGGGAGATCTCAAATAGCTTTACTTCTCTACTATCTATAGAACACTCGTTAAGCCCGGCATTTTCAAATATCTAGTTCATTTATATCATGTAGACTTTTCACTTACATATATAAAAAATCTCATACCCTTCCATTCCTTTTCATAATCTGTGTTAGCCCTTTGGTTAGCTGACCCTTAAGAAAAACCACCTTATTAAATATCTTTAAGAGCTGAGTTTAATAAGCTATGTTAATTAACTTTAAAGCCTAGGCTCATTTTGGCATCTTTTCTTGCTAATAGATAAAAACATTTTGCCTTCTAAGCTCCACTTCTTTTTGCTGGTGGTAGTACAGTGGGCGCTCGGGTTGCGAACGTGATCCATGCGGGAGGCACGTTTGCAACCCGCAGCTCTGAGTCTGCACACGTGCAGGTTGCGATTCGGCATTTCTGCACATGCGCAAAGTGTGATTGAGTGCATGTGTGAGTGCTGAAACCCAGAAGTAACTCATTCCGGTACTTCCGGGTTTGGCGCGGTACGCAACTCAAAAACGTGCAACCTGAAGCATCTGTAACCCGAGGTATGACTGCATATTGTTCTAATGGCTGTTGAGCTGCCTTTGCAAAGTCAGTTGGTAGCTTCAATTTGTTTGGGTGTGTTGGGGGCACCTCAGCTCAGAGTATTAAGTTCAAATCTTGCTTTCCCTGTGCTAATGGTTCCTTCAAACCACAGTTGTGTGGGGTGGACTGCTTATATTAGAGCAGCTTCTCTGTGCATTATTCTCATGGGGAATTTGTGTCAGTTTTCTTCCTGGGGCCTTGTCCTGTATGTTTCCTTGCTGTTTTCAGTGAAGTTTACTTCAAGTAAGTGTGTATATGGTTGCAGCCAAAATCTGATTTAAAAAAAATATTCTGTAAGAAAATAAGGAACAAAGGGCTTGCTGTACCGCAGCTATTTCACTATAAGGAGTTGGGTGCTGTGACAGCTTTTCATGTTTGGCCTTCGCTTTTGTCCTCCTTTCTTCTTTCTTGTCAGCTGCTTGAAGTTAAATGCCATATGAGACTTGTAATGCATTAACCTTTTTCTCTGGAGAGTTGGTTCAAGTGCGGCCTACTGTAGGCCATAAATAAAATTAATTTTGTGCTGTTGCTTTAGCAATCTGAAGACATCTGTCTACATTTTTAGAAGTCTTTTCATTCCAGCATGAGTAATGGTGCTTGTTTAGGAGATTCCCCCATGGGGATAGTAAGGATTCTGCCAAGCAAGATTGAGGTGCAGTGGCAGATATTTGCAAAGGTTGGAAGCTGGACTGGCAGCAGTATGGGGGCAGTCAGGAGGGCTGAAGAGTGTTAGCAATTCAGTAAGTAGAGCAGAAGGCAGTCTATGTGTATACTAGCACTAGAGTGTGTAGTGTCACAATTTTTACTCCTAAGTGGTGCCCCCTTTTAAGGGTAGTGGTACTGCTATCTGGAATATCCACATTTGAATTATAAAATTACTGTAATGTTAAGCACTTGATCCACAACTAAAAATATCCCTCTCAATACATGCAGCGTTACTAAGAGACCGACTTGAGTGACTCTTAGTGCAGATCCAAGTCATCAGACCTGAGCATCCACATCTGCCGCCTGCCACGAACCACTGTTGGCATTATTGGCAGCACCAGCAGCAGATACGCTCTGTACTTATAATAATAATTTATTATCTTGCTAATTATGCTGTTTTAAATGAGCACCTTGTATTTGACTTCCTTTAATAATGTTTTCTTTTAATGTTTAAGATAATGTTGTTAACCTTGCGGCGTTAAATGTACATTCTGTAGTTTACCTCCTTCGTAATCCTTTATTTTGAAATCTTTAAGACAATATTTTAGTTTCCTGCTACTTATGTTGCTTTGAGTTTATACATTATATTTCAATTTCTTCAGTAATGTTTTATTCTGGATTGTTTGATTTGGTGTTTTAATGTCAGTTGTAAACTGCAAGATTTTTTTCTAAAAAATATAAATAGGTATGGAAATGAAAATAATAATAATAATAATAATAATAATAATAATAATAATAATAATAGTAGTAGTTTAATCTTTACTGCAAACTGTCTGTTCTCTTTACAGCATTTCCAGAGTTGTTCTAGACTGCCTTAAATCAAGATTCCTATTTTAAATGTATACTTTTTCTGAATAAGTATGCATGCCATGGATGCTATAACAGTTAAAACACTGATAGCTCATAGTTCCCTGCCAGTTCCCTCCCCACTTCTTTACAATTGCTTCATCATATTTTCTGATCTATCATAACTTCAGTCTACTTTCTGTTCTCTCTTTCCCCCTTCTTTATTTTCTGCTTTGCGGTCTTTTATTATTTTGTGAGTTGTTGGTTTGGAAGGAGTTAGAATAGGGATTTAATGGGAATATTTACTTTTGTGGGTTGTATTATTTTTATCCTTCCTCCATTTGTTGTAATAATGAAGTGTCCAAATAAAAAATAGAAAATCCATAATAAAAATGTATCCTACAAAGTTGCAATATTGCTTCAGAAAACCTGTGTTCCTCCACAGCACCAATCACAATGCTGTGAATTGCCTTGCTTTTCATACAGCTAGCTAGGCTGAAGAGAAGCTATGAGAAACTGCTGAAGAAACAACTGAAAGAAGCAAGGAAATTACCCTCCAGGAGCCAAGAGGAGGACCAATCTGAAGTAAGCATCCTGACTAAGAAGTTAGAGGTAAGTGGATAAAATGCAGTCCTGGTCCGGGTTTCATAAATTCAGAACTATGGAACTCAATGGGGCTTACTTCTGAGTAGATATGAATTGGCCTTTAGTTTCTTTTCTCTAGTGCTTTCTGAGCAAATATGTTTTCAGCTGTTTTTTATATACATTTGCATGGTCTCTTTGGAATCTGATGTACAAGCACTGGCGAGCACAATATTCATCAGATTTCTGAGAATGTGTGGAAGAATAAGTGCTTTATTTTTGTTCAGTATGCTTTCCCCATTTGGGGTTAAAGAGCACAACTGTACATTATACAGAAGCAAGAAACCAGCCTGAACCATGACAGGTTTGATAAAAATCAGTGATTTCCTTTGAACATATTATTTTTAAACTGATAATTTAAACATTTAAATTGGATTTATTTTAAAGTAAAAATCTGATTTGAAACAAAGCTGAAGACCCTTGGACTCAAGGAATTTGTTCCATGATTCTTTGGATTTTAGCTTTAGACTTGAAGCAAGCTATTTGCTTAGTGTCTTTGTATATGTACAGGGAGCTTCAAAAGTATGTTGATTAATTTTTCAATTATTCTCTTGCCCCTATAGAAGTAAAAAAAAAATATGCATCTGGACTGCATAACTAAATGCATTTGATTATACACAGGTATATTTAATTGCAAATTAAATATTTAAGGTATTAAATTAGATACTTAATTATTTAAGGAAGTGGGTCCCAATTAGCTAAGTACTGTAGACCTGTTTTTCAAAAGCCAAGTCAGGGGCCCCCTACTTTTGAAAATTTCGATATCTCTATGGTAGTTTTTGTTATGTGAATGGTGCCATGGACCCCCTGGGTGGGTCTGTGAACCCCCAATTGCGAACCACTGATTTAAGGTATATTTAATTGTTTGAAAAGAAATATGGCCTAATTGTTCAATCAGTTAGCAGTCACACTTTGGGTAGTGTATGTTGTACCCCCTGATTAGCTATGCAGACCAAGACAGTGTGGAGCATCTTGGCTGGTCTCAGGCGCTCTAACCTCCCTTTCTAGATTTGGACCTGAAAGGCCAAGGAAAAGTGTGAGTGCATGGAGGGCAAGGTGTAAGGAAGCACAATTTGTAACATTGCACAGCATTATTGCTGATCACAGGGCAATGCATGGGGCAATGTCTGCTGTTAAGGCGGCTTCAGATTTCTCAGTTTTGTGGATCTTGAGCCAATATGAGAGAGTCTTAATTCTGATCTTAAGCCAGCAGGTTATTTGATCAATGTATATGTAATAAGGTGCAAGAATATTTAGAAACGTTTTTGTATTTGCTACCTTATTACTGTAATATTCAGCAGAGGTGTGTTTGTGCGAGTATATGAGAGAAACAGGCACCTTATGTTGCATTTTATCCTTGGAATTGAACTTTGCCTATTTCCAGTATGTACAGGAATGTATCAATATAGTTCTATTGTTGGGGTCCAAGAAACTTTGCAGGGGGTCTTTGTAATTTGCATTCATGACACATACTGGTACATAATGCTTGTGCTTTCAATCACTGTGTATCTACCTCCCTCTCCCTCTCTCTCTCTCTCTCTCTCTCTCTGTATGCACATGCTTTTTTCAGATAGCCACATTCCAGAACTAAACCCATGCCACTGTGAGTTGAGCAGTGATGGAGTCAGAATGCTTCCTATGTCTCCCACTAGATACAGCCTTGAAAACACAAATGCTGCTTAGGGAGTTAATTATTTTAATTAAAAAATATTAAATTGGCACAGTTACAGATGTATACCATTGCCTTTATACATATGAAATCTCTGGTGTTCTGTATGAAAAGAGTGTGTGAGGATGAACCCTGAGGGCAATTAAGTAATCTCTGGTAATGGACAAGGAAAGTCCTTTTCCTGTTGTGGTTTTGAATGTGCAGGAATTAAATATACTTATGAAATGACAGAAAAATTGAGATTTCATCTGAGCTTGTACCATGGGATTTATTGCTTAATGCGAGAATTGCAATTTCTTGTGGAGTAAGTTTGTCCATCCCTACTAATTATGTCAAAAGCAGTATTTAATGTACTCATGCTACACAGCCTCATCCCACATAGTGCTTACACAAGAACAAATTTATCATTCAGGGGATGTGTAGCATTTTTACAGATAAAATATATTTTACCTGGAACATTTGGAAAATGTTATATATTTGCAGTAGCATAATAACTCGGAGGACTGTGTGACACAGGATATGATAGAATCAGTATTTTTTTTAATGTTCATTATTTAGAAACCCCTTGAGAGATAATGATGTGTTCTGATAAACTTAGTTGAATGTGTAATGACAGATCATTCAAAGACCTGGGGATGCCTTCTTCCTACTGTTGGCTGGAAGCATTTTGTAGGGTCTTCCTAGACCACCTTAATTTTCCTGTCACGATAAATTCAGTATTGTTTTTCAGATGCTGTATCTTTTTCTGGACCTATCATTATTGCCACAGTATACTCCATGCTTACAACCTATATGGTCTCTGTAGCATGGTCTCTGTGGCAGACACTTTGAAAAACAAAACTCTAAAGAACTCTCAGATTTATAAAGGCATTTGTCCAACATCTATACAAGCAATAACTGGCATAAAAAAATAATGGACTGGAAACCAAAATAAAATATTGTTCTTATGAATGGTTGTATTAGATTACAGTAAGACCCCAACAAACACAGTGTTACATTCTGGGGATCGCACCTAAAGCCAAAATTGTATATACAGTGGTACCTCTGGTTACGAACTTAATTCGTTCCGGAGGTCCATTCTTAAGCTGAAACTGTTCTTATCCTGAGGTGCACTTTCCCTAATGGGGTGTCCCACTGTGTGCGTGCCTCTGGCGTGCGATTTCAGTTTGCATCCTCGGGCAAAGTTCACAACCAGGAGCTGCTACTTCCAAATTAGCGGAGTTTGTAACCAGAGGTACCACTGCACTCAAAACACATTGGGTTCAGTGGTGGGTGGGATTTGCCAAAGTCTCCCCCCCACCCGTTGCCCACCCACCACTGAACCCAATGTGTTTTGAGTGCAGTGGTACCTCTGGTTACAAACTCCGCTAATTTGGAAGTAGCAGCTCCTGGTTGTGAACTTTGCCCAAGGATGCGAACTGAAATCGCACGCCAGAGGCACGCACACAGTGGGACAGTGTGGTGTAGTGGTTGAGAGCGGTAGACTCGTAATCTGGGGAACCGGGTTCGCGTCTCCGCTCCTCCACATGCAGCTGCTGGGTGACCTTGGGCCAGTCACACTTCTGTGAAGTCTCTCAGCCCCACTCACCTCACAGAGTGTTTGTTGTGGGGGAGGAAGGGAAAGGAGAATGTTAGCCGCTTTGAGACTCCTGAAGGGGAGTGAAAGGCGGGATATCAAATCCAAACTCCTCCTCCTCCTCCTCTTCTTCTTCTTCTTCTTCTTCTTCTTCTTCTTCTTTGTTTGTTTATTGCCAAGCACATAAAGCTGAATGTGTGTAGGTTATATGCATGTACGTTACAGGCTTACAGTACTTCATGAGGTTCTTGACTTGGTTAAGGATAGGGGCAAGATAGAAAATACTGGATTTGGGATAGTGGGTATTTTTCAACAACATCGATAGCGATTACCAATTGTCTTTACAGGAGTTCCGCCAGAAATCTCTAGATTGGGAGAAACAGCGCTTGCACTACCAGCAGCACGTGGCATCACTGGAAGCACAGCGGAAGGCTTTTTCTGAGCAGTCTGATCTCATTCAGGTAGAGTTAACGGATGAGGAGTTTGCCTTGGAAAGGACTTACTGGCAGACTTCAGAGCCTTAGCACAATTTAGGTTACCAGTGAAATGACAATGAAACTCCTGATGGAATAACCTTGTCCTGTTCAATATGTAGACAACGCCAGGAAATAATCTGAAAACTGTACAGTGGCTGGAAGGCAATTGCCTATCTTTGCTGTCAAGTGCCAGCTGGAGAAAGGCCATAAAATGATTCTGGTTGGGTAATTGCACAGTGTGAAAGAATTAAAATACGATGTTGTTCAAAACTGTATAGATGCCAGACAACATGCCACCAGGTGTATGCAACCTGTTTAAATAATGATTTTTAAAAATGGTGCATTTCCTATGTGGCAGGGTAACCAAGGTAGTGTTAATGCATAGCTGTGCTGTTTGTGTCTCTTGAAGCAAGCGTGCAGAGCCTCTGCTGTTTCTGAAAAATTAATCTGTTCTTTGAGTTAGTGCCGCTGTGGCTTAGTTTAACTGACCAGGTACCAGCTGTGAATAAACTTGGTCTGACACAAAACACTGGAGTTGTTGATAAGAAGCTCTTGCTGGGAGCTTTGCACTTAATGGACTCCACAGTTGCCACTGAGTGGAAGTTCTGCATGGCAGAAGTTGACAGTGACAGGATTAAGGCTGACACTGATAGTGGCTTTGTGAAAGATGCTCACAGATGTGCTTGGACAAAGTGTAAGCCTTTTGAAGACAAATACCTTGCTGTAGCTGTGCCTGTGTTTTTGATGGCTTAGTCTATTGAAAGCAGATTTGTTTGGGGCCTTAGCTAGAAGGTCATATCAGTGACAGGGCAGCAAAAAAACCCAGGTAGTAGGATTTTGATTCTCAAAGCAGTCAAAGGGCAGCATTCTGTGAAATAGTTGCAGATGCACACAAGGATTACCACCAGTGCAACAGGACTTCCTACTCTCTCTTGCCACCTGCGCCATTCCCACATCTGTTCTTGAGGGTCGAGGGAACTTCTAGAACAGATCTAGGGGATGCAGGCGGGAGGAGAGGGAAGAACATTCCATTGGCATAGGGGAAATCCTTGCACTGGCAGAACCCTAGTCTATATTTAATGTAACCCAAATAATTCTTAACTGCAGGTATGTTGACATTGATTTGGGAATAAGTTGTATTAAAATCCATGTGACATACACATGAGGGTGAATAAGATTGCCTCCTTGGATGCTGATGATGTGGGTTTTCCAGGGAAAAAAAAATTCATTTATTCATAGGCCACCTTTATCTTCCAAGGAGCTCAATAACATGTTAATTGTACATGTTATGTGAATATCAGAAAAGTTTTTCTGAAAGCCAAGCATAGTTGAGAACTGAAATACTTGATGAGAGAAAATAATTAAAGTTCACTTAGAGTGGTTTATTACATTCATAGAGATTCAGAGCTTTACTTGGAAATTATTTTGATAAGAATACTTGTAAATATTTTAAGAAGTGAAACTCAATTACATACACTTCCCTTACATTATTTAGATTTTAAAGTGGAAAAATGAAGGCACTGAAAAGCATTTTGTTAGTTTTAACATGCTTGAAAAGCTGTGTGCATAAATATTTTTAAGGGATTGTTGACTAAAATATAATTACAACTTCCATCTTATATTTCACTAGCTTTATATCCATTCCAGTTGACCAGTTTGATTTGTATTGTGAAACAATGCATTTCTAAAAGGACAAAAATACAATACTGGAAACTTTCACACCCTACATAAGTTGGTTGGATACCTTCAGTTTAAAAACAGTGCATGCCTAGGTTGCTTTAAAACTCTCAGTTTGAAAGCTTTCCTATTCAGTAGGGAAGCCATCCTGCACAAAAGGTTTTGTGTATGTATATCCCTTAACTTATATGTATGTCTTACGGGACACATCATGTCTGCAGATTCCAAACATATATGTTTGTCTTTATTCCCTTTATCAGTTATAGTGACCATCTAATAAGTGAAAAAGTGCTATATTTCTTGGGAAACTTTTGTTGCAGTTGGAGAAGTTGGACATGTAAAGCTCTTGTGGCTCTCTTCTTCCAGAAGTAGTGTCGTGATCACTGCTACAAGTGGACAAAAATAGAACCTAACCCTATGCCAGGAATGGGGAGCTTAACAGAACAGTGCTCTCTGTGTTACAGGCTCAACTGTCCAGCCGGAAGCAAATGTTTGAGTCTGTGGAGCTGGCGAGCCAATCTGAAATCCATCACTTAACTAGCAAGTTGGAAAGGGCCAATGACACTATCTGTGCCAAAGAACTGGAAGTGGAAAGGCTGAATATGAAAGTGGATGATTTAACTTCTAGCAATCAGAAAATTTTGGAGGAACATCAAAGAGTACTAGATGAGCTGAAAGTTTCCCGGAACTCACTGGAGGTCTGTGAGTGAATTGCTTGGAAGCAGGTTAATATGCAGCTTGTAATGGTAGTGGGCTGGCAAGTCACTAATTAAATAGGCTTCCTCCCAGCTTTATCCTGAGCCTAATTGAGAAGCAATGTCTGACAGGGAAGGGATTGTTCCAAGTTGTCCTCCTCTTTGGGTATATGCACAAGCACAATAGCGTGCTTATTCTAAAATCTTAATCCAATTTGTTGTATCTTTGCATCACTAATTTCCATCTTCTCCTCTGAAGGTTCTACATGAAGAAAAGATGGAACTTAGAGCCACTCTGCTCTCTCAGGAGGACTTCATTAACAACTTACAGATGCATAAAGAACAATTACAGAAGGAAGTGTCCAAACTAACTGAAACCTTGCAAAACAAAGAAGCTTTTGTCAGGTATGGTTCTTGGCATCAAAACATAAGGAAATTATGCCCTTTGCCTGAAACCTAGATATTCCTAGATGTCTAGGAAAAGTCTGTAGCACATGTGTTTTTCCAACCCAACTGAAGATAGATAGTGATTAGTATTCAGCATTTGCTAAAAACGTTATTTAAAAAAAGGAAAAAGAGGCAGGATTATATCAGTCTACAACATAGTTTAAGGTGGATTTTCTAAATGTTTCTTGAAAGAGAAAGAGAAAATAGATTTTATATTTTTAACTGATTGTCAATTAACTGTTGCCAGTTTGTGGAGGAGGATTGGAAAAAGTTCAAGGACTATTTGCAAAAGTTCTATAAATTATATGAACTATAAGAACTCGCACGTCTTGGAGAAAATAGCCCCAGCAATGAGAGTGGAGGACATTGAAATTAAACAATAAATTATGGAAAGGTCCAATGTTTAAATGGTTAAAAATGTTATTATATTGGCTTTTTAAAGTAAAGGGATAATAAGTAATTTAAACTAAAAGGTAAGATTTGAAGTAAAAAAGAAACGCATGAAACAAGGATATAATTTGCTGATATTTTTATTGTAAAGAATGCATTGTGGGGAGATGTGGGGAAGTCTGATGATTGACTGAAATGAGTTTTGAAATGGTTATTTCTTCTTTTTTCTTTCTTTTCTTTTTTATAATTGATGTTTTTCTGTGTAAATGATTGAAGATCTTTACCTGTAAAAAATGTAATAAAAATAATTTAAAAAAAAAAATTAACTGTTGCCAGTTTGAGAGGCTTTCAGTGAGGCATCAAAACATCCAGTGGAAGTTACCATAATCTACCTCTCCCTTTTGAGAACTGCTTCAGTAGGTTAACAAATACACTTGCTAAATTTAATTGTTTGTTCTTGTAATAGTAGAATAATGCCTCTGGTTATTTATTCTCTACACCACCAATCCTACTTCTCTGAATTAAAAATTGCCACTGTAGTAAATTCATGCATTTTGAATTACATTTTGTGAGGGTACACATGGACTGCTTTTAGGATTTTGTACTACCGTCCAGTGAAATATGTGAAATTTCAGCCAGACCAAATGCATTTATTGAATGTCTTATTATTTGTTCCTTTTATTTCAAGGATCCACAAATTTTGACTGGCCTTGATAAGCAAGGACACTTGTGTTTGACATAGACCCCATCTCACGTGGGGGATGGGGTCTTGTCTCTTGGCAACATACTGAACTTGAGGTAATTGGAGAACATTCAAAGCCTAGCACAAATGTGAGAATTAGCCTTCTCCCCTTCTCACATGGTATGGAAGGAGGCAAAGGCTTATCCCTGTTGCGTATCCTACTCACTAGGATGGAGTCAGTCACCAGATATTTGTCAGATCATCTCTGGGAAGCAGATATATGGACCTTTGCTTTATTGTATGACTTTAAAGTGTTTCAATTTCCCCCAAAAAAACCCTCTTGTTGGATGTTGGCTTTCAGAAGTTGAGCACTTTTCTTGGGCAGAAATTGTAAGGTGGATGATAATACTAGAATTGAGTCATACTTCCCATCCTCTTTCCTTACCGATTAACACCTGGAACAACATTTTAAACTGTAAGATCCTTGTGACTGATAGTTACGACCTACTGAGAGTCCCTAAATTACTGCTCCAAGCTTTAAAAAGGCAGTAGTAACTAACTGACCTGCTTTTCTTGTAACACTAAGCCAAACCATTGCTGAAAACAAATGTGTGGTCTCCTGGAAAAGAGTGTGGCTGCTTCATTTGTTCTTGAGTCCTCATGCAAGTTGAACCATGATTTGGGTTAGTGTATTGTCCAACCCAGGTTCTTGGTTTGCCTCCTTCAGACAAACCACAAGCTTTAACCAAGGTTTGTTCTTGAATTACAGCTTGTGGTTTGTTTTGAGGAGACAAACCATGAATCTTGATTTGGATGACACACTAAGCCAAACCATGGCCTATATCACAGCAGTAGCAGTAGCAGTACCAGTGGGGAAGCAAAGTTGCCACAATCTCCCTTCTAGTATGGTTTGGCTTAGCATTACATGTGAACTGGGCCATAGCTGTGCCTGGCCAGAGCTTAAGGTGAGTAACACGCAAGGGCTGCGCTGTTCCCTTTTTCATTTGCAACACTGATGGTGAACGTGATTATTTCTTCCATGATTATTTCATTGACGGTTAATGTAGAGTTGAGGTACTACTTTCTATTTTAATCATATATTTAGCACTTCAGAAACAAGCATCGCAATATTCAACTGTGTTGTGGGTTTGTTTGCACATCTAATAGAACTGGTGTGTCTGATTTAATTTGGATGTCAGAAGGCTACGGTCTTTAGGAACTCACATGTCTTCCTGTACAGGTCGCTGGAAGAGTGCCTGCAGAGCAGTGAAGGAGCCAATGGAATCTATCGTAGCAGGACAGAGTTGGACAACATACATTTGCACCTAGATCATCCTGAAATTATTCATCTTGAGGGCAGGTAGATGATCATTGCAGAAATTTCTCCACCTTTACAAAAGAGTTTGAATTTAGAAGATAAGTTCTGAATCTTTACTGTAGCAGAGGGCTCTAATGGTGGCTTAGAAATGTCTAAACTTTTTAGTAATTTATTTAGCATTATATGAATAGGACATCCTTACTTGGAGATGCCTGACTGTAATTTAAGACATTTTTATCTCATACAAAGGTCTAAGAATCATATATGCTTGCTTTGTTGTCGTTTAGTCGTGTCCGACTTTTATGCTTGCTAGGTGACTAAAATTACAACTTCTCATCAACTGTTGAATTGTTGAGTGAGCAACAAGCTACCAAGGAAAAGTTTCTGTAACTTGGATGTTGCTCAGTGGGATTTGTGCATCAGATTTTTTTGCGGGGGCTCAGATAATTACAAAATGGCTGCCACTCTCCTCTCTGTAGCGATTTGCTACAATAGTTTACAAAGTCTTTTGTGTTTTGTTGTGCTTGTACCATTTTGGAATATAGCCTGGGTTCTGCAAATGCAAACCATGCCCCGCCGAGTGAATTGCTAACTGAGAAATGCCAGGAGCTGCAGCTGACAGAAGAGCACCTCTGCCAGGCCAAGGCTGAGATAAAAAAGGTGAGGGTCTTTTGTGCAAATAAAAGATGTGCAGTGATATATCATTTTAAAATAGGTTTGGGCACTGTAGGAATCAATGTTGTTACTGAAAGCCCCATCACACCTAGTAAGCACCCTTGTTTTTAATGGTTGCTTTTGAGTTTTGTCTATGTATTAGATGTCATCTATGTATTAAGTTAAGAATTTACTCTGATGTGGCTTGATGTTCATTTTAGGGATTTTTTAGTCCATAGAGTGGAACAAACTATGCAACAATCAGCTTCTTCAGTTTCTGTGTCTTAAGTCCTGCCCACAATTTTGTTTAATAGCTCAACCTGGTCCAGTGGCTAGGTCAGTGAGTATTTCATATAGAATGGAAAGCAATTTTTTTTAGTGTTCAGTTGTGTTCAGCATTACTTTTGAAATGGTGCTTACAATTTGACTATTGGCACCTATCACCTTTTTTGATGACACAAAGTGGGTCCTTTACTCTTCTGGCCTCTGCATTTTGGTAATATTTTTAAAAATATTTGTCTTATTTGCACTTTTGTGTGCAGTAGAAGCTCAGGAACAGTCAGGGAGCATTGTTATAGTGTGAATAATTCAGTTTGCCAGTCCACTTGTGGGTAATTTGCTAGTTTATCTTTAATCCCTCGATTCAATGAAATACAACTGCCCTAAGAATGCAGAAGATCAATGTATACAGGCAGAACTATTACACTGTGCATTAGTACTGAATGAATTATGAAACAGTGCTGCTCACTAGGATTAAGTAGTGAGCAACTGGAGGATGTTGTGCTTCCAGAGAGCTTCGTATGCTGAGATTTCTGATAATCAGTGAAATGTTAACTGCAAATTTCATATATGTTTCTGTCTAGCTGAAGGAGCAGCTATTGCACAAAGAACATAGTCACAACAGCGAGTTAGAAGGAATGAAGCAGGAGGTTGCTCAGCTAACACGGGAGCTTCACCAGCGCGACATCACAATTGCCTCATCAAATA
Organism: Podarcis vaucheri; assembly: GCF_965113315.1. Lineage (NCBI taxonomy): Eukaryota > Metazoa > Chordata > Lepidosauria > Squamata > Lacertidae > Podarcis > Podarcis vaucheri. Next base: position 38,514,979 of record NC_138763.1, read on the forward strand.
GTTGTACTTTAAACTTGGAGCAGCAACTAAAAATGGAGATTGAAAAAGCAGAACGGAAGGCAGTGGAGCACAGGGTAAATAGGCTGTTATCCCTCAAAATGTATAGCAATTAGAGCAGGGGGTTGCAAACCTTTATGGAGCAGTAGCCACATCTCGCATTTTGAAAGAGTGCTGTGGGCACCAGTCACAACATGCCATGGGAGGGGTGGCATAACAAAAAATTTGTGCAGTCATGGTGAAACTTTTTCTATAATTGTATTTCCATAAGCTAAGCCTTTTCTGCACAGCTGTTAAAGGCACAAATATTCTGGTTTTCCCCAATGCCAACCCCAACCCATAGCCTAAAGTGTCCCATTAAACACATGTATACCATTATACTATAAGTTGACTATGCAGTGAATTCTTAATGAGTCCCTGGTTTTTAGCTTCTCTGCAGGTAGGAGGCATGCCTAAGCCTCTTTCATAAAGTTTTCACATTTGCATTTGGCAGAGGAGTAGAGATTATTTAATATTAGAAAAAAATAATAATTTCTAGGGCATACCTAATCCCAGATGAACCCACTGCAGGAAAGATGTAGCTTGGTGTGGCGTTCATACAGAGCCCCCCGTTGACTTACTGACCTATACAAAACTACTTTATTCTTCCGCTGCCACCAATTTTGTGGAAAAAACCCAGGGTTCCCCGGTGAAGTATTGAGTCTCAGTCAGGTAAACAATGAAGATTAAAGTTTATTTCAAACACAAACAAGTTTTAAAATATATTCGAAACACTGTCGCTCTATTCCCTCTCAGTCTTGTCCCTGTCTATAACTCACTCTGACTCCTCTATCTCCCCCCCCCCAAAAAAAAACACACCAACCGAACTAACTGTCAAAACCTCTGGGCTGAGCCTCAAAATCAGGTAGGCTCCACCTCCAGGCTTTCTTATTGATAAACCTATTAACCCTTTCTCTCCCCCAATACAAACGTATCCCCAAAGAATGGGCAAACGCCACACTTGGTTACTAGGGAAAAAGAAAAGGCAAACTATGGAAAGTCTGAGGTCTCAAAAATAACACAGAAGCAGAGAGGCCACTAAAGGAGAGGAGGAAACAGCTGCTCTTTGGGACCCCAGGGATATCTGTTGCCTGGTGTCCAAACAACTCATTTATGAACTACAGCTCTCATGTATTCATTGGCAAAAACCACTACCAGCTGGGAGTAGCCAGGCTGGCTAATTTCACAGAAATTGCATAGAAAGCTGCCTGTACATTTTGATTTATAGCTTTCTAGGATGGCTAGAAACTTATTTTTTTAAAAAATGAAATATCAGAGTCTTGGGGCCCTGCCTGTGGGTTACTGATGAAGAAGGCTTTTGCAGGAATGATGGCATTCATGGGTGCCTGGTTGGTGAGCCCTGCATTAGAGGAAACCATCTGTTGTGGGATGACACTTTTTTGGTTGCACGTATGTTCCAGACCTTTAGCTGTATTGGCACTACATTTTCAGAGTTAGCTATGAGGGCTAGAAACTTGCTAAGATTAAGGTTACAATTCTCAGATTTGCACAAGTTTATGGGCTATATGGTTCCTCCATGTGAAATATACCGTAATTTTCGCTCTATAGCACGCAGATTTTTTCTACTAAAAAGTAAGGGGAAATGTCTGTGCGTGTTATTGAGTGAATGTGTGGTCCCTGGAGCTGACTCACCGGAGCGCAGGGGCAAAAATAGGCAAAAATCAGGCAAAAATAAGATCGGGCGGGCGGGCGGAGGGAAGGCGGAAGCTGCTGCTTTCCTGCATTCTGCCTTAGGGTCTTACTGCCCACCCGCTTCTGTTGCTGCATTTGCTCAAACTCAACAAAGAGCAGGGCATCCCCTGCCCTCCTGGCAAGCAGAGGGTTAAGGAAAGGATTGAGTCCGTCCTTCTAATTCTTTCCTAGTCACACTGCGCACAGGCTCCAGCCCACCACCTCCTCCTCTCCGTGCTCTAGGGACTCGCAGGCAGCCGAAAAACATGCAGGTGGGAGAGAGAGAGAGAGAGGGCTGGATTGGGGGGGGGGACTTTTGCCTTCCTTTCCTCCCCCCCCCGTTAAACCCCTCCCCTGCATTCTTAGCCAGCTGCTTCTCCGCACACCCCTCTTGTGCTCCTTGTCCCTTCTGCGTTTTTCCTTCCCTCCCCATTTAAAACGTGTTGACAAAGCACGGATCCACATGGATCCTCAGGATTTTTGCATTGGGTCACCCCAAATTCACCATCAGATCACATTACATGTCCATGGCTACAGTCTGTACCAAAAAAATCACGCACCCACTGTTGCCTGGGGCCACAATGGTGCAAAAACGTGGTTACAAAGCATGGATCCTCAGGATTTTTGCATTGGGTCACCCCAAATTCACCATCAGATCACATAGCATGTCCATGGCTACATCTTGCACCAAAAAAATCACGCACCCACTGTTGCCTAGGGTCGCAGTGGTGCAAAAACGTGGTTACAAAGCGTGGTTCCACATGGATCCTCAGGTTTTTTGCATTGGGCTACTCCAAACTCACTGTCAGATCACATGTCTGTGATCTGAACCACAAAAATCATACATCCACTGTTTCATTTAGAATATTTTTTTTCTTGTTTTCCTCCTCTAAAAACTACGTGCGTGTTATGGTCTGGTGCGTGTTATAGAGCGAAAAATACGGTACTAACGGGAAAAAATGGTAACTTCTCCCCATCCCCCACCCTGTCACTTCAGGCTGTTTTGTCGCAGTTGGAATCTCTTAAGCAAGACAATCACCAGCTCTCAGAAATTCTTCAGAAGGTAAGTGTCTGGTGTGATGGGATGTGCTATTTGAAGTGTTGTGCACTTGTAGTCTCTCTATAAAACACTTGGCTTTTGTGTGTGTTGCGCAGGCAAGTGCATCTTTCATATATTTATACAAAGCTTTGAAAGGTGATTTGATATTTTTATACTGAAGCTTGCAGGTTAAGTCACAGTGGGGTTTAAGTGAAATTGGTGAGTCTTACTTCTGACTAAACATCCTAATCGTTAGTATAGAAAGATGGACAGATTGAACTATGTATATTTTATTTTCTGGGCCCACTAGGTGTCAGTGCAATGTTAGTGAAGGAGAGTATAAAATGAAACATTGCAATAAAAGTTGGCATTCAAAGCCTGCTCACACAATGTTTTGATTGAACCCCTACACATAGTTATAGTAATTTGAAGCCCATCCACATTGTCACAGAAAAATTGTGCTGTCTCTTCTCAGTAATAAGAACACTGTTGCAGATGATTTCCCCTGATGAATGTTGCTGAACTGGTGGAACTTGTTTTCTGCACATGGCTGCAGCAGACAGAATTGTCTCATATTGGTAATTAAAGTGGGCATATCAGAGGGTGGTGTCTTCTTGTGCCCCTCCCCACCCCTCCCCATAATTTAAGCTCTCTGGAGAAAACAAGCATTTGAGAACAAAACATTGAAAATTGAATACTAGTGAAGATTTGTCTAGGGCATTTAATTTTAGTAGGTATTAAGAAAATACAATTTGGTTTGTGTTTATAATCAAGTGAGATAATTTGGCTGTTCAGACATTGCGCACACACACACAGTCTCTTCTGTACCTTGTGAGACAATGTGTGAGCCTCGGGTTTCCTTCCATCTATTTCCCCACTTCTGTCATTATGGGGAGAAGTGAACCAAATTGATCCTGTGTTAGTTTGAACATGGGATCTCCCTATACTTTGGAAAATCTCCTTGTCCAGGTGTTCATTTTTACAACAGATAGGGTGAGCAGGGCAGCAGCTCATGAGTCCAATAGCCCTCTGCATAGAGGGGTGGGAGTCATGTCCCTACAGCCTCCATGGTGTATGGGGGGGCGGGGCGGATTCTGAGTTTGATTTTGTTCTTCTGTCTACAAGTATACAGTGGTACCTCGGGTTACATATGCTTCAGGTTACACACTCCGCTAACCCAGAAATAGTGCTTCGGGTTAAGAACTTTGCTTCAGGATGAGAACAGAAATCGGTCTCCAGTGGTGCAGCAGCAAGAGGCCCCATTAGCTAAAGTGGTGCTTCAGGTTAAGAACAGTTTCAGGTTAAGAACGGACCTCTGGAACGAATTAAGTACTTAACCCGAGGTACCACTGTATTCATATTTTGAAATGAAATTAATCTAGATCACATGTTACAAAATGCATTTCAACATTTTGATGTGACAAGAAACAAATGGTAGGGAGCAGGTTTGATAATGTTCTATGTCTCCACTTGAAAATACAGAAGGAAATTTCACTTGAAAATCTTGAATGACATCTCAGGATTTGCAGATATGTTGCAGCTCTTACAAGCTGATTAGAATAGGGAAGTGAAGGAGATGGGGTAGAGGCTGACTCAGTTAAATAATCTTACTAAGGGAAATTACTGAGCTAAAAACTTGATATTTCAAAAATGTATATGTTTGCTCAGTGTTGCTCAGCTGACGTCAGTTATGCTCTGATCTGTGTGTGCATGTGTGGTTGGATTTCTTGGTAATAGGATCTTGGACTCGTGACTCTAAAGGGGTCAGTCCCAGCTGGTTATTTAAGCTTTTCTCTGCAGTTGGCAAATACACTAATCACACAGCGGTTTCAAATGAATGGAGTGTCAGGAGATTTTTTGTATATCCAGGTACAAGCAAGCAGTCCCACTGGCTTTGGTGTTAGTGGTGAGCTGTGCAGCTGGAACACATTTAATGTGACTGACATTTAAGTGATCACAAATTGGTCTTGAAGTTCACACCCAATTGAGATGAATGAGGGAAGCTTGTACCTATGTAGGTTTGATTAGTTTGGTCTTTCTAGATGTAGACTCATTCAGACAGCTGGTGATTGATTTACACTCTGAAGGGATTTTTTCCTAGTAGAAGACTTGGAAAATTTACTTCTTAAATTTGCAATACAAAATCAAACTTTCTAGGGAAAGCTGGGCTGGTGAACAAACACAGCAGCGCTGACTAAAGCACTTTTGTCACCTTAAGGGAAAAAGTGCCCCCCTGGCAGAATTCCAGGAAAGTTATACCAAAGCCCTAAATAAGGTGGAGTCTGAAAACCAGCGATTATTGAAAGAACTAGCAGAAACTAAAGCCAGCCTGGAAGCCTCATCCCGCAGGTCTCAGGGCAGATATGAGAATATCATGCAGCAGATGCAGCAGCAGATGACTGAGATAAAGAATGTGGAAAGCAGGTAAGATCTATGTGTTCAACAAGTTTTTCGCTTGTTCTGATGAATTGTTTACAATGGCTGAAATCCTAGTATAGCTTAACGACTATGGAGTTCTGCAGAAAGTCATTCTGCTGTTACACCTTGAAGTCTCTGTGCACTGCATGTGTTTCCCCCCTGGAACTGAAAACAGTTTGTTCCTAAACGTTCTTGCATAATATTTGCAGCTGAGAAGAGCTGGTCTGTATTGAGTGAATTATTTTTTTTAATAATCCATGTTCAGGAGACTGCAAGAGCTGCAGTGTAAGCATGAAGAAGAAATGAGAGTACTTCAGGATAAATTTGACAAGACTGTTCAGCACTATGAAGAAGAAATTCAAAAGGTGCAGCATTTGTCAACCAGAAGAGTTTTTAGTACAGCTGATGGACTGTCACCCCAGATCAGCAGGAGCAACTCTGTTGAATCCTTGTCCTGTGGTCCCCTTCTGAGATCAGATTCCTTGCCACATGGAAACAGTGAATTTACTTATATGTTCGGCAAGAATGAGAAAGAACTCCTGTCTTTGGTAAGCATGAAACGAAGTGCCACACCAAGTTATATGCAGAATCCGCGAGGGTTGAGTGTGGTGCCCTAATGTAAAACCACTACCACAAATGTTTGATGTGTGTGTTAGACTAGACAAATCTTATTTGAAAAAGTCTTCCAAATGCCATGAAACCTCTGTTCAAATGAAGACTGCGAGGATTCTGTAGTAGGACAGCAGGTGGCAGCAGCTTGTTGACAAGAGGCACAGAAAGGGGTGTCCCAAGTACAACTGAATTGTTCCTTGTCTCCATGCAGACCAAAGCGGATTCCACTGCCCCTCTTCTGTTGACTTGCTGCTTATCAAAGCCTGGGCTTAAGATTGGATGAAAACATGGGCGAACAGGGAGGGCTTGCTCATAGGTCCTGCTTCTCCATCATTTCTTCCCAATTCCCTGTGCTTTCTTTGCTAGTGGTCTGCATGCACGCACATGGCATGGTGAGATTGGCCAACGCTGCGCTAGCAGTGAGTTCGTTGCTGGCATGCTGCAATTCCTTTTATGGATAAGCAGCTCTTTTTCATGCCTACCTCTCTCCTAGGAAGGCTGTAAACAACATTCACACCAATACATTCAAAGTACTGCAAATCCACAGGCACAGCTTCCCCTAAAGAATTCTGGGAGCTATGGTTCCTTTACAGGTTTTCAGAGTGGTTTAACAGTCAACCCCCTTTCACAGGGAACTCTGGAAATTGTATGTCTGTGAAGGGACTAGAGGTTTCCTAACAAATCTCACTACCCTTAACAAACTACACCTCCCAGAATTATGGGGGATGTCATGTCTGTTTATAATGTTTTGAATGTGTGGTGTGATTGTGGCCTTAGACATTATAATGGTAGCTCTTGCAATGGAGAACCATGTGGAAGTGGACACACTGAAGTGGGTGGAATAGGATTTGGTGCCTGCAATGTCTAGTATTAAGAAAACTGAAACATTGATATTAAGTTGTTCCTATAATATGAGCTATTGATACACTCATGTGCATTGTAGGTCTTTAGTATAGTAGCTCCAGAAAAGGCAGCATATGTCCTCTTACACTTACACAGTTTCTATTGGTTGTGCATTTAGGGTTTAACTCAACTAAGGACTTCTGCTTGTGTATCAAGGCTTCCCCACCCACAATGACCCCAAAATTGCCTTGAGGCCCCAATGAGAAACCCCAGAACATGCGGAGGGAGGAGGGGTGGGGTTCATTCTGTCTGACAAGCTGAAATACTTGTGCAGACCAGAACGATTAGAAGTGTGTGACATTGAATGCCATCCTATAATTTTATTTTTGAAAGATGTGACTCCTTGACCATAGCTTGCTGAGGTATATTGAGAATCTTGAGGGGAGCATGAAAGGCTTACAGTTCAATCCTAGTCTTGTTTAATCAGAAGTCAGCCCCATTTCTGTGACTTGAAATCCTAAAAATATTTCAATTAACTTCAGTGTTTTAAAGGCAAATAATAATTACTAGAGTTTTCAGTCATGATTTCTAATGTACAACTTCATCACACCCAATCTAAGCTAAATAGATGAAAGCTTAGGTGTGGGTGTGTGCTCAAAAGCAAACTATATTGAAATAATTGAGATTAATCTCCAAGTTAACATCTTTGGATGATGGTGTAAGCCAAATACTATATAATCCAACATTTTCACATTTTTCAGGGTTAAATATATACCAACAGTGCTGAGATGATGCTTTGCTTAGGGGATTTCTGTCCATCGATGCAGTTAAATAAGTAAAATGTAGCAGTAGGCGAGAAATAATCTTCTGGTTGAGTCCTGTTCAACATATATGTTTTATTTTTAGAGCCCGTTGCCTACAACAAATATTGGTGCGATTGCTGTCAAGTTCTTGGAGGAGGAAGAAGAAAGATCTCAACATATCTTAGAACGCTTAGATGCACATATTGAGGAGTTGAAACAGGAGAGTGAAATGACAATACAGCAGTTCAAACACCAAAAGTGACATTGCTGCAAGACCCAAGGATTGGAAAGCTGGCTTAATATAAGATGCATCAAGAAGGGGACCAAGGGAGCCTTCAGCAGCTAGAAAGGGGCTTCTCTTCTTTTCCCTGGTTTTAGTGGTGGTGAAACCAAGGGAATGAAGTTTGTCTGGAGCAAAGCATTTTGTCTGGGGGCAGTAATTGCACTACTTTCTAGATGCCTTATTAAGTCCTGCTGCACAAGAGTGTGCAGTGACTTTCAGGAAGGAATGATGTAGCGCTTTTTTTGTAAAAGAAAATAAATCTATTTTATATGTATATATCCATGTGAATAAATCAAATGACAACTAACCCATCTTCTTCTTATATCATTACAACTCATGTTGCTGAACATTTTGGGAATTAGGTTACTTTTTGCTTCCAATTTTGCTTGATGTTTATTCCATGAAATATGTTATTCAAACAGTTTGAGAAACCAAGAAAAGGAGTTTTGCTTCCTTTTTAGTTTTCCTGTAGAGTTGGGGTTTCCTGTACTTTGTGTTGCTATCACTTGCATACCAAACACTACATAATGATGTGGCAGTGGTTCCATTGGGGGTCTGTTTTATTACTATTTATCTTTCATAGTTGAAGAGGACAAAATGCAGTGAAATAGATACTCCATGAAAAGAGAGGGTGTTTTGGTGGAAGATAAGTTGGTACAGAAGGTGAAGTTCAATGTAAGTAATAAACACCTATACATGAAATCCATTTTACTTAAACAACAGCTGCCTTATGAAGTACTAAGCAGCTGCTCACAGCCATAAGAGCAAATTTAGAAGGCTGGTCAATCTGCCAGACAGCTATTAAAAAGTTGTTTTAGCTTAAACAAGAAATGTGTATCTTTCAAAATGTGTCCTTGAGCAGAAACCAAGATCCCAAGCATTAGGCTTCCATTCCCACCCCAATTAATCCTTTCTGCCTATTGGCCCTTGATAATCCAATCTGAATTACTAAAATGAATTACTAGATTTAAAATATTTTCAGTGAAATATGAAAATGGTGGAGATATTCAGCCTTGCCCCCTGAATCCTTAGAATAATCCATGTGTTCATTTAAATTCTAAATCTCTTGCTTTTCCTTTTCAAAGGCTTCTGTTCATCTGCATGTAGTCTATACCTTTCATTTATTGTTTCTTCTATAGGTCAGAGAAGCCCCTGTATGTGACCAATATCTCCCCTTTTCAATAACATATATTTTTAGAGGTTTTAACTTGAATTTGCTCCCATAGACATGATGGTATTAATGCTAATTATTGTTTGCTGAATGGATGATCTTGAGAAAGTGGAGAACATCTGTATTTCTAGATGCAGAAAGGTTTGTTGCCAAGCTGAGGATGTTACTGCTGCTAGAAGGCTGGCCATAATTAACAACCTTCTAGATCTCGATTCAGGAGAATTCCTACTCTGCAAGAGCATCTTTTTGATGTTTGCCTCCATCATAAATGTAATAGTCTCTGTACATCACCAACCTCTTTCCAGTGTGCTAACTCCTATGTTTTGCTTGCTGTGTTTGATTTTTATGGCTTCATGTCATTCTTCGTAAACACCTCTCACAGCAGCTTGACACTGATAGACAATATGAAATCAAATGTGGCATGAAGACAGACTTTTTTAAAAAAAATATGTTGTTTTGTAGGAATGGTGAACAGTTCTTGTCAAAGCACACAGAGCAAATATTTTTTGTGAAAAAGTGGTTGGGTGGCTGCCCCAGCAAAGTGAGTATACTCATTTCTTGTGTAAGAGCCCTGGTGTTAACATTTTGAGTAGAGGGACTGAAAGCACAGGAAACAGCTGCTCGAGTCAAGAAACACATGCTACAGATTTACTCCTTGGAAGAAAGAAGTCAGACAGGGAGACCTTGTAATTTTGCCCTTCATACTGAGCAAAGGAACTTCTGTCATACATGAGGAACCTGACATGTACATTGGGATTTACTTTCCCTGCACATAGAGGTGACTTCTATGGGAGTGGCCAGCAAACTAAGTTTTGGATCCCTGAAAACGTGAATAGTTATGAATCCATTCCAGATGCATTTTCAGAGATGTTGTGATTTGTTTTTGTGAAACTTAAGAGTACAAAAATAATCACTTAGTCACAAATATGACAGCCTTTAAAATGGATTGCTACTGAATGAGAAGAACAAAAATTCTTCAAATTCTGTGACTTGAAGACGAAAATTTTCCCACTGTGAGTGTTGGTCAGGAGAGTTCAGCAACTGTGGCTTTCTATGATCTCCTGTTTGACAGTTTGCTCTTTGAACCAGGGAGAACTCTGACTGGCTTGCAGGTTCTGTAGTGCATAAGGCTATTGTATCATGTTTGACAGAGTTGGCGTCAAACCAGTGTTGATGTTTCCCCAAAGGCCATTCATTTCCTACTGTATGATGATCTTTAAGTTGACCTCCAGTAATGCAGAGGGTAGAAAATAAAGTGTAGCAATGGGTGCTCCAGATTGTGCAGTGCTGTGGAGGCAAACATTCCTTAGAGAACATTATCAGTGGAAAGAAAAGATGCTTCTTAAAAATTTGAAATGCATGGTGTACCTTGGGATATAAAATATGCCTTGTTGCAGCCATATTTTTTCCTACCTTGCTAAATCTTCAAGGATGTTGTGCATGCCGCCATCGAGTTCAATATAATTCCCTTTGTGACATTCATAATTGGGCAAAGACGAGAGCACCTTAACATTCTCTTGTAAAGATATCTAACATCTTAACATTGCTCAGTCCCTTCTAAAAACTGTGGGGCATCTCTATGTTGTATAGAGCAAAAGTAGTGTATTTGGTGAGGAGTATCTTTGGTGGCTCACCCCTCACCCCTCCATTCTGATTTAACACAAATTGCTTTAAATCAAAAACTAATTTGGGTGTATCAATTTTTTTTTCCTGGAGGCCTATCTGATCCGAAAGAGGTACAAAAATGTCCTGTGCCACTTGACTCGTGTTGCTTCATGTAACAGAGTTGGTTACTGTGTTTTTTTAATTCAGGGGAAACACTGGTTCATTCTTGGAAAGAGAGTTGTAATAACAGAGGTGCCAAGAACCTGAGACAGTGCTGTACTTTGGCAGGGCAAACTGTTAGTCCCAAAATGGACAGCAATCTGAGACGAGCAAATTGCACAAGGAGGTTGGTATTCCTGCTTGTTGATTCCCCGTGCATATAGAGTACAGAAAATGCTATAGAAAGGACTGATGAGTTAAGGGCAAAGAAAAAATTATATTAGGAGTTATGTGTAGTTTGTGGGCTACATCATCAAAAACTCTTGAGTGGGCTTAATATGTGTTGAGACTGTAAATATGCATGTTTTGGAGGTGGAGGAAGGTTGTTTATCCTGGAGGGTGATGACAAAGCTAGTGCAGACTTCTGAGGCACTTTTATCTGTGGCTGCAGGGTTTCCATGCATTCATCTATGCCTTGAGAATGTTGAACATCCCTTTGGAATAATCAGTTGGCCTTAACAGTTTTATAATTAATGAAGCTGGAGGGGAGTTTTTTCTTTGAACTGAGCCTTTTAATAACACCAAAGAGTTTCCTTTTTGCTTGCAAGGCTGAGCCAGATGTTCGCCTTCTACTTTACATTTTTAAAAAAAACAAAAACTGAGAATCAATGTGTATTATATTAGTAGGTTTAATTGGTAATCCTCAGTAAAAGAGTTCAGAGAAAGTTTAAGGATTATGCTTTGGCTGGTGTTCAGTATTATCTGCCTTCACATCAGATATAGAAGATTGCATCCAGCAGCTGAGCTTGCTTGTCCTTTAACTTCCTTAGAGGCAGCCCTGCACCAAATACCATTTTTTTGTGCTCTGTAAGATCTAGTTTATAGCCCAGAGCAGGGCCTTTTAGTATCGGAGTCCTGTGAAATTGTTTTCCCTAGGAGGCTTAACAGAGCCCTACAGCGTAAGCCTTCAGAAAGCAATGCAGGGCTTTCTCTTTTCCGAGAAATTTCTAATGATCCATTAGTGATGTGAAAGTGTAGAATAAAACAATGATAAGAGTGTTCAAAGTCTTTGTAATCCTCCTAGCTATGTTGGGTAGGCTGGTATTGTTTCCAAATATAGAAAAAGAGAAGGGTTTGTTAAAGTCACCTAATCAGTCTATGGCAGATGCAAGATTTCGATCAACTGCTTCCTGATTTACAGCACACAATCCCAGTTACTATATGCATTTTGGGGGTAGCCAACATGGTGCCTTCCAGACATCTGGGTTAAGAGACTTTTCTTCCTCCGTTTTTAGGATCTGTAGATGAAGCTGAATATGGCAGTAGGTTCAAGAGTGACAAAAGGAACCCTTCTCGAACTTACTTACCCAGGCCATATTATAATTTTGGGGTAGCAACAGACAGGGGTAGCAGCAATTGTCACTCATCAGTTGGCAGATGTTGTCTGTATGGCTGGCACAATCACGCTCCAACTCACCCCAAAGGAACTTTAATTCTTTGGATCCTCTAAAATAATATAGCTAACACAATGGCTGCATGTAATGTGATTGTACAATATTACAAAAATGACACAGGAGCCTATTGGAAAGTTATGAGTCATGAGAGTGCCAAAATGTTCCTCTCATGTTGTTAACTTTCCCTTTTACTTTATGATTTTTTTTTACTAAATGAGTGCTCCCCTCCTTTAGAGACCCTACAAAGCTCATCTTGCAATGTTCTTTTAATTATATATGTGGTCTGTCATGCTTGCACCACCTTGTGCTTCATCACTCTTCAGAGTGTCATTGACTATTGCATCCACAGTCTTTCCCTGGCTTCTTCCAGTGGGTACTAAAATTTAAATTGTGGTGGGTTGGAAGTTGTTTGAATAGGAGCGTAGCTATCTTCCCTTCTGCTTCCCCAAAGCTGAATAACGGGTTGGGTAGTATTAGCACCTTCATTCAAGCTGCTGTTGGGGAAGATGCAATTGGAACACATGCCACTTGACCATCTATATTAGTCCTTAAACTGTTGTCTATTGGTGCGAACCAAGTCACAGCAGGAAGAATTACTCATTTGACACAGGGGCTTGCTTCAAGTATATATATTCCTACAAAAACTGGTAAAACAAAACTTTTAAAGGCACATGGAAAAAAACGAATTGCTATTTTTTGGTCTAGGCAAGAAATTCATATGGTTCAATGAATATATGAAATTTGTAATAAAAAATTAATGTCACAGCACTGAAAAACCTCCAGGGCTATCCAGTCAGCTCCCTGAATTTTGATTAGATACAAGGATTTTTAAAAAAGCAAATTGCAGTCTATTGATCATATAGAAGATTAGACAGATTATAACTTGAGTTAAAATAAATTCATTTTCTGACTTAAACCGCAGATCTTTGCTGTTATACTAAACTATCCATGTTTGACCAAAAGGGTTCATGTGATTATATAGAAGCTAACTTTTATCTATGATACCTTTGTGTTTATGTTTCATTCTGTGCAGGTCATCAAGATTGTCTTTGGTTATCCCACTATGTCTCACACTTGGTGAATTGCTATTTCCTAGAATCAGCAGCACAATCTTTTTTTATTGATAGGTAGCAAATTAGTTAAGAATTAAATTGCCCTTTTGTTCACATACATGTTCCTTACCATGTCATTTAAAAAGCACCACAGCCCAATGAGATAAAAACTAGTATTTAATTGCTTTTAAGATCTGGTGTAAAAACTTGTTTTCGCAGTATCATTTATATTTGTAAGACAATGAAGTGCACACAAGAAAGCTTCCATTTGGATTATAATCTTGCACCAATATGTGTTTTGATGAGATTCCGCAGCCACTCTCACATTGATGCTCAAAAGTGTGTGGTCCTTCTCTCTTCCTGGCTCACAATGAGTTAGAGAATGCCCCTTTGTTGTCCATAACATATTTGTTGAATGTAAGCCATTCAGAAATCAGCAGTTGCATCCTAAAATGGAGGTGGACTAGGTAGGGAAATGTGCATAATGTACTAGGCCTGTAGCACAGGAATAATCTATAGTTGAAATTATGTATATGGGAAGTATGACTTTACAGTGGTAAAGAAACTACATTTCCTACAAATGCCACTCATTGTGTAATACCATTCAGGATGTTTTGATCAAGTTGTATTGTTTTGTTGGTTCTTCAGAGAGGGGTGAGCACTATTCCCCAATGTTAAGGGAGCCTTAAGGAATTACTCGAGAGCGGTATGAACTGTGATATATCAGATCTCGCTGCACATGTGGACAGATGATAAGAGTAGGAGTAGCCTCCTACTGTGGCTCTACTTCATATTTCAAGATGTGAGAGTAGAACTTGTGATTGGCATTTTCCAGCACCATCACATAGACCTCTGTGCAGCCTGATGTGCTGCAAGATCCCTCCCAGTAGCCATCCTTGCTTAAAGACAAGGGGCAGATTTTTTCACATTGAACAAATGCCTTGGCAATGCTATGAAGCTTGAGTTTAAACTTAACGTTGCGGTCAGCAGGGAGCAACCCAGCTAGCGGCTCCACTAGCTCATAACCCTCCACCCACTTGCTATAAGTCTGGGGGAACACTGGCCATTTCACCTTGGTGTTTGGGCAACAGATGAGGTAGTTGAAGACATAGTTATAATTTCCAGGATCAGACTTCTTTTTCGCAAAGATTTTAAAAGCAAAGTTCCCTGCATGAGGAAGATGGATCTTAAAGTCTACCTGGTTTCCTTGGCAAGCTTGCAAGATGTGCCGTCTTGTTGTATCCTCGCTGAGGCTTACATTGCCCGAATGCAAGGAAGCTAAAACACTCAAGTCCTTACTGAGGATGAAGCTGAGATCGTAGCGCCCGTCACTGGTATGAATGATTGGGCCTTTTTGCGAGGGCTTGAGGAATCCTTGTCTCTCTGAGAACCAGCTGGGCCCAACAGGTTGATGAAGTTCCTTTGGAAAGCAGACGTTCCTGTCTACAGAGCTACACTCTAATGTATATTCTATCACACATTTGTAGACTTCATCTGAGCTCTTGGATGGTTTGGCGTAGATCTGTAGCTTATGGGTCCCCGTCTTCTGTGGGTAGAGCTCCAGATTCATCCCATTCCTCTTCAGAGTCATCAAGCTATATTCCTTTGCCCCTTTTAGTTCAAACATGAACAGCATCGGCAAACGAGTCTCCACAGCTACTACTACTTTCCCATTTACTGTGACATGCAAATAAAGGAGGCTGGTTAGGATGTTTCTTACTATTTACTCAAAAATACAAATCAATCAAAAATAAAAAGCTGAAGAAAATGACCTGGAGAATGGAATTGCCTGCTGTACTGTCAATCATTTTGGCAGTGAAAGGGAGAATATTATGGTTGGCTGGTTAGAATTTGACAAGCGTCTGTCAAGTCCAAATTCAGAATAAATAACAAGAGGGTTAAGGGCGGGAAGCCTTCATTTTCGGGTACTTGTTTGCTTCTGTTTTATTACAAATGCAGTAGAATTGCTCATCATTCTTGGAAAAGATGAAAGCACCAATGTCTTTCAGTTACAGCTCAAGCTGCCTGCACTTTTGACTACAACCCCTTAGAAACTTGTCAGTTTCAGAGAAGTCTGAGAGAGTTCAAAAGACAGGATTTCAAAATGAAATTATTCCTTCCATGGTTAGGTTCTGAATGACACTATGGGGAGCTTCTGAAACTCAAGTGTACTAACTTGCACCCACATAAGGCTCTGAGCCTCAGCCCAGAATTTTTTTGAAACTTTCCCCTTCACTTCAGGCTGGAATATAAATATTCTTGGGGCAAAAGCAATCTGATGGGTAATAAATAGCACTTTGTATTTTACACCAATTGGTACCCCAAGGGTAATGGTGATTATGACCAAAAAAGGCTACAGAACTTTGAACCCCATGCTTTAGTCCCACAGAGCTAATCTTTTAAAAGTAACCCAGCAGCCTAAATCCTAACCTTTGCTACTTTTATCTTTTTTTTTTTATAGCCCCCTACCAAAAGCTGGAACTGTTCCTTATAATAAGATCGGCATGGGGCAATGACATGTATCACTGTACCTGTTTGAATAATTGGTGTTTCTGGGTGGGCTGCCAGCAATCCCATCATGTAAAAGTCACTCTTATATAACATGTTGCTCTCAAACTGTTTCAATGTCACAGCTGGTTTGAGGAGCTGCCAATTGCTGTTGTCTGGGAAATGATTATTAATAAATAGGGCGGGGTGGGTGAGGAAATAAAATTCGTTGTATCTGGAACAAGAAAGGAGAGGTCAATACAACACTGGCACCGGGTGCTCTTTTCTGCCTTGTGCTGAATCTTAACTACGGCTGCAGTTCTAGATAGGTTTATCAATGGGGGTTTCCTTTCAACTGTACATAAATTAGGACCGGAATGATGGTAGGAAACACAGCTGAGCTCTAGGAGGCAAAATGAAGAGATGAGATGTGTAGATTTGGGACTGGGCTGGACTGATTTGGCTGAGAATACAGTAGAACAGAGGGTGCAGTCAAATGAGGCTGCTTGTTATAGTGTAATTTATCAATGGCCCAGTTTGGTTATAATGCTCCTGGCTTAATAATGCATAGTTTATGCACTGATTTCCTCATATCGGTCCTGGTCTGTTTAAGGTTGAGTTGCTAGTTATGTTAGTGAGGAACTAGTGTTAGCATATTAACCAGGATCTTAAACCATAGTATGGTCCTGGATAGTTAAATGATATTAAATGATATGATAAATGTGTTTTTAATTTTTTAAAATTTTGCAAATACAATAAAAAAACATTGTCAGCTCATCTTAACAATACAGTGATGCCCCGCAAGACGGATGCCTCGCAAGACGAAAAACCCGCTAGACGAAAGGGTTTTCCGATGCGCTTCGCAAGACGAATTTCCCTATGGGCTTGCTTCGCAAGACGAAAACGTCTTGCGAGTCTTGCGATTTTTTTTCGCTTCCCCCCTTTTTCTAAGCCGCTAAGCCTTTAATAGCTGCTAAACCGCTAATAGCGCTAATCCGCTAATCCGCTAATAGGGTTGCTTCGCAAGACGAAAAAACCGCTAGACGAAGAGACTCGCGGAACGGATTATTTTCGTCTTGCGAGGCACCACTGTAAAAGCAATCCTACATGCACCCATGCAATCCATGTTTCCAAAAAAATTTCCAAATGAGATTTCATATATAACAGGGATGCTGTTTTAAAGATCAGAAAGGATGTGTGAAAGCCAAAAACTTGTTCCTAACTGAATAAACTATAGTTTGTTAAGGTAGGGAGGTTACATAAACTTCCTAAATTGCATAATTGAGTCATTCTGCTTCAGCAAGACATAGACAGGATTATGCAAAGCACCGAAATCTCCATCCTCCCCAGCTTCTTGGATTTCTCTATACAGTGGTACCTCGAGTTACAAATGCATCAGGTTACAAACGCTTCAGGTTACAAACTCCGCTAACCTGGAAGAATTACCTCAAGTTGAGAACTTTGCCCCAGGATGAGAACGGAAATTGTATGCCAGCAGCGCAGCGGCAGCAAGAGGCCCCATTAGTGAAAGCACGCCTCTAGTTAAGAACAGTTTCAGGTTAAGAACGGACCTCTGGAACAAATTAAGTTTGTAACTATAGGTACCACTGTATGTTCTCTGCATGCACTTTCAAGCCTAGGTTTGCAGGTTTAAGGGATAAAAACTTAATTTAAATTAAGGAAGGCTAGATGGGAGTTCTAAGAATGCTGAATTCTGTTCCCAAGCATGTGGGCAAATCAGGCATTTTGAAAGAGCAATAAGAAAAAATCTAGCCATTAGAGAGTGACATTTTCAAAAAAGTGGAATTTAACAACTTCAGTTAAGAAATAACTCTTTACACCCAGTGTAGTCCCTCTATGTTTAAGGGACAATGCCAAATGGAAACAGGATTCTCTTAGAATTAATTTTTAGCAGGAGCGACTGAAAATGCATTTTCAAAGTCAATGCTCGTCTTCAGTTGTGTTGTGCCAAAGAAGGTCTATAATAAGCTAATGTGGGGGTTTTCAGACTGGCTAGTAAACTTGGTTTGGCCTGTTGCTTGCCCCATGGTGTCTCTAGCCTTGGTGATCTGTGTTTCATTTCTAATTACTGTGGCCTTCTGATTACTACATGGGTTGTCCCAATACTAGGTCATCACATGGAGAAATATCAAATCCTTCACGTGGGTCATTTTCCAGACTACCAGTAACACTGGCTATCTGGACCAAGTGGATTTCTACCATTTGTTTCCAAGCCTTAATTTCCTTTTCATGGTTCTGACACCTTTCAGGAGTGTTTTGGTTTTAATAGTTAGTGGAAAGATTAACATTCGAAGAATGGGGACTTGTTTAGTTAGATTTCTATGCCTTTTTAATGCTTAGTTTATAACAACCCTGTTTAAGAGCTTGACATTTCTCATAGGTAGAAGCCTGAGGAGAACTTTTAGGGGCCAATTGGTGGGAGGGGAGAAAATATATACACCCTTATTTATTTTTTAAATGAGGCTTTGTCCCTTTCATGCTTTAGCCTTTGAGACACATAGCTTGGAATAGTGAAGTAAATGGTCACTATGGTTAAATGATAAGCCCTGCATCCTGATGATGCTTTTGCTCTTTCAAATCTGAAATTTGACACGGATTTCAATAAGTACAGTGGTACCTCAGGTTAAGTACTTAATTCGTTCCAGAGGTCTGTTCTTAACCTGAAACTGTTCTTAACTTGAAGCACCACTTTAGCTAATGGGGCCTCCCGCTGCCACTATGCCGCTGCCACACGATTTCTGTTCTCATCCTGAAGCAAAGTTCTTAACCCGAGGTACTATTTCTGGGTTAGCGGAGTCTGTAACCTGAAGCGTGTGTAACCCGAGGTACCACTGTAGTTATAAATGAAGCAAGCAAATAAAATAGTATATGTTGCAGAGCCCTTGAATGTGACCAAGGAAAGCTACCTGTTTTGCTTATCCCCACCCCTGTGCCCCAGAGCTATAGGGAGGAAGAAAGGACAATCATACCTGAAGGTAAATTTGCTGAAGCAGTCATCAATGGAGCCACTTCCCCAGGTGCTGTCCACCAAATGCCACTTTCCATCAAGGTAAACTGCATTCCAGGCATGGTCATACTCTCCTGTGAAAGTCTCCCCAGCCCTGTAGCCATGGCCTTTAGAATAACCAGATAAATTCATGCATTGCACTCCTGCAATACTGGGGAGAGAGAAAGGATAGAAAGGACTTAAAGAACAGGGTCTTGCTTCTAAGGGGCTGTCTTTATCATTCATATAAATGTTGGAAGTGTTATGATCTCTCCTGCTCACTGCAGATTAGAGTGAATCACACCTGAAATAATACTCTTTTCATGCATTACTAATATTTATGGGTGTTAAGTCAAAGGCTGTCTTTTGTTCTTCTGACATCTCTTGCTTCGAGCAAGTGTTACTATGGGAGGAGGCAGACTTTTAACTATTTGGCAGTTGATCCAAGTGCTGTGAAATTTTTATTACTTTTTTATTTTAAAACATAATAATGCTTGAATAAGTAAAGACTCCTGAAAACAGGCAGCCTCAGTTTATTTAAGATAAAGAAGGAAGCCCAAGAGTAGCCCAAGATGTGATTAAAGATGCAGGCGAGAAGAAAAAAGTAGTCTCACTGTTGTTTTCTGTGATGGAGCCCTGCTGCTATTTTGGGTAAACGCTCCCAGTCTCTGCAGGTCAAACAGGATAATCCTGCATTCTTAACGGCGAAATTAGCCTGCTAAGAACATAAAATGAGCCCTCCTTGATCAGGCTAAAGGCTCATCTAGCCTAGCATCCTGTTCTCAAAAGTGGCCAACCAGATACCAATGGGAAGCCCACAAACAAGACCTGAATTGCAACTGGCGTTCAGCAATGTAATGCTTCTGACAGCAGAGGTAGATTATAGCCTTCATGGTTAGTAGCTGCTGATAGGCCTGTCCTCTGTGAATGTGTCCAGTTCTCTTTTAACACCAGCCAAGTTGGCCATCATTCTCTTGTGGGAGCAAATGCCATCATTTAACTGCATTGTGTGAAGAAGTCCTTTATTTTGTCTGTCCTGAATCTTCCAACATTCAGCTTCTTTGAATGGCCCCAAGTTCTAGTATTATATGAGACAGAGAAAAACTCTATCCATTTTCTTCACAACGTGCAACTCTGTCGTGTCCCCACTCATCTTTTTCCCAACCTGAAAAGCTCCAAACATTGTAACCTTTCCCGATAGGTGAGTTGCTCCAGCCCCATGGTCATTCTGGCATCTCTTTCCTCCTCTTCATCCCCAAACCAGGCATAGGAGGATGTAGTCTAGGCTGGCTCTGCTTGTAAAGGTTCAGCCCCATAAAATCCAGCTGGCTGCTCCACCAGCAAAGCTGCAGCCCTGACTGGAGTCCTGCCTTGACCAGTTCTGAGGAACTCACACAAGTCTCATAGTACAATGTTTTAGTTTATACTTGCTACATCCAGGTTAGATGACTGTAGTGCTGTGTATGGGGTTGTTCTTGAATACAGCCTTAAAGCTTCAACTGATCCAGAATGTGGCAGTGAAGTTTCTGATAGGAATTGTCCAATCTCCAGCATCACTGGTTACCAGCTTGCTTCGCAGCTCAGTTTAAGCACTGCTTTGACCTATCATGGTTGGACCCAGAATATCTCCAAAATCACATCCATCCATCTCAGCCAGCATGGGACAGTCATTCTATTGCAGAAGCCCTTTTGGGGGTTTTATAACTGCTGTATGAAATGGCACATCAGTATCCAGAAAAGGGCCTTTTCAACTGTGGCACTCAGGATTTGGACCATTCTCCCGAGCAAAGCACATAATAGTTCTCTCACTGCCTGCAGGCAGTGACGATGATCTCATATGTGAACTTTTGTTGAAGTCTGCTTTTATCATGTGTCCTGCTGCTGTTTTACATTGCTGTGTTTGTTTTTGCTGAAATGTGTGGTGGTTTTAGCTGGTGTTTCATCTTTCTCTTGCTTTGTATTATGTCGGTAGTTTTGTAAGTTGCACTGCATATTCTGGTTTTAAAAAGGCAGCAAACAAGCCAGTCACGTAATAATTCTGGACAATCCTATAGAGATGGCCTAACCAGGTTCCTTCCTTTTACTGTTAACAACTCATCAATTAGGAGTGAGTGGCTAGAGAGAGCTGTGAAGAGCTCCCTTGACGCTTAACAAAGCCAGTAGCTTGAACAGAGTGATGGTAGATGAAATTAAATTTGTGGCAACATTGGATTGAATGAAACAATTGGAATTGATTGCAGACAGTGATACAATCCTTGCAGACAGTTCAGCGAAAGCATCTGCTCAGTGCATGGAGATGATTAAAAGCAAATAAGATGTTAGCCTGTGTTTCAAAGGGGAATAGAAGATAGCCCGGAAAACAGTGCAAATTACAATGGTGTTACGTGAATGGCATGACCTTCCCTTCAGTACTACTGCAGTAGACGGAGCTGGTCACTTCAATGTGAAGAAAAGTGGTTGAGAGAAAGAGAACAAAAATTTGAAAGGCTTTAGGGAAAGTGCATGAAGGGAGAGAGAGTTGTTTCAGCAAGGCATGTGGAGAAATGAGATAATTGCCAGTGATAAAGGGTACGGCTGGAGAGAAGGCAAGTCTATATAATCAATGAAAGGAGAAAATGGGTACTTGGTTGATGGTCGGGTTCTTCCTCATCATGTCTATAGCTGGGCCAGCACTAGAGGCAACAATGATTCCTGATTTAAACTGCTGAAATAGAAGCATTTCTGCATGTTGCTACTTCCCTCTGCCAGAATGGTGTTTTGTTCACCCAGTTAGTTCTGCCCTTAGTCAATTAACTTTGCTGTTTTGAGCTGTGGGGCTGCCAGCCCAGACAGCTGCCCAAGTCAGCAAGGCTTTGGAGTTTTGGACGGGCTCTTCCTTGATATGCCAAGCTGGCAATCCAGCATTGCTTTAAAAAACATTCTTGGTTAATTATATTATTTACATCAACAATGGAGATGGATGGTGTCTTGTCAACCTCATTTGTTTCCAAAGCCATTTTTGTGGTAATGATTAGGACTGCAAGGTAGGCTTTCCCCAGCGTTTATTATCCTCCATAAAAGTCGTTCATTTCCCAAATGCAGCCAGAGCTGTGGCAGGCTTGCCAAGCAAAGCAGCTGTTGGAGGTGAGACCCTGCTGCCACCAGAATCTTCAACTCCTGATCGAACATGGAGGTTACACTGTATGTGAGACCTGAACACCAGAACGCCTAACAGGGTGCCAAAAATCTCGGCATGAGAGGCGAATTCCATGGCCCGACATTGAATGCTCTTGCCCCTAAGCCTATTCAGTTAGAAATGTTATTCCCTCCATCCAGTGTCACTTAAATGTATAGCTTGAAGAAAATTGCCTACATAAATAGCAAGACGGTAATGAAAGGTTGAGAGTGCACCTTGTTGCCACATGAAAATTATCACCCTGATCATTACAACAGCAATTGTGCACCATTATTATGTTGTGCTGGTCTTGCTGCAACAACAAGCTAGCTAATCTTGTAATATCACAGCCACTGCTTGGAAGTACTCTAAAGGTTTCTGCTCTAGAATAGAAATGAAAGACAAATGTGTCAGCTTTTGCCTGCTCAGCAGGCACAAATGTAGCAAAGCTGCTCCTTTCTCTTTCACCCCAAGCATTAGGTTTTTGGCTGGAGGTACACTTGACAGAGCAATGACAAACCTAGACAGCATCTTAAAAAGCAGAGACATCACCTTGCCAACAAAGGTCCTTATAGTTAAAGCCATGGTTTTCCCAGTAGTGATGTATGGAAGTGACAGCTGGACCATAAAGAAATCTGATCGCCGAAGAATCGATGCTTTTGAATTATGGTGCTGGAGGAGACTCTTGAGAGTCCCGTGGACTGCAAGAAGATCAAACCTCTCCATTCTTAAGGAAATCAGCCCTGAGTGCTCACTGGAAGGACAGATCCTGAAGCTGAGGCTCCAATACTTTGGCCACCTGATGAGAAGAGAAGGCTCCCTGGAAAAGACCCTGATGTTGGGAAGGATTGAGGGCAGAAGGAGAAGGGGACAACAGAGGATGAGATGGTTGGACAGTGTTCTCAAAGCTACCAGCATGAGTTTGACCAAACTGCGGGAGGCAGTGGAAGACAGGAGTGGCTGGCGTGCTCTGGTCCATGGGGTAATGAAGAGTCGGACACGAGTAAACAAGTAAACAACAACAACACTTGACAGAGCAATGGTCTGGGGCAGAGAAGGGAATTTGGATTCAGTTTTCTCTTCAACAGTGTTTGCTATGGAAAAACAACAACAAAGGATGGCAGGATTCTCTGTTGATTTCAATGTCTTAAGAAAGGAAAACAAATGAGGTTGGATAATTTGCCTGAAGGCAGAAATTAGTACTGCTTCAGTCTAACAGGAAGGGGCTGCATGCTTTATTGAGGCACACTAGGCAATATTCAGGTTTGTGAATGGTGCAAAATACCCTATAGAGACAGCCTGCCTTAATGGCTTTTTGTGGTATTTCTGTACCCGTTTTGTACCCCTCAATGGGCTACTTATGGTCCCATTTTAGGATTTCATTGTGTGATCTCAGCCATAATGAATGCAATGATGTCTGCAGCAAGTAGTCAATGTAACATCACTGAGGGCTAGGAAAAGTCTTCCACTGGCCCCAGCCCACTCAGTGAGGCAGAATGGAGAGAGATGGGATACATCTCCATTGCCAAAGCAGCCACAATGCTTGTCATGCTGCTCTGGCAGGCTTTGTGTTCATCAAAACACGATGTAGCAAACCTAGCCTGACCCATGTGTAGTCGCCCACGATTAGCTGTTGCAGAATGGATAAAGATTGGAATCCACAGCACATTGGAAGACATGCAGTGAAGATGCACAGTATCTGCATTCAAGTATGCATGTAAATGCTGTTTTCCATAAGCATCCTTTTTACAATGGGATGAATATTTCGGTGAGTGCTTCAATATCCCACAATTGCTTAATTAGCTTCCAGCAGGGCTAGATCCTGACAAGGGAACATTTGGATGAGTTGATAATTATTATTGTTAAATGATATCTGGTAACACAACATTTCATCATGTTGATGTTTACTTTTTATGGACACCAGGGGCTTGGCTTGGAAGAGCTCTCAAAGCTGCAATTAAAAATATACATAATTCCTTCCATAAGCACCTGTTTTTTTTCTCAGTGGGTAGAGGATGTGTTGGAAGAAAACCTTGATTTATTCTCGATTCGATTAAGGTCTGGATGTAACAGAGTAGGTGGCATGGGAATCCAAGTCTTCAAGGAAGTTCTAACAACATCCTTTTATATATATATATATATATAAAAGCATTCTCACTAGCCTTAATTCATAAAACAAAGCTGGCAGGAAGGTTCTTGTGAAGGAATCAACTTGTATGTCTTGTAGCCATTCTTTTGTGAGCAGTCAGGTGGAAATTAATCACAGTACTTGCACAGCCAAATCCCATCCCTCTAACTCAGGGTGGGGAACTTCAGGCTGAAGACCAGATATGGCCCTCCAAGCCTCTCTAACTGGCCCTTGGGAATCTTCTCAGGCCATGCCCCTCACCAGCCTTGCTGTCCCCTTGAGAGGGAGGAAATGTCCTGTTGCATGAGTGCCACATACACAACTTAGATGAATCCTGCCCAGAGTCTTATTTGTTGCTCTGCCCTCTCACCACTGACTTGTGGCCCCTGGGAAGTCCCCCAGAAAGGAATGTGGCCCCTGGACTGAAAAGGTTTTTGCACCAGGGTGTTCCTGCGCTAGATGTATGGGGCAGTTTGCAGAGGATGTGGCCAAGTTCAGTATGGGACACACCACTCACCATTTCTTGCATGTGAGGAACTGCATGGGGGTAGTCTATATTCTTCAGTCCTAATGTTCTTTTAACCTTCAGATGCTCCAGAAAAAATCAGAGAGCCTCTTCAAACTAAATTATCCCCATGTACTCATCTGCCATTATGTTAATGCAATGCGAGCCTCAGCAGATGGTACAAAGTAAATTATGGGGGGGGGGGCGGAAAGCAAAATTGACCTTTCTAGGACTTGCTGCTGTTCAACAATATAGCTTCAAAACGGCACTTCAAATCCTAGTTGGTGTAAAGAGAGAGAGAACTGGTGCATAGGTAACAGAGCAAGGGAACATTTCTGATCTTCATGTACCTGCACATTTGTTCAAAGAGCCCAGCGTATCCCTCGCAAATGCTCTTTCCACTCTGGAGAACATCCTTGGGCTTGAAAGACTGCTGGTCTTTGTTAAAGAAGCCCACAATATCATATTCTGGGGAGCAAAGGTTGAAAGTTTAACCACAGGTGTAAAGTAATAGACAAAGTGAAACAAGGGTCATTCAGACCTGTGCTAAGTAACCAGGAAGTATTCACATACGTACAAACAGGTACAACAGATGTTTACTTAGGGTGGGATTCACCTAAGGAAGCCTGTCAGTGGAAGCCCTTGGTAATGTGCAACGGATACTGACACTCTGTTGTTAAAGAACAAGAACAAAACACCTTTCCCCATCCAAATTAGACTGCTGAAATGAAGAAACTACCAGGAAAAATGCATTACTGCATAAAGGGACTGTGAATTCAGTTAACTTCTGCTGCTGAAAACAAACTCCTAGCACTAAGTTCAGTGTGCTCAGAGTCACCCTGTTCTTTAATTGTAACTGGGATGTCTTTTGTGTCTGGCTCTGGTTGGTAGATACTGAGATTCTAACAGGGGTGGGAATCAAAGGAGGCCTGATCAGCCTGAAGTCTGCTTTGCCCCAGGGATAGATGCACCACCAAATCAATATTCCTGCTAGGCTCTCCCCAGTAGGACAGAAAGGGAAGAGAGGGCGGCTTTTTGCTTTTTTAGTACACCAGTCCATGGGTTGATGTTCTTTCCCTCCATGTGTTGGTGGGGTGTTAGTTGGAGAATGGGAAGGTTTCAGATCCAGCAGCTTTAAATCCCACAGTGACCTACCACTGGTGCACACCTTTCCAGTGCTTTCTCTCACTGGACCTCAGCTGGAAAGCCCCAGCGACAATTCTTCCTGCACTGCCTGGGAGGGGGTTTTCAAGGAAGGACCTCCCTCTCTGCCCAGAGACCATAGAATTGCATCCTAAGGGAGAAGAACTGTTCAACCCTTTCTCCTTTGGCCAGTTCCCATTCCAAATTGCTACTTTCCCCTCCTTGCAGGAGAAAAGCTGTAGGCACCAATACAAACCCAATTTAGTATGAATCAACTGTCGTTTGTTTCATAAATAGTACTAAGAGCCTTCTGGGGTGTCACAACACAATTTTCACAGCTGTGCCAGACTTGAATTGGGAAAGAATGGTCCAAGGGAAGACAATATTTTACATCTGTATTTTCTGGGAAGGGACAGCTCTCTGAAAGGTATATGAGTGAGAAGATTATTGACACAGAGCACTTTTTGCAGTGGTGGTAAAAACATTTCAAAGTTTCTTAATATTCAGATTTTCAAGGCCTGGTGCATTTTCTTGACATTCTCCCTCCCTCTATTACCAACACAATGTATAAACTGGGTTCTAGAACCACAGTGAAAGGCAAGCAACTGTTCAGCATTACACACAGGTTCCAGGAAATGATGGCATCCTCTGCTTACCTATATGATGGCATATCCATGTCCAAATGGCCCTAACCTTTTCCAGGTCGGTACGTGCTACGCGAAGCAAGGTTTTCACTAGCTCCTCCACAGTACTCTTGGCGGTTACCTGTATTATACGAAGAAAGTGGATAACTGGTGATTTCAAACTAGCTGTGAATGTTGGTTACCTTTTCTGCCTTCCTACAAAATTCAGAGGATCTCTCTTAGGGTCCACTACTTGGCAGAACCATTAACTTCATCAACAAAATCTCTGCTATGTGTCACAGAAAGAACATTAGCTTACAGGTGTGGGGAACCTGTGGCCCTTTGGAGGTTGCAGAACTACAGCTCGCGCCATCTCTGGTCATATGGCATGTTCAACAAACAGAGTTGTAGTTACAGATAGGTAGCCGTGTTGGTCTGCCATAGTCAAAATAAAAAAATTCCTTCCAGTAGCACCTTAAAGACCAACTAAGTTAGTTCTTGGTATGAGCTTTCGTGTGCATGCACACTTCTTCAGATACAGAGTTGTAGTTCAGCAATGTCTGGGTGGCCAGAGGTTCCCTACACCTGGGTTACAGTTTGGCTCAGGATGGAGCCATTTTCTGTTTGTTTGTTTAGAAGCCCTATCTATTAGTCAGTAGGTTGGCATAAGGCACTCAGAACAGGGTTTTCCTCAATTTCATCATGCTGTTCTTGGCAGCTGGCTGTGTTTTAAGAAGCAAGTCTTTTACAAGCTTCAAATATATTATTGGGTAGGGTTACTCTCTCCTATCCCGCGTATGCCCTTCAGATACGTTTAGACACTATTCTATAACTAGATTCTATTTAAACTGTTTCCTTTCACATGGTATGATGGTTGTCAGCCAGACCTGCTCAACCCTCAGGCCAATATGAGATTCTGTTACTGTACAATTTCCTTTGCCAGCCAATGAAAGTGTGTTGTATCTGTTCTAAAAGATCTGGAAGCCACATACTCAGCGGACACCTCATCCTGGGCTGATGCTGTCTTTGTGAGAAATATTTAGCAAGTTGTTTATGGAGTTGCCAGTAAAATTTTTGTCCAAAGTGAAATTGGAAGCAAATTTTGGAGCTTCTCCTGAAGTGAAACATCTGAGGGAAGCCAAACAACATTTTGATAAGACTTGTGGAGTTTCTCAGCAGCTTTTAAGGTTGCCCTCAGATTTTGCCTAAAGCAAAACATTTGGAAGTGCTTCCTCAGGGAAATATCACCTGAGGAATTACTAGGGAAAGGGATCATTACTCAGTAGTAGAGCTCTTACTTTGCAGGTCCAATGCCTCACATCTCCGGTTCAAAGGACCAGACTAGGGTCCTCCAGATGTTGTTGGACTGCACTTCCCATCACCCCTCATCATTGGCCACACACTCTTGGGGCTGATGGTGTCCACAACATCTGGAAAGCACAGGGCTGGGGAAGGGTGAGGCAGCAAGTAATTTGAAATGTCTCTTTCAAATGGAGAACTGCTTCCAGTCAGAACTGGCAATACTTGGTCTAAGGGAGCTTGGGATAAGGAGGGAAGAGTTCCAATCAGATGATTGCGGAAGGGTATTCTTAATGCAGAATCTGAAAGACACCTCAGAAATGCACAAATGAAATTCAAAGGACTATTTGTGTTTTGCCCACTATTCAAGTGGAAGAGGTTGTCTGAAGGAGTTGATATGAGCAATAGACTCTGCAATCATCAGACGTCAACAAATTGTATTATAACTTCTCAAAAATGTGATGATGATTGCAGAGTATTCTGCATAGATAACTCAGTCCATAACCCAGTTCCAAGGATCATGAATTTATGTTAAAGGCCAGTTCCTGTAATCTTTTTTTCCAAAGTGGTTATTATTGTTATTTAAAATATTTAAATTAACGCTCTGCTGACTGGTTTTTAATTCACCACACAATTGGCTTCTCAGCATATTTACCAGCAGGCATGTAGCTTTTTGCACACAGTGTTGTAAAAAATAATAATTGAACTGATATATCTGATCATTCAGACAACCAAATTCCACAAGCATTCCATTGTGTAATTACTAGAATATATGCAGTATATATTTGGTGCTGGAGTTTTAGAAATGATGGGAAGCAGAGTTTGAATTCATGATGTCATGACCTCCATTTATGTTTTTACCTTTGTTGCATATGCATCCAATTTCTCAAAGTCCTTTAGGTCAAAAGGTATGGATTTCAAGCATGACTTGTCCCATGGGTAAGCTAGGAGAAAAAACACATGTCATTGGTAATAATTATTCTGGAAAGGAAGAAACATTTCAGCTGGACAAACGCTCTAGCAAGCATAAACCAGATCTATACTAAAGTCGTTTTCACATGCAAGGTTTACAATAGTTTAAGTTTCCCTCCATTTATTATGTAAAAAGAAATAAAAGTCCACTAGCAACTGAAAAGGCTAATAAATATATAGTGGCATAAGCTTTCTTTGCCCAGAGCCTGTTTCATCAGATGCATGGAGCACTGAGCAGGTAAGTTTATACACGAACTAGGAATGAGGAAACTCCAGCCTATGCGCCAGTTGTGCTGTTGTAGGGGGTTCAATTTGGCCTGTGAGGCCATGTCTCCCAAACCACATCCACTTGTCAATCAATTGATATCCTGCTGGGCAGGAGGGCTGGGTTCGATCACACAATCCCAGGAGTCCTTGCGCCAACCATTGAGGCCTCTGGAGAGTTGGAGGTTTGGAGGGTGTTTGCAGGTTTTTTCAATGGTGTTCCCAATATATACAGTTTCACGTAAACACACAGTGCCTCAGAGCATAGCCCCCGTGTAAATGGGGAGTTGCGTGTATTGCATTGGCTTTGCGCACCTTTTCCCAATTTATAAACGTTAAGGCACAAAGGGGAGGCAAAAGGTTTCTTGATGAAGCGGGGACCAAAAGGCTAAGCAATGGAGGAGATTTGCATCAGCTGCAACACATGCAGAACACAGAAGATGAAATCAGATCTGATCAGCTTTGTAAAAACATTTTCCCTATGGAACTATGTGCATCCCTACCTACACAGGCTATTCCTTCATGTAAATAGCCTATGCCTGAAATCCTATGCACTATGTCCTGGGACTAAATCAATTTGAATAGGTATTCTGAGTAGACATGCATAGGATTGTGTTCATGATGGCTACTAGCTTAGGACAGTTTAAAATGGGATTATGCAAATTGATACAGGCTAGGTCTGCCAATGGCTGTTGGGCATCATGGTTCTATGGAACTTCTAGTCAGCTGCTCCATTAGGCAAAATTGGGCACTGCTGCACCAATCCCAGCCTGCCCTCAGCCAGCCCCACCTAACTGCCTTATTTACAGCCAGTCTAGGGGGTGGTACTGCCTGTCAGTTTCCTCTTCCTTTGTCTCTGTGTTGCTCTCCTGGAACTCAGCAAGGTGGAGGATGGAGACAAAACTAGAAAAAGCTGCCTCTGCCTCTCATTGGTTCTGCCTCCACCTGTAATGGGCTCTGGTTCTTGACCTCCCTGCTTTCTGCCCCATCAGCCACCACGGCCTCTTGGTAAATATGCAGAATGCCACTGAATGACAGGCCACAGTAGGAGAGGCTGATTGCCTCAATTCCCTGCTTCTGGTTGGGGCATCTGGTTGGGCCCAAATGTTCTGACAGATCTGCAGAGGATCAGATTTGTATATTGCCATTATGTTGACTGTTCATAGATGCACAGCCAACACAAGCCATCTATGCTGTGTTGTGTGAATCAGCTATACATCAGCTGATGCACTTAGGTGCTAAATAGTCTCTACTGCAAATTGGCAGCTTCACGGGCCCAGGAACAATGTCCAGGAGTAGTCTAACTGCATCACACCTCTCCTGATTTTAAAGCCAAGTAGCACACAACTCTCTTGCTCTCTCTCCATCCCTAACACACCTTTTCTGCTGTGTCTTACCTTTGGGGAATGGGCAGGCACAGCTGAAGGAAACCTCAGTGTCAGAAGCCTGTGTGTCTCACTATTCCTCAGGCTTGGTTCAACCTCATTTCCAGACTGTGATTAGTGATGGAGCAACCACAGGCAAGAGGGTGTGCGCTGTCACCTAATGTACCAAACAGCCATCTGTCTGTCTCAAACCAGCACTCAAGCACAAGGCATCTGTCTCTTTAACAGGCTTGTTTGTTTATCTGGCCTTTCGCTGAAGAGGGCTATTACACTGACCTAAAGAGAGCTAAAGCAGATTTACGCACTTAAAAGGTTCCTGCTCTATACAGCTCAGAAAATTACTTTTTTGCCATTTGGGAGCGGGTAGTTTCTTCAAATTGGTGATCAGTTTTAGTCTTTGTCAGGTTATAACTGAAAAGGCTCCCTACAGCTGCAGAATTCACAATAACTCTTACAGTCACACACTGTTACCATTAGCAGCCAGAATTGTGTACTAGGCCTCCAATATGCTGTGCAAACTGGAGCAAGGCAATATTTAAGCACAAATAACATTGGCAGGCACTGACTATACCAATTTCGAATGTTTAATTGGAGGCCTATCTTAAAAGCAGCATGCTCAGCTAAAACACTTGCCCATCAAACTTCCGAAAAGGGCTGTGCGTGATCAGGTTATGGTGATGCATACACCTTGCCATCAACCAAGTGAGGTTGCATCTCCACAAGGACTGGCTCCAGGCTGGAGGGGTTTCTGGTCAAAGTACCATCTAGTGGGCCCCCTCTTACACTGGTGGGCTTCCTCAGCTGCACTTGGCTGTGGTGGCGGTGGTGACAGAAACAGCACTCCAGGAGAGACCAGGCACTGCCATTTTATTTCACCATAATGCCCTAGAGCATTTCATGTAGCTGTTATGTGGGGGGAGGGGTTGGGGGGGGAGTAGGCTGAATGCCTGAACCCTTTCTAATTCTTGGAATAGCCAGGCCAGCTTCTTGGTGAGGTGTCAGCTTGGGTGATGGGCCATTAAACAGAACAAAGGAAAGGGCTTTGTGTGAGATAGCAAATGGGTGGGTACATAGAAGGCCAAAGGCAGAGTTGAAAGCCGAGAGTTGGGTGATGTGAGCTAAACACTAGAGTAAGGTTACATTCCCCGGGGATAGTCCCTGGATTTACAAACCAGTCCCCATACAAAATCAATTGAAGTTGAAAAGTGTCCCCAAATTCTTTGAAAAAAATCTAGTAACCTTACACTAGAGGCAAAGCAGAGAAAGATGTTGGGTTTCTGCAGGAATTAAAGGCTGTGGCTAATGGCGAAGCAAGGCCCTCTTGGGGTGTTAATGCTGTGAAGCCTCTCTAGCATAGGCTCAGGTTGCTTATATATGTGTATATAAACCACATATCATAAAGACACCACAGTCTCTGCTGTGCCTCATTCCAAAGGAAACACAAACCTTGGGTAAGCACCTAGACTCACACCACTTGGGGACTGGGGTGGCATGCAATGGAGTGTTCACTTCAGGGTGCTGTGGGACATTAAAATGGAGTCTCACAGGCCCAGATGCTCAAGGTGGAGGGTCCAACGCAGGCATAAGTGCTGGTGGACCCCGCTGGAACACTGGGGCAGTGCCCTAGGATGCCAGATGCTGATCTCCGCCATGGCTGCTGTGCTTTATACATTCACTCCCTAATAATCAGCTGTATTTGTAACTAAGAAATGCGGAGGTGTAATCTGAGAGCAGGATTTCCTTCTCAGCCAAATTGCCAATGCATTGATGGCATTTTCAAAAGCTTAGTAAGTTTAGCCTCCTGGAACTCATCGGCACCAGCATCCTTGCTTTGAGTCATCAGAGAGGACTCACCCCTGATCCATGCTGCATACACAGTTCTTTTAAAGCACATTACTTCCCCCAAAGAATCCAGGGGTTTGTTAAGGTTTCTGGGAGCTGTAGCTCTGGGAAAGATCAACTACGGTTCCCAGGGTCCTTTGGGGAAAGCCATGCGATTTAAATGTATGTTGTGTATGCAGCCTCAGGCATCTTTCTGGGGAGCTGTGGGTGGCAACAATGCTCTTGCTGCTGCTCATGGGGATTGCCATCTAAACAGATGGAAAGTGCTGTCAGGTCAGTTCCCAAACCGCTTCAAAGATAACAGAGCTGGCAGCACAGAAAAACTGCCCAGTGGTGAACATGTGGCAAGGAGACCACATGGGCAGCCTTGGGTGCTGAATGCAAACTTTGCTCTGAACTCCATTTGTTTGGTGTGTGCATTTTTTTTCCTTAAAAGGATGCTTCCCGTTTTGTATATTGTTGTTTCCTCTGTGAAATCTGTACTGTAGGAGTAGGAGCGATGGTATAATACAACTCTATAGTTACCATGCTGGTCTTTCAAACCCGGTGGACGGGGTCTGCGTTTTCTGTTCTCTGGAAAACATATGAAATTGTGAAAAGCATGTGAGATAGGTGAATGGATGTAAAATGAATTGAAGTAGAAAGACAAAAGAGAAGTGAGAAAGGAGAGTAGGCCTACAGAACAAGTACTTAATTAATTGACACTGATTTGTTCAAGAGGTCATCACACTAAAACCCCACATGGCATTTTCCTAGTCTCAGTGTGGTGCGGCAGCCATGAGCATATGATCACGTGAAAAGCATGCTGAAAGTGTTTCTTTTGCCATAAGTTGAGGACATATGTTGAACTCTCAACTATATGTGTTCCCATCATCTCTGGGATATCAGCTCACTAATATGCCCAAACCATTTTAAAGGGCTGAGTATAGTCTCATATGTGGAAGATTTTACTTATTTACTTCTCGCTCTCTTTCTCCCTCTCTACTACTAAATATAGTAAGAGGAAAGGTTGGGAAATTGGCCCTACAAAGATGGAACAATTCTCCAGTAATAAAAGTGCAAAAGTGACTGAAGCTTTTTGTATGAGAAAATAAACGAGTGTATTCTTTTCTGCCATTAGTAGAGTTGGGTTGGTGGAATCCAGATTGGAAGGGTATGGAATAGGTAGGTCAATTTTGGAAGAGTGATCATTTTGATCATGGCTATTTTATCTGACAGAGTGAAGATAATATGCTTCCATCTCCTCAGGTCATTGTTAATTTGTCGCCACAGGGTTTTGTAGTTGTGGAGGTAGTTTGTTGAGGTTTCTGGTTATTTGTACCTCTAAGTATCTGAATTTGGTACGGCAGATTTTTTCTTTGTGATGTTGGAAAATTCTTTTTGTTTATGAGGTGGGATGTTGAAACACATAGCCTTGGACTTGGCAAAGTTTACTTGTAAGCCCAACACCACTGCAAATGTGTTGAGTTCCTCAGTTAGGGTGATTGCTGTATTTGTGGGGTCTGGTGTCATGACCATCAGACCATCTGCGAAGGTAGGCCACTATTAATATCCCACATATCACAGTGGAGGAATTGTGGATAAGAGAAAATGTCTTTCCTAAGGCTACTTAGCGAGTCTGCAGAAGATTTGAAGACTCCCTCTTTCATAGCTCAGTTTCTTTACTGCAGCGCAACATGAGCTCCTGCATATAATTTAATATGAGATATTTTGCCTTTATCAAGGAACCAGTCAATTTATTTTTATTGTTGTGAGAACAAGGGAACAAAAAAAATTAAATGTGTAAGAATTGTGACAAAACAAAATATTGATTTTTAAAAGCGGCATACCTTTCCCAAAGGAGAGTTTTTTGAATAACTGTGGGGTAGAATTTCTAGCATGTACTTCTACTGTCACGTGGGTTCCTGAAACAAGCAAGAATTTTTGAAGCTGGTCAGTACTGGGAAACGTAATTCAGCATGTAAGCATCATGCCTTGCATCCAAGGCAGTGAGAGCCCAAGGATGAAAGTGTTAGGATAATCCTGCATTCCTGCTTCCTACTGTAACCCCAAAATGCTAGGAGCTGCAGTCATAGTGGGAATGGAAGTAGTTTTGGGTGATTCTCTCCTCCCACTACCACTCCCTGTGCCACATCCCAGGCCTTCAAGGGGCCTTCAAGGGGTTGCAGTGGGGAGAAGGACAGCCGGAAAACCCTCTTAAACAAGCAGATGTCCATTTGTGCAACACTTGTTACATTCCCATACGAAACAAAATGGCAGAAAAGGCCGTTTTTCCAAGTCACAACCAGGACAATCAGGAACTGAAAGGAATTCAGGAGTCAGGAGTGCTCTGGTGGTGTTTCCTGCTTGGCAGGGGGTTGGACTCGATGGCCCTTGTGGTCTATTCCAACTCTATGATTCTATGAATTGTTCCTTTGAAAGTGGGAGGATTGGTACACTAGAGAGTTTGCTGTCAGGAGCCGTCTGGTGCAGACAAGGCGGCTGGAGGAAGCTGTGTAGATTCAAAGTCCTTCCTCCAGTGCTTTGAATCCACATAACTTCCTCTGCAGAGGGGGCAACACTCTGTTTAGAAAGTTTATGAGCTGGCTCCCCACATAAATATGCTTCCTTTATGCTTGCTTTCAGTATAAGCTATTCAAGAGTTCAGATGTATAACTACCTCAAGCCAATTCTCATTTCTCAGCCTCTCTCAGAAGGGAACCATGAGGGACTTTCTTCAATCAAGACATATTTTGACAGTTGTATACCCCTCTGTGTTTGATATTTCCTCATCAAACAGAGAAATTTGACTGGGAGCCTCTGGGCACTTAACAGATGTTCTGTAGTTTCTTTGCAGACAATGAAGTCAAGTAATTGCCCTGTCAGTCCTTCATTCTTACTTCTTCCAGTTCTCTTTTAGTTTAGTAGAATCTTTTCTACTCTTTCTCCACAAGGTATGGCTTACAATTGGGCTTGCAATATATATATATATATGCAGGTTTTGGTGTCTTCGGGTGTCTTCCCGTGTAAGAGTCGGGGTGTCTGTGCGACGTTTCGACGAGGTCTCACTCGTCATCTTCAGGCTGGTGCTTTCGGCTTCTTGTTACTGGAACAGAGCAGAATCTGGTGTTTGAGTTCCTATAAATACTGTTGAGGGGTGTGGTGTATAGCCTCCAACGTTCTGGGCAGAGAGGAAGTTCCTAGATTAGTGTGCCTTTTCTTCTTTTGTTCCTTAATTACTTGAGGGATATCTTGAGAGATTACATGAGTGATATTCTGAATGCCACTGGGTGGGTCATTAAGTGTAGATTAGTTGCTAAAGCTTTCGTGTCTTGACCTCTTGAGCTTGTGAAGAGTTTTTCTGAGAAGATGGCTGTGCTGCATTTAGTTGTGCTCTGGCTTGGCTTCGTGTATAGGGGCGAGCTGTGGTTTTGTGCCTTGTGCCAGCCAGATCTGTTGCCTAACCAACACGTACTTCATCCACAATGGACAAAGATACAAACAGATAGAAGGAGCACCTATGGGATCACCCCTCTCACCGGTCATCGCAAATTTGTACATGGAACACTTTGAAACCAATGCTTTAGACAAGTCAGAACACAAACCCAAACTTTGGCTCAGATATGTTGACGACACCTTTGTAATTTGGCCACACGGGAAAGAAAAACTAGATAGCTTCCTCACACATCTCAACAGCCTACACCCCAAAATACAATTCACTATGGAAATAGAAGACAACAACCAACTCCCCTTTCTTGACGTCCTAATCTACAAAAAACCTGATGGCTCCCTAGGACACACTATCTACCGGAAAAAAACACACACCAACCGCTACTTACATGCACAATCACACCACCACCCTGCACAAATAAACTCCGTAGCCAAGACTCTCATCTCCAGAACCAAACGCCTGGCTGACAAAGACCACTTGACAACTGAGTTACAGAATCTCTCAAATGTGTTAATCGCCAATGGATACCAGAAAAACAGGGTTACGAAGCTAATCCAAAAAGAAACACCCCCCAAAAACCAAGACACAGAAGAAAACAATGGCATGGCCCTCCTTCCTTATATCAAGGGCACTACAGACAAAATTAGCAAAATCCTCCATAAACACAATATCAAAACAGCCTTCTGCACCAACCAAAAAATAGCCAATATCCTCAGAAACCCAAAAGACAAAATCCAGCTGGAAAACCAAGGGGTCTATGAAATACCCTGCAAAGTCTGCCCAGCCACGTACATTGGACAAACAAACAGACGAATAAATGCACGTATCGCAGAACACAAGAATGCCGTCAAAAAAGAAGAAAAAACTTCCTCTCTTTTCCAACACATGAAAGAAACAGGACACGAAATTAATTTTGCAGATTCCAAATTGCTCTTTAACATGGAACATCACCACAAGAGAATAATCATGGAAGCCATCGAGATAGAGAAACACCCTCACAACATGAACAAGCGTGACGACACGTCCCGCCTGCCAGACATCTGGAAATTAGCCCTCCCCACAAAAACCGACACCAGAACCAGAGGCACACAGAACGCCGTCACCAATCAACCACACCAGACCCAAACCCAGACCTTCTCCACAGACATATTACAGACTCCATCCAGTAGCCAAACTATAGTGGCACCTCCGGATGCTGCACCCCCCTGCAATCCCTACACAGATCTGGCTGGCACAAGGCACAAAACCACAGCTCGCCCCTATACACGAAGCCAAGCCAGAGCACAACTAAATGCAGCACAGCCATCTTCTCAGAAAAACTCTTCACAAGCTCAAGAGGTCAAGACACGAAAGCTTTAGCAACTAATCTACACTTAATGACCCACCCAGTGGCATTCAGAATATCACTCATGTAATCTCTCAAGATATCCCTCAAGTAATTAAGGAACAAAAGAAGAAAAGGCACACTAATCTAGGAACTTCCTCTCTGCCCAGAACGTTGGAGGCTATACACCACACCCCTCAACAGTATTTATAGGAACTCAAACACCAGATTCTGCTCTGTTCCAGTAACAAGAAGCCGAAAGCACCAGCCTGAAGATGACGAGTGAGACCTCGTCGAAACGTCGCACAGACACCCCGACTCTTACACGGGAAGACACCCGAAGACACCAAAACCTGCATTCCTGTACCCGTGAAAATCTACGAAAGCATATATATATATATATATATATATATATATATATATATATATATGGAGCAGATTTGTAGTAAAAAGTCGTGGGATGGGGGTAGCCTTTAAGAAGATCATAGGAAGCTGCCTAATGACAAGTCAAATCACTGGTCCATCTAGTGCAAGGGAATTTTGAGAAAATGCAGTGGACACCATCACAAAATGGCTGCCATGGGAAGCAGCCCATTCATAAAATGGCTGCTTTCGTGGGCATAGCTATAGGACATTTCTGAGGGACCTACTGGGGATTCCAGAAATTGAACCTGTAAACATTTCATGCAAAGATTGTGCTATATCATTTCATGATGGCCATTCTGTTTTAGAGGATTAGAAAACTATCTGTATAGCGTTCTTCCTCCAAGGGTAGGCTTGTCACAAAGCAGAAACCAGGACACCCTGAAAGTTGAGGTTTTTTTGTGTGTGTTTTTTTACAAAAACACCAAAAAACATGATTTTTTGACTTGCCTAAGATCCAGGACAATACGCCGCCTTTCTGACATCAATTCCGCTTTTGAAATCCTGGTAACGTCCAGGAAAATCCAGACATATGG
Source organism: Podarcis vaucheri (assembly GCF_965113315.1). Classification (NCBI taxonomy): domain Eukaryota; kingdom Metazoa; phylum Chordata; class Lepidosauria; order Squamata; family Lacertidae; genus Podarcis; species Podarcis vaucheri. The sequence goes on from NC_138763.1 coordinate 38,552,668, forward strand.
CAGCCCTAACCTAGGGGCATCTGACAGACTACTTATGAAGACAGAATGCTAGATTATTGAAATATGTTTGTTTTTTCTTCATTTTATAATGCAAACATTTTAAAAAAATGAATGGAAGTTCTATAATTTTGGATCTTTAAGTATTTATTGTTACAATGAGAAATCATCAGGGAAAAAAGTAGTTTAAAATCCTTTTGAGATTGTATTACATACTCCTCTAGCAACTACATTTTGCCTCCTTCAGTAACACAACATATTTAGATTGATCAGGCATGCAGGATTTTTTTTTTTAAGTAGGCCTTCCCTCATCTTAATCCTGCTTTCAGAGATTAATTTCATTGAGTTTCTTCTTCTTCTTTTAACCTTCGTAATTTTGTAACATCTGGGGAGCTCATGGTGATTTTCCAAAATAGTATGCCATTTTTTGCTCTGTTCAGACGTCTTTAAATGCTCCACAGTTTTATGATATTCTAAGGTAAAAGCTTACTCCCAGTAACTTGCAGCACGGGGCAAAGGGCACTACCAGACAGTTCATTGGTTTATCACATACCTTGGGCAGAGCAGGAAGTAATGACTTGCTGCATCTGAGCTGCATGGCCTGGTGATGGAAGGAAAGCTTTAGTGACAAGAAAACAACCTATGAAACAGGGGCAAAGTGATAAGTCCATGCAAAAGCAGGGAAAGTGCAAGTTGGACTAGTGGCAGAAGATTGAAGAGTATCATTCTTAGCAGTTCCTGTTAAAAGTCCCAGCCAGCCAACCATACCCTCCTCCAGGACAGGTCATTCCATCTCCCCTCCCAAACACCAGTTGCCTGTTCTTCTCCAACTGAAATTGAACATCACCTCCTTATGTCCAAACCATGGTCTGAATAGAGCCAACATGGTACAAGTAAGATAACTGTGAAAGGTAGCCTTTGCCACACTTGGAGAGCCAGTGTGGTGTAGTGGTTAAGAGCGGTAGTCTCGTAATCTGGTGAACCGGGTTTGCGTCTCCGCTCCTCCACATGCAGCTGCTGGGTGACCTTGGGCCAGTCACACTTCTTTGAAGTCTCTCAGCCCCACTCACCTCACAGAGTGTTTGTTGTGGGGGAGGAAGGGAAAGGAGAATGTTAGCCGCTTTGAGACTCCTGAAGGGGAGTGAAAGGCGGGATATCAAATCCAAACTTTTCTTCTGTCATGGATGCTTTAGCTGAGATTCCTGCATTGCAGGGGGTTGGACTAAATGACCCTCGGAATCCCTTCCAACTCTATAATCCTATGATTCTAAAATTTGTGTAATAGTATATATGTAGACTCTGCTCTGACTTTTGATGAATGCAACTTGGCAGCAAGGATAATGGATTCAATCCCTACTCTGTGCATTCATAGAACTCTCTCTCTCATATATCTTAACAGGTCCATGGTTTTATATAATTTTAAGTTAAAATACTAGTCCCCTTCCCCCCTCCAAGCATGGAAGATAGACCAGTATACATCAATGGACACACTGAGTTGCATCCCTTTTCTTTCAAAGATCAGTATATTGGCAGTCCCCAGAGAGAAGCTGGAGCATTTCAGCAATGTGTTTGCCATTCTGGGTACCACGTATCTTATGGCTGGCATGGCTCAGACCCATGAAAGATGATGAGATATCACTGCAATGTGTGTGATGACGGCCCATGTGTTTGTTTTAATATGGCTCAATCTGCAATTGCATCATAGCATTCAGAAATACTGTAGGAGCACCGGCTGCTTCACGGTGTCAGACTTCATAAGTACAGTAATCTCGCTACACTGCCTGAAATTGATTTGTTGACACCTCCATGCTTGGTGCATGAAGATTTCTGGCAATACAACTGGAGATCTTCAGTGAATACCTATGAGTTGGTGGAAGCCGCTGTAAAGTCTTGTTAGATCCGGTTGTAAAGCTAAAGAGCCTATTTCCCTCTGATCTGAAAATTTCATGCCCAGATTCTTGGTAGTTCCTTTGCTAGGACTCCTGCTCTGGAGCAGCTTTTATAGAACGAGGAGCAGAATGACTCTGCCTCTTGTACTGTGGTTTGAGATTAGCAAAATGGAATTATCTCACAATGTTTCCCAAACTTGGTCTCCAGCTGCTTTTCAACTTCAGTTCCCATCATCCCTGACTACTGGTCTTGCTAGCTAGGAAGGATGGGAGTTGTAGTCCAAAAACAGCTGGAGAACCAGGATTGGAAAATACTGAAGAGTTATGCACACAGCCTAATATTTGGGTATCTTAATTCAGATTGCTAATATCTGTACTTGGCTGTTTCTGTAATTCGGGACTTTGGGAGCTCTCTCCCCCAGACTGCCTTCAGCACAGAAATCGCTAGCTCTGCAAATGCCGCCATGTTGCTATGGGCATCAGGACCGGCTCTACTATTAGGTTGAGTGAGGACAGATTTTGCAATGCCATTAAATGGCAGCAGATTGCCAGTTGTTTACAATATCTGAGCAGCCTCTGTGAGTGGTGACAGCATTTGGACCTTATATTTCAGGCAGCAAAATATACGGAGCTAATGATTAAACCTCCAAGAGACCCACCCCCAGCCTCTCTCAACATGGTATGGCTGCCTTCAATGGGTTTTAGAATACACTGATCTGGACTGCATTTCTCACATGGAAACTCAAAGGGTGAGAGAAAATGACATACCATGAAGCTCATTTCCTAGTTTGTTGTTTCCATTGCCATCTCCTCGAAAGCCTAAAAAACAACGAAACCAGTAAACTGTGTTATTTATTTATTTAACAAAAATTATGTGCTGTTGGATTGTAACAAAATCTTTAAGTGGCTTACAAGAAATATTAAAATTATCAATAAAGAAGTTAAGAACAATTAATTAAAACCTTTTTTAAAAAAAACAATTAAAATAAGCAGTGAACTAAAAATCGGTTAAAACATGCCAACATTTCCGTGCCTGGAAAACAAAAATGTTTTAAAGCAGGCACTGAAATGAATACAGAAAAGGCACCTACTGATGTCAATAGGCAGGGAGTTTCAATCAATGGAGTTAAGTTACCAAAGTCAATGGGTCTACTCTGAGCATGATTAACATCAGATATTGCTCATAACATTTTGGATTCATCCAACTAGCAAACTAACCAAACTGCTTAGAAACCCAAGCCTAAAAGCCACTAAGCTAGCATAATGAATTCACCATCCCCTAGAAGAGTATTTCATCATGGACAGCTACAATAACAGAGCACTCGTAGCCTTTGTGTATGTGATCTACTACTAGGACTGCTCTTAAGGCATACCTGCAAAAGCTCACTGTTCTTCCAAAGGTATGAATAGTTGGATGAAGTCAAAGACAAATTCTCAGCTGGGTTGTTGTTGTTTTTAAAAAGGCTGAGCTAAGGAAATTAGAATGGTTTCCCTTTATAAATTAATGTGCATATGTACGCTTATTTTTCATCTTTCACAGTGCAATCTTCTAGATGTCTCCTCTGAAGTCCCACTGGCTTCCATGGGATTTATTCCCAAGTAGCTGGGTACAGAGTTACAGTCTTATTGTCTTCCTGCAAATCCTGAGAAGCTGGAGGCACTGAAGTCCTGCTCAGCTCTCCCTTTGATCTCTGAGATTTCACTAAGAATTGAAAGCCTGCCCCTGGCACCATAAAGGTGTGATCACAGGATCATGACACAGCCTGTCTTGCAGAACTGGTGACAAAAGAGAAGCCAATGCTTTGGAGCGCTTGGAGATTTTGCCTAGAACTGTGTGGGGTTTTTTGGTGTGTGCACGCGTACAAAATTAGGCTGGATGCCCGAGTCCCTTCTAATTCTGGGATCCAGCAAGGGTTAAAATCTCATGGAGGATTCAGTTGTTGGAACAGCCAGGCTAGCTTCTTGGTAATGGCCCTAGGTATGGGTCTTTAGTATAAGAAAGGAACCTGCTCTGCGCATGAGGGCAAATTGGCTGGTAGTGGCTGGTAGTGAGAAAGTCAAAGGCCAGAGTGGAGAGAGTGGGCTGGGCTACAAGCAAGTAGATGCCTGAGAGTGATAGTCATGTCAAAGGTTGTGGCTATGGGAAAAGCAAGTCCTTCTGGGGTGTTAATGCTATGAGCCCTTTCATCATAGACTCAGTCTGTGTATATGTGTAAATAAACCATATGGCAAACAGACACCACAATATTCCCTGCCCCTCATTCCAAGGAAACCAAACCGTAGGTAAGCGATTTGAAGCCCTGGAATCTTACACTGCTCAGAGATTGTGCAACAATATATTCCTTTTCAAACTCTTTCTATGCTAGGGTGTGTGCATGCAGCTGTTAGTTTAAATTAAATGTACAACATTTTCCCAAAGGAAGGAATGAACAAATGGGCTGGCTAGAACAAAAACACTCCCACCCCTCTCCAAACCTCCCCAGGGTAACTTCTGAAATGTGTTGGCTCATTCTCAAGGCCAAAATCTCCTTCTGTGTTTGTTTCGTGACCATATCCCTGCTACTCTTCCTTGTTTGGAAACAAACATACAACCCTGAGTGCTTTGACTGATCCACCTCGCTGCAGCTGACCAGGGCACCACGGCGGAGTGATGAGTGAACAGCCTGCCTAAGGGAATTTGGAACGGCTTGATATTGCAGACAGACAGTTTTCGTTATAAGTAATGGCCACAACACATCAGGTTTATGAAACACGTAAACACCTAATGCATCAGCACAAATTGGGATGTTACATTTATATTTCTGCTCTGAACTTTGTCCTTGGATATCTCAATCTCTTCTGGCCATTGAAAATAGTGACATTATTCTGACATTGCACTCCGCAGGAACAACACAAAATGAATGCAACATTAACTATACCTAAGAATGAAAACGATGGCTTGCCTGCCTTTTGGAATGGTGTGTGTGTGTGTGTGTGTGTGTGTTGTTTTAGTTTTTCTTTTTATATTCGATTTCTATTTTGTGACTTTATACCATATGTATATTACTGAAAGACCAATACAAAATAAACAAATAATGGCGACAATCTAGCACAGACTTTCCATTTGCTTTAATATGTCATTGTTTTTCTTTAACACAACTCCTACATCTGCTCCGCTCACAAAGAAAGCAGGAGTTAAGAAATACAATTTAATGAGCAAGAGAGGTGGCTGGGTAGGGTGGGGGAAGCTGAATCTTCCTTGCATCCTCTGCTTACCCTGCTTGAGCTTCTCTCCTCAAGCCCTCTACTCATTCCAGCTACACATTAAGTTGATGCTCCATGGAGCTCCCAAAATAATCTTGCTCTTTTTTCCCTTAAAAACTATTGCAGGTCTCCCCTATTTTGAACGGAGACAAGATGCACAGCAGGGAGAAGGGGGAGGGGACAGGGAACCTAATATTTCCAACCTCCTTATTTATTTGATCATTTATAATCCACACTTTCACAAAAAATATCAAGAGAGTGTGCAACATAGGAGAATCAAATCAACAAAAGTATCCATAATAACATCAATGAAACATCAATAAATACTGATGGGTCAAAAATGAAACTTCCTATTGTAAAGGCCTGAACAAACAATACAATTTTCAAAAGACGTCTCAAAAAAAGGGAGGCATGATTCCTGCTGAACCTTTATTAGTGGGGAGGGCCACAGGGCAGGGTCTGCCACAAGATAAGCTTGGTCCTTGGTGAAGGCCAAATGAACTTCAGGGGTGTGGGCAATCAAGAGAAGTGCCCCGTCTCTGTGAAGTTCTCAGTGGTCAAGGTGGAATTTAAGGAATCAGTCACACACAACTCCCTTCCCCAGAGCTACTATCAGCGTGACAATGTGTTTGAAAGGCTGCCTGGCCTAAGTCCAGCTGAAAGGTAAAGATCCCCAAGAAGGGAGAGTAGAGGTCTTGATATTGTCCATCACCTGGACAGCAGATTGAGCAGGCACAAGGGCCACAGCCTTCCCAACAATTCTCTTCTCTCCTAAAAATTCCACAGTGATGCATCACCATTAAAATCTTGAGCATTTCATTTCCCAATAGGCTGCTCTTTGTTGTGGCAGTCTAGGATGTTCTGGGAATGTTGTGCATTGTACTCATGTTTACAGTATATGTAGGCATTGTACCTATGTGTACAGTATGTAGGCACTTTCGCTTCCCTAGCAACTGGGCTGCCTCAGGGTAGCTGAAGTTGTGCAAATTCTAGTGTTGTATGTCGCTTCTGAGTTTCTTGGAGAAAGGGACAAAATTAGTAGTAGTGGGCAAGATGGTGGTTCAAATTTTACCAATTTTTTACCTTAGTCATGAACTCACAAAGTGGCCTTAAGCAAGCCACTATTCACTCACTCTCCATTTGTAATAAAGGGACAATAACATTGATCTACCGTATTAGAGTGCTGAATGCTATACAGCACATTTCAGCATTAAATATGTGTGATGTATACAGTCATACCTCAGGATAAATACGCTTCAGGTTGAGCGTTTTTGGGTTGTGCTCCGCGGCGACCCAGAAGTAACAGAATGTGTTACTTCCGGGTTTCACCGCTTGTGCATGTGCAGACTGTCAAAATGACGTCATGCACATGCGCGGAAGTGGCAAAACCTGACCCGCACACGCACAGACGCACTATCGCATCTTACGTTCTGTTCGGGATGCGAACGGAGCTCCGGAACGGATCCCGTTCGCACCCTGAGGTACCACTGTCTTATCAATGGGTGATCTTGGACCAGTCTCACTCTTAGCCTAATCTACCTCGCAGTGTTGTAGTGAGGGAAGAAATATTGTGGGGAGAATGATATACACTGAGTAACAAATGAATTCCCCTCATACCCTAGCAACTGGAAATGCCTGTTCTTCCCAGTTGCAATATCCTATTATTATCATATTATATTACTACAGCTGCTCCTATTATTTTTCTGAGGTCACCGATTTCACTGGTTTCTGTACTGAGAAAGGAGAGTACTTAGGTCACCATTACAATTACGTCCCCTGCAAAAGGTGCATCAGGCTATATACTAAAGTTCCTTGTATTACACACATGCATGCTAGCACACACAGACACACACTGCAAGCATTTGTTCTCTTTGTTTATGATGGCAACAGACAGGAGATTGAATTACAGAATCACTGTCTGTTTCAGCAGCCCCCGTCACTGGTTCTGTCTGCAGACAGGGAACATTTTCTGAATGACAACTTTGGAAGTTTCTCACACTGTAAAACTTCTCACATCGAGAAGGGACAGTGTGAAGACATTGCCTTCACAGTAACTATGCACAATGCTGTGTTTATGCCCTATGTGCTGCTGCAGAGCTTTCTTCCCAGATGGAGATGCAACAGGAACAGTGTTTCCCGTTGTTGTTGTTGTTATTATATTATCTCATCCACCATCCAAAGTTCACAGGGTGGTTGACAACAATTTTCACGGAAAGGTTGGTAGGAGGGAGCTAAGCTGAAAGTTAGCAAAAGGAGCTCAGGCAAAGGGAATACCCATGTTTTGTTAAAACTTGTTTGTGGGAGTGCATGTGCAAAAATAGCTCCTTCCCTTTATTTTTACTTTCATCCTGCAAAGTTAAACCCTTGCCACCGGGTTTGTTTGCACTTCCCATCCTTGCAAGCTAACTAGCCGACACAGATTTCTTTACCTTCGCTTTGATGTGAAGCGTGGCTCTCCGTCTGTCTGTCCATCTGCAGCCTCTGCACCATCTTCCTCTTCTCGGGCTGGACTATCAAGAGCATTTCTAGAGCTACTGCACTGGGGTCTTTCTGAAACTCCATAGTCCCCATCAGAGCATTGCCTCTCCAGCCTTCCTCTTAGAAGTCCTAATGCTACTGCTGCCACGGCTGCCAAGTGCCCTGGGTATTTTCTACCCCTCACCCAAATTGCACACCCATACAGACATGCACGCAAAACACACGCACGACTTTTGGCTGACCCTGCCAAAGGCACTGTTTGTGGGTACCCGGCAGAAATCTACCCTAATGAGTAGGTTACAAGTCACCTTTGAAAGGAAATCCCAGCAGGGATCCATTTCCTAAACCTGAGGAAGGAGACACATTTTGGAGAGAGAGGGAGGGAGGGAGGGAGGGAGAGAGAGAGGGAGAGATAGAGATAGGGGTCTAGTTTCAGAACATGTTTTTTCGAACCCCCTCCCTTCTGGCTGCCCTTTCAGCATTAAGCCCTTGCTCACATGTAAATCCCGCTAACACCACTGTTGCTCTCGGAGAATTTGCTTTGTGAAGCCTGCATACCCCCTAAAAGGACTTCTGCTGGATTGCCAAACCCAATGTGGAAACTTAAAACGAGACTGCGGGGAGGGGGGGTCAATTATTTTAAAGCAGCAAAAAATAAAACAACAATAGGGATGCTTTTGGTGAATGGAAGTTTTTGATATCACATCCTGGGGTACTTGTTTCAGATAAAATGAGCAATCCCAATTATTTTCAGAAGCAACCTGGTTTCTAAAATATCGTATTAACAGCAGCGGCAGTAATAGCATTTGCCCATCAAAAACACCCATTCAGTTTCTCAAGCAATTCACTTTTTCTGCAGCAACTTGTGTGCTTTGCCATTCAGTTTCGTTACAACTGCAGGCAGAGAACATGGAAAGGTGGAAATGTCAACAATTTTTACCAGCTCCCAGTCCAGCAAATAGAAGCACTGGCAGTATGGTATAGCAATTATGAGCGACCTAGTTTAGCCGGCTGCCGTAATGGGGAGAGTGTGCTGGCATAAGAGTTCTTTCTAAATATATCCCGGACCTCCATCCTGTCACAGTCCGAGCTGGCAGCTGAGCAATGTTTGGCTCATCGTCTTGGGGGTGGCAGGGGTTGGGATGGGAACACCTGTGGGCTGGAGGACAGTGCAACACAGCTAGATAGTTTTTGAACTTCTGCAGCCCTCGTTCAATGTATGAATGCAAACCCATGAAACTGATGGCAAGCCATCCTGGGCTTAAATGCTACCACCCCATGGTCCTCAAGTGACAGTTGGTGCTTAAATCAGGTGCAATAATTGTTCACATGTATAATTTCTGTGTGTTTCTTGAAAGACTCCTGCAGGGCATAAAGGCAAGACTTTTTCAGGAATCTGCTCATCTCCCATTATGGTCCATCAGCAACTGATATGCTACCTTTAAAACAGGAGACTGTAGCCATCATGGCTGGCAGAAAAGAGGTTCTGTGAGAAAGAGTCAAAATCATAAAAGAATATGAAACCAATAAAAGCAGCTCCCTTTATGGAGATAAGACTGTTTTGTCCAATAGCGATATAGGGCTTATTCACACTTACCTTTCCTCCACAATGTTGTTGTTGTTGTTGTTGTTGTTGTTGTTGTTGTTGCTGCTGTTGTTGCTGCTGCTGCTGCTGCTGCTGTTTGCCCTAGAGCTTTAACTGTGAAAATCTGCTCTTTAGCGCTCAATCTGAGCAAATGTCAATTTGGGTTTTAAGCAGATTGTCATTTGCTTGGGTTGAGCTCTAAAGAGCAGGTTTTCGTGGAAAAGGTCTGGAGCAAAGCAAAGAAAGGACACTTGGACACAGAGCTGTAAAGTGTGGTCCATACCTGGAAAGTGTAGGGCAAAATATAAGAGTGGATAAGCCCACACACTCCATTTCTGATGTCAGTAGTCTACGTGGCTATTCAAAAATTGATTTTTGGATCTGAGGCAACAACTTTGCACTTACGAAGACTAGGCAGCCTTTTGTGAAAAACTGGACATGGTGACTTGCTAATTTGTAATTTAAATAGCTCTAGAACTCCATATTTTGTTCCCTAGGCCAATATAAAAAATTCATTAAGCTTTTCTGCAATTTCCCTGTCTTCCTTTAGCAATCCTCTCATTTGCTACCAAAGTGCTCAACTTTCTGCTCTCAACTTTTTAAAGGAAGTCTTTCCTTTTATAGCTTCCCTGATTCTGCTTCTTAACAGGGCTGGCATCCACTTCGACGGTATCTTTCCTAATTTGTGGTGGCATACATTCTGTCTGAGCTTCTATTATTATGTTTTAAAGAATCTCCAAGCATCCCAGAGAGATTTGATGCTCCTGGCTCTCCCATTTGACTTCCTTTCAACTAATCCCCTCATTGAAGTGGATCCACTTTCTTTCCTGCTTAGACCCAACATTGCTTCCCTTGATGGAATACTTGCTCTTAACATCTATTGACACCATTATTTTTGTAGGGATGGCAACTGGTATCCCAAGAGGGTACCAACTTACTTCCTCAAGGTGGTACTTCCTGCTTTCCTTTGTAGATGGAACAAATCAGAGAAACATGAGATTCCAGTAAAACTAAGAGTGTTGGCCAACTGTTGAAATATATACTCTATCTATTAATTTATATACCCTCTCTCTCTATATATATGTGTGTGTGTGTGTGTGTGTTGATTGTAATAGTTAATATAGTAAGCATATTATATGAACTGTTAAATATTCTATAATAATGTTGTTTATGAATTGGGGGAGTGGGCAGATTCCCCTGAAAGTCCTGCATACCAGATTCCCCCTCCCTCATAATTTCTAGAGTTAATAAATGTAGACAAATACTAAATGCTTGAAGTCTTCACCTGGGTACGAGGCAACTTAGCAGTGTACAAATCACAGAATCTTAGAGTTGGAAGGGGCCCAAGAATCACTGAGTCCAGCCCCCTGCAATGCAGAAATATCAGCCAAATCATCCATTACAGATGACCATCCAACCTCTGCTTAAGAAAAACTCATGAAACGAGAGTCCACCACCTCTGATGGTAGTTTGTTACACTGCCGAACAGCTCTTACCGTCAGAAAGTTTCTCTGAATGTTTAGTTGGAGTCCCCTTTCTTGTAAGTTGAAGCCATTGCCTCGAGTCCTACCCTCCAGAGCAGGAGAAATAAAGCATGCTCCCTCTTCCATGTAAATGGAATGCAGGCTGACTCAGTTTCTTGGCCTGGAATTGCTTAGAGAAAAGAACCATTGTATAGTACAAAGGAAGAAAATGGGCAATTGACCCAGTTACCCTGTGCTGGGCAACAGACGAGTGTGAGCCCTTCCTCATGAGGGGATGATGAGCAGAGACAAAGGTGAGGTTTAGCATTTCATTATCCGATGATGTAAGCTGGGAGCGGGGACGTTGCCAGAGTAATAGGGTGATATCAAAACAGGAAAAAATGTGTCCTTTTAAAACAGAGGAAGGAGGGAAGAACTCCATGTTCATTGGCTGGAAGAAGGGGGCTCTGAGAGAGTAGGGAGTATGGCTGCCTTCTGTTCTGGACCCAAGCTTGCTGAAGCTATGAAAGGAGCAACAAAGAGATACTCTTGGGGTGTAGTGTTCTGCACTCCCTCCACCAGAGGCAAATATGTGTAAACCAAATCTCTTAAAGATACTACAATCTCTACCATGTCTCATTCCAATGGCACACAAACCCTAGTTAAGCACCAAGACCTGCTTGGCTGAGATTGGGGTGCGTGGTAACAATACTGATGTTTATGTTTTGTATTAATAGTTTAAATGCAAACAAGCCAAACAACAACAACAACAACATCCTGGCCACATAATGTGCTTCACTGCATCCACACTTTGATTTTATGTTGGATTTCTCTCCCCCACACCTGACTGCATTATCCACTGATCAGGAAAATCTTAATTTGGGGTGGGGTGGGGGAGTGTGGCCTGCCACTTGGTTGACATCCATGTCATGTGGACAACGTGAAAGACAGGTACAAATGGGAAACATCAAATCCACTTTATACTCCAGAGTGTATTTGCTGGATTGATTTCCTTTCTAGATATGGGACAAATAAATGAACATCAGCAATTTCTGCTCCCATTTCTGTTGTCAGATTTCTCAAACATCCCTAATTAAGCTAGCTGTAGCAAGCCCACTCTCTGCCCCTCACAAGTTTCTCTGGGTGTGTCTTTCCCTCACTGACTTCACCATGTTTCAGGCTCATGGTTGGATTGAAGGACAATTAATTTCTCATTCTGTGGATAGATTTTCAGAGAGCTGAATTACATGCATATGCATGGATTGACCTCTCCATTAAGATACGTCATGCTCCAAAACTATGTTTTCTGTTTCATCTTTCGATCTTTTTGGGAGAGGTGCACAGAAGGTGCAGACAAATGAATCTGTCAATTTCAATTTCTCATTTTTCTAGCCTTGAGTTCAGACCTCTGTACTTCCACAGCAGTCTACAATCTTTTCTGAAAAGTCCTCTTGAAAATTCACCAGCATTTTAGTGTGAATGTCTGCCTCACATATTTTTTAATATGTTCACTCTCATATGCATTTTTATGCACATCTAGCCAGTCTATCTATCTGTTCGTACAGATTACTTGATTAGCAAACTGCATTGTAAAATTTGGAGAATGGTGAACTTTGAAGCTTAGCTGTGCTTCAGTTCACATATTGTTCCAGAAAGGACAAACTAGGTAAGATGGCTTTGAATACTAACTGAAACAAATTTCAGCCCCATCTTGCCTCACTGGCTGCATGCTGATATTGTCTTGACAAAATGAGGGAGGGAATGAAAACCATCTAACATATAGTTTGAGTTTTAACACAATCTTTAGCATATTTACTTGGAAATAGTAATTTCCAGCAAGTTTAATGGGACTTGCATTCCAGTAATTGCATTTAGGATTGGAGCTATGGGCCTCCACTGTCATGACAAATTAATCTGTATGTATTAGAAGTTGATTTGATACTGAATTCTACTCTTCTGGGGTTCAGACTGAAAATTTGCAGTCGAAGGGGGAGGAAGAGATTTTTTAAGTTGCTTGGGGGCTTGATGTGCCAAGTAATAAGTCCCAGGGAGATGGATTAGTGAGTAGGGGAAGCTATTAGGGCACATGATAAATAAATTTATCACATAGGTATCATATTTATATCTTGAGGTCTGTGGGTAAGAAGGAGGGAAACTAAATTATTTAAATTACAGAAGGAATGGAAGACAACTTTGTGGAACTACATGGAGCAGGAAAAAAGTCTAATTGAATAGGCCTTAATTGTCAAACAATCTCACATGATTTGTAACAGTATCATTCTGATGCATGGTGTGAGGAACTAGTGCAGAAAAGCAAGGTTGCTCATCAGTTATGAACCAGGATGTCTCTGGTTCAAATCTCTCATTGGGCTGGTTAGGATGTAACACTGAACAATGGTTTATTTAGCCAAAACTATGGTTGTTTTCTATGGATGAATGTCCTGTGTCCAAGTGCACTGGGAAGTAAGTCTTGATACTGCACACAGCCCTAAGGGCAACATTAGAGACTAGACAGACAGCCCAAATGGTCAAATACCAGTCCAGGTCTAATACAACCAGCACTACAACCTGGGGTCAGTCCTGAAGTCACAGTCCAATGGCATTCCCAAAGCAGCCAAGCCATAGTTCATCAATGGAGAAAGTTGAGCAGACACAGAGTCTCTGCCTTGCTTCCCTTTTATCCTTCCCAATATTGATTGCTGCTCCTGAGCAGCTGTGCCTCTCCACTTGATGAAGCATGTGATCCTTACCTGCTATGAGCTTACTCCAGCTGAGTGACCACCACCCTCTTCCCAGACCTAATGAGCCCCATGATCTCCACCTGGTCCACTAGTGAGCTGGGCTGTGTCCCCTTGCCTGCCTCAGTCTCTTAGAATGCCCTTCCTACTGTTCCTGCTGCCTCAGAGCCTGTTGTGTCTGTGGAGACGGGGGCCTCTCTGGTCCTGGTGATATACCCCCCTTCTCTGGCTCCCCTGAACTGTCAGCTCCCCCTGCAACATTCTCTGATGTCCTGTGAGTACCTCCTAAGTCCCCAACCTCCCCTCCCGCCTCTTCAGCTAGTCCCGGTGTGTACCAATTGTGGCTACACCCCTCACCATGATCTCTTCCCCCTTCCTCTGTGTCCTGCGAGTTCATGACAGTGAATCTGACCAGGTTCACTAGCTATGATTTGGGAACCTTAAACCACAATTTGAAGCTAGCTTGTGCCTCTCAGCTTGCTCTAATTGTAGTTTGTCATTACATCCAAATGTGGACATTGTATGTTCTTAGGCACACAACCGTCCCTCAGTCTTTCATCTGAAATGTGGGTACAGTGGTACCTTGGTTTAAGAATAGTCCAGTTTAAGAACAATTTGGTTTACAAACTGCAAAACCGGAAATAGTGTCTTGGTTTGAGATATTTACCTGAGTCTAAGAACGGAATCTGAATGGTGGAAGGGCACTGGTGGCAGGAGGCCTCATTAGGGAAAGCACACCTCGATTTAAGAATGGACTTCCAGAATGGATTAAGTTCGTAAACCGAGGTACCACTGTATACATTTTTTGACCTGTTTCCTAGGGCTGAGGTAAAGAATCTTGATGGGAAGCACTTTGAATATCCTGAAGCAATATATAAACATTAAGGATTTTAAAGAAATAGTGCCATGGGTTGGGGCACTGATAGGAGAATACTTGTATTCTCAGCTGCATTTTTCAAACGCAGCCAAGGCTTAATTCTAAGTCCACAGCGAGACACACCTTAAAAGAGCACAGCTAGTAAAACAGGTGAACACTCTCTGGGGCCCCGGTGTACATGCAAACTAAAATGTATTCGTGAAGGCAAAATATATCCCTGAACTACTGTAAAAAACAAAAGCAGGCCATTTGTTGAAAGCTAAAACCAGTAACAATACATGTGTTCATGCATTATCTTGTACCTGTGTACAAGCTGTCTATAGCTGTGTTCAGCTGGTGAGACTGTGTCTAGACATTTTTAAAAATAATTTTTTATTAAAGTTTTTTTGTGTTTCAAACCAAACAGATAAATAGGGTAAGGTACATCTATTGTCTCCAATTTCAATTCATAGTCTCTTCCACGGTTTGTTTACATACAGCGAGAGACACTTTTGGCATAGACATTTTGCAGTTGGAGGAAAAGGGGGTGGAAAGGGGGGTATTGTTCTTTCATACTATTGCCTGTTATTAGTATAAGGTTTTGTGTCAGGGTTTGTGTGGCTAGGTCCTAGATAGATAGATAGATAGATATAGATAATGTGAGGTGCTAAGGGGTCCCAGGCTTGGTTGGCTGCATTCAGTTGATTGCAGTGTTTCTTGTTTGTATGTGTGTTGAGGGTGGGGGTAGGTTGTTGGGTCAGGTTAACCATATTGATTTGTATGCAGTTGGGGTGATAGGTCATTGTCCCATTGTGCTGTGTATGGTATCTACACATGTTGATGTTTTACTCACCTGTTAACCAGTCCTGTGTCCTCTCCATATGGCTTTGACCATGTATAGTTTTCTAATGCCATGGCAGAAAATGCAGCAGGGCATTTTCTGTCTACCCAAAGCTATCTCTTATTTTCTCCTTTTAATTCAAACGTACTGAAGGAAAGGAGAAAGAGAACCCACATCTAATTACCCAGGAAGATCGTTTTTCATAACTTTGGGAATATCTATTATTGATAGTGTGGTAGGTTTTAACTACACAGCTTGTAGTGGGAGACGGCAAGGAGAATCTGGGCCAGAGATAGTTTGTTTCTCTTGGGGCTAGGATCACACTCTCATGTAGTTTGTAATGTTCTTCCCATCCCATTCCACCCCATCCCACTGCACTTATTGATTTCTTTCTTTCTCAATCATCAGCCAGTCAGCAGGAGGTACACAAAAGGTTGAGGAAGCTGAGAGAGAATTCCCTTACAAATCTTGTTCAACATACCTGCCCTGAATTCTCTGTGGCTCAGCTTGTGGTTTTATGAATATGAATGCTGCCCTATACAAGTTGGCTTCTCCAGTGTGTATCAGATTTAGTTCTCGGAAAAGAAACATTTCTCACCCTCCCACCACCCCTCAGTTACTAACCAGGAAGAAAAACAGAGATACGCTGATTCCTATATTTTGCGAGTGAGGAACCTGTGGCCCTGCAGGTGCTGTTGGACTTCAATGTGTAGCTCACAAGTTCCCTACTTCTGCTGTACTGCGTAAACAGCTCAACCTAATGTTGGAAAACTTTCATATGGGCATCCATATGTTACCTTCACAGTTTCATTTTGCTACCTGCGGTGAGTTTACCAGAATCCTCCCATTTCTTTGACCATACAGCTTGTCCTTTGCTCATCCTCATACTGAACAGTGAACAAATGGACTTCACCGGTGTGTACACATCACTGCTTCCACCGGCTCTGACACCTCTGGTGTTTGAAGCCAAGTACGCATGATGGTAGCTACATCCCATAGGTATCCTGTAGCTCAGGCATAGGCAAACTCTGCCCTCCAGATGTTTTGGGACTACAGCTCCCATCATCCCTGACCACTGGTCCTGTTAGCTAGGGATGATGGGAGTTGTAGTCCCAAAACATCTGGAGGGCCGAGTTTGCCTAGGCCTGCTGTAGCTTATTTAAGAAATGTGATGTGTTTCCCCTCCAACCAGCTTCCATCTGATACCCACAGAAAGTAAAGAAATGAAAGACACCAGTTCTGGACTGAACTACTAGCGTGGACCTGGCCAACAGTATGATATGACACTTGAGGCAACTTTCTAATTTGTCACAACTGGCCTTTCTTTTGCTAGGCATGTATTACAGCATGAGAAATGAAACGTTGCTCTAGAAACGTATCCTGTTCAATTTCACCTCTTGTCTGTTCACATCTTTGTGTATGCCTATCAACAAGCGCCAGTTGGTAGCATCTTCCTGTCCCCCCCCCAGGCCAATATCTATGTGTGCAGCAATTAGGAGGTACACTCTTGAACCCTTGTGAAGCAGTGATTTGTTTGGACCTTGGAAAATCAAGAGCAAAGCCAAAGCTTGTTCTAATTGAATCTGTTGCTGTGTTACCTAGAAATAGTAACAAAGATCCTTTGCCAGAACAGTTTTTACTTTGGGGCATTGCCACTTTAGGGCTTAACCACACTTACCTTTTGCCCCGCTTTTTCCAGGCACATGTCCATCCTTAAAAGCTCCATATCTGAGTGGTTTGTTATTGTTGTTTTTGCCCTGGAGCTTCCCCAATGAAAACCTGTTCTTTATCACTCAATTGGAGCAAACATCAATTCAGGTTTTCTGCATCACCACCAAGCCGGAGGTGGCAGGCTTCTGTTTACATAATGTAATCTATATTTATATTATATGTATATGCACTGTAAAGATGTTTTATGTTGCTGTTATTGGTTTTAGGCTATTCTAAAAATGATACTGGGTGTTTTTTAAATTGTACATCACTTAGATCTTTTAAATTTTTATCATGTTAAGCAGTTAATAAATGCTTTGAAATAAATAAATCTTCTGACTGGGGTCTAATGCAATCCATGAGTTTGTGCTAACATAGGACTGTTGTCAACTAACTTTTAATCAGAGTAGTCCCACTGAAATTAATGGCTAAGTTAACCATGACTGTTAATTTCAGTGGATCGGCTCTGAGTAAAATTTAGTTGAATACTGCCCATAGACCCTCAAATCTTTGAAGAGATGACTGGTCCTCCACATTCCTTGTTTCAAACCCTCTGATGACCTTCTACCACTTTGTGAAAACATTCATTTTGTAGCAGCCGTTTGGCTTCCCAAGCTGTTAATTTTAGCCCGCCTAATTTGTTAATGAAAATGTTTTTATGTGTTGAATCTGCTCTCCTTTCTGGTTGTGTATTTTATATTTTATTGTTGGTTTAAACCTGTTGATTAGATTGTAAGGAGGGATGAAAACAGCCTCCCCATATTCTTCATGCTATTTCTGAGCAGGGAACGGGAAAGGAGACATTTTGCCTGAATTTATTCAAAAGCTTTTAATGAGAAATTTTGACTCAACCCAAAATGTACGGCACCTTCAGCTTTCTATTTTATTTTAATGGAGACGTGTGTTGAAAATGCTTTTAATGAAATAATAACTGAAAAGAGGGGTGTTACCAGTAAAAAAGAATCAGATGCCCTCAGCTTGCCTGCATTCAGCACAACATGTCCCACTGTCATATGCATTCACACTCTTTCAGCCCAATTATGAACCATGCAAAAGCACAGATTTCGGATTATGTGCAGTTTTTAGGACCATGCAGTGGTACACATTAACAGAGCTACCCTAACTACCGAAAGCAGCCTAACATACCTTGTTAGGGTATGCGTGTGACAGACTGAATGTGTGAGCAGACAAATTTGTCACTCATAAGCTGCTTATGGATGTCAGGTCAACCTTGAAGCAAAGCAGTGATAGGTGCGTCGCGTTCCAGTGATAATGCCCATCAGTTTGTGGTTGTTTGGTTACTTCTTTTAACCATGAAGCACATAATCTGAATGCTCTGTGTTTATGGGATCAAAAGTGAAATACATGCCGTAAAACTCTGTAGATATACATCCCACCCATGATTACTGCAAGCTAGAAGGCCACATAATTTCCATAGATAGTATAGGTCAGTGTTTCCCAAACGTTTTTGGGCAACGGCACACCTGTTTACTGAAAAAAAATCTCGCGGCACACCACCATTAAAGCCCCGCCCCGTGACGTCAGCGCGCAGCGTCACGCCGGGAGGGACGCACAAAAGTGAAAGTTTTTTCCCTCGGCAGCTCCTCTCAGCTGCGCTCAATCCGCCTCGGAGCGCAGGAGCGATGCCTCTCTCTGGCTCTCCCTCCGCGCAGGCTGAGGGAGGGAGGGAGGGGCGCGTGTGACCCGTCTCTGCTGGGAGACCAAACCCAGCGAGGCAGAGTCGCGCGGAGGCGCCCAGGCAGCGCTGCCGGCTGCGAGGAGGAGCGCCAGGCAGCAGCAGGAGGCGCGACCTCTCCTCGCCGCCGCCGCCCCGCCTCTCGCCGCCCGACTCGCCCGCCTCCCTCCAGGTATCTCGCGGCACACCAGCCGATGTCTCACGGCACACTCGTGTGCCGCGGAACACCGGTTGGGAAACACTGGTATAGGTCATCACACTTCCATCACCACCCCATATCTTTTTGTTGCTATAGGCTTAAGTAATGGCAGGTCATTTGTCCCAAGGATAAACCATGCACTTTGTATTTTCATGCAGAAAAAGAGTGCCCAGTTCCTGGCGATTCTTCCAGGGAGCAATTTTCAGTACGATGCTCATTATGCACCCCCTCCTGTGGTGACGGACAGGCCAATCAAACCCTAAAGCACTTCTACAAGGCAGACAGTTCAAGTAAAATTGTCCTGTTAAGTCGGCAGGTCACCAATTAAATGTGCCAGGAAGGGAGTCTATTTCTCCCCTCTGTTTAAAGATGCTGTCTGAGTTAACTGGAGCTCGCCCGCTATGCTTCAACTGTACAAAGACTAGTCGAGGGCAGAGGAGTGTAACATGAGCTTGGAAGAGTCAATTAATGCAAGCTGTAACTCCCATCTTCTCACTGGCTGCATTTTCTCTCCTCGTTATGGATGCAAAGGCAGTTTCTAGCCAGCTCCCTTGACTTCCTGTTGAAGACTTCTGACATCCCTAAGATCTTTGCTGGCGTTTGCCTTCAGTCTCTTGGGCATCCACTGTGACTAGTCTGACTTTCCCAAGGCCTCGTCCACTTGTAGAAATGGATGGAATTTATGGGGAGGGTGTTTGTACATTTCAAAAAAAAAAAAAAAGGTTTGGATACATACCACTTGTGGAAGTCAAATGTTCTATATTTTTTTTTTTGGGGGGGGGGGAGCTGCTAGTGAGATGGTGTGATTAGTAGGAAGAGATAGCAAGAGGACACCACCACTGAAGAGGGCCCATGGGGAAGATGAGGCCCCATGAGCTTACTAGAGAGATATGCAAGGCTGGGCTGGAATCAGAGCATTTCTGCCTTCAGGACCTACAGGTGCATGAATGTGGACTGGCTAGGATAGGGATGGGAAACCTGTGGCCCTCTAGAATTTGTTGGACACCACTTCCCATTGGTACTAACCATTGGCCATGCTGGCCTGGGCTGATGGGAGTTGAAGCCCACCACTGGAAGGCCGCAGCCCACCACTGGAAGACCCATTCTTCCTACCACCTGTAACACTGCCTCACAGGTTGCCACTGTTCACTCCTCCTGTTAAACTTAGCATGATTACAACAGATGAAACCTTGACATTCTGTTTGCAGAACATGCTTTGTTACTGCTTGAAGAGCTGCACTATGCTTTGCTACTGAGCAGAAGGAAAACAAAAGTTCAGTGCCCAAAGGCATATTTATACTAAAGAGCTGATGATGCAGCTGGTGCTCTTAACTTTGCAAATTGTTTACATGGATTTTCCTGGTGTTTGTAAGTTCACTTAGGGACTGCTTGAAGTATGAGATGACAGAGTAATGCTATTAGAAACAGTCATTAATTCTAGCCAGCTTATTATACTTGCCCTGCTGAAGCTACAGAGCCTTTGGTCACTTACTGATGACTTTGTTATTGAGCATTTATTCTGATTAAGTTGCAGAAACTTTGTGGAGAGATTAGATAATGTTGACTGTTTATTCAGCCTTCATTCTGACTGGTTTGCAATGAAGTTATATAGTATCACAGAAAGCAATTGTTTTCCCACCATTTTCAGCATATTTTCACATTACTGTACCTTCCTTACTGCAAAATTAATGACTGGGAGTGGGGGACCAGGTTTGTTGCATAAGAGTGCCAAATCCACTTCATTTGTACAACATGAATTTGTCAGTGTGCAACTGAATTCCACCTGCAAAATAACAACATTCTGAAAGATGCATTTGTTCTGAGCAGAGAATGAAGAAAGTTCAACAAAATGGCCATAGGACTGAACCAGAGATCTTCTGCATGCAAAGCAAACACTCTTCCATTGCGTGATGGAAAAAAATAAGAGGAAAAAATTAGATGTTGAAGAAAAGTAAACTTAAGTAGAACATAAACCTTTTAGAAGACATCTGAAGGCAGCCCTGTTTAGGGAAGCTTTTAATTTCTGATGGACTATTGTATTTTAATATTTTGTTGGAAGCTGCCCAGAGTGGCTGGGGAAACCCAGCCAGATGGGCGGGGTATAAATTATTATTATTATTATATCTGAAAAAAACAAAGTAGAGAAATGGCAAAGGCAAAAAACCCCCCACAGCCAACAGAGTATAGCATATTAACCCCAGTTAACGATGGTCCTGCATGACCTTCGTCCTGAAACTTTAAGGAAATGCAGGGAACTCCATCCATTCACACTTCAGCTGCAAGAAGTAAACTTAAGGTACCAGTGAGGGTTTTCTTTTAAATTGATAGTTAACAGAGGCACCTTCAGCATGAAACATTAGAGAGTCAGTGAGGCTGCTGACAGTGTTAGAGGCGCAATTGCCAGAAGGCACTCTCAACACAGATATGCCCTCAGATGAGGGAGACGATGATGAAGATGACAGATTTTCTGAAGGAGGAAGGAAGCAAGTTCATAACCCAAACAAGCGAAAGAGGAAGAAAAATCTAAAACCAAGTACAGTACATCAATCATCCCCAAACACCACACACAGCTCTGTACTCCACATCAGCCAGATGCCTTTAAAGGACTCATTGAATACTCATAGGACATCACCACCCTATCAGATTATTTTGTGGGCAATAACAATTGGACAACTTCTACATGGATTTCCCCATTCTCCTCAAGGAAGATTACATATGAAACAATTTGTGGTTAAGACACTATCCGTTTCACAGTTGTATATAATATTTAAGTGTTAAAATGTAACTTAGTTGTAATCTTTCTCACGCAATAACAGGTGGAAAGTTTTTTTGAAATACGTGATGGAAGAGCAAGTCTGACTTTGTGACAGAAACATCCATGTTATTCTACCCCCAGGGCCAGAAACCTGGCTCATTTAGTTTGTTTTTTGCTGCACGACTCTGAGTTGAAGTTCAGGGAATGTCTAGCTATTCAGCAGACACCTTAATTCCTTTGATGTTTCATCAAGACTTTTTTTTTAAAGTTAGTTTAGGATACGTGGTACCTCGGGTTACATATGCTTCAGGTTACAGACTCCACTAACTCAGAAATAGTACCTTGGGTTAAGAACTTTGCTTCAGGATGAGAACAGAAATTGTGCTCCGGCAGCATGGCAGCAGCGGGAGGTCCCATTAGCTAAAGTGGTGCTTCAGGTTAAGAACAGTTTCAGGTTAAGAACAGACCTCCAGAACGAATTAAGTACTTAACCTGAGGTACCACTGTCTATAATTTGATGGTATGGAAACAAAGGAAGCTGGACAAACTAAAGAGTTTCTATAAGGACAGCAAACCATTGTAAGAGCCGAAACTCACATGACACCCCAATACATTGGCTGTTATGGAGAGAGTTGCCTTCTTTTCTAAGTAAGAGAGATATTCAAAAAAGGGTCCTTCAATAACTGACAACTTGGGAAAATAGCTTAATGTTGAAGAGGCTGGATAACAAGGCACAAGTCTTATATGAAATTTTGCTGGATATAGAATACAAGTACTGCTGATCTCTTAAGATCTTTGCGGGGAAAGAATTCTGGAAATGTGATAGAGGAGTCTCTATGAACAGCTGTGTGGGAGAAACCACTGTTTAAAACAATTTCCACACACATTAGGTGTCAAAACCTGAAACTGGTCCACTGCTAGTACTTGACTCCACAGAAATCTCACATTAACATCACATTGTATGGCCTTTGTTGGAGGTGCTATGGTGAAGTAAGAATATACATATGTGGTGGATGTGCCAAAAAGTACAGGCGTTTTAGATGTTTTCTTCCTGGGAAATACAAACTATAGTGAATAAAAAAATTAAAATGGCACCACATTGGCTCTTCTTAATCCATTTACGGATGCAAATATAACTTTGCAAAACAAGGATCCCATCTATCTCTTTTTAACTGCTTTGAAGGCAAGGATAGTAAGACCCTAGAAAATCCTTGAGGGACTGTACTTAGACATGTGGGATAATTAGACATGTGGCCTTATTAGAAAAACTAATGGAGAGATGCAGATTGGCAATTACACAAAAGAAATCAGACACATTTTATGCAGTTTGGTATTATTTTATGGTTTCTACAAATCAAGAACAAGCCTTGGATGATGCACATTTGTTACTGGTATATGAGAGTTATGACTGAAGCTCTGTTATCAAGAAAACAACACCAGTAAAGGAAGCAGAGAAATTATAAAGTTAGTAATCTGTTGTGAGGATCTGGATAATTTACCGTATTTTTCGCCCAATAAGACGCACTGGCCCATAAGACGCACCTAGTTTTCTGGGGGGGAAATAAAGGAAAAAAAAAATTATTCCCCCCCCAGGTGCGCTGCGCTAATCCCGAAGCTTGGGGCGTGCGGAGCTCAGCACGCCCCAAGCTTCTGGGTGCCGGCAAGCAGTCCGCTAGCCGTGGGAGAGCCGCGGGGCTCTCCCACGGCTAGCGGATCGCTGCGCTACACCAGAAGCTTGGGGCGTGCAGAGCTCAGCGTGCCCCAAGCTTCTGGGTGCTGGCAAGGTCTCCGCTAGCCCTGGGAGAGCTGGGTCTCCCACAGCTAGCGGAGAGCTTCCTGAAGCCTGAAGAGCGAGAGGGATTGGTGCGCACGGACCCCTCTCGCTCTCCAGGCTTCAGCGAAAGCCTGCATTCACCCCATAAGACGCACCCACATTTCCCCTTCATTTTTGAAGGGGGAAAAGTGTGTCTTATAGGGCGAAAAATACGGTACTAATATGATATACCTCAGAAGGATTCGAAAAAAACAAATGTTAAGCACCCCCAAATGAAACAAGAATAACTTGAAACCTTTAATTTTATCTGATTTCTTTGCCCCCACCTATACAGTGGTACCTTGGGTTACATACGCTTCAGGTTACATACACTTCAGGTTACGGACTCCGCTAACCCAGAAATAGTACCTCGGGTTAAGAACTTTGCTTCAGGATGAGAACAGAAATCGTGCTCCGGCAGCACGGCAGCAGTGGGAGGCCCCATTAGCTAAAGTGGTGCTTTAGGTTAAGAACAGTTTCAGGTTAAGAACAGACTTCTGGAACGAATTAAGTACTTAACCCGAGGTACCTCTGTATCTTAGACAACACACCAGAGGTTATTTTTTACAATTTACAATATAATACGTTGAGCTGAAAGGGAAAACTGATAGGATATACTTTATCATAGTTCTGGACTTTGGAATTATTAATCTCAGTTGTAAAATTTTGTTGGATTACTTTTTCTCAGTTTTTGTTGTAATCAGGACAATCTCATTATCACTATTTCTGTATGCAAAATCTGTAATTTTTGTGTTTAGGTTTGAAGAAATAAAGAACTCTAAAATTAAACATACAAAAGAAACGAAACAGACAAAGTCTAACTTCTTTGTAAACAAATGAATGTGAATGCTCAATAAATAGGTTTATCTGGATGAGCCCATAATTCAGGAATAGGTGAAAAAAAAGGTAAAGGCAAAGGACCCCTGGATGGTTAAGTCCACCAAAGGCGACTATGGGGTTACGATGCTCATCTCGCTTTCAGGCTGAGGGAGCCAGCGTTTGTCCACAGACAGTTTTCCGGGTCATATGGCCAGCATGACTAAACTGCTTCTGGTGCAATGGAACACTGTGACGGAAACCAGAGCACACGGAAATGCTGTTTACCTTCCCGCCACAGTGGTACCTATTTATCTACTTACACTGGTGTGCTTTCAAAACTGCTAGGTTGGCAGGAGCTGGGACAGAACAATGGGAGCTCACCCCATCACGGGGATTTGAACCACCGACCTTCTGATTGGCAAGCCCAAGAGGCTCAGTGGTTTTGACCACAGTGCCAGCTGCGTCCCTAATTCAGGAATAGTGAAAATGGGTAAAAAAAAAATCCAGAATGATCATTAAATGCATGCAGAATTCAGCCCAAACCCCCACCAAGCATGTGTGCATATCCTTCACTTACAGAAATGCATAAAACCCACGTGGGCTTGGGGAGACCCAGTACCATCTTCCTGATGTGGAAAATCTCTTCCATCCATCACACAACCTAGATCAGAATGCTGCATAACCTTTAGGAACTGTACCTGGCACACACTGTGTGGTGCCATGGTCACAGAGCACAGCATGGGCAGTAATTTAGTATGCACGCAGCAAGACACTTTGCACTCCCCAGGTGGCATTTTTGAAATCATGTGAGACTGGAGGATCATTGCTGACAGCTTCTCTCAGCCAAGTCATTATGACCATCTGCTCTCAGCTGCACCGAGCCAACGGCTTCTATAAAGAGAAGGCATGCCACAGGATGTCAGGGCTCTGGCAGTAACAGGATCCCTGGAACTTTACAGAGGAGCTGACTCTGTCTTTTCTAGCTATGAGTTTTGGATGTCTTATCTAAATTTCTAGATCGAAGCTTTCTATAGAGAAGAATTGCCCTACAAGGTAAGGAGCGAGCTTAAACCGAGGACTGGTTCAGTTTCCATATTGGGGCAACCAAAGAGGGTCTCTCAAGGCAGAAGCTCATCTTGATTCACACATAACATTTTAAAGCTGGCATCATGCATTAGGCCAATCCATGCTAGTGCCTCACACTTGGAGCTCTGCTATACCAAGGAGGCAAACTGGGACACTTTTGGTAGTGTATACATCTTTGAAAACAATTCTATAGAAAAGGGGGTCTGCTGCAGCAGGCTCCTTAATTCCCCATAGCTAAGGTATTGACAGCTCATGTTCCATCATCACATGTCCCAGCAGTGAAACTTTGGAACACTCATAATGCACTTATGCATAAAGATCGGAAAGTCATGGCATTTCTGCCATGGCAGATCTCGAAAGGAGTGTGTCTAGTTTGTCATATTGTTTGCAAGACTGCCTCTGTGTGGACATGCAGAGGAAAATAAAGTGGTATGCAGTTTGACAGCACCCTGGGGTTCCAAATCCCGCTCCCTGATCTTCGGGCATCTGCTTGTTGATTTTTTTCAGAAGCAGCTTGCATTCCCTTCTCTTCATCTCCCTTATCAGAGCAGAGAAGCCTGCTCATCTGCCACCTGCCATGCCTCACCAGTTCCCTTCCTCCTCCATTAAGAGGCCGTTTCTGACTTCCTTAGGCTTCTCTTATGACTTCTTCCTCTTTTCCTTGACACCCTTTGAGGCTTAAAAGCTATTAAGAGACTTCCAGGTTCCCTCTATCAGCCCCACCCAGAGAAGAAACACCCTGGTGCATCTATAGCAGAACAACTGGATGCCTGCATTTGATCCAGCTGCAACAAAACATGTGTCTCTTGTATCAGTCTTTACAGCCACAGCAGGCGATGTAACTCTCCAACGGTTTGACTTCACCTCCAAAGGCACACACTTCCATTGTCCCCTGAGATGGGCGCATGCCAACCATATGCTAAACACTGTCCTTACAAAAGGCAGAGTATGTTGGGAGGGAGGACCCATACAGACTCTTGGTTGGAATAACAGAATCACCACCAACGCTATGAATCATGGAATCATTTGGAAGGGACCCTGAAGATCATCCAATGTTGGAATAGGCAGCCATTTCCTATGGAGAAGCACAATATCCTCAGGTTTCAAATGATCACATGCAGAGACTTTAGTTGATGTGCTGGGATATAGGGTGAAGCCATTGTTGAGAAAATAGAGGCCACCCGCAACCGAGAAAGGAACATTTTAAAAATAAGATTAAAAGGTTAGGACCTTAGTGAGGCTGCCTTATATTGCATCAGACCAGGTATTGGCCCATTTGTTTCAGAACTGTCTACACTAACAGGAAGTAACTGTCCAGAGTTTCAGACAGGGAATATTTCCCAGACCTAGCTGAAGGTGTTGGGGATTGAACCAGGAAAAAGATAAGAGAAAAACAGATGATGAAGAGAGAAAACTTAATTAGAACATAAACAACAACAATAACAAAAAACACAGAAAAGATGGGCCATGGGAAGAAAGTAACGAAAAGAGCAAAAAAGATGAAAGAGGTACAATCAAAACAAGATCTCCTCCAGCATCCACCAAGGACCAAATCTTACCATCTCTTACAAGTGTGCAAGGAGAGTATTATGGGTAAGAGTATAAATACTATTTTAAAATGATATAAATCAGATAGTCATAATCATATTGTCTATCAGATACTCTAAACAGTATCTTCAAAAGAGAAAATGGAAACTGCATTCCTGAAAGGAATGGATGCAGAAATAGAGATCAAAAACAGGTTTATTAAAGACAGGGGTGGGGAGGAAGAATCCAGATGTATGATGAGTACTACAGAACACAGTTTGAGCGCAATATGCAGTTTTGTCTCCATAAATAAGCAGATGCAGTTCACAAACTGATAAACACTCAGTATCCAATGAAGTCATACCTCTTGAGTACATTTCTTGAAATCAATGGACTAGACTTTTTATGTCAGGTTAGATGGATACAACCCTGTGCGGAATTATACTGCACTTTTTCAAGGATCAGAATAAAGTTTGAATGCATGGAGCACAATAATGTAAACAAGCAAATAATATTTACAATTTTTAATACTTGCAAAGTTTATAAGAATCAGTAGAGGTTTAGAAGAAACTGTGTTTTTTTAAAAATGTATTTTTATTAAAGATTTTCTTGATTTGCAAAAGTATGTGCAATGTCTCTCTCGTCCCCCCCCATGTAACATTTTTACAAATCAGTTTCATTTGTTGAAACATTAAGAAGAAACTGTTTTTAGAAGAAACTGTTTTTAGAAGAAACTGTTTTTAGAAGAAACTGTTTTTAGAAGAAACTGTTTTTAAAAGGCTATGGAAAAAATTCAGATGTATACAAATAATAAAAAGGTAGCTAAAAATGGCAGTGCTCAGTTGTCTTAAAGCCTATTTTGTGTCAATATGACCTTGATATGCAAGAATATAGGCTGCACAATGAAAACTCTTTAGCAGTGGGAGAACAGCGCTACTCTCCTGCCAGGAATCCTACAGCAGTGCTCCCAAATAAATGTAGTGGGCTACTGTAGTGGCTGTAAGTGGATAGTTTTAGAGTCTTTTAATGGAAGAAATACGTTTCAGAAACTAAACAGCACAAAGCCGTTGCCATAGGAATGACAGTAACAGATACAAAAATTAGACTAGCCAAAGCCATAAAAACATATTTTGTAGTCGAAAACAAAACCTTGAGGCACGAAGAGTTTAGTTGTGGGAAACAGCTTATGGCTACACACACACACACACACACACAGAGAGAGAGAGAGAGAGAGAGAGAGAGAGAGGGAGGGGGAGAGAGATCTTGTTGCATTTTTTATCAAGCCACCCTGGTCAAAACAGATGGGAGGAAGAAGGGAAGGATGGTGCCAGCAAGAGGAATTAGAATAGGCAAAAATTCTGAAGAGGATTCCTTACAGCCCCCTAGTGGCCAAGACTAATAATTATGATGCTTTTTGTTGCACTGTGAATAATTTTAACATATCCTTTCAGGAAAAATAAATAAGTTAGAGAATAGTGTAACTAATTGGCCAATGCAGACAAACTTAATTTAAAGATAGAGTCTTACAACAACAAATTTATGTTCATTAATCTGAAACAGAGCATCTGAAAAACACACAACATAAATCCATTAAATACTGTTAATGAATATGTCATCAACCAAGTACAGAATCTCAGAGCAACAGCATCTGAACAATTTAGAGCACACTGGACCACAGGTCAATACCTGATTATCTGGATACAGCACAAGCATGGGGTTGAACCTGGCCATAGCTGACTAACAATCCAGAAGGGATTATTGGCCTTGACACACCCTCTCCATACATTCACTGTGGGTCCATCTCCAGCCCTCCAACTTTCCATGTTGTCTCTTTCCCCAACTTGATAGCAGTCATGAGCTTTTAACAGCTTCCCTATACACCGGCTGAAACTATGACTTTGCAACAAATGGGAACCTAAGGGTTGCCATAGACGTAAATACCTCTCTCTCTCTCTCCCCCTCTCTGTGTGTGTGTGTGTGTGCGCGCGCATGGGGAGGGAATAAGAGGGGATCAATAATTTCCCATAACAGTTAAACACATTAGCCAGTGACTAGAGATATAAACCTTGGTTGCAAAAATTGCAAAGTAAATAAATTCTCCAGTAAAAGCGTCATTGATCAATTTAGTATCTCATCTAAAAGGATGACAATCTATATTAATTGGTCATAGGCAAGTCACCAAGACTGCTGACCTCTGGACTGTAAGGAATACATTCAAGTGCGGCATGGCAGAGGAGTGATGGGAGAGTTTCTGCAGCATTTGCTTGTGCTGTGCCTACTGAAAGCTACTGCAATTAATCCTTTATCTTGGTAAACCCCTAATTAACTCCCATGCTTTTAGTTAAATGAAACAACACAGCAATCTGCCACCGGTGAACAATGAGATAATGCTGATGTCACCAGCCAATGTTTCAAGTAGTAATATCATACTTAGGATGCCCATTGTTTCTCCAAGCAATGAATTTGTTACTTGAGCAGTCAGTGACAATGTCACCCTCCCAAACACTGCTACTGATGTTCAAAGAAGGAATCCAGTACTACAAAGGAAAGGGGCAAAAGGATTCTTAATTGGGAGCCTGAGTCACAGGAAGTGACTTTCATAGGTTTTTGCAGCCCAGAAGGACTGTGGAAGAATCCTGAAAGAAACATCCTATGGCGAAACTGTGGCCCTCCAGATGTTGTGGGACAGCAAAACCCAACATCCCTGACCATTGGCTGCTTGGGGCTGGAGTAGAAGAACAGCAGAAGGGCCATGGCTTCCATATCCCTGGTCAAGAAGGAGTTTTACTGTAGGATCAAGGGGTGGAGGTGGGTAATAGGCCAGGGCCCTACGATTATGCCCCTTAAGGGAGCTTCTGGCAAGTCCTTTGCTCATGCCACCACTACCTCTATACAGTGGTACCTCGCAAGACGAATGCCTCGCAAGACAAAAAACTCGCTAGACGAAAGAGTTTTTTGTTTTTTGAGCTGCTTCGCAAGACGATTTTCCCTATGGGCTTGCTTCGCAAGATGGAAACATCTTGCAAGTTTGTTTCCTTTTTCTTAACACCGTTAATACAGTTGCGACTTGACTTCGAGGAGCAACTCATAGAACGCGGTGTGGTAGCCTTTTTTGAGGTTTTTGAAGACTTTGGTGATTTTTGAAGCTTTTCCAAAACGTTCCCGACACCGTGTTTCGCAAGACGAAAAAAATCGCAAGACGACAAAACTCGCGGAACGCATTAATTTCGTCTTGCGAGGCACCACTGTATATGGTATTCTTCCTGCCTTTTAACTTGTTAGAATTCCCAAGGGAGCTTCCAGTTCAAAAGCAATTAAAAAAAAGAAGAAGAAGAAAAATAAGCAATGCCTTACTCATCCTTGTAGGTGTTGAATTCTAGGTGTGTGAGAGTATCTATAGTAAGAGAGCCTTGGTCTAGATCTGGTTCCACCATTAACATAGGAATATCTTGCTGGATCAAGTGAGTTGCCCTGCAGTGCTGCAGGTGCCCCTGAGTCAAACTCTTTCAAGGTGGGCCCGTTTTCTGCAGGCCACTGCATAGAAATTTAAGAAATGATGATGGCACCACTGTTGGTGTGACTCGCTTCAGGTTGAGTCACAAACTAATAGATTCATAAGCTGCCAGCTGGGAATGAATGACAAAATGTGTAAGTCGTGGAATTGTAAAGTTGGAAGTAACCCCGAGGGTCATCTAGTCCAACCCCCTGCAATGCAGGAATATCAGCTCAAGCATCTATGACAAATGACCATCCAACCTCTGCTTAGAAACCTCCAAGGAAGGAGACACCAGAACCCTCCCAAAGGAGAACGTTCCACTGTTGAACAGCTCCTACTGCCAGAAAGTTCTTCCTGATGTTTAGTTGGAATCTCCTTGCTTGTAACTTGACTCCCAGGAAAGTAAGTGCTGCCCCCTGCCCCCCCAGCTATGACTCTGATGCACAAGATGGAATTCTCAGTTTCCTGTTTCTGTCAATTACTTTTAAAAAAATCCAGTAGCACCTTAGAGACCAACTAAGTTTGTTCTGGGTATAAGCTTTCGTGTGCACGCGCACTTCTTCAGATACCTTGTCAATTGTCAATTACGTGTCGTAAGCCTTTTGGGGCTGAGACTGAGTCCAAAGTAACATGGTTTTCGTCTTGATAGGATTCCATGGGCTCGGCACAAGTAGGTAGATTGTAAAATCTGTTGGAATTAGTCTAAAGCTCCAGCTTGCTTTGAGACATGTAATGTTTCAGACTAGCCAGCAACAGCGATTTCTTTCTATCCGTTTCAATGTGAGCTGCTGCTGCTGCTGACTTTCCCTTTGAAATGGACGCAGTATAGCCTGGAGATGCTGGAAAGTAGGCAGTATAGCCTGGAAATGGACGCAGTATAGCCTGGAGATGCTGGAAGTAGGTAGTATAGCCTGGAAATGGATGCAGTATAGCCTGGAGATCCCTTTGAAATGGACGCAGTATAGCTTGGAGATGCTTTGCAGAAGTAGTAGGATTTTCGAAGTGATTTTCCTCCAGTTGTGAGTCAGATTAGAAATTCGAAGTGATCTCATCTCACCCACTATACAGTAAGTGATGCCACTTCCAGAATGTCTGCTAGAGTTCCTCAGTCTTTTGTTCTGAAGACTGCAGCTCATTCCTTAGTGCCTGTTGCTAGTATGAAATGGAGAGTAATGCAGTGTTTTCTAAGGACCAGAGCATGGGGAGACTGCTTGAATATGGAAGCTTTTAAAAAACGTCTTGTAGCTTTTTTGAAAAGATGCTGGACTGTCTGCTGGTTTCCCCCATTTGGCTAAAGATAGGAGGATGTAATATTGGTCTGCCAGCCAGTTTTGGAATGTATCTGATCTTCGCTCTTAGGTTGCTGGAAGCACTGGCGTATAAAAAGGGAAAGTGCTAATGGAAGATGGCTTAAAAACAAGCCAATCTTTACGCTACAGCAAATTCGCATTCACTCCAGCACTGTAGAGGGAGGGAAAGTGAGCAAATCTGTTTTACTTGGTCAGGTTTCTTGAAAAGGCCTTGCTGATTTTTTTTTTACTCTCACTCATAACTCTTGTGTTCAAGTGGAAGAGGCAGACAGTGTAGCTGATACATACAGAATCAATGCAGCACCAAGTATTCAAGATGTTGGCTAAGATAATAAAGTCATTAGAGTACATAAGTATAAGAACATAAGAACTGCCTTGTTGGATCAAAGAAAAGTCCATGTAGTCCCGTATTTTGCTTCCAGCAGGGTATGTGTGTGAATGTGCAGAAAACTGGCTACAATTCTCTCAGTTTGGAAACTGAGGGGGAGAGAGAGATGTTTGAAGATGAATCTCCTGAAGTCTCTCAGACTCTGATGCAGGTTTAGCAGATCTGCCTGTCTTTAAGACTCTGCTTGAGTCCAGTTGGGTGTGCTTGAATATTTATAAACTAAACAATTATTTAAGAAGCACCATACTTCTACAGCAGTCTCTCATTCAAAGGAAACTAAACTGTGTAGTGCTTCTCACTGTTCAGGAGGGAGAGTGTAATTGTATACAGTGGTACCTCAGGTTACAGTCGCTTCAGGTTACAGACTCTGTTAACCCAGAAATAGTACCTCGGGTTGAGAACTTTACCTCAGGATGAGAACGGAAATCGTGTGCCAGCGGTGCGGCAGCAGCGGCAGCGGCAGGCCCCATTAGCTAAAGTGGTACCTCAGGTTAAGAACAGTTTCAGGTTAAGAACGGACCTCCAGAACAAATTAAGTTCTTAACCCTTAAGCTCCCCATGCCAGGAGTTATTTTGCATATTATTATTATTATTATTGCATCTAGCGTACTGAGCTGCAAAGCAGGCCGGATTGCAGCACTTAACAGGTAGACATAGTATGTTGACTTACACATCATCCTCATAAAAAAGGACACAGATATGCATTAACATTTGACAGATTCAGGTTGTTGTTGGACCCACTCCACTGATTCTTTCAGGGTGTAGGGCACCTTGCCAATATCCTCAGGCCACAACAATTTTAACTGATGCCATAGATTGTGATTGGATGGTACTGTGGGCACCTCCTCTAGAACTGTACCAAGATCCTTGTGCTTATCATTTGTGGGCAACATCAAGGCCTCTGCTCTCCCTTAAATTCATCTTTAAGATGAATAGAACTTCAGACAGAGGACTTATTAAAATAAAGGACTGTCCTCTGATAACCCTAGAAGACTGTTTTCTGTAACAAAGGACACTTGACCACAGACAGGCAGCAGTGTAAACTGGACCTTGTGCCCAAGTCAGGCCTGAAACCTCTCATGTACCTATCTAAGTGTGTTGCAAACTCCAGTTGCCCATTCCACTTATGGCACCTGTGCCTCAGGTTAGCT
Organism: Podarcis vaucheri; assembly: GCF_965113315.1. NCBI lineage: Eukaryota > Metazoa > Chordata > Lepidosauria > Squamata > Lacertidae > Podarcis > Podarcis vaucheri. Next base: position 38,585,708 of record NC_138763.1, read on the forward strand.
GCTCTTGTTTTATAGCTATAAAGTATGGAATATGCTGTGTGTGTGTGTGTGTGTACACACACACACACACACACACACACACAGCAAAAACTTCACAGAAGATTTAATTTCTCTCTGTGTGTGTGTGTGTGTGTGTGTGCGCGTGTGTAATACTGCAATATTCAAATATTGATGTGCCAGGGATACAATATGTGTCTACGGGGAATCCTCACTCCTTCCCAAAATACTACACTACTCTGTCATATCATCAGTCAGGGCCAAATGGGGGCATTGTTGCTCTTGCTGCATCTCTTCAAGGACTCTGAAACCTGGTTAAAATGGAAAAATAACCTTTATTAGTATTATAAAGAATATAGAAATAGCTTACTGCTCTCTAGCACTAAACATTGATACTTAATACCTGTGGAAAACAGTGAACAAAAATACTTACCTGCTTCTCTGTATGTCTTATAACTATGTGTGAGTTCAGGTTAAAACAGGTACAATTTAGCCTATGAGTAGTTCAACAAACTCTTCTGTTGAACATTGTACTTCTGTACGGCAGCCATATTGTCTCCAGTTCATTAGGTTTGAGAATACATTTCATCGTTCAAGGGCAGTGGAAACCTATTACTGATTGTCATGTCAAGCAGGTAGGATTAACAGAACTACTGTGGATAAAACAACACTACATCACCTCCCAGGATGCTGGGAATATGCTTTCATCCCTCAGTTAATAAAGATGTGGGGCTGTCAGAGGCTAAGGTATCATACTGAGCGATGTCAGAGCAACCTGATGAATTAAAGCAACAGCAAATTATCAGGCTCAAATCTTTCACACCTATACATTTTCAAGGTGCAGCAGAAAGAGATCTCATTAAAACCGGCAGTAAGGTTGATAAATGTTGCATCTCATCTTTGTTTCAAGAGGAGCTTGAAGCCAGGCCAGAATGGCTACAAAAGCATGTGGTTGGTTGGGATGCTGTTGGCTTCCATTAGTAGTTAGCAGAATTTGCTGTTCCTGGAAGTCTGACTCTACTACAGCAAGTACCAAGACAAGTTAGGCTTTTAAATAAATAAATAAATAAATAAATATTTAAGCACATGGTAGTATGCACAGGAGGGATGCGGGTGGCACTGTGGTCTAAACCACTGGGCCTCTTGGGCTTGCCGATCGGAAGGTCGGCGGTTCGAATCCCCGCAACGGGGTGAGCTCCTGTTGCTCGGTCCCAGCTCCTGCCAACCTAGCAGTTTGAAAGCACATCAAAGTGCAAGTAGATAAATAGGTACCGCTGCGGCGGGAAGGTAAATGGCATTTCCGTGCGCTGCTTTGGTTTCGCCAGAAGTGGCTTAGTCATGCTGACCACATGACCCGGAAAAGCTGTCTGCAGACAAATCCTGGCTCCCTCGGCCTGTAAAGTGAGATGAGCGCTGCAACCCCAGAGTCGTCTGCGACTGGACTTAACTGTCAGGGGTCTTTTACCTTTTACAGTATATACAGAACAACGCAACACACACTGGAATCCTCTGCTGGTTTAAGGATTATGGTGTCTAAAAGGAAAATTGGCTGAAGCAGTCAGAACACCAGAGATCTGTCTGCAAGTAAAAATTCATTTTTTTCCAAGAAGTAACAGCTCACCTTCATAACATAGTCAAGTTAGAAATTATTGATAAGTTACCAGCAAACCCCCAAAACCCCCACACCAGTATGGATTTGTTATATAGCTGTAGTTGAAAAAAACAAATTAGATGGAAAGGGACTGTTTTGTGTGGTTTAGATATAACTACGGACTTGAACAAGCTTACTCACAGAATGTTACTGAAGTGGTAACTATCCTCAAGAGCAAAGGGATTCTGAATATTAAATCTTTTATGTGTTTTAGAACGCAATGTTAGCAGAGACACAATCTTATTTAACATTCTTCTGGATATCGCCACACTGCACTGGCAACAGCTCACCCTACTATACATGGAGCAGCTGAAGATATTTGCACACTTATTCTGAGTGTCTGTGTGCCTGCGCAGAGACATGTTAGCATAGTAGCCATTATTTGATTATCAATAAGCAAATAATTTCAGGCATCAGCAAAATGCCTCAGAACAGATTGAAAGGCATTGCCTGATAAGGACTACCTACCCTCTAAGCTATATCAGGAATTCTCAGTGTGTAAAATTATGAGCCTCCAAAAGCAAGAATAAAACTGTTCTGGGGGAGGGGAATAATAATAATAATAATAATAATAATAATAATAATAATAATAATAATAATTTATACCCCGCCCATCGGGCTGGGTTCCACCAGCCACTCTGGGCATCTTCCAACAAAATATTAAAAATACAATAAAACATCAGACATTAAAAACTTCCCTAAACAGGGCTACCTTCAGATGTCTTCTAAAAGTCAGATAGTTGTTTATTTCCTTCACATCTGACGGGAGGACGTTCCACAGAGCGGGCGCCACTACCAAGAAGGCCCTCTGTCTGGTTCCCTGTAACTTCACTTCTTGCAGTGAGGGTACCACCAGAAGTCCCTCAAAGCTGGACCTCAGTGTCTGGGCAGAACGATGGGGCTGGAGACGCTCCTTCAGGTATACTGGGCAGAGGAAACATCCATTGTCTGGCATTTCATAATTTCTTATTTTTTATGGTAAATAGATAACAAGAAACGAAAGGAGAGAACATTGCTTGGACCTAGATTTTGGACAAACGTTTCTGAGGACTGCAGATTTGGTGTAGAAGACTGGGTACGCTATGAGCTTTAGTTTCACTGAAGTGCATGTGTGACCTCCCATAAGGTTGGCAACATTCCTGACACCATCTTACCAACTTTGGCCCGTAGGCATACCTCACGGAAGTGACCATGCCACTTTGTCCCTGGGATACTAACCCAGTTTGCTTCATCCCTTGCTACTCATTTAGGTTTCGGCACAGACAGATTTCTAGCGAGTCAAAAGGGTGGTTTAAAGTGACTTCTTAATTCTTCTCAGGCTTTGAGAAGGTCTTTAAACATAAAAGGTAGAGTCTTTCCCTTTGAAGTGGAGATGCCAGGGACTGAATCGGGACCCTTCTGTGTTCACAAAGCAAAGGACACAGAAAGGTGGTATTAGTATCATTTTAGATGTGCAAATTACAAGAGAGAGAGAGGATAAACACACAAAGGTACACATGGACATGAAATATGAAAGAGCACAGTAATTGTGTTTGCTGTGCAATTATCTTTCACCAACTGCTCCCTTAAGGTAAGTTCATGAGAGTTTAATGTCAAGCTTACTAATTATCACACCCATACCAGTGCTACATTTGTTGCATATTAAACTGAGGTAGACCAGAGCGTTAACATTTAAAAGGGTAGTACTAAGAAGGAGTTCCTTACGTCAGTGTGGCAGTAACATTTTAACATTTGTCTGCAACAATTTGGACAGTGTTACTTACCTCTTTCTGAGGTAACTGGAGATAAGTAGAGCAGCTCATTGCATGTCACGAAACACTGAATATGTGCAGTCGGCATGTACTGTTGCCTCAGAAATGTACACTTATGCTATCAGTGGCATATTGGAGGAGTGTGTGAGCATTACCTCTAGAGAAGTTGAGTAGTGCCCACAAACAGCTTGATCTACACTGTGGTTCTACGAAATATTGGGCTCTCCCACCATTTTACAAAACAATTCTTCACTTTTTTTTTTTAATGGACTTCACAAAAAATGCAGGCAACACAAAATGGGAAAAGACACGAGGCTTTTAAAGCTGCAGTCCTGAATACTGAGGGTTGTTTGGATGACAACACTAGAGACTTATTCTCATGGGCTCCAAGGGTTATATGGAGCAAACAATACACTTCTTCTTTTCAAAGTCATAGTTCTGCTTCATTGGTAAAAGAACATGCTTTTGCTTTCTGAAGTTCCAGGTTCAATCCCTTGCATTTGTAGTTTACCAACCCTGAAATTTAAGATGGTTTAAACAAGACCATAGAGACCAGCTGCTTACCAGGACCATGTGGGTTCATATAAGTCAGCTCTGTAAATATGTGTTATGCTTATATAGATTGGCATCTGCTCAGAGTCTCTGGGATTAAGTTAAAATTCCAGATAAGCAACTAAATAAATATATTTGCATGTGGGCACAATCCTATGGGTGGAGACCCTGGGAAGGAAGTATTCATATGGACAGCAGAGGGTGTTTTTATAAAGTTCTCTGGTCTCTTGATGACCTTCTGCAGTCTCACCTGCTGAGCTCATACCAATTCGTATTTGTATCTAAGTATGGGCAGCAGCACTGCAGTTAATGGTCTGTGATGAATATTCATAGCAAATCTTCTGCATGCATTGTTTGTGCAGCCTTATTTAAGCTACTTCATGCTTCTTAAAGGAAGTGGAGCAAAACAGCCTCTGGCAGACTTTGCCCTCATGGCACACATTATAAAATTCTGAGTGAGAGTTGACAGCATTGAGCATAAATTTAGCACCCGTAAATAAAAACAAGAAAGTAAAGAGAAGCTTTCACGGACTTTCCTCAAGATGGGACAGGTGTTTGTTTTCAAAGTATCTGAGCTAACAATTTACATAAGCGATGTGAAGGTTAACTTTTGACTACGTGAAGGTTAACTTTTGACTGTTATTTTAATAATACATTTAAATTAGAAAAGCAAAGACGCATTAAAATGAGGGGTAGAACTGAACGTCACATGTTTTCCATCGTTCCATCTGTGCAAACATTTCGGCTTGTCAGACGAAATGGACCCCCCCTTTCCTCTCTCTGCACACTTTTCTGGGGTTCTGTTGACACACAACACCCTAGCTAGTTTCAGGGAGCGAGGGGCACACAATGTTGGAGGAGCGGGGAAGCAATGTTGTGCAAGCGGAAGTCCTCGTGTACTGTAGTGATTGTTCATCTGGAGATTCTTTCACTCCCGATCAGCCCTTTTGCTTTGCTTCTATTTCAGCCTTAATGTTGGTAAAATGGGCCATTTTACAACTTCATACCTCCATTTAAATGCATTGAGATGCATAGGAAGGAAATAAGCTTTTCCTCACCTCTGGAACTGCAGTGAGACCACACTGTGGAAACACTAATATTGTCGCATTGCTTGGAAATCAGATTTGTGCTAATAAATAAGTAAACAGAATTCTTTTTTCGCTTTCTTCATGTTGACAGGAAAAAGGCCAGAGCAGCCTTAGAAAAACAAATACTATTGGCCAGTAAAGATATTTACACTCCCTGCTGCTGAAGTCAGACAAATGGCTCAGATTCATTCCAGATCCAGGTGCTGTATAGATAGATGAAATAATGAAATGATTATTTCATTTTATGGGTGAAATTTTCATTTTATGAAATAATACAGTGGTACCTCAGGTTAAGAACTTAATTGGTTCTGGAGGTCTGTTGTTAACCTGAAACTGTTCTTAACCTGAGGTACCACTTTAGCTAATGGGGCCTCCTGTTGCCACCGCGCCACCGCCACGCAATTTCTGTTCTCATCCTGAAGCAAAGTTCTTAACCTGAGGTACTATTTTTGGGTTAGTGGAGTCTGTAACCTGAAGCATATGTAACCTTAAGCTTCTGTAACCTGAGGTACCACTGCATATAAATGATATGTATAAATATATAAATAAATGAATATCATTCATTTCATGAATGATAGATAAAAGAATGAAATATAACAACAACAACAACAAGTTTTTTCAAAGTACCTGGGCTTTCTTGGAAAAATTAGAAATATTCTCCAAAGGTTACTCTGGTCAAAGTAAAGTGTGAACATAGTTTCGAGTGTGAATAATATGCATGCTCACCTTATTACACTATTATTATTGCTATTATTATTATTATTAATTACCTACCCTTCACCTTAAGGCCCCAGTGAGGGTTACAACAATTTATAATATGTTGGAAACTTACAATTAAGAATAAATGCAATGACATTAAAAGAAAAAGAAAAAGACTTCCTTGGGATGGTAGATAACTGTAGTGTTTCACCAACAGGTGGCCCCTGCAACTTTACATGTGTTCCAGCTGGAGAAGGGCTGAGCATGTGGTCAGAGGTGAGTCCCAAATGCCCTGACTGCCCTGGCAGAGCTGCCTGACTTGACTCTGGCACTGCCTCCTGTCAGTGAAGCCTTCCCCACCCCCCAGAGAAGCACCTGAGACAGTGTGCCAGCCATGTCAACTCCACCTCCATCACCAAGAAAAGTGGTAACAGCTATGCTCATGTGAGCATATTCATAGGAGCGCCCATTTGTTTGCCCAGTCCTGTGGATCGGGACGACAACCATGCAAATGACTGGATTTTGGAACAAAGCCTTTAACAACAACCTAGCCAAGGGTCCAAGTACTGTATCCATGTGTGGAAGCCAGGCAGCCAAGGGGAGTGACTGATGTTCATTAGCTGGCACTGAGGGGGCTGGGTTAGACTGTGTATTCTTGGAAGCCAGTTCAAAAGAAGAGGGCTCAAATGTCTGCTGGAGTCAAAAGACCCTCTGTAATTTAATTTCTGAGTGCAGCATATTTTCATGTTCTGATCAGATGTGACAGTTGTGGTCTGTCTAGGATGTGAACACAGGGCTGGAAAACCTTTAAGCTAAATACTTACGAGAGCTTAAGATCCCCTTTATTCTTTAAGGCTCTATAGTCTTTTGTTCCAGGCCAATGTTTAACAGAAGCAAGAGAAAAACAAAATGGATTTTGAGTCCTGTTGTGATAAAACTGTCTTTGGAAAACTACCCTGGGTATATACGAGTGAAGGGTGGTGTACAAATGCGTTCAATAAGTAAACAAGCAAACCACTGTCTGCATATATATTCATTTGCTATAAATATATTTTGAGAAATAGGGGGCTGATAGCACAATTTGGGGCTACGTGGTTTCCTTGAGCATCTTGCCTGCAAAATTGTGTGGGGCTTGCATTTTAATGTACATTTTCCATATGGAGTGAGAAAAAAGATCAGATCCTAAGAGCAGTGACCAGAGCAATGCGTAGATGAGGCAAACACGGTTTTAATGGAAGCCCCCATGGCTCCCTTGTGTCCTGTCACTGAATATGCCAATCATGTTTAATTGTCTCCAACTATGCTGTGGTTTTCTGTTAGACACAAGTATCCATTAGGGGATAGAATGAGACCACTCCATTAATTTCAATTGTGTCTGAGGCAACATTGAATGTGGGTCTCTAAAACCCAAGGCTAATGCATTGGCCTGTTACACCACTCTTCACTTCCTTGTTCCCAAGGTAGCCATTTATGTTTTATTTATGAAATTGTCTTAACTGACTTGATTTATGAAGGCAAATTTACCGATACAGTATCTGAAAAAGGAATGATACAGGACAGAAAAGTCAATAGCATATACTCAGGGTCTGTCCTGAGATACCTTATAATTGGCATCACGAAATCGATTTCCAAAGAGCAAAGCCAAGTTGTATTAGACCTGGCCCTAAGAATTATTTACAATCAATCTGAAATTCTGGAAAATTTCCCAGAACTTTTATACATCATATAACCCAGTATTCTTCATTCTATTTATAGAAACAACTTGATTGGCTTTCATATATTATTGCATTTATTAAAAGGCTGTTTGGTATTAACCCTGACTACAAAACCAATGTAGCTGCCTCCTACAATGTGAAAGGTGTGTTCTTGTGGAACATGTGGTTTGAGACAAATGCGGAATAGAAGTTGTAGTTTCACACAGCTCTGGGCAGTGTAATTTTCTATTGATTCTGAATGGAGCCTGCAAGAAAGTACACATAGCTGTTGCTAGCACATTGGTCCACCTAGTGGATCAGGACACACATGCGGGAAATGCCTTAGTCCTAGTTATAGGCGCTAACTCCTAGGAGCCCAGCTCTTGGGGGGGATTGGGGGGGGCATGTGCAATGATTTTTAATTGGTTAGGTCCCAGGCTTGTTCATGGGCCCAATAATAGAGAATACTACTAGCCAGACCCAGCCTTGCCTATCTAGAATATTTCCTTGACCACTGCTTGTACGACTGGCCATACCATTAGACAAAGTGATACAGCTGCACAGTGAGGAACGTGTACCTTGTGTGCATGCAGCCTGCCCTCTGGTGCATTGGAGGACACTGCCCTGTTGCCAATGCTGAATTAATATATTCAGCTGCCATTCTAATCCTCTTCTGTACATGGAATGCAGGGTGCGGAGTGGATCTTGTCCTTTGCTTCAGACAGCAAAATGTCTTGAACTGAACTTGACCCTATGCCATGACTTTTCAAAGCCGTATTTTTATTCTCTTGCTCCCACATATATGAGCATGAGAAAAAAGGATAGAGGCAGGCTCACCTCTTATTTCTGTAAAGAGGAAGAGGGAAGGGAACTTGAATTGATAACTATCCAATAAAGCCTCATAGGAGGATGAATTTGTCCCAGATCATGTGGCACCTGCTTTAGACTCAGGAGCAAGCTGGCTGTACCATCAGGTGGCAAATATGGTGAGGTGGGGAGCACCCTCTTTTTGTTATTCCTCCTCCTCTTTTCCTCTTTTCCTCTCTTAGGTTATAGAAACGCCAATATACACGTAAAATGAACTGACAGTCTTGTGCAAAAGCCAACACAGAGAGATTGAGCTGAGCTCCTCAGCATACAAGCCCAGCATTGCTCAGAACTGTAATGGTCAACGAGCCTAATTAAACCCAAGGGGAGAGTCACCATTAACTTCACTGGAATATGGATTTCACCCTCACCTTAGCAACACACAAATAAGATTAAATAGTCCTCAGCTATTGTCTGTCACTTTAATAGTCCTCAGCTATTGCCTTTAAAGGGACGTGGGTGGTGCTGTGGGTTAAACCACTGAGCCTAGGACTTGCCGATCAGAAGGTCAGCGGTTCGAATCCCCGCGATGGGGTGAGCTCCCATTGCTCGGTCCCTGCTCCTACAAACATAGCAGTTCAAAAGCACATCAAAGTGCAAGAAGATAAATAGGTACTGCTGCAGCGGGAAGGTAAATGGCGTTTCTGTGCACTGCTCTGGTTCGCCAGAAGCGGCTTAGTCATGCTGGCCACATGACCTGGAAGCTGTCTGCGGACAAACACCGGCTCCCTCGGCCAGTAAAGCAAGATGAGCGCCGCAACCCCAGAGTTGGTCACGACTGGACCTAATGGTCAGGGTTCCCTTTACCTTTACCTATTGCCTTTAAACGCCTCCAAGATCAAGCATTTTCTGGCGACCAATGCCATCTACTTTTATCATGTCAGTATTAATACAGTGAAAGTGTTGGGAACATACCATGCCAATGGTCAACTCCCTTATTGTGGCTCTATTTTTCCACTGCTCTTTTGAAGTCTTGGAACATTTTCCAAAATAAAATCAAAATAAAACTGACTACCATCCAGATGTCCTTGGAACAAATTCATATGACTTCACTAAGCATGCCAACAACATATTTACGTTCCATAATAGCAAAACTTACACATTTTAGAACTAAAGATTAAACCTTTTAAAAAAGCCAATTTTAATGACCCAATTAAATTCAAACACACCACCTTCTATCTCCTATATTAAACATTCAAATCTATTTTCTTCCCTTTAATCAACTTACACACTCAGCTCTGCTTTCAACATTCAAAATATATCAAACTCATCCATATTCTTTACTGGCTACAGTCGTAATGTAGCTACATGACATTTTCCATCAATTGTTATCAGTGCCGGTCACACATGTTTCCTACCTGAACCAGAGGCTCAGTTCTTTTCATGTACATCTTTTGTTTCCAAGGCATAAACTTGAACACCCTGCTAGATCCAGGTGAAAGAGGGCTCCTCCAGTTGACCTATTTATTGTGTGTTCATTCTGATTTGCTTGCACAAAGCTTATGCAAAGGTTGGACTGTGTCCAATCCAGCCTTGAGCAGCTGTTCTGATTTTTTTGTCCAGAGGTTACATGACAAAAAGCATTCATCCTGATTGGATTGTGGAGTGTTTTCGCATCCTGATTCCCTTTTAGGGACATGCTCCAGAATTTCAGAGCACTTGTATGTGGTGGCTGATCCAAAACTTTCCCCTCCATACATTTTCCTGAAATACCTGTTTTGGGAACATACCCAATGCAAAAGCAACAATGGAGAGAGATGTGTGTATGTGAGAGACAGTGGGTGGGGAGAAGGAGGGAGAGAGTGGAAGTAGAGCCAAATTTCTCTTGGGTGAAATTTGCTGTATATTAAAGAGATGTTGATTGATTGGAGCAGTTACTGTGATCAGTGACAGCACCACTGTTGGTTAATCAGAGCACCCTGCAGTCAGCACTGGGCAATATTGAAGGCATAAACGGGTGCATTTCACACCCTATCAACCTTTTTTAATTTCAGAAGCTTTGCAGAGAGTCTTCATATATTGTGCAAAGCTGGAACAACAGCCAGCTTTTGTAGCATGCACAAAACTAATGGGAACTCGAGTGGTGGTGCATCTAGCGTTCTGACTGAGATGGCATGCAGTCAGGCATTAGAAAGATAAAAACAGTAACATTTTATTGTTTTCTTGTACTAGTTGATGTGAGCATCGTTTATGCCTATCAGAGTTCACCAAACATGTCCAAAGCAGAGCTGCAGGGTGAAGCTCTTGCCTCAGGTGGTGGAAGTGCAAGAGGTGGCGTTCCACCTACCCACCCCTTCCCCCACCACATTGCCACTCATCTTCCTCACCAAGTTTGGCAAGAGCCCAGGGCATTCCTGTGCACCGGTTGCCACTTGGCTCAGCCCCCCAGGAAAGCTGATAGGTGACACTCTGAGTTCAGTGAGAGCCCAGGCATTCCTGTGTACCGTATGCCACTTGGCAACACTCTGAGGAGTGCCCTGGCTCCCGTCGAGCTTGGCAAGAGTTTGGGCACAGCAGCAGTGGCAGGAGGTGGCAATTTCCATTTCGCTTTAGGTGGCAAGTTGGGACGGGCAACCCTGGTTCAAAGATATGTGTTTACTAAGATTTGCCCCATCATGGCCAAAGATTTGTCTTTACTAGGGGTGCTTCCAGACTGTCACTATTTTTCAGTGGGATTCAATCACATACAAGCAATAAGGATAATGATAGGAAAATTCAGTGGAATGTATGAGATAAACACTTGCATTGAGTACGCATGCTCATTCAACTGCCTAATGGCAGCTGCGTCACCCAGGAGACCACAGACGCAGAGATAAGAAAGGAGAGGCGTTCTGTTGTCTGGAGAGGCCACTTCCTGGCTTGCATGGAGAAGCTGTTCTCAATGGAGCCATGTAATGGAAGTGTGTAGCTGTACTGAGGCAGCACCGGATATTGAAATTTTGCGCCCCTAACCATTTTGCATCCAGGGCAACTGCCCATGTGCCCCCCGTGCTATGACACTGGTGTAGTTATGTAGTTGCTTTCTCATTCTTTTAAGACTATCAACTAAGGTACTGTAATGTTATAGCAGGCCTATAGCAGGTCAGGTAACTCTCGACTGAAGCAACCGTACAGCTCTCACAAGAAGGTTCAGGTAGGCCTTGCCACTATAAACTCCAGCAGGTCAACTTTTGTTTTGACCCCTTGTTGAGATCTGTGGTGAGTCTGTGTATCACATGATCCTGAATGCCCAGCCTTCTTGACCCGCTTGAAACAGATCCATGTGTTTGGTCCTAGGCTCTTTCACCTTTGCAATCTGGTTTGCTGGCTTCCTTAACTGAAGTGCTTGAGTACGTTTGTCTGTGTTCAGGGGGTACAGTGGTACCTTGATTCTCGAACGGCTTGGCTCCCGAATAAATTTGCTCCCGAACGTTGCAAACCCGGAAGGAAGTGTTGCGGTTTGCGGACGTTTTTGGGAAGCCAAACATCTGACGCGGCTTCCACAGCTTCCGATTTAGTGCAGGAAGCTCCTGCAGCCGATTGGAAACCATACCTTGGTTTTGGAATGGTTCCAGGAGTCAAATGGACTCCCGAAATGGGTTAAGTTTGACAACCAAGGTACCACTGTATTCTGACCTTGATTTATGCAGAGCCCAAGCCACATGTGGATCCTCATCCTGTATCCAGTTCAGCCACAGGTCCTGAGCTTGAAATTCCCCACATTCTAGGCATCTTTATTCAGAATTAAGTCCCACTGAGTTCAGTGGGATTGCTTTCTTAGTAGATGTGCAGAGGGTTGCAGTTTTTGATTTAGAAACCACACCTGAACAGAGAGCCCAGCATACTGACTGTTTCAGTGCTTTTCTCATGCAAACAGATCTCCACTCTGGATTCTGCTAAGGTTCCCCACTGGTGCTCTCGGGTGACTTAATTAGGATGGGCGCCTACTCTGAGCAGTCTGTGCTGCTCAATATTCATTCTAATCATGCAAGAAGATTAAAGTGGAAAAATAGTCAGCCTGCCTCTCTCTCCCCACCCTCAATTTCACCCTGCAGTGAGAAAATACTTACAGAGAGTGGGGATGATACATCACAGAGGATGGGAACCAGGCAAGAAAAGCACCTTGCACTGAGGGTCTCATTAGTGCTATTAAAATGTAAGCTGCTGGAATACAGATGGGTTTAAACAAGTGCCACTGGCCTGTGCTTGTGGTTCTGTCTTTCTGAAATGGCTTTCTTGAAGCTACTCATGCTTCAGTTTGGATTTTGGGTTCCTAGTCTTTACTTTCTTTACTTATTCCATGACGAACTGTGGACCAGAGCCCTGGCATTAAAGGAACATAGTTAAAGGAGTATCTGTTGTACCAGCATTGCGGGTCAAGTAATAAGAACAGGTGATATTAAAAATAGGACAGTGCTTGGATGATGGTGTAATTCTAGCAACTAGATTTAGGAACAAGTGGTATCTATATATAACACGCCCCTATAGATGAAACCAAAATACACAACATGAATTGACCTTACCAAGATCCAACTTGTGCAGGTCTGAGTACTAGATTTTAAAAATCGCCCTGCATCATTACATCTTTCCTGATGCTATTAAATGCTGCTGTAATTTGCTATCTTATCCCATTAGAAATTTGTCTCGGATGAAGTGCCCCTAACAGGAAATACAAGCAAAGCACCATAATTTGCAGTAAACTCTGCTCACTCCACCAGGACTACCCCATACCCTTCATCTTCCATCTCAAGCATTTTTGCCCAAGAGAAACAGTGGAAAGCCAAATTAGAAGGTGCTCCAGTTCTGAATGTCAGAACACTCACTGCTCTTGCAACCCCTAACAAAACAAATTGGCAAGTTATTCTTGTGTAGTCATTGTGCAAAAAACACAACACCCCAAAACAAAACCTGTAGATATCTAGCATAGGTTTGAACACCCCAATACAACACCCTGAACCCTGAACATCCTCAATTGCCTCTCCTGATTCAGGTGGAACCAAGGGCAAAAGCTGGGTATTATTGCCTTGAAGCTGCTTACACTGTTCTGATGGGTGGCTTAGAGAAAGATAACATTCTTAGCACACCCTGTGAATTAATAGCTCTTTTGTGAAAAGTAGGTAAATTTCAAGTGGCTTCATGATAGAAATGCCCCCAGGTGCAACCTATTAAGGGCTGGTTTGACAAACGAAGAGAAATGCTTCTAATGGACATATATATTTATGGAAATTAGGGCTGCTTTGCACCTTACCTTCAAGGATGATTTCTTGGAACAATGGTTCCTGTTCCTGAGACATGTTGACTTGAAAAGCTGTGTGCAAAATGACTGTTAACTCGCATAGACAGATATTGTGTGTTATACTTTAAATGAATTTGATCTTTGTTGACTCTGAAAAGAGAAGGTGTAAGTGAAAATTGGTAGATATATTTGAAACGTGTGTAATGGTACTTAGTTTATTGCTCTTTTGTAACAGAAAAATCTTCAAGTAAAAAAATGCATTAAAAGAAACACTGTTAAGATTGTGTGCAGTAGAATATATGAACCGTTTTCTCAAAGAGCCTGTATGCAGATGATTCCTGAGCAGGCACCACTGGTCAAGAATTTCTCTTCCATATTATGCAGACGCCTTTGTTCCTGGACAATTGTAATTATTTTTATTGCTAAAGAAATTTCTTAAGTCTTTTGTGCAGCAACACATTTTTAACATGACTGGTATTGCCAGTACCTTATGTCTGGGGCTCATGAATATTTATCTGGGTGTGAATGCATAAGCTCAGGTTCAGCGAACACAGTATGATATGGTCTGTTTTGACTTTTCCAGAAAGAAAATCTGTCATTATGCTATTGTGATGCCTGTAGGATTGGGCCCTGTGTTGGTGTGCTAGTGTGCAGGAGACACATTTTTGCCCTTGGATGCAATCATCCATGTAATTATCTTAAGACTGAAAGGAAAAGGGCAAAATCACATTATCGTTATGATAGCATGGGCAAGGCCATTGATCAAGGTGACAATCAGAAATTAATCACAGAATGGAAGAAATGAAAGTAGCCCTCCTTTGAATGGAAGGGGAAGATTTAATTGAGTCAAAAGGTAGCAAATAGCTAGCATTCTTTTTATGGCATGAGTCACTTATAAAACCATCTGAAAGAAAGAAAGAAAAGGCACATTGGGCTCTTTAGATATTATTCTTAAAAATGCATCCTTTTTATAACAAGTAACTGAATGATAGGAAACAATGGCAGACTGAATAAAGTCAAATGCTTTACATCTGTCTAATAGGTAGTATCAACCAGTCTAAAAGATAGCATCATCATTGCCTGGCTGGAACATATGCCTCTTGCATGTCTGAATGGAGGATGAGAGTGTTTAGAGAACAGTAACAACAACAACTTATTACTTATATCCTACCCATCAGTCTGGGTAGCCCCAGGCAATCTGAGTCCGCCCCTTTTAGGGTCCATTTTGTCGAACGTCCACGGCAAACCCAGAAGTACCAGACAGGTTACTTCCAGGTTTGTCGCATGCGCAGAAGCGCTGAACCATGCTTTGTGCATGCGCAGAGCGGCGTTTTGTCGAGCATCCCTTTCGTCGAGTGTCTGGGGCTCCAGAACGGATTCCAGCTGCAAAAGGAGGTATGACTGTAATATAAAAACACAGTGAGACATCAAACATTAAAAACTTCCTTATACAGGGCTGCCTTCAGATGTCTTTGGAAAGTCGTGTAATTGTTAATTCTTTGACATCTGATGGGAGGGCATTTCATGGCCTATTGTACCCAAATATAAACCATTTCAACTTCTTTTTTTATTTATAAAAAAGATTTCTTTTGTGACCTACACCATAACATCCTAGGGAGGGTTGTGACAATATAATATGCTATAAAACATTTGAGAGCCAGTGTGGTGTAGTGGTTAAGAGCAGTAGTCTCGCAATCTGGGGAACCGGGTTCGCATCTCCGCTCCTCTACATGCAGCTGCTGGGTGACCTTGGGCCGGTCACACTTCTTTGAAGTCTCTCAGCCCCACTCACCTCACAGAGTGTTTGTTGTGGGAGAGGAAGGGAAAGGAGAATGTTAGCCGCTTTGAGATTCCTGAAGGGGAGTGAAAGGCGGGATATCAAATCCAAACTCTTCTTCTTCTAAAATGAGACAAAACAGTCACGATTCTAAAAACAAGCAAAACTGTTCCAACCGGAATGGGACAGTATAAACTGTGGGTCCTACAAAACAAAGTGAAGGGTAGAGATATGTCTTGTGCATCCTCTGAAAACTGTACAATGAAGATGCTAGATGCACCTGTATAAGTATGAGTTCCACAAAGGGATTTGTGGGGATAGAGGCAGACTGTTTGATATTTGGGGTTAAGCCATTTAGGGTTTTAAACACTAATGTGAACACCTAGAATTGGGCCCATAAGCAAAGTGACAACCATTGCAGCTGCGAGCTATAAATGGAACCCAAAGAAGTCGACCTTTCTGAATCTCCTTCAAGGGCAGCTCCGCCCACTTTTGCTTCTGGCTGCGCTGCCACTGGCATGTGGCCCTCAAAGTGCTGCCTGGAATTGAATGTGGCCCTCAGGATAAAGCTTCCCCACACCCCTGTGTTACATGACGAGAAACTCCCAGGGCAGATTCCAAAACTTCAAAAAGATACATTGGATTTTTCTTCTTAGTAGGGAAATTTCCATGCCGAAAACCATATTTTTAAAGGACTTTTGTTTCTGGAAATGAGGAGGACTGCTAGCTTTTTATTAAATCTCCATCTGTAGTACGCTTCTGTTGAGCTGTAGATTTCTTTCCTTTAGAAATCCTGGCTATGCACAACCAACACATTATTTAACTGCAAGTGTTTCTTTCACAACTTATTTCTAGCCCTTTCGAAACTTTTAATCTTCAGGTTGTTTTTTTTTTTTAATGTGAAGGAAAAGAAAGTTGAAGCCAGATTAGGAGAGAAAGCCATCTGTCTTCAGAGGAAGTAGGCTTTATATTTACATCTGCATTTGGTAATCCTTTATCTTCAAAGAGAACAAAAGATTCTTACCTTTATCAACAGGAAAAAAAGCAAAACCCAAGCACTCAGCGACATTGTCAGCTGCAAAGTGGTATGATAATCATGTGACCGTTGCATCCAATGGAAACTTTATTCATTACAGGGAAAATGTCACTGGTCGCTAATTATAGAGTGAGGCGGCAACATATACTTTGGTTCATATAGGACGTTATTGCTGTTTTGGTTGAGGGGATAAAACTTTTCTGAAGTAATAGTGGCCTGCAAACCAGACAGAATTATACCTTTTATATAAGTTTGTCCACTGATTAATATTTTTCTTAGGAAACTAACCATTCAACTAAACAAACCAACCAACCCCAACCCTTTATGTGCAGTGTACCTCAAGCTATTATTACTTGTTTCTACTGCTGTGGAGAAAAACACCTCACAGCCTAAATGTTGCCACTTTTCGAGACCTGGAAGATGTTCTCTGATTAAGGATGCGTCCAGATTGTTGAGTTCCAGAAACAGCAAGATTCTCTGAATGTGCTTATCATCGGGTTAGATCAGTAATAAATATGCCCAAGATGCTGGAAATGAGGGTAGCCAACTTTTCCTTCTTGTAGGGCTACTATGCCTTTAACAGTGACCTGATAAGGAGAAATTAGCAGGAGGAGCTTTTCCTGATATGGAGAATGGAAGTGATACGAAAAGGTTCGCCCACATTTCTGCATGCTACGTCACTGCTAAAGGCACAGGAGTCCTGCCAAAAATAAAAACAAATTGGTAATCCTTTTGGAAGATCTTCCATATTTTCCAGTGATACCAACTATTATAGCCTGAGTAGCTTTCTTGAAGATCTGGACCGCATAGTGATGGAGTGCTGGTGGAAAGAGATGGGGCACCAAAAGACAAAATAGATAGCGATTAAATTTTCAGGATGATGAGTTTCAACTTCCCCTCTAACTACAGGCTGCATGTCTTTGCTATCCAAATGTGTTTGACACATTAGCTTGTCAGCTTCACCTTTTTGCCTGCTTTCCGCCATCCAAAGCCAGGCAGCTACCGCAAGGGATTTGCGAAATTAATGCATATGTAGTACAGCAACAGAATTTTGCTGTATTGATTGGCACAAGGGAATTACACGAAGGTGCTTGCAGGAAACATGCAAATACTATGCTTCTAGGAACTGCCAGCTGTTTATCTATTGGTAATATTCCTTATATAAATCATGCCCTAACTTTCTTTCCCTCAGTGAGATCTACCACATGGAAGAAAATGAATGCCCATCATTTCAGTTCTACCCAGGCACCATGCAATAGGGCATTTATGGCCCCTTGTGCCCTTACTTTATCAGCACTTTTTAAGACAGTGTGTGTGCATTTTTATCGGTAAGAAATTTGTTGTTTAGTCGTTTAGTCGTGTCCGACTCTTCGTGACCCCATGGACCAGAGCACGCCAGGCACTCCTGTCTTCCACTGCCTCCCGCAGTTTGGTCAAACTCATGCTGGTAGCTTCGAGAACACTGTCCAACCATCTCATCCCCTGTCGTCCCCTTCTCTTTGTGCCCTCAATCTTTCCGAACATCAGGGTCTTTTCCAGGGAGTCTTCTCTTCTCATGAGGTAGCCAAAGTATTGGAGCCTCAGCTTCACGATCTGTCCTTCCAGTGAGCACTCAGGGCTGATTTCCTTAAGAATGGATAGGTTTGATCTTCTTGCAGTCCATGGGACTCTCGAGAGTCTCCTCCAGCACCATAATTCAAAAGCATCAATTCTTCAGCGATCAGCCTTCTTTATGGTCCAGCTCTCACTTCCATACATCACTACTGGGAAAACCATACCTTTAACTATACGGACCTTTGTCAGCAAGGTGATGTCTCTGCTTTTTAGGATGCTGTCTAGCATCCTAATCGGTAAGAAATAAAACCCGCCATTCACAAAACTGGAGAGCAACAGACCCTACAAGTGGACGAAGGGGGTGCAGTGGGTGCGGTCTGCCTCAGGTGTCATCCCTGAGGAGTGGGGGACATCGCCCCCCGCCCCCTGGGACGCTCACCCCGCCCCCGGTTGCTGGAGCTGCTAGCTCCACCTCTGCCTACAAGGGATTCCTGTCACATCACAGCTTCTACATTGGGGGTTCTCAAACATTGGGGGTTCCCAGAGAACTTTTCCCAAGAAGGAAGAAGATAGCAAATTTTGACAGGCTGTGTAACCAGCAATACCTTTTTATTGTCAGGCTAGGGAAAGGACATTAAAGAAAAATGCAGGAAGCAGGGCCACATGAAAATCACAGAATACTTTATAGCAGCTATAAAATTTTATTTCTATCATTTAAAAAACATGGGAGGGGTCTTGTAATGCACCAATAAGTCATTTTTATGTCATGTAAAGTGCAGTCCCGCTCTGGTACTCTGATAAACGTGGTGTGTGAACCCTTTATGTATGTATTTGTTTATTTATCACTTAATGCCAAAACAGGCTTCTAAGCAGTTTACAAGTATAAAAATGAATTACACAAGCACCCATAATTAAAATGCGCAATAAAGCATCTGTAGAAATATTCATAATTAAAATAATCAATAACACAACCCCATTAGAAAAACACAGCAGTTACGACAGGAGACTCAGATCAAGAAGTGGGACTCAGACCATGGGGTGGCTGTGGACACTTTTGGCTATGCATACCCCTTACATACAGCCCCCAACTATCTCTCCAGATCAAATTTCTGCAAATCCTTGATGTGCTGATTTTCCATTGATGGCCCAATGATCACTGTACGGCCATTGTCCTAACTGAACGTTATATCATATCTGTTCCTTTTTGTCCTGCCCCCCTCAGACCAAAAGGAAACCCACCCAGATGCTATTCTGGGCTACATTTCCCGCTGCTGGGGCCACCCCATTCACCTGGTTATGCTGAGGTGGAAAGTGACAGCATCCAATGGCTGGCTCCAGTTGATCAGAAGTTATTTATTAGCAGCTAAGACTTTAGCTAATCACCTGAATCAGTAAAATTCCCAAATCCATCACAGGACAACCAGTTTATTGGGCCACCCAATTTTTTTTAAAAAACAAACAAACGCATACATTAAATAAATGCCACGAAATAGTGAGCAAGCTTTTGGGTTCTCCATAACTCTTCGTCAGGCTATATATTTTTAAAAAGCAGATGGTGGGAAGATGGGGATGGGGAGGGAAAAACAGGCTGATGTTGAAGTCACACAGTCTGCATTTCATGCTGGTCTTACAATGGAGTGTAGTGGGAGGCAGCAGACAATTAGGTTAGGCTCTACGAGGTGCTTTGTAAGTTTCAGGTTGCGCTTGAATCAGTGAGGTAAAAAGTAAACTTCAGCTGTTAAAATTTCACAAGCCCTGAATTTTCAGGCCCTGGCTATTGTGAAACTGAGGTTGTTTCTCTTTATGTACTGTACTGGCTACCTGAGCCTTCTCATTAGCCCGAAAGACCAGTCTGTTGATACTCGTCAGGGTTAGAGCATTGAACTGGGTCTTTGTACCTGGCAGAAACGGGCAGATATATGAAATATGAAAATTTTAATCCCATTGCCTAGTATGACAGCTTTGGCTCAGCTGCAGTACTTTGTAGAGTTGTTCTTATCAATCAAATGGAGTGTTAATATGTGCTGACACGTCCAAAAAGACATTCAGAATGCTAATCTTCAGATCTCCTCTGCATTTGTGCTCAGATGCTCAACCGCACTGTTACAGAGGTAGAAAAAGAGAGAAGGGGGAGGGGAAAGGACTCACACTTCATCTTTATTTTCATTGTGAAAAGGGCAAAGGTATTCCATTATTGTTCTAAGTGAATTTCCCTTTACCAAGGGAATCGTTAGATTTCCCTCCACTCTAGATCCCACTCTTTCTCTTGGTTTAGTTGCCAAATTAACCTTTGTATCACCTGGTTTCCGTTCACACTGCTTTTCAATTTAAGCCCCAAATTGTTCAGGCACACAAGTAATTGTCCTCCTCTTCTTGCTCTCTTTTGCCAAGGTAAGTCATTTGATCTCCTCCAATAGCAATGTGTGAAGTTAGTCCTTGCTATTCCAAGTCCATATGTCACCCTGAGGCTTTTTCTGTCTGGAGTATCTTCAGCAATTAACAGCTTGTGGAACCACAATGCCTTCTTGGAAATTCATTTAAATTACTAGCACTAATTAGTATTAATATCACAATTTATCATCTGATATATTTTAAATATTGGCTTGTGGGAAATGACAGGCTAATTTAATAGAAAGCCAACTGTGTAAAGAAAGAATGCTGATATCGGGTGGCTATTCCCTTCCCAGCCCAGCAAAAATGGTGTTTTCATCAAATTTGAATGTACTATTCCAAAATTCCTTACTTGCCTAGGTCTTCATAGTCCTTCTCATATTGCTGATGTTGTCTTCATCCTAAAACAACAAAAGCTTAGCCTTTATTATTGCATTTTTAAAAAAGCCTTCCCTTCCTCCAAGGAGTTTAGGGTGGTATGTATGGCCCCTCTACATATTTTTATTATCAAAAGAATCCTGTGACGTAGATTAGGCTGAATGATAGACAACTGACTCATGGCCAGCCAGTGAGCTCCATGGTCCAGCAGTCAATCACCACACCCTACTGGCTTTCAACTATAAAAGGAAGAAAGCCTAAATTATCTTAAACTGTTGAAGAATGTGTAAATTGTCCAGGGTGAAAACCACCAAGCAGCTGAAAAAGAACACCCAGTAGATAACAGCTTCCGCTGATGCTGTTATTATTGATGAATGGCATGCATGCCCTCCCCCCACCCCCATCTCTCTCAGCAAACATAGTTACAACCAGCAGGGCAAAACTTCATGAATTGGAAGTATCTGAGCCAGAATTGTTTTCCTTAGAAGTGAGGCAAAAGCACCTCCCCAAACATTGGTTTGATACCTCTGGAACCACAAAATCATAGAGTTGGAATGGGCCCTAAGAGTCATCTAGTATAACCTTCTGCGGTGCAGGAATCACAGCTAAAGATTGGCAGATGGCCATCCTGTTAGAATTCCTGCTCCATGATTGCAGTCATGGGATTTTTGTCTATCACATGATGGTATATGTTTTGACTCCACAGAGTGGGAAGTGACAGAGACAGGATGTTTGTGTTACTGTGTTCCCTGAAGTGGGACTATTGTCCTTTGTTCTTTCTCTTTGCTGTCTGATGCTAGAGAGAGAGGGAGCCATGTTGCAGTGCTCCGTGTGTGTTTATATGTAAATAAAGTAGATTAGCCAAAATGCTGAGTTGCTGAGGTCTGTTACGTAAGTTGTGCAAACTCTGCGGATCCCTAAGTGTGCAGGTGTTGGTTGGCATCGGTCGCTGTGATGTTCGGGAGGAATAAAGCTTTTGAAGCTCCCGAACGATCGACCAGGAGGGAGGGAACATGCCAGTTGGGCATGTGTCTCTGCCAGGGTCCTACTCAAGTGTAGGCCGAGCTCCTGACACATCCAACCTCGGTTTAAAAACCTCCAATGAAGGAAAGTTCACCACCTTCTGAGGGGGGTCTGTTCCACTGTCACAAAGCTCTTACCGTCAGAAAGTTTCCCCCAATGTTTAGTCAGAATCTCCTTTCTTGTAGGCTGCATGAACACCATACATTTAAAGCACATTTCCCCATCCCAAAGAATCCTCAGAATTTTAGCTCTATGAAGTGTAAACTAGAGAACCCAACTTGAGCACCAACAATTGCCTTCATAGTCAGACTGAGACTTGCATCGTTTTGGTGATTTAACCCCTCAGCCCAGACCAAATCGACTCCTGAACACATGTAACCCCCCCCCTCTCTCTCTTGTATCCTTGCTTCTGCTATTCCTTCCCTCCTTCTCACTGTCTGAATTTAGATTGGAGCAAAGACTTTCCTTTGCCTTTGTGATCTTGTAAAACTCAATGTATTATTATTATTTATTGAATATATATACCACCCTATACCCGGAGATCTCAGGGCAGTTCACATAAAAAGATCACAGTATATAAAATCAAGATAAAAACAATAACCCAATAATAACCCTCCCCCCCAAAGAGCCACATTTTAAAAGGGTATGGGATGTTGATCAGGTCAACCAAAGGCCTGGTTAAAAAGGAACATTTTTGCCTAGCGCCCAAAGGTGTATAATGAAGGCGCCAGGCGAACTTCCCTAGGGAGAGAATTCCATAGATGGGGAGCCACTGCAGAGAAGGCCCATTCTAATCTTGCTACCCTCTAGACCTCTCAAGGAGGCGGCACACAAAGGAGGGCCTCAGAAGATGATCTCAGGGTCCAGGTAGGTTCATATGGAAAGAGACAGTTCTTGAGGTATTGTGGTCCTGAGCTGTTTAAGGCTTTATAGATCAAAACCAGCACTTTGAATTGTACACTGACAGCATTACATCAGTTGTAAGCATTGTGCTGTTGAGGACACTTCCTCAACTAGTTTCACAAAGTGACATTTTCCAGCCAAGAAAGGTACCATATCCCACTCCCATCTGGCTGTGAAGGAGGAAAGAATGACTGTATTTATCTTAGATATGTATTTATCAGTTTGGGAAGGGAGTGAACATGGGATTGTTCAACTCTGGACCTTAAGAATTCTGGATCAAGTCCAGTGGTTCTTCTGCTCCTATTTAAGAGGTGCTTGTGGCTGTTTGGAACAGAATGCCTGACGTTGAATACCCTCAAATGGTGTTGTTGTTGTTTAGTCGTCTTAGTCATGTTTGACTCTCTGTGACCCCATGAACCAGAGCATGTCTTGGAGACTCTCACTTCTCAAAGCTTCTCCTTTTTTTATGTCCATGGAGTTTTCTTGGCAAAATACTGGAGTGGTTTGCCAGTTCCTTCTCCAGGTGGATCACATTTAGTCTAAACTCTCAGCTATGACCTGTGCGTCTTGGGTGGCCCTGCATGGCATAGTTCATAGCTTCCTGGAGTTATTCAAACCCCTTTGCCACGACATGGCAATGATCCAGGAAGGGGTCAAATGGTGTAGAGGCGTGTAATTGCAGCCATAGACTATTTCTCAACCCTCCGTAAGTCCAGTTTGATATCTCCTGCTTTTTAAATTTTTTTTGGGGGGACAGCTGGTGCAGAACTAGGTTAGGTCTCTTACACAGAAAGTATCTCGCTAGCTGCAGTACAGAGGGCAGGCAAAGGCTAAGGAACTCACACTAATGTCACGAACTGTGTCATTATTGCCTGCAGATAATTAAAATGGATTTTCAGGAGCAAATGCTCCCTGCACTGTATGTTAACACTTCACATTTCCTTTCATCAAGCCTCCATATCTTAATCCTCTGGAAATGGCTTGGCATCACTTAAAACACCATCAGAGAGCAAAAGCAAAGCTATTAAGACAGAGCTGGTTTTGACATTAAACCACTGCTCGCTTAATATACTGACCTTTGTTTAGAGTCGCAAATGTATGAGTCATGTCTGCAGTCTTGCCCATGATACTAAAAATGAATGGAATTGCGGGGCCATTCATGGAAGAAATTTCTTATGTTTAAACATGCAATATATTGCTGAAGGACTTAAAGACCCGGGATGTTACAATAACATCCCCTATAACCAAGTGACAATGGCATTCAATAAAAATTATTTACAACCTGATAGAGGCAAATGACTGGTAGGAGCAGTTACCAAAGGCTTTTAGAGGCAGCCTGCACCTCTCCATGATAGTTCTGGACAAGCCTCCCTTTCACACACAGTTTATGAAATATAATGTAAAGGCCACTTTTCTGTACCCTCAGCAGAAAATGGGGAGAAAAGCCTGGGCTATGAACATTCACCCACCCACCCACCCACCCACCCACCCATCCATCCATCCATTCTTTGAAAGAGTTGGCATGATCAAGAGTCAAATTTAAATGTTAAAAGTTAGGAGGCAGATACCTTAAAATCACAGCTAGCTTAAAACTGTGATCCATAAAAGTATGAGGATTCATTTAATTCCCTTTCTCCGTTTTAGAACCTATAATCATATCATTCTGAAGGTTTGCTACATTTAACCAGTCGAATAGATAGCATTTTTGCTATATGTTATCTGTCAGGATGTGACCAGCCCTGGTGTAATTCTTGATTTCATGTAATCTTAGATGTGGCACATGCTAATTTGATACTTTTCAGAACATTCTCAAACTAGAGCACCAAGCAGCCTGATAAGCCTATCTAATATTAGACCAGTTACCAAGGAACAGCTTTTGAGACATCAGTGAATCTGCAGTTGAAGGAAGAGCTCCAGGAAGGGCCATCCACATCTCTTCTGCAATAAGAAGACAGATGTGTACAAGTGCTTGCTGTGGGATCATTTACTATCTAGCCTGCTCTTATTTGACAGGCAAAGCATCTTAATGTCTAGGTAAATCCATCTAGTTAAGCTACTGCAAATCTGCTTTGCATATTCACCTGCACCAGTCTAACCCTTACTTGTGTAGTAGCAAATGATTCGCTGATGAAAGATGGTGCGACTTAAGCATTAATGCCTCAGAATTGCATTGCATTTTCAGAGGCTGAGAAAACCTTTTCTGCAACTTTGGTTAGTTTTGAAGTGTGTATGTGTGTGTGTGCACTTTGAAGTTATGTGTTGGGAGCATCACAGAGGTCGTTGGACAGATACCATTAATTAACTTTTATTTTGTATTACACTGGTACCTTGGGTTACAGACGCCTCAGGTTACAGACACTTCAGGTTACAGACTCTGCTAACCCAGAAATAATACCTCGGGTTAAGAACTTTGCTTCAGGATAAGAACAGGAAACACACGCTGGCTGTGCGGCAGCAGTGGGAGGCCCCATTAGCTAAAGTGATACTTTAGGTTAAGAACAGTTTCAGGTTAAGAACGGACCTCTGGAAAGAATTAAGTTCTTAACCCAAGGTACCACTGTATTGTATGTAAATTTACTTTCTAGAATATCTTTTTTTTACACATGTACAACACATCATGATTTCTAACTGGTGTTAATGGAAGTCAATTGGCTCCACCTCTTCATTCTCCACCCCCATTAAGAATAGTAGAGAATTTAACATTTAAAGTGCTAAACCCAATCCCCCTGCTATCAATTTCCTATGTACAGCCTCTACTTACCCTGGGCTGTGTTCCTTTTTACAAAGTGCATTTTCCCCTAGGAAGACAAAAGTATTTCCACAGTGTTCCCACTAATCTCTGTCCATTTTGCCCTAGGGGGCAAATAGAAATCCAGGATGTATTTGATTCAGATAGGAAATAGGGTCTTCAAAGAAAGTGTTAACCCCTTCCTTCAATGGCACAGGCCCCCTGAAGCTGCATTTTACCTTTAAAAAAATAACCAGTTGGATACCTGATCATGGATCACCCACTCTATAGTTTGGCCCTGTCTGGATCTTAATCTAGATTTGCTTATTATCACAAATAGCACTACATCGTCAGACAATTCCCTGGATAGCACAGGAGCAACACTCAGTTCCCTTTCAGACCTTTTGAAGACTTTCCATTGTCTCCTGCTGCCTTGGTCCATGCTTGGCAACAGCACAGTATACAAAAGCCAGGTCACAGTGGCTGAATGTGCACCGTGATGTCACAAAGTCCTGCCACTTGGCAACCAGACCTAAAGCCAGAGTTTCTGAACAGCCAGATAGCCAGAGAGACCATCCATTGCCTAACCTTGGTATCTTAACTGACTGAGCTCCATTGCTAATACTCTAAAAGGCTCGTTTTTAAAGGGATGAATAATTACAGCTTCTTCAAATAAATTCCTACCGTATTTGAATTAAAAAAAGCTATTTATTTGATTTACAAGGAAACAGAGGAGACATCTGTAGCCATGAAGACTCAAGGACAGCCCAGACTTCAGAAGCTCACCTACTCAGCCACTTTTTCTACTAGCACCGTCTGTGAACAGTTTCCCTAGCAGATGAATTAAAAGCAGCCAACTTATTTGTTCATGCCAAGGACTGGAATTTGAATAAGAAGTCTGAAAGGTGAATCTTCCAAGTATGGCTTACATGTCGGGATGTTACCAAGTATGTGTGGTCTTTTGTTTTAATGAATAGCTTTATTCAGTTCTCGGTTCACTGTTTGTGTCTGAGAGACTGATGGGCATGTGTGGTCAGGAAATAGATTTCTCAGTAACATAGCTAACTCTGGATGTGCTACCGCAAGACGTTTGGTGGGACTGCCTCTCTATATGGCTTATTTTTGTATTTATATAGTATCATCAGTGTGGGTGGTGTTTCACAATGTACAAGAGGACAGGGCCCTGACCCAAGGAACTTGCAGTCTCTAACATTTGACACAGGAGAGATAACAGAGGACAGGAAGGAAAATAGAGGCAGGAAGAGTCAGGGGAAAAACATTCATTTATTTCAGTTACATGTGCCTGGGCTTAGTTACAGTAGGGGATGCCGACATAAAAAGCAGTGTGTAATGTATTGATCTTAGCTATCACATTCACCATAGCAAAGCAAGTTCAAGAGAAATCTAAATACCTGCTTGTTATTAATGACTAGGAGTTGCACCCCTGCTCACAAGCCCCCTGTCATTCCCTCCACATTTTAAAATTATTATTATTATTATTATTTCCATATTATTACAAATTGAACTGAATTACTTTAATTTAATACAATTTCTTAAAAACAGGTTTCCCGCTCCCATTGCTATCATATGTCCCAAGATATTCCCACATAGCTGCTTCCTTTCTTATTTAGTCTCCAGTTGACTTCCTTCACTTGCCATTAAGCCATTCTTCCAGCTGTCCGCCCTTTCACCTTACAAACAGCTACCTTGGTTTCATCTTATATGTATATAATCTATTTCATCTACATTTTTATTCCAGACCTGGCGTGTTGAAAGAGTTCAGTTATTTCTCTTGTTGTTCAGTTCTTTGCAGTGTTTTATCTGGGTGGCACAAGATCACATTCCATTCCATTCAGCTGTTATCAAACTAATATGTGAACCTTGGCCATAAATAACTCGCAGAGTGAACTTCCTAGACTTTAAATTCTAGACCATTAAATTCCCCTTTGCAATTCTTTCTCGGCACACAACACACAACAATTTCCCCCTCAGATTCAGCCTCTCTTCAACAACTGTCCAGCTGTGGGTCATTTCTCCCCCTCCCCACTACAATCCTCCAAGAACACACCCCATCTAGAGGTGGGTTGTAAAAAAAATCCATTCACCCTCGGTCAAGGGGGAGGGGCAAAGCAAAACTTTATTAAATTCCTTGTAGATCATAAATCAAAGGCCCACCCCTTTTTCGAAATATAAAACTGAGTAGGAACTACACATGTCTCTTTGTTATGTAGAGGAGGACAGGATAAAAAAGACGATTAGAAACCATAAGAAAGCGCAAAGCACTTTGTCTTCCCCTGTTATGTACTGAGTTGAATAGGATCCTGTTGTAGGGATTCACAGAAAACCATTCAAATACCTTCAGAAAACCAGTCCCAGTTCTTTCAGCAGCTGGTTGATTGAAGCCTATAATAATAATAATAATAATAATAATAATAATAATAATAATAATAATTTATTATTTGTACCCCGCCCATCTGGCTGGGTTTCCCCAGCCACTCTGGGCGGCTTCCACAGAAACCAAAAAACACTAAAATATCATACATTAAAAGCTTCCCTGAATAGGGCCGCCTTAAGATGTCTTCTGAATGTCAGGTAGTTGTCCATCACCTTGACATCCGATGGGAGGGCATTCCACAGGGCGGGCGCCACCACCGAAAAGGCCCTCTGCCTGGTTCCCTGTAGCTTCGCTTCTCGCAATGAGGGAACCGCCAGAAGGCCCTCGGCGCTGGACCTCAGTGTTCGGGCAGAACGATGGGGGTGGAGACGCTCCTTCAGGTATACTGGACCGAAGCCGTATAGGGCTTTAAAGGTCAACACCAGCACTTTGAATTGTGCTCGGAAACGTACTGGGAGCCAATGTAGGTCTTTCAAGACCGGTGTTATGTGGTCTCGGCGGCCGCCCCCAGTCACCAGTCTAGCTGCCGCATTCTGGATTAGCTGTAGTTTCCGAGTCACCTTCAAAGGTAGCCCCACGTAGAGCGCATTGCAGTAGTCCAAGCGGGAGATAACTAGAGCATGCACCACTCTGGCGAGACAGTCAGCGGGCAGGTAGGGTCTCAGCCTGCATACCATGATGTTTCAGGAGCACCTCTTTATTAATGTCAGTTATCCAGATTGAGGAGGAACCTGCTACAAATCAGGCTGGTAATGGAGGCTCGTCCATGGCAGGGGCACACTCCCAGATCGCTCCCATTCTGCCTTCCAAGTTGGCAGACACGGGATTGCATGGCACTGCGGGATGCAGTGAACTTCCCAAACCCCACTGGAAAGCATCAGAAAGATTTATGCCTCATTTCCTTCCTTCTCCCTGCCTGAACTTCTTTACAATCCCTGGATGGCTATGAAGAACCACCACCATTTACTCATGGGCTTGGCCGGAAACTGTCATTCCCTCCCCATTAACCCCTAGAGCTTCCCCTTCACACCCTATGCAACTACTAAAGTCTCTTTTCTTGACCTCTTGGTCGCCCCCCCCCCCCCGGCCATGGAAATCCAAGATTGTGGTGAGGCACTACAAATCCTCCAATGGGGGGCTGTGATCTGACGCAGATCCAGACTTCTGATGTGGCACTACAGATCCAATGGGGGCTGCATGATGACAGCCTTATATTTGTATGTACAGTGGTACCTCGGGTTAAAAACTTAACTCGTTCTGGAGGTCTGTTCTTAACCTGAAACTGTTCTTAACTTGAGGCACCACTTTAGCTAATGGGGCCTCCCGCTGCCACCACACCACCACTGCGCGATTTCTGTTCTCATCCTGAAGCAAAGTTCTTAACCCGTGGTACTATTTCTGGGTTAGCGGAGTCTGTAACCTGAAGCGTCTGTAACTCGAGGTACCGCTGTACATAGGAAGAAATGTCTTGACAAAATTGCATATGACAGCAAAGCAGACAAGTCAGGCATGTGCAAAGGGGCTCCACGTTTGCTGTTGCCGTTTAGGAAAAGCAATACTTCCCATAGGTGTGTTGCTGTATAAGAAGAAAGGAACACAAAGTGATTATGAGAAGTTTTGCTTTTTCCAGATGGTAATGGCAAATCACTGCACTGTTTGAGGCTGCAATCTTTTACACCTTTGAGCTCCTTGGGACTGACTTCTGAGTAGATATGCATAAGATTATGCTCTAAACTCTCATCGTATGCATACGTCTTTGAAAGCTTACCTTGCTGAACTCAGTGGGACTTACTCAAGTAAACAGGGATTAGATCAGGTTTTTAATTCAGTATACAATACAGTTGTACTTAACTGCAATATGATGATAATACTAACCAAACTGTCTAATGATCATTGAGATAAAGCATATGAAATATGTTGAACATTCAAAAACCACTATTTACACACTAGGGATTATTATTGCTGCTATTATTATTATTATTATTAGGATTCAACCTGATCAATTCACATTGGCTTTACCAAATTGCAAAATTGAGCTGTACATGAAGAACGCAACACAAAATAGTAGCTCAGTAGCTCTTCTAAGTTTTATTACCAAATTACACTGCTAATTCTTCCATAGTGTCTTAACAGCTGTTTAATTTCCTAGGGAAAGTGTGAAATCCTTCTCTGGTGACTGATTTAAAAGTCTCACTCATGTCATAGATGTTTGAAAAGCAGATTTGTTTGCTTATTTAACTGTAAACATTGGCATATGTCAGGGTTTATGTACAGTAAAAATGGAAATGTTTTCGGGATGCAATCCTATACAAAACATACTCCGCTCCTGGTGATTTCCCTAGTCTTTAAGGCTACCATTCGCTGCTCACTTACCTGGAAGTAAGTCCCTTTGAACTCAGTTTAGCTCACCTCTGAGTAGACACACAACAGATTGCACAGTTTGGCATTCTCACTTCTGCACTGGATCACACACAAGGTTTTCCTGAGGGCTTGTTCTCTTTTTCCAGGAACTGAACATTCTAGATGAAAATAACCACTCTGAGTTGCAAAATCACGCTCCCTTTTATGAAAGGACGGATTACAAAAAGATGAGAAGCAATCCACCGAGTTGGACAAAGGCCACTTAGGGGGCAGAACCAACCACCACCGCCCTGCATAGACCACCTCATGCAATCTGATTAGTGTGCCGTGATCTATTGCAGAAGGTGCATTCTAACTAAACAGCCGCAAATGATGGAGGCAAGTGACGCAAGCTTTGTGTGGCAAGGAAAGAGCTCCACACTAATGAGTGAAATGCTTACATTGGGGTTGGGGAACCATTTTGGCTCCATGGGTCAGAACCTTACCAGGATCTGCTCTGTAGACCCAATTTGACAAGTGAGTGGGGGGCCACCTACCTTTCAATCACATAGCATCATTATGATGGCGCATGATTGATATGATTGGCCATCCCTCCCATCAAAATTCATTGCGGGGGTTCCCAAGTGCCTGCTGCTGAGGGAGGCCAGAAAGTTGTCTCCATTGTAACAGGCTTCTTTCTCTCACTTCCTGCAGCAGTGGCAGCAGTGGTGAGAGGAAAACAAAGGGGAAACTGAGAATTGAAGCCCCCCCCCACTTGTCAGAGGTGCAAGTCCACCGCCCCTTGCTTATCCTTTCAACCAGTGACATCAGAGGTTGAAAGGAGGAATTCGGGAAAGAGCTTTGCAACCCTCCCCCTCCTTTGCACCTCTGACTGTCTCTGCATAAGGCAAATTCTGATTCCCGATAAAATCAGTATTTTGGAGTTTTTAAAGAGTATTAAAAATGCCTTCATTATTTAGGTGCCAGGCAAAAACATTCCTTTTTAACCAGGCCCTTGGTTTATCTGTTTGACATCATATACCCTTTTAAAACATGGCTCTTTTTTGGGGGGGGGTGTTATTGGGTTATTGCTCTTATTTTGATTTTATATATTGTGATCTTTTCTGTGAACTTCCCTGAGACCTCTGGGTATAGGGCAATATGTAAATTCAATTAGTCAATCAATCAATCAATCAATCAACCAATCAATATTAATTAAAAATATAAATTTTCATGTGCTAAAAGATCACTATGTTTAGCACCAAAAATACTCAGGACAAACATAGATGGAGGGCTTTAGACAGAACACAACCAAGAGAATGCTTCTTTAGTATATCTGGTTAAATATTTGTGAACATACAGTATATATTCCAATGTTTAGGTCCCTGCAAACTTCTATGAAAATTTTATGACTGGGAACAGTATATTATTATTTCTTGCCGCCGCACTTGGTGGCCCTTAGATGACAAGTACTGTATAGTGCAAATGATTGTTTTTATTATCTCGGTTGCTTTACTGCGGCCAGCAAGGGGCTATCATTATCGTGATTTGTAAGAACAAACAATATTTCTCGCAAAATAGGTGAGTCACTCATGGGCCATACCTGCAGTCCTATAATCACAAAAGAGCCATTTTCTTCTACTGCAGAAAGGAAAACCTGTGAAAATCATTGCTGTCGACTTTTGCTATAAAGTTTGGCTTCTCTCAAAATGATTTATTAAGTGAAAATTTGTGATAACCCAGTGACTCTTGAATCAGTACAAGGCTTTGATTCTGGCAGGCAGCTCAGCCCTTCGAAAAGGATGGGGGCATCACATATATGCACCCTCCAAGATGATAATACCCTGGCAGGACAAACCTGACATTCCACCATCTTCTCTTCATCTTCTTGATGAAGAAAACGTGAATGGAGCCAAAAACTCTTTCCCCCCTTGTCCATTTTTATTAACATTGCCAAGACTGAATCTTGGGGATTTAGCCTTGAATCAGGACGACTTGGCTACAGCACTCCAGAATCAGTTGTAGCAGCAAAGACACCAAAGCCCAAAGGACTACCATTTGTAACCACTGGAACTGAAGCCAGGAACACTCCACTCTGTGCATGTGATGAGCCACCAGAACTGCATTTTAGAGCATCTCTCTGTGTTCTTAGGCTTTGGATTGGCCTTGCTTACCCAGGCTGACTTTTGGACCCCTTGAGGCACAGAGAGTGAGAAAGGGCTTCTTCTTTGGGCTGAGATTGGACAATAATAATCTTCCTAGCTCCAGTGTGTTTCAATTTGCCCCTCAGCTCCGGCTCTGGTTCTTGGTCTCAACTTCCTAGCTTGTCTCCTGCCCCAGCTCTGACCTCCTGGTGCAATTCCTATTTTCCAACTTCTGGATGACTCCACCTTGACACCAGCAGGTTAAGCCCTGTGGCACATGGAGTTTCATGGACAAAAGGAGATTTACTTGTCTTTTTCTTCCAACTGTGTATGCTCTTGGTACTTGCCAAGTTTCCCCAGAAACTCAAGGCAGCATCAAAAACACCCTCCAATGCAGGGCCCCCCCCAGCTGGAACTCGCTGGAACTGAGTTCTGGAACCTCTGTGTGTTCCAGAACCTCTGAGTTCTGGAACCAGTGTGGTGTAGTGGTTAAGAGCGGTAGACTCGTAATCTGGGGAACCGGGTTCGCGTCTCCGCTCCTCCACATACAGCTGCTGGGTGACCTTGGGCTAGTCACACTTCTCTGAAGTCTCTCAGCCCCACTCACCTCACAGAGTGTTTGTTGTGGGGGAGGAAGGGAAAGGAGAATGTTAACCGCTTTGAGACTTCTTCGGGTAGTGATAAAGCGGGATATCAAATCCAAACTACTCTTCTTCTTCTTCTTCTTAGGTGGGAACAAGGGAGCATGGTGAGTTCTGGCACATCTTTTTCTAGAAGAATAGCACTGCTCCAATGGAATGTTGGGAGCAATTGTCAGAACAAAATGGAGAAATGGTGTGTGCGCACAAACGCTTGCACGTACCTAAAGAGACTCTTTCGATTGTACACAATATAGGTCCACGTTAGGAAATCTATGTGTCTTACAGTCTGTTGCAAAATGACACACAGCTTGTGGATCAGGCATGTCAGATTTATTATAAAATGCCCACTGTGACTAAATGGATCTTATGCTTATGCAGTTATTCATCCCTGTGCCGCTGTTTAGCTGTGGTGAAGCCATCTTTGACTGTACCTAAAAGCCTTTCCTTTGAAGCATATGTCAGCCAGGAGATAAGCTGTCAGACTGAAACAAGTTGTGGCATTAAGCAAGGAAATATGCTATATTAAGAAATAGGATAATCTGTGTTTTAATCTTGAATCTCTCTTGACCAAAGGGGAGCCATGATTTCTGTTCTGTATCGCTTGAAAGTATCTCTTTGTTCTCCCTGACCTGTTCCTGGCAGGCCAAATTGTGCCAGCTACAACTGCCGTTTGTTTGTGAAGGTCTTTTCCCTGATCAAAGCCCTCTGTTCTTACAGATAAAATGTCTGCTGAATTCCTTTCTTCTTCACCAGATGATGGTCCATCAAGCCTTAAGACTTGCGGGTTCATTTGCTGGTTGAGGACAGATAACCTCCTAAAGGGAGGGATGTCTCTTTCTTGCTACCTTATCTGAACTCCATTGTGGTGAATAGCTATGAATAGCTAATGCCATTTGGTACCCACATGGTCTCCAGGCAGGGAAATTGCTATGATATGTCCAAATTGCATGGGTAGGTTAAGGACATCTCTCTCAGGCTGTGATTACACATGCATCTTTGACCATCCCAGAATCTCCTCACTGCCTTCTTCTTTTCTTGCACATCATAGCTATTCAGAAGTTAGGTTTTCCTCTGATTTAAACCTTTTCATGCTCCTTCCAACCATTTATTATTTATTTACTTATCTATAAGGTTTCTTATTTTTCTTAACATTTTAAAAGAAATGGTCCCATGGTGGGCTAGAACAATATAATATACATTTATGAAAACCATTACAATTATTTTAAAAAGTCAAACCATTCCCAATGGAAGAGAACAGTAACAGCTAGTGCAAGTTATAGAACAGGTGCTGTTATTTATTTTATTTCTAAACGTTAACAACTTAAGTTCTCTTCAATGTAAGCCTTGGTTTTGTTAAATATATTGAACTCTACTTTGGATCTTGCCTAAATCTTGCCTAAAATCCTCAGCAAATCCTGTTGTTACATCTTAAATGACTACCTGAGTATAATTTTCAGGAGTGCAAGAGACCCATACCAAGACAGACATGTATAAAATTACACATTCTGGAGAAAGTGATGACTGCACTCCCTGCTTCCATAATATCCGAATCAGGAGTCCTCCAATAAAACTGAAGGTGGAAAGATTATTTGACAGATGAAGGGAAATACTTCATCACACAGCATATAGTTGAACTATGGGATTTGTTCCCAGAAGATGTCGGAATTTCCGTTCGACTGAGCCACTCCTCCGGTCGAGTCTTCCAGAATCTCCTCCGGCGATGATTAATGACCTAAGGCACGTTTTCATTACGCAGATTATACGAAGCAGCAGAAGGGTGAGAAATACGAGCTACATTGCTAAGAGTTTTATTTCTAACTACGAGGACAGAAAAGAATATACATCCTCTCTCTGTGAAAGCAGAGGCAACTGGAACAAAGGAACAGGAAACCAGTAATATCAACATCCGTCTCCCGTCTCCCATGAGGCTTCCAACAGTCTGGAATCTCTGGAATGTAAACAGAGTCTTGTGACTCCAAGCACTGCACAGTGGCACAAACAGAAACCTAACAGAGATGACCACCAACTCTGGTGACTTTGAAAGAGAATTGGACCAATTCGCAGAGGATAAGGCCACAAGTGCTGCTAGTCATGGCAGCTATGCTCTTTCTCCACTGCCAGAGGCTGTGGAGTCAGTGTAGCTTATGGTTGCTATAAAGTCCCACAAGGACTTCACTTTAGAGCAGGGTTTCCCAAACTTGGGTCTCCTGCTGTTTTTGGACTACAGCTCCCATCATCCCTAACTTGCAGGACCAGTGGTCAGGGATAATGGGAACTGTAGTCCAAAAACATCTGGAGACCCAAGTCTGGGCAACACTGCTTTTGAGGATTAAAGCAGAGATCCTTGTGGGACAGTAATGTGATCTTAGACCACCCATATTCAGCATATGGACTTACTGATTTTAAGTAACATCAGTATGCAGCAACAAACTTATCCAAGGACAGCTGCAGTATTGCACTGGGTATGTTCACAGCAATAGCTCATTTTGCAAATGCAAGTCTGAGAGAAATAGTGGGCCTGTTAGTATCTCTCCCCCCCCTCCTCTCTGTGTGCTAATCTTCAGGGCTGGCTCACTCGCACTTTCCAAAATCACATAAAGACAGAGATGTTCAAACATGTAATTTAACGATTTTTCAAAATTATTATTATTTCTCCTGATGGCGCAGAGGAAGGATTTCTCTTTCTCCAGCCGCCGTAGCACAAGTGCAATCAAAGAATGAAATAACCAGGTGTCCTTCCTGCCTGTCAGTATGCATAAGCAAATACCCCAGCTCTTCCTGGGCCAATGTTCAGAAATGGGTTCAGCAGAGCTTTCTGAGGACAAGCCTTCTGATGGTACTCAGACGGGATCCATGGGTGGCAAGATGGCTCCAGATTTTGAGCCATTTGTATGACAAGGGAAAGAAGTGTGGGCTTCAGATGCAACTCTGGGTTCCGCATTGGCCAGCCACTTTGATCCTGTGCCAGCCTCTTTGTTTGGGCACAAAACTGTTGATGCCCTTCTGCAAGACAAATGAAATCTTTTGATGCCAAACAGATGGTCCTTGCTCTGTGGCCACATGGTTTGGCCTGGAATGTGTTGCTTGGATTAGCTTCCCCTTCTGGGCACACGAGGGCAAAATAAACTGATGTCAAATGTTCTGGCAGTTGTAGACAACAGTAATGGCTTGCTAGGAAGCCCTCTGTATGGGGGCAGGGAGACCTAACATGTATGACAGTTGCTTCAGGTAAAGAAATCTGCTGAG
Organism: Podarcis vaucheri; assembly: GCF_965113315.1. NCBI lineage: Eukaryota > Metazoa > Chordata > Lepidosauria > Squamata > Lacertidae > Podarcis > Podarcis vaucheri. Next base: position 38,621,778 of record NC_138763.1, read on the forward strand.
GGTTCTGCTTTTGTTTCATGTTTAAATCTCTTTAAAATATATAGGAGCTACAAGTGAATACAGTGGTACCTAAGGTTACAAACACCTTGGGTTACAGATACTTCGGCTTACAGACTCCGCTAACCCAGAAGTAGTACCTTGGGTTAAGAACTTTACCTCAGGATGAGAACAGAAATAGCGCGGTGGCAGCGGGAGGCCCCATTAGCTAAAGTAGTACCTCAGGTTAAGAACGGACCTCTGGAACAAATTAAGTTCTTAACCAGAAGTACCACTGTATAAAACAGTGGACTACTTTTGCAAAGAGACCAGGTTCCACTGAACTGGCTCAATCAGACCTGTGTGTCTAAAAGGACATGATTTGAACTGGGCAATCAGACAAACGTTTTTCAGCACTTTAACTACAGTTACTATGATACACCCTGGGCAGAAGCACTGAGGGTCAGCTAGATTAGACAATGGCTAGTCTCCCCGAGCTGTCCTGTTCATCTCTAAGTCTGGTTGCCAAGTGGCAGGACTTTGTGACATCACCGTGAATATTCAGCCACTGTGACACGGCTTTTATATCTTGTGTTGATGTCATGCATGGCACAAGGATCTTCTTTGGGAAAACCTATATGCATAGGTGCAGGAAGACTAGGTAGGAGCCAAGCTCAGCTCAAGCTGAAAGTTTAGAGGCAGCAGGGGCAGTGGGGCAGTTGCAAGTGGAACTGAGATTTCCCTTCCTTTGCAATGTTCAAGTTCTGAACAATCTCAGTAACCTTGGTCTGACTGGTGGTGTATGCATGCAGGGGTGTAGCATGGGGGTGGGGGTGGGGTGCCAGGACAATTGCTCCAGGAGTGTGTGTGTGTGTGTGTGTGTGTGTACTGTTCACACTGGGACTGGTGTCGCTTCAGCAGTATCTGCATCGGCAAGAGCTGGGCTGGCACATGGCGGGCTCCATTCGCCCACTGTGCCCCATGCTCCAGTGTGTGTACCCCAGGTACCCTGGGTGCCATGAAAACATGCTCCACTGCTGCATGCATGCATGTACTTGCTTTGCTTGAAAAATAAAAATAACAAAGCTGTCGAGATAAGCAACTATGCAACCTTTAGAAGACATCTGAAGGGAGCTCTGTATAGGGATGTTTTTAATGTTTAATGTTTCATTATGTTTTTATATGTGCTGGAAGCCACCCAGAGTGGCTGGGGCAACCTAGTCAGATGGGCAGGGTACAAATAATAAAATTATTATTATTATTGAGAAATAGCAACCTTGGGGGTAGGGACCCTTTGGCCCTCCAGACATTGTTGAACTACAGCTCCCATTACCCTTGTTATGTTGGCTGTGGCTGATGGGATCCTGAGTCCAACAACATTTGGAGGGCCACAAAGGAAGGGTCCAGGAGGAACCTCAGATTACAAATGAACCCCCCAGAATGACAGGATGCAAGAGGCTGATAGAGACATGTTTCCTTCAGCAAAGTGCCTCATGCCAATAGGTTGTCTCCCAACCAGTGTGCTTTCAGCAGGCCTTCATTTACATGCACCCTTTTGTACATATTTGGAATCAGACTGTCACCTGTTGTCCTGACCCAAATTCTCGGCTTTTAACAGCAGCAGGTGCAGCTTGACTCAGCACAGTGGCAACGTGATGGGGGGAAAAAACCTTCTGAGTTTCTGCATATCATGCAGCTTGTAAACGCAAAGCCTATGGTGGAACGATAGCAACCAGCTGCCTGGTGAGTGCTTAACCTTTAGTAATACATCTGCCAATGGGATTGCCTATGTGTTTTTCAGGGATATATGCCTGTTCATCAGCATCTAGTTGGTCAACAGCCTTAGAGAAACTTCTTCCAGACGAGGTTCTGTATCACTAAGGATCTTGGATGCCTGTGGCGGGTGAACTAACTTCAAAACGTAATAAAAAACAAACTGCTTTCTTTGCACCATTTTCAGGCCACTGGCAGAAACTGTTAGTGCATCGCTTTATAAAATACCTCAAATGTCCCTCTTTATAGTCAGCTTAGGCCCAGCATCAACACCTAGCACCCCAGGGCAGCTACCAAGTCCACCGTGCTTCAACAAGGCCCATCATTGGGTAGTTGGGTCTGTGAGTCTCCATTTTAATTTCCCATAGTGCCTTGTAGTAACAATATGCTGGGCCTGGTCTGGAAGTTCTAGCTGATGGTAAATGCAGTGGCTACACCACTAACGGGGGCAGATGACTGGCAGCCAGTGACACCTGCACTGGCTCTCCATATGCCAAGAGACCAGGATCAAGGTTCTCATATTCATACTGGGGAACCCCCCTTATGTGGGATGTGCACCTTCTGGCACTCAATGCCTTTCTTAACAGAGGCTCCCATAGGAAAGGGCTTAGGAGCATCACTTTGTCAGTATAAATAACATTGTGTTCTGTCAGCATGTGAGGATTTAATTGCAATTCTAACCTGCCCAGCAGGCATGTAACTCATAGATAGGATCACACTGTTTTCCATTTGCACGGACAGATTGTATTTCTAAAGTTACTGTAAAAACAACAACTTTATGAGTCATATTACTTTCTTGAGAACTAACCTGTAGTTTTGCTTTGTTTGGAAATATGAATCTCGGCTGGATTGCAGCTGACCTCTTGCAATACTCACGTTGTCCTCTTTGTTGTTGTTTAATGTCCTAGCCTTGGCAAATGTGCCACAATTATCTTAATTGCAAGTTTGCACTTCAGAGTTCTCTGTTATAAAAAGATACACCTGGGACCAGAAATGACAGGTTGTTTGCCAACTGTGGCATGGACAATAGCTGATTGGTCTCTCTTTTTGTTTAGGACTTTTTCTTATGCACATGATACAAGATTTAGAGCAGCGAGGGAGCTGTGGTTCAGCAATGTTTGTAGGGCCAAAGGTTCTCCATCCGATCCACAGGACAAAATGTTAGGGGGGAACCTCATTAAATGGCTCCCAGTCCTGATCATCTCCAGCTGTTTGATGCTCTCCACATCGCTGCAGCATCCACCCACTCTAGAAAGCATTTCAAAGCATCATCCACCAGCTCTGCCCACAATGGCCCAAGCCAATCTTAGTTGCACATGCATTCTCAGCAGGAGTTTGTAGCTGCCTTCCAGTCACTGACCTGCTGCACTTTGCCATGTTTGCTAATACCAGTACACAGTACTTTTTTCTAAAAAAATATATGTTTAGGGGTACTCTCATTTTGACTCAAGAAAAGCACCATTTTGTAGTTCCAATCAGGAAAAATAAATACAGTAAATGGACAAAAGTACAAAGAACATGCATTACACTGGGAAAGGAAATAAAGCCGCTATTGGAGGTGGTAACAACGAAACTGACCAATCACCGTGCTAGATTCCAACTCCTACTTCACACATTAAATGCTTGCTTCCCGCTGAGACTCAGGAAACACCGTGACAGGAAATGAGGCCGCCATCGGAGGTAGCAACGGAACTGACGATCACTG